>NC_073258.2:71447500-72072500 GCF_029289425.2 Pan paniscus | reverse complement strand
AAGTTAACCAAGTCACTGAGGGCAGCTCCACTTTGGAGGGAACTTCTCAGTGATCGAGGGCTATGTGACATGCAGGGAGTGCTTCTGCTTATATACCCGAAGGTCTCTTATGACCCCTCTAAGGTACGAGTGTCCGTGTTCTCAGGAGGGAAGCAATTGACACTTGGCTTCCACACAGGAAGTAGAGAGCTGTGGGCACACGGTGCCCTGGAAAGTAAGGGTTGCTTACAATTGCTGGAGCCCCCGCAAGAGGGACCTCCATAGGTTGGGGGATAGAGGTTGTCAGTGTCTCCAACATGGACTCCTGGATGACTGATAGACCTTAAGGCGCCTGGTTCAGTTAGAATAATTCAGTTCAGTCTGCGGGTCCAAACTGTTCAATGTGTCCATGCCAGACGGCATTTGTCCACTCCACCGAATGACTGGCCAGTGGTTCCAGGAGTGGGGGTGAGGCTGGGGCTGGGGAAGACATCAGCAGGTGTTGACTTGTGTTTTGCCTGGGACGTGCAGGACTGAAGTTCTCCCATGTGCTTTCTGACAGGTTTCTCAGTGACAGTAAGGTGAATGGGCATCAAATTGGGTTCAGAGAATGCCAGACCCAGCAGCCAGTGAAATTTATCACACTTTTGGGGCGTCACTGTACCAGTGTATTTTCCATCGTGGTGAATGAGCCATGGATGACTCAGAAAGGCAGAGAATGCTAGACCCAGCAGCCAGTGAAATGTACCACCCTTTGGGGGTGTCACCGTACCATTGTATTTTCCATTGTTGGGAATGCGCCATGGGAGACAGGCAAGACTGTTAATGTCCCCCTCCCTCTCCAGGCTCTGGGGTTGCTGTTCTTTCCCCACCCACCCCCCAAATTGGTGTCTCGTCACAATAGCTGCAACTTCACCTTCTTCCTTGATTGTCCCCTCCTTGCCCCCAGACTTTCATTCTGAAGGGTCAAGTGCAAGAGGCATTTTTATAAAACTGGAGGACCCATTGTATCTGCTTTGTCCCATGTGGAAGGACATGGTCAGCAGTGTACTCTCCCAAGTGTGTGTTGTCCTTGCAACCCAGGACCATGTCAGTCAACAGGAGAATCCAGGTGGCTGAACTGGAATGAGATTTGAACCCTCCAGGTCCCCGTTTGGCTGGGTAGTCACCTGGAGGCTGCACCAACCAGACCAGCCTGGGCTCGCTGCTAGAGGGAAGAAAGAAGCTTCATGCCCAAGAATGGTCAGGGTGGAACCTTGAGTTTTCACAGTTGGTCTGTATAATCCCCATCCTTCTCTTCCTGGCCATTACTCAGAATGTGGCCAAGAGGAGATGATTCCTTCCTGGATTAGCCATATATAGTGATCAGACTTTTCTACTAAGGACCAGAAGGAGGTGAAGGTAGGAAGGGTGGAGAGTAGGGAGGGTAGACAGTCCCTCGAGTGTCTCAACGCTCTGCCTGCTGGCAAGTGGCTTTTGTGATACAAGGTACACCATCATTGAGTGTAGATGGTCTGGAAAGTTGAAGTCATGCCACAGGTGAGTTTCAACAACCATAACAGTGTGGGCAGTGCTGGCTGATTGTATTGGGACAGCATCATGGTAGCCTATAATGATCTCAGTGTTGCTGAGGCCCCCACCGGTACCCCTGGTGGGGAGAGCACCACATTTTGAGATGGTTGATCGGCTGAGAGGAGGCAGGAGCAATGGGCCTGCCCTCACGGGGGACAGATGGGACAGCCGTGGGCAGGAGTCACAAGTCTGGTATGCAGAGGTGGCCTCTGCGTCAGGAACGGAGTGTTTAGCTTTGTGCCCAGGCAGTGGTGGATGGGGTGCTCTCTGGTATGATGGTGCATCTGGGTAGTAGTGGTGGCCTCTGGGCAGTGCAGGCCCAGTCAACAGCTTGGTCTTATTCAGTCTCATCAAAGAACAAATGGACTCTGAGCTCAGGCATCTACATGCTGACCCAGAATGTTCAATCAGCCGCCGTGACTTGCCAGAATGTGTGGCCCCAAAGAAGTACGTCTTTAATCTGACTGTTCCAAGTGGCAGACCAGACAGTGAGGTTGCTGCCGGCAGTTGCCCATGGGTCAGTAAAAACATAACCAAGTTCATCAGGAGGAGAGTTGGCCACAGGTTTGAGAAGGGCCCTGAGTCCTGCCCGCTAAGTGGCGTGGCCGTGGGCACCTGCAGTTCTACAGAGCCAGCCCTCGGGTTGAGCAGCTGCTGCAGCCCAGTGGGTATCATTGGGCTTCAGTATTGTTGAACCATCAGTGAACCCAGCCCCGACATTCAGGGGCAAACTCTGAATCAAGGACCCCATGACACCAGCGACATTGTTTCAAGGGATGGACGCGAGAGCCATTGCTTTTCGTGGGGGCCAGGATGCCTCTGTGTGCAGCCTGGCCTCAGTGTAGAATAGACCATGGCTGTTTGACCAGCGAGGCTTGTGGGGCCTTTCCTGTCTTGTGGGCCATTGAGTCAGAGCTGGCCCACCCAAAAATGGGAATATCAAGCCTGAAAATCTCAAGGCCTCCCTCCATGGATCAGATGCTCAGTTTCAAAAAGAGCATAGTGACAGGTGGGTGCCTGGGAACCGTGCCAGGCAAGTCCAGGTGCCGCCGGGGAGGGGCTGTCTCCCTCTGCCCAGTCGGTAATCTCAGAGATGGGCAGCTTGATGGAGTCGTCAGGGTTGTAGCCCAGGGGCTCTAGTTAGTGCTCCCCAGTCAGGAGCGTCCTTCTTGGCCCGTGTGAAATGGGGAAGTACAAGCGTAGAACACACCCCTTCCCATGTTACTTTTGGATGTGGAGGCCACAAAACCAGTTTATTCACGTGGTCCAACCTCTCCCCCTACAAGGTTACGTTAGCTTCCCTCTCCCCAATAAACTTGGCCTCATCAGCTGGGTCCAGGCACCATCTCCCACCATGAGACCGGGTGGGGTTGTGACTTGGGCACCTGTCTCCAACAGAGCCCTAAAAGCTGGAGCTCCTCCCCTCCCTGAAGTTTCCCAGCATGCTGGGTGGGCCTGGGTGGTCTTTGGGGTTTCTTGGGGATGGAGCCACCTGCCCCCAGTCATCTCTCTCCTTACAGCAGCTGCAGTCAGGGTAGAGGGGTGTCAGGGATCCATGGGAGCAGAGGGAGAGTGGCCTTGTGCCTGTGAGCCGCATGCATTGATGTAGTGATTTCTAGCAGTGTCGCAGTTGCTCAGGGCACAGCCAGATGAAGGGCTGCTGTTTTCTGTTTGCTTAGAGCTTTGCATTGAAAAGCAAGCACCTCCTCACTGACACCGTTCTAAAGCATGCCAGAGTCTTGGCCCAGCAGCTGCAGCCCTGTAGCCTCACAGCTGGGACTGCGGGTAGTACCACCTCATTGTCCTGATAGGAGCCCCTCTCTGCTCACCTGGGGGAGAGTGAGTTTCACCCACAGCATGAGTCGGGCAGCCTGTTCCATCCAGGGTCTCATCCTCAGCCTCGAAACTCCGGCACCTTTGCCCCTTGTCCCTCCATCACTTGGACGAGAACATTTGCTGCCTGATCCAGGGAGGGTTCTCATATCCTGGAGCCCAGCCTGCAGAGCCTCTTTATTTCGTCTTCCAGAAAGCCTTGTCTGTGGGAGTATCCCATCCTCCTCATCGAAACTGTCAAGAGCCTTGAAGGCTTTGAGATTTTCCCTCCTGGCTGGCTAACAAGTGAGCTCACCAGAGTTTCATGAAGACACAAGACTCCCAGGTCAGCGATGAAGGAGTTTATTACCCACACCAGTAGCACTAGACAGAGCCTCAGGGTTTTCGTGCTGGTTTACTGAGCCCTGATTCCCACACTGTGATGCAGAGAGGCATGGATGATGCCAGCATGCATGGTGGGGCACGCTGTGGGAGAGAAACATTGAGCTTAGGGAAGCGAAATATTTTATGCTAGACAGTGAGCCTGTCTGCCGTTTGCGCCAGAGGGAAACACCATATCTTCCGTTATGGGTTACCTTGCATTCCCGCTCCCCATAAAATATGTTGAAGTCCTAACCCCTCGACCTGAGAATGAGACCTTCTTTGGAAATAGGGACTTTGCAGATGATCAAGTTGAAATGAAATGTTAGATGGGTCCAGATCTAGAATGACTGGCATCCTTATCAGAAGGAGGAACTCAGACACAGACATGGAGGGAAGACCGTGTGAAGACACGGGGAGAAGATGGTCACCTACCAGCCAAGGAACGCCTGAGGCCATGCACCTGAAGCTGGGGGACAGGCCTGGAGCAGATGCTTCCTCACAGCCTCAGAAGGAACCAACCCTGCCCACACCATGATCTTGGACTTCTGGCCTCCAGAGCTGTCAGATAATACATTTCTGCCGTTTTTGCTTCAATTCCAGTTTGTGGTACTTTGTCGTGGTAGTCCCAAGAAACAAATCCATCTTCAAGGCTGTTCCATCTACAAGCACATTTGAAAAGATCATCTGAACAAAGACAGGCACTGTTTCTGCTCTGTGTGTAGAAGCTCAGGAGCCCCGAGAACAATCTCCTCCCAGCAGATGGACAGCCATGCTACTTACAGGCATGGGAACCTGGAATAGGACCATGTTTGGAGAGATTTTTTTTTTTTTGCCTAAAGAAGTTGCTGCCTTGGGGAAGGAAAAAGCCCTAGCCTCTGGAACTTGCTGGGAAGCAGATTTCTGTTCTTCCTCAGGAGAGAAAACACTTGTCATCACAGCCATCCTCTATGAGGGGGAGACAGGGATAGAGAGGGACCCCCTGCCAGGGTTACTGCAGGGCACTGCCCCTCCGGCAAGGTTGGTCACACCCATGATGCTTCATCCAGGTGGCCCCTTGGAATCGTAGGTTTCTTGCTAAAATACAAATTCTTCTTCCCACTTGTTCCCCTGGAGATTTGGATTCAGTAGATCTGGGTTGGCGAGGGATGGGGGGCTGGGAACCTGAACATCTTATTGCTCCACAGGTGGCTCTGACGGCGTCCAGGATTGAGGATTCCTGGGCACGTCCCCACACCTGCGGCTCTTTGTTGTCCTGGTTCCGTTGTGCATGCAGTGTCACGGTTGCCTTGGATGTAGGGTATTGCAGTGTTTCACCATGAGCGGGCGCCTTGCTTGGAGGCTTCTGCTGCTTCCTTTCCTGCCTATAGCACCTGCCCTTTCCTCTTGCTGGTGGCCACTCCGATTGGTTTTCTTTGACACTGGGGTTGTCAAGATGAGATTCTGACCTTGGCTTCATTCTTCTGAGATCCTGAATTGTCATATGACCATTGCCTTTTTTGTTTGTTTGTTTGTTTTTAGAGCCTCATTATGTTGCCCAAATTGGCCCTGAACTCCTGGGCTCCAGCGATCCTCCTGTCTAGCCCTCCCTCCCAAGCAGCTGGGTCTGCAGGCACATGTCACCGTGCCCAGCTGTCATTGCCATTCTTAAAGGCCATGTGCCACTTGTTACCCAGTGGCTTCTTTGCACATGAGAGTGATGTAGTGGAGAAAGAGGAGCTGGCTGTGTTGAGGGGATCCAAGTGCTACCTTATTAACAAACTTTGAACCAGGCTTCCTGCCTTCAGCTCAGCGGGAGGAACCTGCAATTCCTTTCCTGGGCCTTCTTGCACTTCTGTGCTGCAAGCTGGTCGGCTTCTCCAGACCTCCCCTCGGCAGCAGTTGCACTCAAGGATCTTCCTCCATCTCTGGTTTCTTTCCCAGCTTCTCCTTTCCTGTTTGTCCTTGTGTTTATATGCATTAAAAATGAAATCCCTTCGCTGCTGTTTTTTGTGTGTGATTTCAAGCAGGGGTAAGGCTGATTTGCCACATGGAAGTGGAAGGTTGCTTTATGGCCAGAAATACACTAGACAGCCGGACGGGGCTGTGCCTTGTGGGCGTTGGTGGAGGGGAGGGACTGTCTGATGGTCTGACCTTGCCCCGTGAATTTTTGCTTCCTCTCCAGTGGTATATGTAAGAGTGGTGGCTGGTAAAAATTCCGTCCTTCTTGGGTTGTAGCTTCAGCACTTCCTAAAAGTGTAAGTTCCTGAGCTGAAATTCATTTGATCCACATTGGTGTGTGGCCTAGTGTGGTGTGGTTTACGTGGATTGACAGGTTTGTTCAAACATGCCATTCCCGCCACCCCCCCCAAAAAAATGCCATCTGTAGATTTTTCTAGAAGTCTGTATGTATTTTCATTAGAAACTGAACTTTGTGTTTGGGGGTTTGTTTTCTTTTTTTCTTTGCAACCTAGACTTTCACTGTCGACTTCTTGTACAAAGTGCTGTTAGATGGGCACAGGGTAAGGAACTTCGTCTTTTCTTGCTTTCCCTCTGCTCCTACCCTGGTAGGAAAAGCTGTTTTAACTGCCCAGACCATAAATTAACAAAGCTTGTCACCTCCTCCACATTTTTCTTTGGAAACCACTTCCTCTGTTCTCTTTCCTTCTATCCTGTACCTCTTGATAAAGAATGCCAGTAGGTGGACTCCATTCAAAGAAAAGCACATATTCTGTGCCCCGTGGTTTGTTCTGATAAATAACAAGGTGTTGGTCGGCACATCTGGAGTTAGATGTAATTGTGAGTACACCTGGAATAAGGATGCCCAGAGCTATTTGCTTCTGAGTCACGTTTTTCTGCAAGTGCAAAGTGAAGATAATGACATTTGTCCCCGGGAAATTCAGCAAGATGCTTGTCATTCCCAAGTGGCAGGCAGGTTACAGCGTGAACGCTGGTTGTCAGCTCCCAGGATGTCCTGTGCCTGGAAGTCCTGTAACCTTAATTGGCCAGCAGAGGTTTGCATGAAGGTGGACTTTGAGACTCGCATTGCAAGGTGGCACCTCGGTTATCGAGTCATCTGTAGTTTCTTGCAGCAGTGTTTTGTTGTTTTCAGTGTGTAAATCTTTCACATCTTTCGCCAAGATTTTCTCCTAAGCATGTCTTATTTTCTGTTGGCATTTGTAAATAGAGTTGTTTTGACATTTCAACTTCCAATCATTCATTGCAATTATATAGAAATATAATTGATTGCTGTATATTCCTGTTGCCTTCTTCAGTCTTGCTAAAAATCACTTGTTCTAGTAGTTTTTTCAAGGATTCCAATGGATTTTCTATGGGGACAATCATGTCTTCTGCAAACAAGGATGGTTTTATTTCTTCCATCTCACTCTGGATGCATTTTATGTATTTTTCTTGTCTTGCTGAGGAGAAGTGTGAAAGTGGACGCCTCAGCCTTGTAAGATCAAGGATCTTAGGGAGGAAGTTCTCAGTCTTCCCATGTAAATACGGTGGACACTGTGGGTTTTTCAGAGATGCCTTTTCTCAGGCTGAGGAGACTCCCTTCCAGTTCTGCTTTGCTGAGGGATTTTATCCTGAATCTGTGTTAGATTTTATGAAACGCTTTTTCTGCAACTATTGAGCTACTCATAGGGTTTTTAGCTTCTGTTTGTTAATATGGTTTGTTAGTATGCTTTGATTTTCAAATGTTAAATCAACAGTTAATTTCAAATGTTGAACCAAATGTTAAATTTGATCAGTTTCTGATCAAAATCACACTTGGTTATGAAATATCCTTTTTACATATTGTTGGATTTGATTTGTTGTTTTATTTTGACTTTTTGCATCTGTGTTCATGAAAAATGTTGGTCTGTGTTTTCTTTTTCATATCGGGGTAATATTGGCCTCACAGAAGGCATTGGGATGTTTCCTTTTATCCAGCTTTCTGGAAAAAAATATAATCCTCCAATTTTCTTTTGATTAATATTAACTTATTCATTTATTTATTTTATTCATTCATTCATTCATTTCAGACGAAGTCTCATTCTGTCACCCAGGCTGGAGTGCAGTGGTGCAACCTCAGCTCACTGCAACCCCTGCCTCCCAGATTCAAGTGACTCTCATGCCTCAGCCTGCTGAGTAGCTGGGATTACAGGCGTGCACCACCACTCTCAATAATTTTTGTATTTTTAGTAGAGACAGTGTTTCACCATGTTGGCCAGGCTGGTCTTGAACTCCTGGGCTCAAGTGATCCACCTGCCTCAGCCTCCCAAAGTGCTGGGATTACAGGTGTGAGTCACTGCGCCTGGCCAAATTAATACTAAGTATGCTTTTTTGTATCCAGTTACTTTTTACTTGTATTTGTCTTTATTTTTAAAGCATAGTTCTTTTTAAAGACTTTTTAAATTGTTGTAAAATGTGCATAGCATAATATCTATCATCTTAACCATTCAGGAGTGTACGACTCAGTGGTATTAAATACATTCACAACATTGTGTAACCACCACTCTGTCTATACCCAAAACTTTCTTTTGTCATTTTTCACAAAATCTCTGTGCCCATTAAACAATAGTTCCTCTCCTGTCTCTTTCTGGCCTCTGGTAACCACCAGTCTACTTTCTGGCTTTACGAATTTGGCTATTCTAGGTACCTCATATAAGTAGAATCATATAAGATGTCTCCTACTGTGTCTGGCTTATTTAGCATAATGTTTTCAAAGCTTGTGCATGTTGTAGCATGAGTCAGAATTTCCTTCCTTTTTAAGACTGAGTTTTATTCCACTGTATGAATAGACCACATTCTATTTATTCATTCATCAGTTGATGGACAGGTGAAAGGGTTGTTTCCACATTTTGGTGCTTGTGAATACTGTTGCCATGAACATTCATATACAAAGCTCTGTTTAAGTCCCTACGCTCTCTTCTTTTGGATTTATAACTAGGAGTGGAATTGCTGGATCAGATGTTACTCTCTATTTAAACTTCTGGAAAAGTGCTATCCTATTTTCCATAGTGGCCACGCCATTTACATTTCTACTAGCAGTGCATGAGGGTTCCAGTTTCTCTACATACTCACCAAATGTGTCATTTTCCACTTATTATTATCATTATTGTTATTGCCCTCTTAGTAGATATAAAGTGGTATCTCATTGTTGTTTTGATCTGCATTCCCCAAATGCCTAATGCTGTTGGATGTTTTTTTCATGTGCTTATTTGCGATTTGCATATTTTATTTGGAGAAATGTCTATTCAAATTCTTTGCCTATTTTTGAATTGGCTTATTGGTTTAAAGTGCATTTCTTATAGAAAGCTTAGAGTTGGGTCACATTTAATGGAAAAATTGATAATGGTTTGATTTAAATCTGTCATCTTACTATTTATTTTCTTTTTGTTACATCATTCTGCTTTTCTTCTTTTTCTGTCTTCTTTTAGATTAATAGAATTTTATGATTCCATTTATCTTTATTGGTTTATCTGCGATTACTCTTTGTTTTGTTCTTTCCATGGTTGGCTTAGGGTTCATAGCATAAATCTTTATCTTACTACACTTTTATCATCAAGTAGTATTATACCAGTTCAGGTAAGCATAAGAACTTTACAATAATATGCTTCCATTTTCCCACTCCAACCTTTGTGCTATTGTTGTATATTTTTCTTCTATATGTCTTGTAAACCCCATGATACATTATTTTCCTGCTTAGTCAGTTGTCTTAAAGGGGTTTAAATAAGAAAAACTTGCATATTTAGCCTCATGGTTACCATTTCTGATCATCTTCACTCTTTTGTGTAACTCATATTTTTATCTGGTATCATTTTCTTCTGCCTCAAGAATTTCCATTAACATTTCTTGTAGGACAGATCTCCTGGTCATGAATTCTTTCGGCTACTATATGTTTGAAAAGTCTTCATTTCTGAAAGATATATTCACTGCTTATAGAATTCTAGTTTGACTTTTTTCGTTTAAAGATGCCAGTCCACTGTCTGCTCACTTGAATCATTTCCATCAAGAAATCTGCTGTCATTCTTAAGTTTGTTTTCTGGATGTAACATGTCTCCCTTCCCTAGTCTGCTTTTAAGATTTTTTCTTTATCTTTGGTTTTGAGCCATTTTGTTATGTTGTGCCTTGGTGTAATTTTCTTTATGATTCTTGTGCTTAGGTTACATTGAGCTTCATGAAACTGGGAGTTTATAGTTTTCATCAAATTTGAATAACTTTTGGCCAAAAATAGAAATATTTGTTCTGTTCCCCCTTCTTTTTTTTAGAAACTCCAACTATGTACATATTAGGCTGCTTGACATTGTTTCATGGTTCACTGATACTCTCTTCTTTTATTATCATTTGTTGGTGTTATTATTATTTTCTTTGTGTGTTTCATTTTAGGCAGTTTCTATTGCTCTGACTTCAAGTTCACAAATCTTTTTGTGTGATATGTAATTTGCCATTAATTCTATTCAGGGTATTTTTCACTTCAGATATTGTAGTTTTTATCTTTGGAAGTTTAATTTTTTTCCATGTTGCCACTTACCTTTTTGAACATACAGAATACAGTTAATATGATTTGAATGCTTTGTCTGCTAATTATAACATTGGTATTTTTGCTTAGTTTTGATTGGTTATTTTCCTCATTATGGGTCATATTTTCTTCTTTGCATGTGTGATAATTTTTCATTGTTTTATTAATTGAATTTTCTATTGCTAAACATTATAAAATATGAATTTAATCTTGTTGGACCTGTGTGTTTTGGATTTCTGTACATATTCTTGAGCTTTTTGGGGGGCGGGATTTAGTTAATTTACTTAGAAACAGCTTGATCCTTTTGGGTCTTGCTTTGAATATTCGTTGGGCGGGATGATGGCAGTGTTCAGCCTATGTCTGATTATTTCCCATTAAGTGAGGCAAAACCCTTCTGTATGTTCACTGCCCCATGAATGGTGAGATGGGAACAGACACTGTTCCTGGCCTATGTAATTAGTATGTATTATTTTTGCCAGTCCTTTTGGGTGGTTCTTTTTCCGGCCTAAGGCGGTTTGTTACATGCTTGCATCCATCATATTCTGAATAAGGGAACACATCTCTACTAGGCTCTGTTCCATTCTCTCTCCTCCTGGTTTTGTCCCACAAACTGGAGCTACCTTGGCCTTCCTGTGTTCTCAGCCCCATCACATCCACTCTGGGAGTTTGCCTGGGTGGTCCTTGCTTGCAGCATGGTCTGGAAACCCTGAGGAGGCAGAAAGCTGGGAGTTATCATAGGGCTCACCTCATTATTTCCTCTCTCCTGTGCATCCTGTCCTATACTTTGAAAATATATGTTATTTTTCTTTTTTACATATTTTGGTGGTTTGGATATATTTTGGGTGGTTTCAGGTAGGACGCTAAATCCAGTTTCCCTTCCTCCATCTTGGCTGGAAGCGATGTCTCTGTCTCTGTCTCTGTCTCTCTCTCTCTCTCTCTCTGTCTGTCTGTCTGTCTGTCTGTTTCTGCCCCTCTGCCTTTTTTGTCCCCACTTCTCTTTCTCCAGCCTTGGTCTATTTCTCCCCCTCCTCTCCCTCTTTTTCTTTCCTTCCTCCTGCTCTCTTTACAGACTCACTTTCCTGCTTTCCACAGGACCACCCAGCAGCAGCCTTGGTTTCTCACTGACACCACCTCTGTGGCTCAGGTTTCATCAGCTTTGCATTTCCTGGGGCAACCTGTCATGCTCAGCTGTGTTGTTCCCATGCCCATCCAGGAACCTGCCACTGCTCATTTATTCGTTCTTCATACTTGTGCTGAGTTGGACTAGGTGCCGAGGAAGCACTGGCGAAGACGATGGGTTTTGTCTCTTGCCCTCCTGGGAGCGACACACAAAATAGATAAGGCACAGATTTAACAAAATCCCTTGCTCTGGTAAATGCAGATATGCAACCATGTGTGTGTGTTTTGTAGCTGCAGAAAGGTAACCGGGGAAGGCTTATCTGAGAGCATGACATGTAAACTGGGAGAGGAGGAGGGGGAGACAAGGAGAGAATTCCAGGCAGAAGAAATCATGAACACAAAGCTGGGTATGTTCACTGTGTCCAATCTACTCCCTGAGGGAGCCCCAGCATTGGAATCTAATCCTGTGTGCCCCGCACCAAAGCTTGTGTTCTTTTTTTTCTTTTGAGACAGGATCACACTCTGTTGCCCAAGCTGAGAGCAGTGGTGCAGTCACAGCTCACTGCAGCCTTGACTTCCTAGACTCAAGCAATTCTCCTGCCTCAGCCTCCCAATAAGTGGAACCACAGGCATGTGCCACTACACTCAGCTAATTTTTGATTTTTTTTTTTTTTTGAGACAGAGTCTCGCTCTGTCGCTAGGCTGGAGTCCAGTGGCACAATCTTGGCTCACTGCAACCTCTGCCTCCTGGGTTCAGGTGATTCTCGTGCTTCAGCCTCCCAAGTAGCTGGGATAACAGGCGTGCACCACCACACCCAGCTAATTTTTGTATTTTTAGTAGAGACGGGGTTTCACCATGTTGGCCAGGCTGGTCTCAAACTCCTGACCTCGTGATCCGCCCGCCTCGGCCTCCCAAAGTGCTGGGATTACAGGCTTGAGCCACTACACCTGGCCTGATTTTTGATTTTTTATAGAAATGAGGTCTCACAACGTTGCCCTGTTGTCTGGCTGGTCTCAAACTCTTGGACTCAAATGATCCTCCCGCCTCAGCCTCTCGAAGTACTGGGATTACAGGTGTGAACCACTGTGCCTGGTCCTGTGTTCTTAATGACTGTTTCCAGTCACAGATACTGTGTTAAATCAGTGGCTTCTAAGCACCTTTGTTAATGGCAATGACTACCATGATTATTTCCTCCTTCTGCAAAGATATCAGGATGAGACTTGAAGCGTACATATCATCCAAAGAGAAATACATCGACAGCAGTTTTTAATGGTGCCACTTCCATAAGTGTGAAGCCTCGATGTATTGGGCTTTCATGGCTGCTGAAACAGATGGAAGCAAACTAGTGGCTCACAGCAACAGAAACTTACTCCCACAGTTCTAGAGGTCAGAAGTCTGAAATCAAGGCATCGGCAGGGCCGTGCTCACTTCAAAGGCTCTAGAGGAGGGTCCTTCCTCCCCTCTGGAAGCCTTGGATGTTCCTTGGCTTGTGGCCACATCACTCCAGTCTCTGCCTCAGTCTTCACCTGGTCACTTCCCTGTCTTTGCCTCTGTATCATTTCCCCTCCTTATAAAGTCACCTGGCATTGGATTTAGGGCCCACACTCCTTATATGATCTCATCTTGACTAATTACATCTGCAAATATTCTCAAAGAAGATCTCATTCTGAGATTTGGGTGAAGACGAATTTTGAGAGGACACTCTTCACGCCAGTGCACTTGGGTAGGTTTCAGCATGTTTTGGAATAGTTGACTCTTTGGGCAGAAGTTAAAATTGTTGTACTGGAAGTCCTCTTAGCTTGTGGATGTGAAAGAATGTTTCCAAGGGGGACATTCGCCTGGTTCATCAAAGAAGAGGGTTCAAAACAGTATTAGCTTTGTGTGCTGGACAGTCAGGATATTTCCAGCAGGGTGAACTCACACCTGGACCACATGCAGTGGTGCCAATCCTGAGGCCAGGCCAGCAGCCACCCTGCCTGGAGGCACCTGGGAGCTTCATCCTTTACATCTGCTCCAAAAGCAGGCAGGGTCACAGCAGATGCCTTCCAGCAGTGATCCCAGCCAGAAGGAGAAACCTATACTGGAATCAATTTCCCTCTTCCGTTTCATCTTGTCCTCCATGAGGGGTGAGACAGATTTTCCTTTTATGGTTATTGACTCCAATAGTCCAGTATTTTATAGTCACAAAAGACCAGTAGCTTGAAAAAATAAATGTAATAGATTTATAAGACACTTCATCAAACAAGGCGTGATTTATAAGACACTTCATCAAACAAGGCGTTCTGCCTCTCCCTGCTAAGAGACGACAGGGCACAGTGACAGGGTTGAGTGCTGGCTGGGATGCCCACTTCTCAGCCTCCAGCAGCCCAATGGCCCCGGAGGCCAGAGCACTTTGAAATGCAGCCCACGAGAGTGTCTTTGAAGGAGCACGAATTTGCTGTGCTCGTGCATTTTTGATCACGTTCTCACACGGGACTCAGTCACTGTGTGTGTACCTGCCATTGCCTGCCCTGGCATGCTGGGCTAGACCATGCACCTGCAGGAGGCAGGCATTGCCCTGGCGTTAACTATGCAGGCTTCCTGGGTGGCAGTCTGACTGTTCTCTCATGGGGGAGTGCCTTTAGGGGGTACATGTGCCCTGAGAGTTATTCCCCTCTCAGGATCATTTCCCAAGAGGCCATTGGAAATACGGGAAGATGCTGCTCACGGTGTTTCTTTTCTTTTCTTTTTTCTTTTTTTTTTTTGAGACAGAGTCTCACTCTGTCACCCAGGCTGGACTGCAGTGGTGCGATCTCAGCTCACTGCAACCTCTGCCTCCCGGGTTCAAGCGATTCTCCTGCTTCAGCCTCCAGAGTAGGTGGGACAACAGGTGCCCGCCACCATGCCCAGCTAATTTTTATATTTTTAGTAGAGATGGGGTGTCACCATATTGGCCAAGCTGGTCTCGAACTCCTGACCTTGTGATCCGCTTGCAAGTGCTGGGATTACAGGTGTGAGCCACCGTGCCCGGCGGCTGTTTCTTTTAAGTAAATAAAGTAACAAGAGAAAGCATGTGGCCCACCGTGGCCCCTGCATTCTTGAGGTTGACGCCTTTCTTGGGCGCTCCTTCTCCTTGTGTGAGGTCAGGGAAGAGAGCTGGCAGGATGGTGGCATGTTTTGAGGGCTTCCCTTGTGCCAGGTGGGAATCACTGTGTTGGAAATCCTAGCAATTGTTTGCTCCTTTTGGTTAGATGGTCAGTGTGCCACGGATGGGGCTGAGTGGTGAAGTCTGCCACCTTGTTCAACCCTTGGGCAGCCATGGGGGACTGCCCAAGGGGACATTCCCATCACCCCACTGCTGCTGCCCCAAGGAGGCCTCCCAGGCCCAGGGTCTCAGGACCAGAGCTGGGCCTTCCCAGGCGTTGTGGACTAGATTGTGTCCCCTCAAGATTCCTCCGTGGAAGCCATGACCCCCATCACAACTGTCTTTGAGGATGGGGCCTCTAAGGCAGTGATCCTGGTTAAACGAGGCCACAGGGATTAATCTGATTAATCCGATGGGATTAGTGCCCTGAGGGGTGATCTTTGGTGTCCTTTCGACTGGACTAAGGAACACCTGGGAACCTGGTAAAGTATTATTGTGGGCGTGTCTGTGTGGGGTTTCCGGAGGGGATTAGCACATAAGTCTGAGGGGACTGGAGGCAGGGATCTGCCCTGGGTATGGGTGGGCCCATCCAATATGCTGGGGGTCCAGAGAGAACAATGAAGAGAAGGGGCGAGGGCATGGAGCCGCTGGGCTGGACACACTCGTCCTCTCTTGTCTTTGGACAACTCCAAAGCCTTTGGACTTCAGGACTTGACCAGCGGCCAGTAAGATGTAAAAGATGTCACCAATTTTCAACCTTGGCTGAGTCCCTGTTTCACTTGGGGGCATTTCAAGCTGAATGATCCCCAGATCCCCAGGCAGCCGCTTCCCCTCGGGTTCTCTGGCCTTTGGCTTCAGAGTGACTTACGCCATCACCTTCCCCGGTTCTGAGGCTTAGGACCTGGACTGAGTCTCACTCTCAGCCTCAAGGGACTCCAGCCTGCAGACAGCCCGTCGCAGGTCTTTTCAGCCTCTGTCATCGCGGGGACTCTGTCAGCCCCCTGACAAGCCCACCTGCATGTGTCTGTATACATTTCCTGGTGATGCTGTCTCCTTGGAGAATCCGGACCAATACAGTGCACCTAGAAGAAGAGAAAACAGAAGGCTCACTCTCTCCCCGCGGGTGCAAAAAGACGAGGCCGTGCTGAGAGCAGCTAGAAGTTGGCCGTCTACGAGCCAGGAAGAACTCTCACTGGGAGCCTGATTGTACCGCACCTTGATCTTGGACGCCCAGTCCCCAGAATGTGAGCACACACACTTTTCTGCTGTCATAGCCGCAGCCGTGGTATTCTGTGATGGCGGCAGAGCTGACTAATGCACCCCCTGCCAGCAACAGCAGGAATCCCGGGAGGACGAGGACCATCGCATTTCCTAAAGCTCTCGCGATTTGATATGCATGAAGGTCCGACCCTTGTCCTGGGAGAAATAGCTGCTTCCTCCTGGCACCTGGGAGTGTCCCAGCTCCTTGCCTCTTTGGAGACCCCTTTGAGCGTGGGCTCTGCCATGACCTTGGAGGTCGGGAACAGGCAACACATCCCTCAGTGCCCACCTCTTGCCAGCCGGTCCCTACTATTTGGGGTCTGGGCAAGGAGCACCAGCGGAAGCCCACGTGACGTGTTTCCTATTTGAAAGTTAGGTACACACCCAGCTAGCACATTAGATCATAGTTTCTTCTGCTTTCACAGACATCCCTTCATGATGGCAAAATGTAAATCATGTGGGAATTGACTATTTCATGAGATTGAAAGCTGGTGATACACCAGACATGGCTGAGTTTAATTGTTCTGCTACACACTTAGGCATCTCATTGATGCATAGTGACATTTGGATAAGTAATAAATATAAATGTCATTCATTATTATATATGCCAGAAAATATATTTGTCCTGCTAGTCTGTTCAGCAAAATTACCACTACGTTGTTCTAGTCTAGCATTTTGCACAATCTGTGTTCCATTGAGAGTAATATTCTAAATGATTAGAAATTTAATATATTCAATGTATACAAAATTTGGATGTCTATGAAAATGAACTAATACAGAAAAAAATTTGGATGTATTTTGATAAAAGTATTAATTGAAATAAATTTAGCATTAAACATTTTTCATGATTCCAAAAATGATATCTGCTAAAATATTCCAAATTAACTGCTCAAAGGCAAAATACAAGTTAAAATTAATGAGTATTATATCTTTTTTAAAAAAAGATGAGGTCTTGCTATTATGTCCAGGCTGGAAAGGATATTCACAGGTGAGGTCACAGAGCACTGCAGCCTTGAACTCCTGGCCTCAAAATTTTAATCTAAATGATTTCTATAAAATGGAAACATTTTAATTTAGTTTTCTGAAAATTTACTCTCACTAAATATTGTTATGAATATAAAACAAATCACAGTTCTACCGCTGAGATATGCAAAAATCAGTATCTAGTTTTACACACATTCTCTTTTTTTTTTTTTTTTTTTTTGAGATGGAGTCTTATTCTTTCACCCAGGGTGGAGCTGCTGCATTGGTACGATCTCAGCTCACTGCAACCTCTGCACCCTGGGTTCAAGCGGTTCTCCTGCCTTAGCCTCCCGAGTAGCTGGGATTATAGGCACCTTCCCCCACACCTGGCTAATTTTTATATTTTTAGTAGACATGGGGTTTCACCATGTTGGCCAGGCTGATCTTGAACTCCTGACCTCAGGTGATTCACCCGCCTCGGCCTCCCAAAGTGGCTAGGATTATAGGCGTGAGTCACCGCACCCAGCTTGGTTTTATACACATTCTGTGTAGACTTATGTACATACATATTTTGGAGTCACATGAATTGTTTTATATTGTTAAATTAAAAAGGAAAACAGGCCTAAAGAATCCTAAGCAAAGCCAGTCAGACTTCATAAGTGACCTCAGCCTTGCTGGATGTGCAACACCTGAGTGAAATCTAACTTGAGCTATTTCTGATAAATGTCTATATTAAAGAAAAATGAAACACGAGCTTAGTCAATCAGAAGCTGTCAATTAACTTCAACTAGGGACTTTCCAATGGGATAAGCCAGTACGGCGACCACATCATTGTAACCAACCAAGTGTCTCCTTTGCCTTGCGTCTGTGTTCACCCCATAATGCTTTCCCCTTCCATCCCTGTGGTGGAGCCCAAAACTGTTAGTTTGCTGCAAAAGTAATTGCAGTTTTTGCCATTTAAAGAAATGGCAAAACCCACAATTACTTTTGCACCAACCGAATACCTTCAGTTTGGTGCTTCCTGATTTCATAAATCACTGTTTGCTCAAACTAACTCTTTATGCATCTTATTCTGCCTCAGTTGACCTTTTATCAGTGTTGTCAAATGGTCCCTAGATGCTACCTGCCAGTGTTGTGAATATTGATTACTTTTAGAAGTGTGGGCCCGGTGTGGTGGCTCACGCCTGTAATCCCAGCACTTTGGGAGACTGAGGAGGGCAGATCACTTGAGGTCAGGAGTTCATAACCAGCCTGGCCAACATGGTGAAATCCTGTCTCTACTAAAAAATACAAAAATTAGCCGGGTGTGGTGGCAGGTGCCTGTAATCCCAGCTACTCGGGAGGCTGAGGCAGGAGAATCGCTTGAACCTGGGAGGTGGAGGTTGCAATGAGCCGAGATCATGCCACTGCACTGCAGCCTGGGCAACAAGAGCGAAACTCCATCTCAAAAAAAAAAAAAAAAAAAAAAAAAAAGACGTGTGGATTGGAAGGTAAACCAAGAAAAGTCATGTCTTGTAATACCGGGGTGTGCTGCATTGCTGTATGAGAATTCACTGCATTCTTGCTGTCTGGAAAGAAGTAGCTGTCCGGTTAATTTCTTGGCTTGTCCTTACCTAGATCCTTCCAGTGCTCAAATTCTCTTCCCACTCAGAGGTCCTGTCTGCCCATCTCTGGCGTCTTTGTGGCACAGCCCACAGACTATCTGTTGCAGACCTTTTGTTCCAGGACATCCGTGAGAGGGTGAAGCGAGGTGACCCAGTACCTGGACGGCACCTGCTTTGGTGCTTGGCCTGTGTAGTTTTGATCTGTGGAACCCCCAGTCTGTCCTGTCATCCCTGCCTTTTTGCCAGGAGCCTCCTTCAAGGGAAGGGCTGACACCAGGCGAGCAGTAGTGTGTGCTTGTCGGTGTCGGTCCAGGCTGGGGGGCGTGTGGACACTCACATTCGTCTGTCTGTGCAGCACGCGGGAGGTTGGAGAGTTGTCCTCCACTCACGCTCAGCAGAGGATGGAGGAGATGGCTTCCTGACAGAGTGCTCATGGAGGGTGCTCCCTGGACGTGGTCTGCACTGGGTCCTGAGGAGTTGGTGGGGCTGGACTGTGAGATCAGCCGGGAAGCGTTCCAGGAGGGAGGCCCGAGGATGAGACATGTCTCTGCTCCTGAGAAAAGGTTACATGACTACACCACGTAAAAGATGTCGCCAGTTCTCAACCTTGGCTGAGCCCCTGTTTCACTTGGGGGTATTTCAAGGTGAATGATTACCAGGTCCCCCGGCAACCCCTGGCATCCAAATCTCAAGGGCTGAGAAGTTCCCAGGAGGAAGATTTCTGGGATGAATGATCTCGCTGTAGGGTTTGACCAGGCTTCGCAGAGAGAAGCGACAACAGCCTTCTCGCTTGGTGTTTGGGCTTCATTCTTCATGCTGTTGGGGCCTTGAGGCTGTGGGGCTGCTGCACAGCATAGCGTCCTAGGAGCAGGATACACTGAGGACACGCACACACACCTGGGGGCAGCTCCCAGGGAGGTCTGCAAGAGATTCTCTCGCCATGAGGTTAGCGCGATAGTTTAAAATGCCCCAGATGGGAAAAATATTTCCTCTTAAGAAAACAAGACAAGGCTGGGAGTGGTGGCTCATGCCTGTAATCTCAGCACTTTGGGAGGCCAAAGCGGGTGGATGGCTTGAGATCAGGAGTTCAAGACCAGCCTGACCAACATGGTGAGACCCCCGTCTCTACTAAAAATACAAAATTAGCTGGGTGTGGTGGCACATGCCTGTAATCCCAGCTTCTTGGGAGGCTGAGACAAGAGAATCACTTGAACCCGGGAGGTGGAGGTTGCAATGAACCGAGATCGTGCCACTGCACTCCAGCCTGGGCAACACAGTGAGACTCCATCTCAAAAAAAAAAAAAATGAAGACAAGAAAATTAAAGTTAAGGATTGCAAAGGACAGCTGGGTTCCCACAAACATTGGAATAATAGAAATTAAAGGAACCCACCTCCAGCTTAAATACTGTCATTACAGATGATGGCAGGATGGAGTAGCCACAGCCCCACTCATGGTGGAGTCATGGCCGTCCCCAAGCAGGTGACTGGAAAGTGCCCTTCAGACTCAAGGACTTGGCGTCTCTCCTAGACCCCCAACAGATAGATGCCTGAGGCCGGCGTTTGATGGAATTGGGTACGGCACAGAAAGCTGTCGAGAGTTCTTACCCTTGATTTGAAATCTGTTTAGTGTACAAGAACATCTATACACTAAATATGTTTAGTAACAGGCACATCTCCATTTACCAGTGACATTTCATCGCTCCATAGAGGTCTCAGAGCTGTGTGATTTTGTTGTGTGATGTTCCCAGTTCCTAGACACAGTAATTTAACTTAGTTTCTGGTAACCCATAGTTTAGAAGGTGCGGCAGCTGTCATGAGGCCCCATTGTGAATTGGAGGTGTCTTAGGTAGGTCACCCTGCGGTCAGCCCCTCACTGGGGACACTGGGGCCCGCTGGGTTATTCTGTGGCTGCTCTGGTGTTGGGTCTGGAGCTGGAATAGAACCCGGTCACGCTTCTGTCTTCTCTGCAGTGGCCTAGGTTGCTGGGTCTGTTTAATGCCAAAGCCTCTCTGCCTAGACAGACACTGCTGAGATGCAGTGTGCTGTGTTATTTAATCTTCAAAGGCCAGTTAATCCCCCAGCCCTCCACTGCCAGGTACTGGGATTTTAAGAACTTGGCTTGTACCTGGGGATGATTTTAGTGGCTAGTCTTGACTGCCACACCCCTCCCTTGCATTCACAACCCAGGAGCCAGAACTCTCCAGATGGACCCAAGTCAACTGCGGGGAGGCTGAGGAACAAACACAGGGTACCTGAAAATTTGGAGACCACTGGCATCTGGGAGGGTTGTATTTTGATTTTACATTTCCTTTTAGATCCTAAGTGCAACAGGTTTGTTAGAGCAGACAGACTACAAACTAGGAACTAGATCAGTGGGAACTCTCTGTACTATCAGCTGAGTTTCCTATACACCTAAACCTGCTCTAGAAAAATAAAGCCTATTAATTTAGAAGTGCACAATAAAAAGCACGCATGTATAGATATTTTGCATTCTGCCTTCTGTCCTCCTCCAGCCTCCCTGTTGAAGAGGGTGTGTGATTTGCGTGAAAGGATGGGGAGTGAATTGATCCGAATTTCACTCCTCTAAGAGCTCACACTGCAATCTTTTGGGGCAGTTTCCACTGAGCTCCTTTTTGCACAAGCAAACTATCTTTTGAAAATCGTCTGGAGAATCTTGAATTTGGATTGAGAGTGAGCTGCCTCTCTTTCTGGCTGTGATGCACCAGGAGCTTATCTTCTAAGGCTCCTTATCTATCAGATAAGGGGAAGTCACAATGCCATCCTACCACATTCTCCTGGGACTGACAAGAGATACTAAAATGCAGGCCTAGCTGGTAGGCTGATGTGCAGGAAGCCCTCAAGAAGCATCAGCTCTGCCTCCCTGCAGCAGCACGGCCTGCCGTGTTCTCACCCACTGAGATCCCCCCACAAGCACATCTGTCCAGCTTCCAAAATGAATAGATTTGATTTATCAAGGGCTTGCACTGGAAAGACCATTACAGGCAGACCCTGTGCCACGGTCATCTAATTTCTAAAGTTTTTATTTTTAGTGAAAAACATTATAAACACAGAAAAGTAGACAAACACAATAATGACTCTATACCCACCATCAGTATTAAACATTTTAAGATTTTGCCCTATTTGCATATTTGTTTATATTCTGTGTGTGTGTGTATATATATATATATATATATTTTTTTTTTTTTTTTTTTGAGACGGAGTCTCACTCTGTTGCCCAGGCTGGAGTGCAGTGGCGCGATCTCCGCTCACTGCAAGCTCCACCTCCCAAGTTCACGCCATTCTCCTGCCTCAGCCTCCCGAGTGGCTGGGACTACAGGCGTCCGCCACCACACCTGGCTAATTTTTTTGTATTTTTAGTAGAGACGGGGTTTCACCATGTTAGTCAGGATGGTCTTGATCTCCTGACCTCGTGATCTGCCCGTCTTGACCTCCCAAAGTGCTGGGATTACAGGCGTGAGCCACCACGCCCAGGCTATATATTTATTTATTTTGAGATAACTGCCACTTGTTCTCATCAGTTTTCCCTGTTTTGAAGCAGTAATCACTGTTTTGAAGTTGGGCTATAGATAGGTGAAGATAGCCATTGCCATCTATATTTTTAATTCGTGTATGAAAGTGTTTAGATAAATGTATCTATTCTTTTGCAATTGACATTTCCCCATTTCACTGTCACATGCCAACGTATGTTACTTGATTTGTCTTCACTGTTCTATAATTTTACCTGATATTACTATACAATCATTTACTTAGTTTCCTGTTGGTGGCTGCTATGGTTTGAACATGTTCCTCAAATTTCATGTGTTGGAAGCTTGATCCCCAAATTCATCTGTTGATTGGAGGTGGGGCCTTTGGGAGGTAATTGGGATTAAATAAGGTCGTCAGCATGGGGTCCCCATGATGGGACTTATGGCTTCAATAGAAGAGGAAGAGAGACCAGAGCTGACATGCATGATCTCACCCTCTCACCATGTGATGCCCTTTGCCACATCATGATGCAGCAAGAAGGTCCTCACCAGATGCCGCACCATGCTCTTGAGTTTCTCAGCATCCAGAGCTGTAAGAAATATACTTCTTTTCTTTATAAATAACCCAGCCTATGGTATCTTTTTATAGCAACAAAAAGTAGAATAAGACAGTGGCATTTAAGCTGTTTCCAGTTCATTGGTTAATTCACCAAGTGTCCATTGAGATCATGTGATGCTCCAGAACAAAAAGCAGAAAATGCTACAGGGATGTCTCATTCAGTGTAAGGAGAGGCTGTTGCAATGGCTTAGGGAGCCTCCACACTGTCTACCAGATTTGAGGATGCTGCCCTGCCTGTGGACAGACTGTGAAGACATTTCCTCCTGTGTCTAAGAAAATGCCAATGAAAAATAGTCAACTCTGTAAAATATTTAAAGAGGTTTATTCTGAGCCAAATGTGAGTGACTAAGGCCCATTTTATAGTCCCAGAGGTCTGAGAACATGTGCCCAAGGTAGTTGGGTTGCAGCTTGATTTTATACATTTTAGGGGGTAGAAGTTATAGGCAGACATCAATGAGTACATGTAAGGTGTACATTGGTTCAGTCCAAAAAGGTAGGACAACACAAAGTGGAGTCAGGGGAGAGTTTCCAGGTCATAGGTAGATTCAGAGATTTTCTGATTGGCAATTGGTTGAAAGAGTTGTTATTATGTAAAGACCTGGAATCAATAGAAAGGAATGTCTGGGTTAAGATAAGGGGTTGTGGAGACCAAGGTTCTTATTATGTGGAAGAAGCTTACAGGTAGCAGACTTCAGGGAGAATAGAGGGCAAATGTCTCTTAACAGATCTAAAAAGATGCCAGGCTCTTAGTTAA
This sequence comes from Pan paniscus, assembly GCF_029289425.2. Lineage (NCBI taxonomy): Eukaryota > Metazoa > Chordata > Mammalia > Primates > Hominidae > Pan > Pan paniscus. The sequence continues at coordinate 72,049,340 of NC_073258.2, read as the reverse complement.
TCTCTCCTGGATCAGGAAGAGACCTGGAAAGGGAAGGGGATTCTCTATAGAGTGTAAATTTTCCCCACAAGAGACAGCTTTTCAGGGCCATTTCAAAATATGTCAAAGAAATATATCTTGGTAAAAAAATACGTTGTTTTCTTTCAGGACCTGCTATCTATCATGTGATGCTATACTAGAGTCAGGTTGGAATTTGGTATCTTATTGCTACAAAGAGTCCATTTTGTCCATCTTGAGATCTCTTGTTTTAATGTTAATGCTGGTCAGTTGTGCCTGAATTCCAAAGGGAGGCAGATATAATGAGGCATGTTCAATCCCCACTTCCCATCATACCTTGAACTAGTTTTTCAGTTTTACTTTGGAATGCCTTTGGCGAAGAGCAGCTGGGGGATCCATTCAATTGGTGGTGGACTTAGAATTTTATTTCTGGTTAACAGAAGTAAACTTCTTAAAGAAGGCTGTCTGCAAACTTAGTTTTCAGTTTTGAAGCAACTGGTTTCTATTGGAAGCCATCTTCTTTGGAGACAGACATGTCTCAGGAGGCTCAGCAGCCCAGGGATGAAGGCTGCCAACATAGACTGTCATTTAAGGTGTCATTGCTGGAGCTGAAATAACACAGCAGGGATTTTCCTGGTTTCTGCAGGGCTCTGGGGACAAAATGGCGTACGTTGGAGTGGCCTCCTCAACTTTTTCCCCATCAACTCTGTTATGTTTTACACATGATGTTGTAGAAGGTGGGTGTCTTGGGCAGCTCAGGCTATAACAGTATAGATAGGATGACTTAGCAGAAATTTATTTTCTCACCTTTCTGGAGGCTGGACATCTGAGATCAAGGAGCTGGCTGATTCAGCTCCCAGTGAGGGACTGCTTCCTGGCTTGCAGAGGGTTACCTTCTGACTGTGTCCACACATGGTTGGTTGCAGGGAGATGGGAATGCATGACCACACGTGAACACGCATGCTGGCTCTCTGATGTTTCTTCCTTTCTTTATAGGGATGCTAGTCCTATGGGATCAGGACCCCACCCTTGTAGTCTCATAACCTGAATTACCTCTTAAAGGTCCTACCTCCAAATACCATCACACCGGGGGTTAGGGCCTTAGCATATGAATTTTAGAGGGAGACAGTTCAGTTCATAGCAGTGAGAATTTGAGGGCTGCTTTAAGGGGGGATGACAAAGTCCCCAGGAGCCTCCGGAGCAGTCCCACTTTGCATTCCCTTCCCCATCCTGGGACTGCATTTTCGCTGTGGGCCTTGGCATTGCTTGTTTTCCTGGTACCTTTGGGATGTGTTCTCCCATGCCAACTAGCCCTTCAGGTGTCCCCTGCGATGGACTGTACCCATTTGCATCTGGAATTGTTTCTTTTTTGCCCTGTAGGAATTCTTCCCAGATTTTCCACAGCGCTCTGTCCTATGTTGTAAAGGTCCCTTTCAGGTGTCTTTTTTTTTTTTTTTTCGTGCCACCCAGGCTGGAGTGCAGTGGCACGATCTAGGCTCACTGCAACTTTCATCTCCTGGGTTCATGTGATTCTCCTGCCTCAGCCTCCCAAGTAGCCAGGACTACAGGTGTGCCACCACCATGCCCAGCTAATTTTTTTGTATTTTCAGTAGAGACAGGGTTTTGCCATGTTGGCCAGGCTGGTCTCGAACTCCTGACTTCAAGTGATCCACCCACCTCAGCCTCCCAAAGTGTTGGGATTACGGGCATGAGCCACCATGCCTGGCCTGAGGTGTCTTCTTGCTGTTGTGTCTGATGGAAGTCTTAACTTTTACATTGTCTAATTTGTCTGTCCCTTCATGCCTTGTACCCGATGCCTTGTAGAAAGAAACACTTGTTTTCTCTCCTTGTTTTATTGAGCAAATAACAATTGAACATATTTGTGGCTGGCTAATTAATGGCCCCCAAAGATATTCAGGTTCTAGTCTCTGGTACCTCTGAATGTGTGACCTCATATGGCAAAAGGAGCTTTGCAGATGTGATGAAGTTAAGGATCTTGAGATGGGAGGAATTGGGTTATCCAGGTGGGCCCTGAATGTCATCACAAGGGTCATTATTTTTAAGAGGGAGATTTGGCTGCAGAAGAGGAGATGGTGATGTGAAGGTGGAAGCTGAGATAGGAGTGGCCCACTTTGAAATTGGAGGAAGGGGCCATGAGTGTCAGAGTACAGGTCACCACCAACATGCGAGAAAGGCAAGGAAGTGGATTGTTCCCCAGAATCTTGAGAAGGAGCCAGCTCTGACAACACCTTGGCTTTAGCCCCATGAAACTCATTTAGGACTTCTGACCTCAGCGTGATGAGAGTACATTGCCGCACATTTCTGTTGCTCTAACCCACTAAGTCTGTGCTATCTTCTTACACAGCAATAAAGCAGCATTTATTGAGAAGCCAGAATCCCGTCTTAGGGACCTCATGTGAAGGCATTGCCTCTTACTTTTTCTTCTAGAGGTTTGTTGTGTTGCTTTTCACGTGACAGTAGTCAGTGCATCTGGAATGCGTTTGTGTGTCTGGAGTGGCATGGGGCTCTATTTCTCACCTTTTCCATGTGAATACCTGCTAGTGTCAGCCTCATACGTTTATTAATTCTTCTCTTTCCCCCGACACATGTGGGAGTCCGATATTCACAAGCCCAGCCTAAGGTTCTGTGCTTTTTAAATCCATCTATTTGTCTTTGTCTAATACCATACTGTTTTCATATTATAACTTTTTCTGGTAAGCCTCGGCATCTGGTAGAATGAGTCTCCTCTTAGTCTCCAGAGTTATCTTGGTTTTATGTGGCTCTCCGTCTTCTTTGAGCTTTAAGATCAGAGTGTTAAGTTCTACCAACAGTCCTATCAGGGTTTTATTAGAAGTTACATCAAGTTTATATTTTGTGGAGAATTTTCATCTTGAAGATATTAAAGCCTAATGTCCATGATCATTGTATAGCTCTTCATTTATTTGGGTCTACCTTCATTTCTTTCTTTATTTCAAAAAGATAATGCTATGTAGTATTACTTTTCTCCACAAAGGTCTCATACATATTGTGTTAGATTTTTTTTTAGTTGACTTTAGTTATTGTTGGTGGTATTATAGTGTTTTTTGAATGTTTTTCAATTGTTTATTGCTAATGTAACAATTCACTTAACTTTTGTATATTCTTATCTGGCATTTTGCTGGACTTTTTTTTAACTAGTTTTACAGTTACACATTATTTAATTTGTCCCTAGATTTTCTTGGATTTTCTATTCACAGAAGCATATTATCTGAAAATAATGATTTCCCTGCTTTTAGTCCATAAACAATGCATTCGGTTATCTGTTTGCTTACTTATTTTTGATGTTTGCTACAGGATTTGAGTAGGTGCTCTGTTCAAGTTTGGGAAATTCTCTTCTATTCCCAGTTTTCCAAGACTTTGGTCATGACTAGGGGTGGTTTGTGTCCCCCCAGGCTGTCCGTGGCTGGGCCTCTTGTTCCTGCTGGACACAGGGCCTTGTTGGACCCACACTTAAGAGCTGCACACAGGGGCAGTGTCCCAGGAGGGGCTTGTTGACCTGTTGTCTTGATTGGTTTCCTTCTCTGTAGGTTGTCTCCCAGGAAGCCTTTTACCTTGGGCAAGTCGCTCCCTTCCTGGTCACGGTGAATGGTTTCGGCAGAACTGTGAGATGGGTAGGCCAGCGTATCACAAACAGGCTAAGAGTGGGTTCATGCTAGCTGGCCAGAACCCCTTGAATTCTGCTCTAAGAAAACTGAAATGGAAACCTGTCATAAAATGAAGACTTCTTTATAAATCATGTGCTCTTTACAGCAGCCTGGACAGAAACCCACTGAGGCCCAATTAGAAAGCCAGACAGACTCTTCTCTCTGGCTTTTCTAGCAGAAGCTGAGAGACTGTTGGAGGCTGTGTTGAGTCTGGCCAAAGAAAGACGGTGCAGACCACTTTAGTGGTGTGGTTACTGGTGCCACCAAGAAAACGGCACACTTCCACATGAATGCTGAGGCATGGAAGAGAAATAGACTTACCTAATGAATGTACCATCTCACCAGTCCTTCTCAAGACCTGGACACCCCAATGTCTTAATAGAACACACCAGTGAGGCATTGCAATTCATCTAAGGGAGTGCTCTTAAGTGACGTATCATTTTAATTCAGGCATCTGATTTATTAGTAGCTTGTTTTCTGATTTGGGGATATTGGTTTTGGCATTAAGAGGAAGGTGTGAAGTAGCCGTTATATCCCTAGAGCCCATTTCTTTTAGATAGAGAACCATTGCAGAGTTCCTGCTGTCAGTGTCTTTATATATATGTGTGTGTGCATATATATATATTTATTATACTTTAAGTTCTAGGGTACATGTGCACAACGTGCAGGTTTGTTACATATGTATACATGTGTCATGTTGGTGTGCTGCACCCATTAACTTGTCATTTACATTAGGTATATCTCCTAATGCTATCCCTCTTTCAGGCGATAATACTTGGCAAGGTGCTGGCCTCAGTGGGCCATGCGTTGTAGGTATGTGATTGGCTTTTGCTTCTAAGATCTTGAGTCTAGCAAGGAAGGGACCATGGGCAACTCAGACCATAGCTTCTCTTCCTGTTGTGGGAGATTGTTTATGAGCCCCAGGGGAAAAGAATGTCTGGGGCAAGTGCACTTGGGAAATGCTGCGTTTACCCCTTTCTCTGAGACACTGCCATATAAAGCCCTCTTAAAAATTCAGCAGCAAAATGACCTGTGTGTTTTTGTTCTATCCAGTTACATTTCACAAATGTATGTGTCCAGAGGAGGGTTGGAGGGTGTATGTGTAATGGAATTAGTTCTCAGAGCTGGAGTCAGGAGGCACAGCTTAGGAAGGAATTAGATATGGAATTAGGCGTGGACTCCAGGCCCTCTGAGGTGAGAGGAAGGGGAGCTTGTGTACCGTAGGCAGTTGGTTCTGACCTGGGGTAGAGCGAGTCTGAAAGGGAAGGATTTGGCTGAACGGGGAGAGAAACTCAGGACAGGAGACGGTGACACCAGTGGAGGGCGGAAACTCAGAGGCAGGATCCCGTTTCTTGAGTTCATCCAGAGATGCCAGCAGGGCTGGTAACAGAGTGTTTGTTTGATGGTGATTAGGGAAATCCCAGGAAACCTGGATAGATGGAGGTTCTTTTCAGAAATCTGTTTGTTCCATGCATCTGTTTCACAAACCTATCAGGAGGGTCCTGGGGACTGGAGGAGTCAGCTCAGGCTGCCATCACAGAGCACCACAGAACTGGCAGTCTAGACGACAGACATTGATGGTCTCACAGTCCTGGAGGCTGTTTGTCCGAGATCAAGGTGTGGCAGGGCTGGGTCCTCCTGAGGTCTCGCTCCCTGGCGTGCACGTGGCTGCCTTCTTGCTGTGTCTTCCTGTGATCATCCCTCTGTGCGCATGCACCCCCAGGTGCCCCTTGTGTGTCCAGAGTCCCTCTTCTGATAAAAGGACACCAGCCTTGCATTAGGGCCCACCTGTAAGACCTTGTGGAACCTTAAGTACCTTTTTAAAGGCCCTGTCTCCAATACTGTCACTTTTCCAGGCCCCGGGGATTCGGACTTCCACATACGGATTTGAGCAGGGGACACAGTTCAGCTCACAGTGTGTCTAATGCCATGCTGGTGCCTGGGGGCTACGTGGCAGAAGGCACAGCCCTGACATGGGGTTGCCACGTGGTTTTGTGTGGCCACGGCCATAGTCACTCTACTTGGGGTGGGTGGGAGGGGCCACCTCTCTGGGGGGCTTTGAGGGGTAGTGGAGCAGGGCGGGTTTGGGGGACAGCTTCTAGGCAAGACTGCTGGAAGAGGTGGTGCTAGACTGAATCCCGGCATTGGTGTGGTGGGATCCCCAGACCTCCCCGCCAGGTTCTGCTTCAGTTACTGGGGGCTGGTGGTGTCTCCATGTTGAGGGTGTGGCTGGGGGCATGGGAGGGGCAGGTCCATCCCTCCTCTGGGAGCGTGGGCTGGGGGTAGGTCCATCCCTCCTCTGGGAGTGTGGGCAGGGTAGGTTCATCCCTCTGGGAGCGTGCACTGGGGTAGGTCCACCCCTCCTCTGGGAGCGTGGGCGGGGTAGGTCCATCCCTCCTCTGGGAGCGTGGGCTGGGGTAGGTCCATCCCTCCTCTGGGAGCGTGGGCGGGGGTAGGTCCATCCCTCCTCTGGGAGCGTGGGCGGGGGTAGGTCCATCCCTCCTCTGGGAGCGTGGGCGGGGGTAGGTCCACCCCTCCTCTGGGAGCGTGGGCGGGGGTAGGTCCATCCCTCTTCTGGGAGCGTGGGCGGGGGTAGGTCCACCCCTCTGGGAGCGTGGGCTGGGGTAGGTCCACCCCTCCTCCGGGAGCGTGGGCTGGGGTAGGTCCACCCCTCTGGGAGCGTGGGCTGGGGTAGGTCCACCCCTCCTCCGGGAGCGTGGGCTGGGGTAGGTCCACCTCTCTGGGAGCGTGGGCTGGGGTAGGTCCACCCCTCTGGGAGCGTGGGCTGGGGTAGGTCCACCCCTCTGGGAGCTTGGGCTGGGGTAGGTCCACCCCTCCTCTGGGAGCGTGGGCTGGGGTAGGTCCACCTCTCTGGGAGCGTGGGCGGGGTAGGTCCACCCCTCCTCCGGGAGCGTGGCCTGGGGTAGGTCCACCTCTCTGGGAGCGTGGGCGGGGTAGGTCCACCCCTCCTCTGGGAGTGTGGGCGGGGGGTAGGTCCATCCCTCTGGGAGCGTGGGCGGGGGTAGGTCCATCCCTCCTCTGGGAGCGTGGGCTGGGGTAGGTCCACCTCTCTGGGAGCGTGGGCTGGGGTAGGTCCATCCCTCCTCTGGGAGCGTGGGCGGGGGTAGGTCCATCCCTCCTCTGGGAGCGTGGGCTGGGGTAGGTCCATCCCTCTTCTGGGAGCGTGGGCGGGGGTAGGTCCATCCCTCCTCTGGGAGCGTGGGCTGGGGTAGGTCCATCCCTCTTCTGGGAGCGTGGGCGGGGGTAGGTCCATCCCTCCTCTGGGAGTGTGGGCGGGGGTAGGTCCATCCCTCCTCTGGGAGCGTGGGCTGGGGTAGGTCCATCCCTCTGGGAGCGTGGGTGGGGTAAGTTCACCCCTCCAGTATTTGGGGCAGTGGGTCAGAAGGTCTGCTTTTGCAGAAACTTCCAGAGCAGTCCACCCCCTTGGCCAGGGCCCCCATGTGTTGTGTTCTAGCTCCTTCTCAGCTGATGTGTTTTGCAGGTGCAGGGAGGAGAACAGTGGGTTAAATGAACAGAAGGAAGCCAGCGTGCCTTTCTCTCTTCTGCCCGGCCGGCCTCCCCTTCCCTCGCACCTGGCCAACTCTGGACTGGCTGGCAGCCCACCCTTCCCCAAAGCCCACACCCTCGCACTTGCTCTCAGCCCTATGTCTATGTCAGCTCTTAGAACGGCAATTTTCTAACATCCGATGGAACCTGGATTCCTTGAATATTCTGTTCTAGTTCCACAGGTTCCAATGGAGTGCTGTCAGTCCTGCAGCCATTTGACCCCGAGTTTAAATGTCTGTAAACGGCACCAGGGGAGCCTCGGGGTCCTCACTGCCTTGAGGCCGAGCGCATTTTACACACAGGAATGCACAAAATAAATGAAATGTGTAGTCACAAAATCTCGGTTTCCATGTGATTCACATACAGGGTGTCTCTCAGAGATTCCATATCAATAAAAACCTTCTTTTGTTTTGGTGAAAAAGTATCTTAAATCAGAGTTCAGATGAGGAAACTCTTGCACTTTTTTTGTTGTTGTTGTTTATTTTTTGAGACAGAGTCTCACTCTGTTGCCCAGGCTGGAGTGCAGTGGTACGATCTCGGCTCACTACAAACTCCGCCTCCCAAGTTCAAGCGATTCTCCTGCCTCAGCCTCCCAAGTAGCTGGGATTACAGGCGCCCACCACCACACCTGGCTAATTTTTGTATTTTTAGTAGAGATGGGGTTTTACCATGTTGACCGGCTGGTCTCAAACTCCTGAGTGACCTCAGGTGATCCACCCACCTTGGCCTCTGAAAGTGCGGGGATTACAGGCGTGAGCCACTGCACCCGGCTGAACTCTTGCAGTTTTAAAGGTGTTTACGAAGGTTTTGCAACTCTAACCTTGACAAAGTCAGCGCTGGCCGTGAGGTTTTTTGTTTGTTTTTATTATGTATCTTCTCTCCCAGGTCAGCTCTCATATTTTCACAGTGGCTGAAATAATTAGTGGAAAAGTCTGTCTACCTTTTCATCAGAGGTACTGGAGGACGAATGAGCCAGTTGAAGATTTTAGGTTTTCTTGGAGCAAGTTAGCAGCAAAATGCTGTTTTTGTTGAACTTGCTTTGACTGTGATGATTTTCTTTTCTCTTCATTAGTAGCTACCCTAGGAGGGCCAAGGAGAGAAACACACACTAAGAGTCATTGAAGTTCATGGACCTGGGGTTTTATGGCCTTTCCCCCCCCCGACCTGCCCGAGAGATTAGTTACACAGAAAACAGTTTCCCCCGGGGTGGTGAGTAACCTTCCCCTCCTCTGACCTGGCACTGGCTTTTCCTGGGGAAGCCAGGATTTCAGATTGCGTCTTCGGCTTTGCTTTCATTCTCTCTGCGGAGCCTCCCGGTGTGCTGGTCCTCACGGGGTTAGAGAACTCAGCCCAGCCCCCCTGGCTCTCCCATGGTGTTGCCAGATAAAACGCAGTGCACCCAGTTCTGCCTGAATTTCAGATGAACAGCAGAGAGTTTTTTAGTATAAGAATGTCCCGTGCAATTATTTGGGACATGCAGTAAAGTGTCTTTGTTGTTTGTCTGAAATGCAGATGGGACTTGCGCCTTCTGCCTTGCCTGGTGGCTCTCCCCAGGAGTTAATAATTAAATGTTTTCCCAGGAAGTGATCAGGTGTCTGTTGTTCCCAGGAAGCTGCTAATCAGGTTACTCAAGACCCTTACCAAGGTCAAGACCCTCCCAGTCAGATCTCTGGCCATGAGCTCCCAGGATAGTTCTGGAAAGAGCCCGGGAGGTGTGACCCAGCCTTCTCCTCCTCTCTGCTCACCTGCTTCTGCACGAAATCCCGGTTGCTCTTCGGACCCAGCACCGGAGCCCTTCTGCACCATGGTTTGGGAGCAGATGTGCCTGTTTGTGACCATCACCCCCGGAGCCGGTACCAAGGGGACACAGGAGTCCTAGGGGGTGAAGGTGTCCGCCGGCAGCAGCAGGGGCTGTGGCCTCAGGAGCCCCTCCTTGCCGCCCTTCCTGCTGTGGGCTGTTGGTTTTGTTCCTGGACTCAGGTCCAGCTGTAGATGTGTACTATGTGGCCTGCAAAGTAATCCGTTAAAAACAGTGAATTTCAGGCCAGGCGCGGTGGCTCACGCCTGTAATCCCAACACTTTGGGAGGTGGAGGCAGGTGGATCACTTGAGGTCAGGAGTTTGAGACCAGCCTGGCCATCATGGTGAAAACCTGTCTCTACTAAAAATACAAAAAATTCGCAAGGCATGGTGGCAGGTATCTGTAATCTCAGCTAATTGGGAGGCTGAGGCAGGAGAATGACTTGAACCTGGGAGGCGGAGGTTGCAGTGAGCCAAGATTGCACCCCTGCACTCTGGCCTGGGTGACAGAGTGAGACTCCGTCTCAATAAAAAAACAAACAAAGTGAATTTTCAATGTTTATAAATTTCACTTTTTTTGTCAAATCTGACATATCTAAAAGATATCTGCAGGCCTGGCAACACCAGACCTGCGTTCTTACCTACCAGCTGTGGCCAGAGTGGGAATGCTGCTGCCTGGCTGATTTGGGGACCACATTCTGCCAGCATCGCCCCCTTCGTGCCCCCCTGACTGCTCTTGTGGGCGTCTGTGATCGGGAGCCCTGGCCTCCCACCCAACGTGTGTTCACTGGGTGCCCACTGTCCACTGAGGGGGGCTTCCTACACATGCACCCCTGGAAGCAGCTTGGAGCCTGGACGGTCTCTCGCCTGCTCTTGCCAGTCAGACGTTATCTGACCTGAGCTGGGGCAGAACCAGTGTAGGCCGTGTCTGCTCTGTGCCAGGGCTCTGAGCTGCGGGCTCCCCCCGCCCTCCGTTTTTCAGATGTTGACGCTGAGGCTGGCCTCGCTACCACACTAGGCTTCTTTCTGCATTAATGAGTGACATGAGCTCTGAGTACCTTTGGCTCCACTTAAGAAGGGCTCCTTCCCTTCACCCTCATACCTGCACTGCTTTCCAACCTAGCAGGGCCCAGGAGAATGAGGACGAAGAATAAAAACGGGTGAAATGGGGGTGGCATCGCAGCTACAGGTGGAGGTGGATATCTGATGAGGACTGGCTGCTGTCAGGTTTCTGGGCAGTAAAGCTGAGGGGTGAGGCTGGAGTGCCTGCTGAGGACACGGTTCCAGTGCACCCCACTACCCGGCAGGCTCTTCCCACACCGGAAGAGCGCTGGGAGTCAACAGTGGGTATCAGCTTTCTCCTAATTGGACATAGAGTGTTGGTTCCTGGTGAACTGCCCGTGGCCTCCCCGGTAGGTTCCTGAACACTCACAGGGCCCCCCAGTTGTAAAACACTAGCACAGGGTACACAATTCTGCTGCCAGGTCCCAGGGCTGATGGGGCGGGTGAGCTGAGTGCAGGGTGAGCCTCAGTGTACCTGGATGGTGAGGGGCAGTGGCTCCCAGGGTGCAGAGGGCATAGTGAGGTGGGGCTGGGTGAATCATGTCACCCTTTCCCTGTTGAGAGGGCCACACGGCTCGGTGCCCACATGGCTGCCAGGTGGGTGGAGTGGGCTTAGGAGGCGGGAGCCTGTGATTTTTCTAGAGATGAGTGAAATCCAGATGTTGTGTGAAAACTCCTAAGTTCAGGATTCTTATAAAGCCCATTCTCATTTTAGGAACTTGAGGGTAAGAAACAGGTGCCCCCTTTTCTTGGCTCGTGCTGTCATTTGTGCCTTGTGAAGTGTCTAAACACAGGGTGAGAAGTTCCTGCCCCCACCCACTCCACGCAGCCAAGAGTCCCCAGGATATCCACGCGGGGATTGTGTTAGGTGGTTGGACACAGGGTGCTCCGAAAACTGTGGACCATGGCATGGCGCCTTTCTTACAAAGAAAGAACGTGCGCTGGACATGAAGCCACACACACCCTAGGGGGATCCCTCATGTATAATTGGTGCACAGTAAATATATTTTGGTTTATAGCTAGAGACTAAATAGAAGATTAAACTATTGATTTGGGATTATCAATGTCATTGTTACCCTGACATTCCACTAATGTGAATAATTGGCAGCAGACTTAGGTCCTGCATTAGGAAGTCTTCTCAGCTTTCCTTCTTATCATTTCCTTCCTTTCCCTCCCTTCCTCCCTCCCTGTCCCTCCCTGTCCCTCCCTCTCCCTCCCTCCTTGTCCCTCCCTCTCCCTCCCTCCCTGTCCCTCCCTCTCCCTCCCTGTCCCTCCCTGTCCCTCCCTCTTCCTTCTTCTCCCTCCCTTCCTCTCCCTCCCTCCATCTTTCTCCCTCCCTCCCTCTCCCTCCCTCCTTCCCTCCCTCCTTCCTTCCCTCCTTCCCTCTCCCTCCCTCCCTCTGCTTCTCTCCCTCCCTCTCCCTCCCTCCCCTTCCCTCCCTCCCTCTCCTTCCCTCCCTTCCTCCCTCTCCCTCCGTTCCTCCCACTCCTTCCCTCCCTTCTTCCCTCTCCCTCCATTCCTCCCTCTCCTTCCCTTCCTTCCTCTCCCTCCCTCCCTTCCTCCCCCTCCCTCCCTTCCTCCCCCTCCCTCCCTTCCTCCCCCTCCCTCCCTTCCTCCCCCTCTCTCCCTTCCTCTCCCTCCCTCCATTCCTCTCCCTCTCCCTCCCTCCCTTCCTCTCCCTCTCCCTCCCTCCCCCTCTCCCTCCCTCCCTCTCCCTCTCCCTCCCTCCCTCTCCCTCCCTTCCTTCCTCTCCCTCTCCCTCCCTCCCTTCCTCTCCCTCTCCCTCCCTCCCTTCCTCTCCCTATCCCTCCCTCCCTTCCTCTCCCTCCCTCCCTTCCTCTCCCTCTCCCTCCCTTCCTTCCTCTCCCTCCCTTCCTTCCTCTCCCTTCCTCTCCCTCCCCTCCTCTTGCTCCCTCCCTTCCACTCCCTCCTGTCCTCTCCCTCTCCTCCTTCCTCTCCCTCCCTCCCTACCTTTGTCTCCCTCCCTTCCTTCCCCTCCCTCCCTTCCTCACCCTCTCCCTCCCTCCCTTCCTCACCCTCTCCCTCCCTTCCTCGCCCTCTCCCTCCCTCCCTTCCTCGCCCTCTCCCTCCCTCCCTTCCTCGCCCTCTCCCTCCCTCCCTTTCTTCCTCTCCCTCCCTTCCTCTCCCTCTCTCTCTCCCTCTCTCCCTTCCTCTCCCCCTTCCTCTCCCTCTCTCTCTCCCTCCCTCCCTTCCTCTCCCTCTCTCTCTCCCTCCCTCCCTTCCTCTCCCTCTCTCTCTCCCTCCCTCTGTTCCTCTCCCTCCCTCCCTTCCTCTCCCTCTCCCACTTCCTCTCTCCCTCTCCCTTTCTCTCTCCCCCTCCGTTCCTCTCTCCCCCTCCCTTCCTCTCTCCCCCTTTTCCTCTCCCCCTCCCTTCCTCTCCCCCTTTTCCTCTCCTCTCCCTCCTTCCCTCTCCCTCTTTTCCTCTCCTCTCCCTCCCTCCCTCCTTTCCTCTCCCTCCCTCCCCCTCCCTCCCCCTCCCTCCCCCTCCTTCCCCCTCCTTCCCCCTCCTTCCCTCCTTTCCTCTCCTGCCCCCTCCCTCTCAGTCCTTCCCCCTCCCTCCCTTCCTCTCCCTCTCCCTCTCTTCCTCTCCGTCTCCCTCTCTTCCTCTCCCTCTCTTCCTCTCCCTTTCCCTCTCTTCCTCTCCCTTTCCCTCTCTTCCTCTCCCTTTCCCTCTCTTCCTCTCCCTCTCCCTCCCTCCCTTCCTCTCCCTCCCTCCCTTCCTCTCCCTCCCTCTCCCTCTTTCCCTTCCTCTTTCCCTTCCTCTCCCTCCCTCCCTTCCTCTCCCTCCCTCCCTTCCTCTCCCTTCTTCCCTTCCCCCTTCCCTCCCTTCCTCTCTGTCCCTCCCCCTCCCTCCCCCTCCCTCCCTCTCCTTCCCTCTCCTTCCCTCTCCCTCCTCCCCTTCCTCTCCCTCCCTTCCTTCCTCTCCCTCCCTTCCTTCCTCTCCCTCCCTTCCTTCCTCTCCCTCCCTCCTTTCCTCTCCCTCCCTCCTTTCCTCTCCCTCCCTCCTTTCCTCTCCCTCCCTCTCCATTCCTCTCCCTCTCCCTCTCTGTCTCTCCCCTCCCCTCCTCTCCCTCCCTCCCCTCCCTCCCTCCCTTCTTACCTTCCTCCCTTTTTTCCTTCCTTCTCACCTTCCTTCTTTCCTTCCCTCCCTCCCTCCTTTCTCCTTCCCTCCCTTCTTTCCTCCCTCTCACCTACGCACACAGTTAGCCATCCATCCATTCATCCATCCATCCATCTACCTCCTTCCCTCCCCTCCTCCCTTCCTTCCTCCCTCTTGGGTATCCACACAGTCAGCCATCTATCCATCCATCCATTCATTTATCCACCTCCCTCCCCTCCTTCCTTTCCTCTAATCCCTCTCCCTGCAGAGGAGAAATTTCTTTTCCTACTACCCTCCTCTCTACCTGGGGCCCTGAAATTGAGCTGACATAAGACAGAGTCGCAAGAGAAAAACGGTTTGTGAACACATAGAGCACCCGTCAGTGACGAGCGTCTGAAAAAGTGCCTACAGCTTGGGCTGGGTTGGTGCCTCAGAGCAGGAACAGTACATTTGTAGAGAAGCGACAAGACAAAGGGAAAGGACTGTGAGTTTCTGGAGGGCAAATTATGGGGCGGCCAATCTTTAGGAAAGGAACAGCAGCTGAAGGCTAGTCTCTTGGTGAAGTCAGCTCTGTAGGTTCCTCCAGGGCGGGGCTGACAAGGGTCTAAAGCTGTCTCTAGTGATGAACTTCTGGAATTTACGTCTTGCTTTGAGGCACACCAGTGGCGGGGGAAGGCAGCGAGCTGTTCTCGCACCTGCTTTTCCTCCATTGTCTTCAGCTCAGGACTGTCCTTATGCCCAGGCAGCATATTTTGGGGTGGCCTCTTCTGCCCCCTGCACTCCTGCCCTCCTTCCTTGCTCCTTGTGAATGATTTCTAACAAAGAGAATAATACGGCAAACATCTGTGTCCCCAACTGTACCAAGTTTGACCTTGTCCTGTAGTTGCTGGAATTGCTTTCAGGAAGTTCATGGCTCTAAGCAGCGCGGCCAGCGCGGCCCACCCTGTCTTCCTCCGAGAGGGAACTGCTCTCCTGCATTGGGCATGTGCCTTTCCAGTTGACTGCTTCTGTGCCGTTACGCACGTGAAAATGCCCATGTACCATCTGTAGGACTGTGTGGCATCTTTCCAGCCTTTATCTGGAAATGATAGTATGTGGTTTGAATCCTTCCGTGAATTGCCTTCCTTTTGCACAGTGTTATGTTTCAGGGATCATCCACATGTAGTTTGGGTTCATTCATTGTCACAGCTGTGGAGTTCATGGGAATGAAGAGACCACAGCTTGATCAAGGGGTCCCTAAACAATCAGGGTGACCATGCATTTCCACATGCTGCTTTGGCAGGGAACAATCTTATATGCCTTTCCATATGCACGTGGCCTCGCCCTTCCCCACAGAACGCACCCAGAAGTGGAATTGCTGGTTCAGCATGGCCCCTCCTCCACCAGTCCCTGCCATCCCCGGGTCAAGCCAACTTTTATCCAACCCTTTCTGTACTCCTGCCCTGCAGAGGTGGGGGATGTCATAGATGCAGCCACCAAATAGTGGATGGCTGTTCCCAGAGTTCTGTGTCCTTCTTAAGAGCCTTGGTCTGGCCAGGCACGGTGGCTCACACCTGTAATCCCAGCACTTTGGGAGGCCAAGGTGGGTGGATCACCTGAGGTTGGGAGTTTGAGACCAGCCTGACCAACATGGAGAAACCCTGTCTCTACTAAAGATACAAAATTAGCTGGGTGTAGTGGCGCATGCCTGTAATCCCAGCTACTTGGGAGGCTGAGGCAGGAGAATCGTTTGAACCCGGGAGGCGGAGGTTGCGGTGAGCCGAGATCGCACCATTGCACTCCAGCCTGGGCGACAAGAGTGAAACTCCATCTCAAAAAAAAAAAAAAAACAAGAAGCCTTGGTCTAAGGTGGCCATTGGCAACCTGGCCTGACTCTTTGTGGGGTAATTTTTATTGCACTTGACCTTGAGGAAGCTGCACTCTCAGCTGCCCCTGCCTCTTGGGGACCCCCAAGTCTGATGGCTGCAGTCTGCTCATGACTCTTGGTTCCACTCCAGTCCTGGTCGGGGAGATTCTCTCATCTGTGAGCCTGGCCCTGGCCTTTTGTTCTATTTTTACACGGTACCTATCATTGCTCTGTGTTTGAAGCAGAGGGGGTTATTATAGCGTGAACTTGCTGCCATTCTGACCTGAAGCCCATGTTTCTTCCTCTCCTGAAGTTCTGTCCTCCAAGGAAAACAAAAGGCAGCCTTTTTTTTTTTACCTTGGGCAGCTCAGACAGCCCCAGTGGCCCTCTGCATCATCTTTGTAAGCTGTGGTCATCCCCGTGGCTAGCTCAGGCTCCTTTTGAGTGCCAGGGTTTCACGGCGCTGGTACCAGAGTTTGCAGGGTTTTCCTGGGTCCTGGCTGCCGCCTCTGGCTCAAGCTCCAGGGAGGAGCAGGCGGTGCCGACTTGTGTCCGCCCTCTGGGATCTGTACGTGTGCACACCAGGGGCCCTCGGCTGGTGGTCACACCAACAAACACGGACTGTGAAACCGAGCCCACGTGTGTTCCAGTGACAGTGTCCACGGTGCCCCTGGGTTTTCTTTCATTTTCACATCTCCCGTTCTTTGTCTTCCTTCTCCCCACCTTGAAGACACAGGCAGCCATGCCGCGCAGCCCAACATCCAGCGAGGACGAGATGGCCCAGAGCTTCTCCGACTACTCTGTGGGGTCGGAGTCAGACAGCTCCAAAGAAGAGACCATCTATGACACGATCCGGGCCACTGCGGAGAAGCCGGGCGGTGCCAGGACGGAGGAGAGCCAGAGCAACACGCTGGTGATCCGCGTGGTCATCCATGACCTGCAGCAGACGGTGAGCCCCGTGGTCTGCCCTTTGGTTCACATCTGGACAATGTCACCTGTGGCTTGAACGCCAGAGGCCTGATCTGGTCCTCCCTGGACCCACGGTCCTGACTGCTCTGGGCACGCCGTGCTCCTTCCTCGCTCCATACTTCTGCCCCCGTCCCCCCAGGCTCCCTGCCGTGCCCGCCTCCCCTCCCTGCTGCCGCTGGCCTCACATCATGCTGTTGCTGTCATTGTCCCCAACTCCATCCACAAACATTCACTGAGCACCTACTATGTGCCAGACCTGAAGCAAGAGTCCCAGAGATGGAGAGGAGTGTTTCACAGCCTCATAGAGAAAACCCGGGCGGCAGGTGCACCCACAACTGGCTTCTAGCACCAAGTGCAGGAGGCTCTCAGGCCTGGCCCTGCCTTTTCCTGGTGCCAGACTCCGCCGTGCCAGAGGCCCAGCGTCCCATGCTCCCCCACTTCCAGGGGGTACAGCCCTGAGCACTCCTTCCCGCGTGGCTGCTGTCCGCCTCCTCCTGTCCCTCCAGCCCTGGGCCTAGTGTCATTCCTGTGCCGCCCAGAGCCCTCAGGCTGCCCTGGCCCACGCTGGCTGTGCCCTGGATGTCTGTCCTTATGCCTGAGGGTCCCTTTTGTTGGATTTGCCTTCCCCGAGGAGGTTGGCCCCTGGGAACTGGGGCTGTCTGTAAAGGGGAGCTTCGTGTGCAGAGGAAGGGGTGTGGCTTCATCTTTTCTGTAAAGGGGAGCTTCCTGTGCAGAGGAAGGGGTGTGGCTTCATCTTGTCTGTAAAGGGGAGCTTCATGTGCAGAGGAAGGGGTGTGGCTTCATCTTTTGCCTGAATCCACCAGAGCAAGCTGGGGGCCAGTCGCCCAGCCACGTTCCCTCTTGCTCATGGTGGGGACTGTGCCACATGTGGTCTCAAATCGGAGATGTGGGACAGAGCTGGAAGCGTGGAGCAGACATAATGGTTGCAAGCAGGCGCCTAGTAGGGTTGGCCTGCGAACATTTCACACGCCGTCTGTCCACCTGGGGAATGTGGGTGGGGGTGGCAGTAGTAGGGGCAGTTGGTACGAAGCCCATTTGCTGTGGAGTAGACATGGTAGACATCCAAGAGTTAGGACTCAGAGGGGCATCTGGGTGAGGCTCGTCACAGTCTCCATCTGTGCTTTCTAGAAGGGTCTCCCTCAGTGGGCTGGGAGGACCCTTCTCATTTTAGCTTTGGGTTAAAGGAGTGGGCAGAGGTGGGCTGGTGGTGTAGGCTGCTGCAGGTGCTTGAGGGGGCAAGCCCAGTGCTCTGCATCCACCCTGACCTCTGAATACAGTCTCCCGGCCCCAGCCACGATGGGGAAGGGGGACCCAAGTGCTGGAGATCGGGGAAGCATCATGCTGCCTACTGGCTGAGTGTTGCTGGTGCCTCACTTGGTGCCCATCCAGGGTCCCAGCTCCTGGTGCTGTGGAGGAGCTAAGAGATGCCCTGGGGTTAGCACCTCTCAGGGCTTGGTCCCCAGCGAGGGCTAAATGTGTGTCTCCTCTTCCCCCAGTGCCAGCAGCTTGCAGTCCAGCAGGGACCCTCTGCTCAGCCCACCCCCAGCCCTGCTCCCTCTGAGAGAGACGCTAACTGGGCTGAGGGGACTAACGTGCTGACACGTGCCCTCTAGGGATGAACTCAGCCAAGTGGCTTCACTGTCTAGGACAAACTTGTCCAACCCAAGGCCCGTGGGCCACATGCAGCCCAGGACAGCTTTGAATGCGGCTCAACACAAATGCATGAACTCTCTTAAAACATTCTGAGGGGTTTTTTTGCAACTTTTTTTTTCTTTTTAGCTCATCATCTCTCTTTAGTGTTAGTGTATTTTATGTGTAGCGCAAGACGGTTCTTCTTCCAATGTGGCCCAGGGAAGCCAAAAGATTAGACACCCGTTGGGGGGGAAGCTCAGGGTGGCCTGATGCCCTAGAGCTAATCTGGCCATGCCACCGGCCCCAGGGGCTTCCCTGGTAGTACAAAGGCTGTTCAGGAGGATAGGCGTGGTCTTTTGGAGTTCCTTCTCCTATATTATTTAATGCCTCTTACAAAAGCTATAAATGATTGTTATGAAAAGTTCAAGTAATGCAGGAAAGCACAAATGCCAGACTTAGCAATGGTGATCACATCAACACTTGGCAGACCCCCGTTCCGACACGTCCCTCTGCAGGATTACAGGCAGTGGCTGGATGTGCATATGGATAGAAATACCTTGGTAAGCGTGGGCTCAAACCACACACGCTCTTAAGAAATGAGCATCATCACTGTTATTTTATTTGAATATAAGAGGAGAAAAAGATGGTGAAGGAAATGCTTCTTTTATTTATTTATTTTTGTCACAAGAGACTTTTTCCAGCTAAATCTGTGAAGGTAAAAGAAGTGATTATGAAACACTGGAAGGCTGGAATTTGTTTTTGTTTCTTATTACAGTTTTTTTTCCCTTTTCACTGTCCCCTCTTCCTATATTATTTAGGGGTAAATTAAGCTCAATGCTATAATAAAAGGCCTCCAAATGTCAGGCACTTAACACATAGATGCTTTATTTTTTTCTCTCTTCTCAGTCCACCTGGGTTGGCAGGATGGACAGGAGGGAAGTTCTGATCCATACAGACATTCAGGTACCCAGGCTCTTTCCATTAGATAGCTGGACCATTCCCTGGAGCTCTGGAATCCTCCACGGGGTCCTCTGTATCTGCCCAGAAGATGAGGGAGGAAGAGACAGAACTTGTAAAGTGCATCCATCACCTTTCCTCGTTTCATGAGGAGGTTGCACCTGACTGCAGAGTAGGCTGGGAAACGCAGTGGAGGTCTGAGCCCAGGAAGAAAAGGGCATCAGTTTGGTGAATGAGTAGCTAGTTATGTGTGCATGGGTGCACGCACGTGCACACTTTCCCTCCCCCACCTCCTGAGCCTTGTTGGGTGTGGACAGTGACTAATTGCACACTGTCACTGTCCCTCCCACTTACTATCCACTGTGCCTCCAGGGCCCGGAGCTACTCTGTCTCTCTTGCAGGGGTCACTGCCATCATTTGCCTTTGCAATGGCCTTTTCATTTGCCAGATCCTTTTCTGGTTGTTATTTTGCTTTTAATTGGAGGGAATTCACTGTTCAGTGGGTTTTTTTTAGCAAGAGTTCCTGAGAGCAGTGCTTTCTCAGTGAATGGATGGTCGATGCTCGTTATCGGTGGTACTTGTGTTCTAAAAAGTTGCCACAGATGCTGAATGAGTGACGCCTTGGCCATTGCTCCCAGAGGAAGTGCAGTGTTTGATTCCTACAAGCCCCTGGTCACGTTTGACCATAGGTCAATACGGAATCTTACTTTATGTGTGTTGCTGTTTAAAGATGCCATATTTACTATGTAATGTTGATTCGTTAACATGGAACTCACAGCCAACAGCGCTCTCAGGCAGGCCTCAGTGAAGCTTCTGTAGCATGTTTTCTCTGTGAAGCTCATCACAACCTTCTTGCCTTAGGAACAAGTAGACAGCACTTCAGCCCTTTGCTGGGACCCCTCTTAAATGGCAAAATCACCAACAAAAAGCACAAGCAATGTGAGAATCATGACATTCCATGGGCTGCAGTCAGACGCTTGTTTGCAAGATGAGAGCTGAGACAAGAAGTCGGACCACCACGTTGTTCAACCTCCCGTGGGAACCCGCGCATCGGGCAGCTGAAACCTTTGGCTGTTTTGTGCGAAAAGCATGGATTTTGGGGTTACAAATAAATTTTAGCAAGTAGGCATACCCCAATACAAAATTCATGAATGGTGAGGATTGGCTGTGTTTTGAAAATGTCAGCTTGTTCCCTCCAGCTTGAAAACTCTTTTCCTCTGTGGGTTTTTTGTTTGTTTGTTTGTTTGTTTTTTGAGATGGAGTCTCACCCTGTCACCCAGGCTTGTGTGCAGTGGCGTGATTTCTGCTCACTGCAACCTCCACCTCCCAGGTTCAAGCGATTCTTCTACCGCAACCTCCCAAGTTGCTGGGATTACAGGCGCCTGCCGCCATGCTGGGCTAATTTTTTGTATTTTTAGTAGAGACGGGGTTTTACCATGTTGCCCAGCCTGGTCTTGAACTCCTGACCTCAGGTGAACCACCTGCCTCGGCCTCCCAAAGTGCTGGGATTACAGGCCTGAGCCACTGTGCCCGACCTGCTCTGTATTTTTGAGCCACAATTTCCCGTCTGTGGGGATGTTGTTTGATTGTCTTCCTGCCCTGAACATTGCTTTGAATACATTTGAGGCCAACAGATTTATTTTTTCCATCTCATAGGTGACTTTTTTTTTTTTTTTGGACTAGATTCCTAAAGAAGTGGCTTCCGTTGCTACACCAGGAAGTGTTTGGTGTTGGGCATTCTTGGTTTTTCCTAGAAAAACTTTCTCTCTGCAGATTCTGTTTAAGGACGTTTTCATTTTAAGAATGTTTTCCTGTATTTTGTTACTTTTTCTGTGTTATTGGTTGGATAGTAATAATTCCTATACTGGATTTTCCTTGTTCATATCTGTTATCTTTTTCTCTAATTGCTTTAATTGCTTGGCATTTTTCTGCTTGTTTGCCATTTTTTTGTTTGTTTGTTTGTTTGTTTTTATTGAAAGAGAGCCTCGCTCTGTTGCCCAGGCTGGAGTGCAGTGGTGCAATCTCAGCTCACTGCAACCTCTGCCTCCTGGGTTCAAGTGATTCTTCTCCCTCAGCCTCCTGAGTAGCTGGGATTATAGGCATGCGCCACCACGCCTGGCTAATTTTTGTATTTTTAGTAGAGACAGTGTTTTGCCATGTTGGCCAGGCTGGTGTCCAACTCCTGACCTCAGGTGATCTGCCCATCTCGGCCTCCCAAAGTGCTGGGATTACATAGGCGTGAGCCACCGCGCCCGGCCTGCCATGATTTTCTTGAGCTTTTAATTGTTGTGTTCTCAGTTAGACCCGTTCTAATTTTTGTGATTTCTAATTTACTGTAGTCATGCTCCTTTGAGTTTTTGTTTCCATAGCCCTGCACTCTCTCTTTTTGAAAATACTCTCTTGAGTTGTTTGTTTGGTAGGTTTTCTGTCTTATTTTTGTCCTCCCTGGCATCAAGCATTCTTGGGGGCTTTTCTTCTTTTAATTGTGGTGAGTTTTCATGCAGCTCGGAGACCGTTGGAGGTTTGCGTGCTGTCTTTCTTGCTGTGGTTCATTTTGTGTCTGTGCGGGGTCCCTGTGGCTTCCCTGACGTTTCTGCCTGTCTCGTCTCGGTTGGCTGTCAGTAGTTTGGGCTTTCTGTTGGTTCGCATAGCGCATGGGTGAATTCCGTTTGGCTCCATCATGAAGTTAGATTTGGCTGTCTGTTTGCCTTTGCAGATGAGCAGGCCCAGGGCTGGGAGAGTGGAGTCTACGTGCAGGGCCTGGAATCCCTGTCTTCCCTGAGACATTGTATTAGCCCATTCTCATGCTGGTAATAACGACGCTGCTAACTACCGGAGACTGAGTAATTTATAATAAAAAACAGGTTTAATGGACTCGCAGTTCCACATGGCTGGGGAGGCCTCACAATTATGGTGGAAGTTGGAGGAGGAGCAAAGTCACATCTTCTTGTTGTTTGTTTGTTTGAGAAGGAGTCTCGCTCTCTTGCCCAGGCTGGAGTGCAATGGCGCCATCTCACCTCACAGCAACCTCTGTCTCTTGCCTCCCAGATTCAAGAAATTCTCCTGCCTCAGCCTCCTGAGTAGCTGGGATTACAGGCACCCACCACGACACCCGGATAATTTTTTTTTTTGTATTTTTAGTAGAGAGGGGGTTTCACCATGTTGGCCAGGCTGGTCTCGAACTCCTGACCTCAGGTGATCTGCCCACCTCGATCTCCCAAACTGCTGTCAGCCTTGAGGTAGACAGCACTGTGAGCATCTTTGTTGAAGGATAACACACCCGTCCACAGGGCATGTGTCCCGTACACTCAAACGGAACGCAGCATGTAACCTGCAGGCGGAGGAAGGCGTAGGACACCAGCCAGCCCTGGGAGCCCCACTGCTCCCTCCTACTCATGGGGAGGGTTTATGCTTAATCCCACTTTACAGATGGAAACAGGAGGGTCAGACTTCAGAGCCAGTGAGGGGCAGAGCCACTGTCCTGGGGATACCCAGCCTTGGGCCTTGAAACCTGCTGGATGGAAGCCCTGGGAGGCTGGCGTTGGGTGTGCCACCAACTGCTTGGTACTGGGCTGATTTGCACCTGCAAGTTGAATTCCTGGCAGGAAGGCAGCCAGCAGGCAGCGCTGCGTGGGAAGCAGCCCCGGCCCCAGTCATCCTGGCATGAGTCAGAAACACGTCTCCCTCGCCATTCACTCTACACTTTTGGGCGAGGGTCTGAAGATCTGAGCCTCGGGGTTCCACCTGTCGGGAACAAACACCACTTGTGAAGTGAGCCATTGCGGGTTGGCGTTCAGCCCGGGGAGCAGCCACAAGGGGCCCATTACTGTTTCTGTTCTCCTGGGTCCACCCTCCTGCTGGTGCTACCCACACTCGGAGGCTCTCATCAGCCACGTAGAAGGGAGGCCCCGGTCATCTCAGCCACCGAGGTCCTCCATCGGCACTGGGGCAAGGGTGTTGGGAGATCAGGGGCCTTCTACACCCGGCCAGACCCTGCCTCCCTGCCTGTTTGACGCTTTCCTTGGCAGGGTAATCTTCCCCTTGCAGGGCAGGGGCTGTTTCCCCAGCAGGTGTTCTGCCCACTTTACTAGAGTCACTGGAGACCTGTTGGAGTAATGGATGGAGCCACAGCTCTGCTCCAGCCCAGATTTAACCTACAGCACCTCCTCGTGAAAGCCAGGGCCTCTTCAGGGTTTAGTCTCTACTCGTGGGAGCCTGGTTGTTTCTGGAACCTTCTGAAGACCACTTTGCTTCACTCTGTTCAAGACAAACAAAGCCCCTGGAGGCTGAAACCAGAAATCCCCCGGGTGTGAGCTCTCAGCAACAAAGCAGACATTGTTCCCGTGTGAGAAATCCCTTGTGGGGCTGAGTCCTCTGTGTAGCCAGGGACACGAGACAGTTCCTGGAACCCTGCCTGGAGGAGCCAGCCAGGAGCTGCCGAGTGAGTCTGCACCGAGGCCCCAGTGCCCGTCCACTGGGAGTTGGTGCTGGAGAAGCACCTGGGCGGCCCCTTTTCTCCCCCGATGCCACCCCTCCTCCCCTGCTGTCCGGGCCCACTGCTGCTGGCCGAGTGAGTGCTGTTTCTGAGCCTCACCCTCCAGTGGAACTGAAGCTTTAAGTCATTGAGTGAGAGACTCTAGCAGTGCTCACAACCCTTCAGGCACAACCTGAGCCCTCACTTGAATAGTCGTGTGTGGGTGGGCTTCCCGGGCCATGCAGGGAGTGGTGGGGTGGGCTCTGGGCACAGGGAGGGCAGCCTTTCTGCATCCTCTCAAATGCACAGTGGTGGAGTGCTGGCTTTGGACATTCAGCATGGCCTTTAAAACAAGTGGCATGTGCCAAAATCAATACAAACTATGGTGAGCTCTGTTATTTCTGGGGGAGTGTGAATGAGGAAGAGGGAAGAAAACTGGCCCCATGGCCCAAAGTGGTTTTTCTTTTATTTATTTATTTATTTTATTTTATTATTATTATACTTTAAGTTTTAGGGTACATGTGCACAATGCGCAGGTTTGTTACATAGGTATACATGTGCCATGTTGCTGTGCTGCACCCATTAACTCATCATTTAGCATTAGGTATATCTTCTAATGCTATCCCTCCCCCCTCCCCCTACCCCTTTAATCCACAGTAAATGCCATGTTGCAAGGAGAGCAGAGAAGAAAATAGAACGGGGCTGTGGCGGCCTTTCTCGGGCTCTCCTGGGGTGTGTACGTCAGCTCCGCATCCGCCTCTCCCTGAGGCCTGGCACCGAGTAGCTCAGCTGAAGCTGTCACTCTGAGGGCTGATCCTTGCGACCTGGCCCACCTCCCAGCAGACGCTCAGGGAAAATGAGTGTCCCATTCTGTGCTTGAGTCAGTGCTTCCATTTATAAAGCACATGCATCTTCCAGTGGGGTACTTCATTTAGGAAAAAGCATTTGCACTGCCAACCTGACCCCCTCAAAGACCATGCATTGTCACTCAGCTGTCCTCCCTCTCTCCCCGCCTCTACAGTCACTCAAAATCCCCACTACCTTTGCCATGCTGGGAGGGCCCTGCCCTCTCATTCCCGCTGTGCTGCCTCACCCTGTGGCATGCACCTGCTGACAGGGATGTCCTCTCGTCTGTCTGCTGCTTCCAAATGGACTCTCAGATTTTTCTTTTTCTTTTTCTTTCTTTTTCTTTTTTTTTTTTGAGATAGGGTCTTGCTCTGTCACTCAGGCTGGAGTTCAGTGGTGCAATCACAACTCACTGCACCCTTGGCTCAAGGGATCTTCCTGCCTCAGCTTCCCAAGTGCACGTCACCACACTGGGATTTTTTTTTCTTTTTAGTAGAGACAGAGTCTCACTATATTGTCCAGAGAGGTTTCGAACTCCTGGGCTTAAGTGATCCTCCCATCTCAGCCTCCCAAAGTGCTGGGATTACAGGCGTGAACCACCGCGCCCGGCCGGATATGCTTGATTCCAAAGTGGCCTTGGCCCGTCTGCTTATTATTGTGGATTAAAATAGAACCCCAAAAGTAAGGTTTCACCTCCTCCACCTTCAGGATTTAATCCCCTCTTTTTGGTCACAGGCACATAATTACCGCATTTGCATTTTGTATTTGAGGATTCCTCTACTTTTGAATATTGGGAGGACTCTACCTGTGCTGGCAACGTCTGAGCCTATCTTCCCCTCCTGTACCTGGGGCTGGCTCCTCATCCTCAGAGACCATGAGGCGCCCGGCCATTGTGAGAGGGGGCTCTGGACGGCCGGTGCAGGGGTGGTTAGTTACCGTGAGAAGCTGTGTTCAGGTGCTTTGCTGTGTGAGTGCGCCCGCCCATTGTGAGAGAGGGCTCTGGGCAGCTGGTGCAGGGGTGTGGTTCGTTACTGTTAGAAGCTGTGTTCGGGTGCTTTGCTGTATGTGTGCACCCACCCATTGTGAGAGAGGGCTCTGGGCGGCTGGTGCAGGAGTGTGGTTCGTTACCATTAGAAGCTGCATTCGGGTGCTTTGCTGTGTGTGTGCGCCCCCCCATTGTGAGAGAGGGCTCTGGGCGGCTGGTGCAGGGGTGGTTCGTTACCGTTAGAAGCTGTGTTTCGATGCTTTGCTGTGTGTGTGTCTGATTCCTTGCTCCTGGACCCTGCAAGGTGAGAGCTGGGTGTCTTCTAGGAGTTGATGGAGTCCGTGTGCCTGAGAGATTGGCAGCTTGGGTGGTCGTGATCCTGAATGGCAGCCTCTTAATTCCACTTCAAGAAGGTTTGTCCTTGTTTCCCTCGGGTGGATTTTTCCAGGTAGAAAGCCAGTTCTGGTCAGATTTACCTTCTGCTGCATTCTGTTCAACACCTGGGCCTGCCAGGGAGTGGGTGGCGGGAGGGCTTCTCGGCCAGGCCCAGCTCCCTGCAGCCAGCACCCTGGCACCGATAGAACTTCTGTTAGCGGCTCCCTGCACCCAGCACCCTGGCGGCAATAGAATTTCCGTTCACACAGCATCCACGGTCACATTTCCCGCTGCAGCCTCCTTTGTGGGGGCGGGGCCTTATTTCCCCCTCCATACCTTCTCTGTTGAAAGCCCAGATGCCCCTCAACTCAAGTTGTGCAAAACCAATGCTATGACCGTAACTTTCTCTAGGAACCTCCAGGTCTGGCCCCACTGTTATTTGCTCTCTTAGATAGCAGTTACCTTTTTTTTTTTTTTTTAAGTAAGGATTTTAATACTTATTTTAAAAAAGGATTTAAAAAAAAGAAAAGACTAAAACTTTCTTCTTTTCAAAAAGTTTTCTTGAGTTATAATTTATAAATTATAAGATTTACTTACTTTAAGAATACAATTCAGGGCTATGCACAGTGGCTAACACCTGTAATCCCAGCACTGTGGGAGGCTGAGGTGGGTGGATCACCTGAGGTCAGGAGTTTGAGACCAGCCTGGCCAACATTGTGAAATCCCGTCTCTACTAAAAATACAAAAATTAGCTGGGCATGGTGGCGCATGCCTGTAATCCCAGCTACTCAGGAGGCTGAGGCAGGAGAATCCCTTGAACCTGCCAGGTGGAGGTTGCAGTGAGTGGAGATCGCGCCACTGCACTGTAGCCTGGGCAACAAGAGCAAAACTCCATCTCAAAAAAAAAAAAAAAAAAAAAAGAATACCATTTGATGATTCCTAGTGGATTTGCTGAGTTGTGCACCTGTCACCACCATCCTGGTGTGGGAGGTTTCCATCCCTTGTGCTGGGTTGCAGTGGATCCCCACCCCACTTCCAGCCCCTGACGACCAGGAAGCCACTTTCTGTCTGTGTGGATTTGCTTATTCCAGACATGGAGTCAAACAACATGTGGCCTTCTGTGCCTGATTTCTTTGACTCAGCATAATCAGCTTTTTTGGGTATAAATTCAATGGGTACAGATGCAGTTTTATTACATGGGAATGTTGCATAGAGGTAAAGTGTGGGCTTTTCGTGTGACCATCACCTGAATGATGTACTTTGTACCTATTAAGTAATTTCTCACCCCCCACCACCCTTCTGAGTCTCCTGTGTCCATCATTCCACGCTCTGCGTTCCTGCACACACATTATTTAGCTTCCACTTATAAGTGAGAACATTCAGGATTTGAGTTTCAGTTTCCAAGTCCTTTCATGTAAGATAATGGTCTCCAGTTCCATCCCTGTTGCTGCAAAAGACATGCTCTCCTTTTTTATGGCTGAGTAGCATTCCGTTGCACATATGCACCACGTTTCCTTGATCCACTCTTGGTGGACGCTGAGGCTGAAGCATGACGGCTTTGAGGTCCATCCCCAGGGTGGCGTTTAGCAGAGCCCTGTTGAGACTTGTTCTGATTCTCATCATCTTGCATGGAGGGACCACATCTTGTGAGTCCATTCCCACTCAATGGTCAGCTGGATTCTTTCCACTTTTTCGCCATGGGGACCATCTTTGATTCAGCCGTCGCAACCAGACTGTAGGCGTCCTCCTGAGCTTCCATCTCTACAGCTCCTATAGCCAGTCCCTCCCTAAGTCTGGTCACTGTACCTTCTAGACCCCTGCAAGCCTGTGTTGTTCCCTCAGCCTTCATCACCACCCCACCTTTCCTGTCGTCTTCCTCTTGGGCAACCGGAACAGCTTCAGACCAGACTGTCAGAAGTTCTCTAGGTGAGGCCTCGGGTGGTTGTGTACATGTGAACACCGTGGCCACTGCTGAGCCCAGCCCTCCTGTGACTTCTTCCCGGTCTGAGGATAAAAATCAGGTCCTCCCCGGCCGGGCATGGTGGCTCATGCCTGTAATCCCAGGACTTTGGGAGGCTGAGGCAGGTGGATCACCTGAGGTCAGGAGTCCGAGACCAGCCTGGCCAACATGGTGAAACCCCATCTTTACTGAAAATACAAACATTACCTGGGTGTGGTGGCTGAGGCACGAGAATTGCTTGAACCTGGGAGGTGGAGGTCGCAGTGAGCTGAGATTGTGCCATTGCACTCCAGCCTGGGTGACAAAAGTGAGACTCCATCTCAAAAAAAAAAAAAAAAAAATCATATCCCCCCTAGTCTGGGCACACACCTATTGGAAGTGTGCAAGTCAGTGGATTCTTTTTCCTGAGGATTCCGTGGCTCCATGGCTTCTCCTCGGTCTCTTTGTTTACAGGGGAATTTCATGGCTAAGCACCTGGGGGGCAGCTGGGTAGCAATTCCGCTCCACGAGGACACCTAGTGCAGGCTCTGCTCATCCTTGTACCCCATCAGCCGGTACAACCGAGTGAATGCTGGGTATCTGGCTACAGAGTGAGTGAATTCATTTAAACCCTTGCCTCTGTGGGGTGAGGCGCCAATGGCTGTACTGAGCCTCAGAGGATGGGAGAGGGTCTTTGCTTGGAATCTTCTAGGGTGAGGGTCTTCAGGGACAGCCAGCCTGAGGTATGCACGAACTTGGTGTGTTGGCTCAGCAGAGAAGGCTGAGGGCTGCGGGAGCAGTGTGTGTGAGGCAGCAGAGGTGGGCGGTGGGCGTCCAGGTATAGGGTCATGACAAGGAGGCCATGGTTGTATTTGATGGGCAGAGGTTTGGTACAGAGCATGTGACATCGTTTATATTTGAAAAGGGTAATCTTGGCCTCTCTGGTGAGAGGAGAAGGATTAGAAGAGATGGGGGCTCCAGGTAAATGGTGCTGGAGGTTGGGACCCTGGGAAGTGCAGGGAAAGCTGGAGACCCACAGACACTTCCCTGTGACAAAGCCAGTGGGGCTGTCCTGGAGAGAGGGTTTAAGATGTGAGGCCTGCGTCTTTGCAGTTTCTCAGCTCATGCCTGTAATCCCAGCACTTTGGGAGGCCGAGGCGGGCGGAGTATTTGAGGTCAAGAGTTTGTGACCAGCCTGGCCAACATGGTGAAACTCCATCTCTACTAAAGATACAAAAATTAGCCAGGTGTGGTGATGCACGCCTATAATCCTAGCTACTCAGGAGGCTGAGGCAGGAGAATTGCTTGAACCTGGGAGGTGGAGGTTGCAGTGAGCCGAGATCGTGCCACTGTACTCCAGCCTGGGCGACAGAGCAAGACTCCGTCTCAAAAAAAAAAAAAATTGAGATGTAATATACATGCCATATAATTCACCCATTGGAAGTGTGCAAGTCGTTGGATTTTAGGAAATTCACGGATGAGTGAGCCCCTCACCACTGTGAATCTCAGGAAGCTTCCATCCCCCCAAGAGGAAACCCCACCCCTGTTGGCAGTCACTTCCCCTTTCCCCCTCTCCCCTCCCCAGATGCCTGCTCTGGCCATCGCCAGTGATGGGGTGGCACCGCACGTGGACTGAGAGGGAAGCCTTTTCTCAGTTCTTTGCCTCTCCTGCTGGAGATGAGCCCCTCCCCTCCCACCTGTGCTGTGTCCAGTGCCCACTCCAGGCCTCCTGCCACGGAGGAGCTTTCTGCACTGTCAAGTCACCCAGTCCACCGAGAAAGGTAAAAGCTCTTTTATCCACGAATGTAGCCGGGCGCAGTGGTGCACAACTGTAATCCCAGCTACTCAGAAGGCTCAGGCAGGGGGATCACCTGGGCAACGTAATGAGACCCCTTCGCTAAAAAAAAAAAAATACATAGTTTTCCTTTGGGCTGCCCTTTCAGTTTCAGATGTTTTGTTCCAGAATGTTCTCTCCCAGCTGCTTGTTAGCTAAATGAAATTCTTCTGGGATTATAGACTTAATTAGAAGTTTAGGTATATGTGGCCTTGACATGAGCACATTTTCTGTCCTAAAAGAAAAGTCATCAAAAAGGACTTGGGCAGAAGATGGTAACATGATAATGGTCTTTATTCAAAAACTTTGAGTCCATGGAGTGTGGCCCAACACTGACTCCAGCCTAACCAGGGAGGCCCCCTAGACCACCCCTCCACTCTACGCTTCCACCCACCTACCCACCCATCCCCTGACCCTCCAATCCATCCACATCCCCCCTCCACTCACTCATCCGTCTATATATCCATCCAGCCAGCCAGCCTGCCTGCCTGTCTGCCTGCCATCCATCCGTCCGTCCATCCGTCTGTCTCTCCCTCCCTCCCTCCCTCCATCCGTCTGTCTGTCCGTCCCTCCCTCCCTCCATCTGTCCATCCATCCTTCCCTCCATCTGTGCATCCACCCAGCCACCCACCTACCCAGCCAGCCAGCCAGCCATCCAGCCATCCAGCCATCCATCCATGCATCCACCCAGCCACCCACCTACCCAGCCAGCCAGCCAGCCAGCCAGCCAGCCAGCCGGCCGGCCATCCATCCATCCATCCATCTGTGCATCCATCTGTGCATCCACCCAGCTGCCCACCTACCCAGCCACCCACCTACCCAGCCACCCATCCATGCATCCACTCATCCTCCTACTCACCTCACCCCTCCCTCCCTCCCTCCCTCCCTCCCTCCACTCATTCACCCATCTATCCATTCTCTTGATTATAGAAATACATGGTTAGGATCTTTGGTCTCCACTTTGAGTAGCCTTGCCATGTCCTTTGTAGTATGCATTTGGATTACCTCTTGGGGAGGTAGAAGGCATGGAATCTGATTGTGGTTTCATTAACTGGTTGCTAAGACCAAAGAGAGTGCTGCTCCCCAGCCCCTCAGCCTTCCCTCTGCCTCCACTGTCTCTGTAATACAACAATGAAAACTAGCCTGCCTGTCCTTAAGAGGAGTGGTTTACACTTGACTATTTTAGTCAAGAAACTGGTGAGTTACAAATTGTTTAGAAAAAAAGGGAAGGCCGTGGGGCCCTCCAGTGGAAGTTGCCATGGAAAGTCAAGCCTTGATCATATTGGTTATTATTCACGTCACAGGGCATCCTCGATAAAGGCAGAGAAGGACTTTGTTTTCTTACACGTCATTTAAAGCAAATATAGTAAGGATTATATGTGGACCCTTCCTCTGTTACGTATTGGGTTCGTGCTTTATATATGGGAGAGATTGGCCCAGTTTGCAGGGTCTCCGTAGCCTGCACATAAAACGTCTGACTTGAGGTGCTCTTCATCGTTGCCTTAGAGTTAATGCCTACTTAAATCTCATGGAGAAAACAATGTACGGGAAAAGTGACTTTGGTCTGGAATTACTACAAGTTCTGTAGCAAAGCTCTGTAAATCCCACAGTGTAGGGGGAGTATTGTGGTTTGGGGCCATGCTGGTGAGGAGCAGCCGTCCCCTCTTTGCTGGCATCCCAAGCTGGTAAGGCTTATCCAGAGGGTGGCAATACCAGGGCCGCAGATCATCAGTTTTTACTTTTCTGTGTTAAATCCAAGGGTGAGGCTTTTTTCCAGCATCTTTGCTCTGAGGTTGGACCTGGGCGATTCCTCCAGCCTGGCTCCGACTCTGCCTCCCCGCCAGCCTCCACCCTTCCCTCGCTGCTCTCCCTTCTGGGCGGACAAGGCCTCCCACACCACAGCTTCCGAGCAGCATCTGCGTCCCGGCAGCAGCCTCACCTGCCTCTGTGGCCTCGTCGCTAATCCACTTTCTGACCTCCTGCTGGCTTAATCTTCCTGACTCATGGCTCCGTCTGTGTGCTGCCAGGATCGAGTTGGACTCATTAGCTCGGCCTCAGGGACCCCCTTAATCCCTGCTCCTCCTCTTGCAGCTGTGTGGCTCTGGGAATGATCTGGCATTTTTGGAGCATTCCTCTTTGAGCCTGGGGGTGCTAATGCTGCCTCCCGGAGAACATAAGGAAGAGATGATGTGTTTAACATGCTTACGAGCCAGGCTATGGGCGCATAGTAAGTGTTTTGTGTCTGCAGTCAGGACTTTTTAATTATAACCCCCCCTCCATGGCTGCCTATTACTTCACTTCAATTTATTGCTTCTAAAGGGACTTCTCTGGCCAGCATCTGATCTCTGCTTTACAACGGCTCTGCCTGAAATCATGGCTATGAAAAGAGGAAGATTAAGTCACCCCCAAGGAGTCCATGGACCACTGGCAGAACCAAGCAGTGTCTCCCAGTTTAGCATCACCTTGACAATAGCAGAGACAGACAGGCAGCCTCTTACTAATCGCCTGGAGATACAGTCTGCCCACCACTTCGCCACCGCATCCAGTGGCTGCCATGAAGCTTTCACTGTGCGAAAAATGTTCTGATTGGAAAAACGAATCCACAGCTCCGTTACCCTTTATTGGCGTTTAAACATGCAGAAGCACTAAGCCTGACTCTTGGACCTCAGCAACCCCCGACTAGGCTGTCCTTCTGAGTCGAGGTCACCCCGCATTTCCCTGTTCCATTGACATGTCTGATTTCAGCTTCGTGTGTTACCCGTGCCGGGGTTTTAGTGTTTGCCACCACGAGCACCAGCCCAATGGGCCTCTGTCCGCAGTAAGAAGTATTATTTTTTTTGGATAATTGCATTTGGGAATAAACCAATTGTAGTTTGGGGTGACCTTGATGTTGGTTATTTGTCGGAGGCATGCAAGTACACGGATTGCAGGTGAACAGCTATCAAAGACCCGAAGACGCCTGCGCGCACCTTTCCGTGGCCCTGCCAAGCTTGTGTTTAAGACGGGTCCTTAAAAATGCATCATGCAGAACTTGATGATGACAGAAACCGTAACTGCAGAGGAAATTCTGAATGTGAAATGCGCTTCTTTGTAATGAATGACGTGCTCAGAAACTTGGAGTTTTTTCCGGCTTTCCTAAGTTCTTGCTGAACGCTGCTTACACGCGTTTGCAGAGCTGGCATCTTGATCATCCCCGGGGTCTGCGTTTCTGGCTCCAGATCCTGAATAGGGAATGTCCCCGTGGGGCCAGGACCTGAGATGCTCTGGCATTTCCTCCCCCTTGTTCTCTTGGCTTTTCCTGGGCTCCTTGGGTAGAAGTCAAGAGGAAGGTGGATGTAAGTCTCATCTGAGGAAGGTGAGTTAGCAGATGCCGTAAAGGTGGAGGTCCCTGAATCCATCTGTGTAATCCAAGCCTCGTTGTAGATGGCCCTTTCCACAGCCTTCAGATAACCCATGGCAATAAGACCTATTTTATATGGTATAATATTTACCATTTTCTCAAGCTTTGTCTAGACACTCCCTTGCCCTCACTACAATCTTCCAAAATCACCCGTCATCATCGCCATTTTACAGGGCCCAAAACAGATTTGGAAAGCAATTTAGTCTCTCACAGGAAACTCTTCTTGCTACATTGCTGTAAATCAAAACAGCCTTGCCCAAGAAGCTCCAGTGACCCTGGCAGGCCGGATACTTTTCGGCGCTGGTTTGCTGCTCCACCATTGTTTATGTGTCTTACTCAGCAGTGCGGACGTGTCCCACCACAGGCAGGTGGTGGCCCTCGGTAGGTTGCGGAGACTCGCCCCGTGGTCATTCAGTGTTGTGGGCTAAGTCTCTCCCCCACCAAAATTTCTATATCGAATGAAGTCGTAGCCCAGGACCTCAGAATGAGACTTTATTTGGAGATTGGGTCTTTACAGAGGCAATCAAGTTAAATGAAGTTGTTAGAGTGGGCCTTGATCCCATCGGACTGGAGTCCTTATGAGAAGAGGAGGTGAGGACGCAGACACGCACAGAGGGACAACCACCTGGGGACACACAGAAGGTGGCCGTCTGCAAGCCAGGAAGAGAGGCCTCCGGAGGAACCAGCCCTGCAGACATCTTGATCTCAGACTTATGGCTTCCAGAATGGGAGACAATAAATGTCTGCGGTTTAAGCAGCCTGTTCTGTGGTGCTTTGCCACAGCAGCCCGAGTGACTCATAACTCAGCGTAAGTGGCAGACTCAGGCCAAACACAGCTGCCTCTGCCTGTCTCCAGTGCCCGCATTCTGCCCACAGTCCAGTAGTCTCAGTTCTTAGCCTCTCACCTTGCAGAATACTTGTAACTCATGTGAACCAAGTGTGAGTGACCTTCCCTCACTGTCTCCATTTTTTCTTTTGTTTTGTTTTGAGTCAGGGTCTTGCTCTGTCACCCAGGCTGGAATGCAGTGGTGCAATCATAGTTCACTGCAGCCTCAACCTCCCAGCTCAAGGGACCCTTCTATCTCAGCCTCCAGAGTAGCTGGGACTGCAGACACGTACCACCATGCCTGGCTAATTTTTTAAAATTTTCATTTTTTGTAGAGACGGTTTCCCTATGTTGCCTCGCCTGCTCTTTGGTTTTGATTTGAGCTTGACCATGAACTGTACTAAGAGGGGTGTAGATGTATCACTCTGTTCAACAGCATGGCCAACCCTAGCTCTGTAACTTACAGCTCTGCAGACCTCGGTGGCGTAGCCTCCCCTCGCCAGAATCATTGCTGTAGTTAATGGTCTGCACAGTCCACTGAGTACAAGCAAGACTCAGTAGGCAGAAACTCCCGTCAGCCCCGCTGTGAAGTCCAGACCTTTCTTGACTGTTGGATGATACTACCCAGGAGTGTTCCATGTCTGGAATGTTGATCCAATGCTGTTCAATGCCATCCACGTTTACTAGCTTTGGTTTGGTTATGCAAAGAAAAAGACAGAAATGGCCGGGCACAGTGGTTCATGCCTATAATCCCAGCACTTTGGGAGGCCAAGGCGGATGGATCATGGAGTCAAGAGATCAAGACCATCCTGGTCAACATGGTGAAACCCTGTCTCTACTAAAAATACAAAAATTAGCCGGGCGTGGTGGTGGGCACCTGTAGTCCCAGCTACTCCAGAGGCTGAGGCAAGAGAATTGCTTGAACCCAGGAGGTGGAGGTTGCAGTGAGCTGAGATTGCACCACTGCACTCCAGCCTGGCGAAAGAATGAGACTCTGACTCAAAGAAACCCCTGTCCTCAGGCAGCTCGGGCTGGGGCAGGGAGGAGCACTTAACTGGCTGGACGTTGCAGTGGTGCTGAGACAGATGTCGGGGGAGAGAGAGATGGGGAGAAGTACGAGGGACAGGAAGATGTGGATGGTTCATCTGTGCTAGGACACAGCTCCCTTTTGTGGCTGAGGGCCTTTGTGGTATGAAGGGAACTTAGAGAGAGCTGAGGCTGGCCTGAAGAAGTCCTGAGAACTTTCCGGGATCGGTGTGTACATTATCGCAAGGCTGGTGTCAGCCACAAACTCCGTCTCCACAGCTCCTGACCATGTCAGCCCCTGTCCCACTCCATCACCACCCAGGTCTCATGCTGTATGTACTGCCTTTCTGGAGATAAGGGAGAAGACAGCCTGGTTTGTGTCTCAGAGATCTCGTTACATCCATTTGCAGGTTTTCTGTGTCTTGAGCCCCTTGGGCCAGGCACGCAGCAGGTTTCGGAAGGATCTGGACATCACAGCCTTTAGGAGATTGAGTGACAGAGGGACCAACTCCTGCCTGCCAGTTAGGAGAGAGTGAGGAGTGAGGAGAAACATCCTAAGGCAAAATATGAAACTCAGCACTGCTCCCACCTTCCTGGGAGACAGGAAATGCAAGGTGAAGAGGCCGAGACTCATGGGCCAGATAGGAAAGGGAGCAAGGCCAGTCAGCTGGCCTGAGGGCCGTGGGCAGTCGGAGCAGCTCCTTGTGTTCCCACCCAAGGTGCCCAGTGGTCAGCTCAGCCTGCAGGAGGCCAGGGAGGTGACATCGTGAGACCTCGGCCCCGGTGGAAAGGATGAGTGGGGCTCCAGCCGGCAGACGCGGAGAGGATGGCTGGTCCACCAGAGGCTGGGGCGCGGGGTTGTATGCAGCCTGGAAGGTCTGAACAAAGGGAATATGTCTTCTGATCCAGAAATGACCTGAACATCAACATCTTCTTCAGTATTCTCAATGACTTACATAACAGGCATATCTTAGAGATAGTGAGTCTGGTTCCAGACCACTGCAGTAAAATGAATCTTGCAATAAAATGAGGCACACACATTTTTTGGTTTCCCAATGCACATTAAAGTTATATTTATACTCTATGTAGTCTATTAAGTATGTAATAACATCATGTCTAAAAAAGCAGTGTATATACCCTAATTAAAAAATACTTTGTTAAAAATACTTAAGAATCACCTGCATCTTCAGTGGCCTGTAATGTTTTTGTTGGTGGAGTGTCTTGCCTCATGTTGATGGCTGCCGACTGATCAGAGTGGTGGTTGCTGAAGGTTGGGGTGGCTGTGGCAATTCCATAAAATAAGACAGCAAAGAAGTTTGCTGCATTAATTGACTCACGAATGATTTCTCTGTAGCATGCAATGCTGTTTGATAGCATTTTACCCACAGTAAAACTTATTTCAAAATTGGATGAAATCTTCTCAAACCCTGCACCGCTTTATCCACTGAGTTTATGGAATATTCTAGATCCTGTGTGGACATTTCAACAGTGTTCATAGCATCTTCACCAGGAGTAGATTCCATCTCGGGAAACCACTTCCTCTGCTCATCCCAAAGAGGCAACTCCTCATCCATTCAAGTTTTATCATGAGATTAGCAGCAATTCAGTCCCATCATCAGCCCCACTTCTAATTCCAGTTCTCTTGCTATTTCCACATCTGCAGTTCCTTCCTCCACCGAAGGCTTGAATCCCTCAAAGTCATCCATGAGAGTTGGAATCAACTTCTTCCAAACTTAATGTTGATATTTTCACCTCCACTTATGAATCGTGAATATTCTTAGCTGGGCGCGGTGGCTCAAGCCTGTAGTCCCAGCACTTTGGGAGGCCAAGGCGGGAAGATCACGAGGTTAGGAGATCGAGATCATCCTGGCTAACGGTGAAACCCTGTCTCTACTAAAAATACAAAAAATTGGCTGGGTGGGGTGGTGGGCACCTGTAGTCCCAGCCACTCAGGAGGCTGAGGTGGGAGGCGGAGGTTGTGGTGAACCAAGATCGCCCCACTGCACTTCAGCCTGGGTGACAGAATGAGACTCCATCTCAAAAAAAAAAAAAAAAAAAAAAAAGTCGTTTATGAGGGTTGGAATCAACTTCTTCCAAACTTAATGTTGACATTTCCACCTCCTCTTATGAAACATGAATATTCTTAATGGCATCTGGAATGCTAAATTCTTTCCAGAAGGTTTCAGTTGACTTGGCTTTGCCCAGCTCCATCTGAGGAATCTGTGGCAGCTATAGTCTTACAAGATATATTGTTAAATAATAAGACTTGAAAGTCGAAATTAATCCTTAATCCATGGACTGCAAAATGGATATTGTGTATGCAAGCATGAAAACGTTTATCTCCTTGTACATCTCCATCAGCGCTCTTGAGTGACCAGGTACATTGTCAAGGAGCAGTAATATTTGGAAAAGAATCTCTTTTTCTGAGCATTAGGTCTCAACAGTGGGCTTACAATATTCAGTAACATGTGCTGTAAACAGATGTGCTGTCATCCAGGCTTTGTTGTTCCATTTATAGAGCACAGATAGAGTTAATTTAGTATAATTCTTTTTTTTTTTTTTTTTTTTTTTTTGAGACGGAGTCTCACTCTGTCACCAGGCTGGAGTAGTGCAGTGGCATGATCTCGGCTCACTGCAACATCTTGTTCCTGGGTTCTAGCAATTCTCCTGCCTCAGCCTCCCAAGTAGCTGGGACTACAGGTGCCTGCCACCACACCCAGCTAATTTTTGTATTTTTAGTAGAGTTGGGGTTCCACCATGTTGGCCAGGCTGGTCTCTGTCTCTTGACCTCATGATCCGCCCACCTTGGCCTCCTAAAGTGCTGGGATTACAGGCGTGAGCCACCGCACCCGGCCGATTGATTTAGCATCATTCTTAAGGGCCCTCGGTTTTTTTGAATGATACATTAGCATAGGCTTCAACTTAAAGTCACCAGCTGCATTAGCCCCTAACAAGACAGCCTGTCCTTTGAAGCTTTTAAGCCAGATGTTGACTTCTTGTCTCTAGCTATGAAAGTCCTAGATGCCATCTTCTTTCAATAGAAGACTGTCTTGTCTACATTGAAAATCTGTTGTTTAGTGTGCCGCCTTCATCAATGATCTGAGCGAGATCTTCTGGAGAACTTGCTGCAGCTTCTCCATCAGCACTTGCTGCTTCACCTCACACTTTCCTGTTATGGAGATGGCTTCTTTCCTTCAACCTCATGAATAAACCTCTGCTGGTTTCCAGCCTTTCTCCTGCAGCTTCCTCACCTCTCTCAGCCTTCAGAGAATTGAAGAGAGTCAGAGCCTTGCTCTGGATGAGGCTTTGGTTTAAATGAATGTTGTGACCGTCTTGATCATCAAAGTTTGGCGACTCAAACCTTCTCCCTATCAGCACCAAGGCCTGTTTCACTTACCATTTGCGTGTTCACTGGAGTGGCCCTTCTAATTTCCTTCAGGAACATTTTGTTTGCATTCACATGATGGCTTACTGTTTGGTGCTGGAGGCCTCACTTTTGGCCTGACTCAGCTTTCAACATGCCTTCCTTACTAAGCTTAATCACTCCTAGCTTTTGATTTAAAATGAGAGATGTGTGACTCTTCCTTTCACTTGGACACGTAGGGGCTACTGTAGGGTTATTACTTGACCTAATTTCAATATTATTGTTTCTCGGGGCATAGGGAGGCCCAAGGAGAGGGAGAGAGGTGGGAGAATAGCTGGTCAGTGGAACAGTCAGAACACACAGAACTTTTATTAAGTTTCCTATCTTATGTGGGTGTGGTTCATGCCACCCCAGAACAATGACAATAGTAACATCAAAGATCACTGACCACAGATCATCCTAACAGATATAATAATTATGAGAAATTTGACAGTGCAAGAATTACTCAAATGTGACAGAGATATGAAGTGAGCGTGTGCTGTTGGAGAAATAATGCCGATAGATTTTCTCGTTGCGGAGTTGCCGCAAACCTCCAATTTGCAAAAACACCTTCTCTGTGAAGCTCAATAAAGCAAGTGAAATAGAATGGGATATGCCTCTAATTTATGTTTTGCCTGCACTAAGATTGGCGGTGGGTGTGTATAGAGAGGAACATCATCTATCACTTGAATAGCAAGAACTCGGGAGATTGGGAGATTTGACTTGGGTTTAAACCAAACCTCTACTGCTTTCTAGAAGTGTGACCTTGGGGTAGTTACTTGGAGTCTCTGAGGCTCAGCTTCTTTATCTAGAGAATGAGAATAATATTATTATATAAACAGTAATAATAATATTATACAAAAAGTAATAATATCCACTTAGGGTTGTGGTGAAGGTGATAAGGTTAGCATAATTTCTGGCTTATTAGGATTCAATACATGGTAATCATCACTGTGTCATGGTTATCATTATCACTGTCATCACCATCATCTTCATCATCACCACTACTGTCATCATTGCAGTGACCACTGTCATCACCATCATCATCCTCATTATGATCACCATCACTATCATCATGATTGTCACCATCACCATCATCATTACTACCATCCCCTTCACCAACATCACCATTATCACTATCATCATACCATCATTGTCACCATTATCGTCACCATCACCACCACCATCATCACCATTATCACTATCATACCATCATTGTCACCATTATCGTCACCATCATCACCACCATCATCACCATCACCTCCACCACCATCATCACTATCATAATACCATCATCACCATTATTATCACCATCACCACCACCATTCTCATAATCACCATTATTATCACCATTATCACCATCACCACCATCACCATCATCACCGCCATCCTCATAATCACCACTCTCATCACCACTACCATCCCCATCACCAACATCATCACCGTTATCACTACCATCATACCATCATTATCATCATCAGCATCACCATCATCATCACCATCACCATGGTCACTATCATAATACCATCATTATCACCATTATTGTCACCATCACCATCATCACCACCATCCTCATAATCACCACCATCACCATTATCACCATCACCATCATCACCATCATCAATCATCACCACTGCCATCCCCATCACCAACATCACCATTATCACTGTCATCATACCATCATTATCACCATTATCGTCACCACCATCATCACCATCACCATCATCACTATCATAATACCATCATCACCATTATCACCATCAATCACCATCACCATCATGATCACTATCATCGCCATTACCAACATCTCCATCATCACCATTATCACCACCATCACTGCCACCACTACCACCACCATCATCACCATTACAACCACCCTCATCATCAGCATCACCACCATCATCATCATCCCCTCCCTGTAGACACTGAACTCTTTAAGGGGCTAGAGCACATCTTGGTCATCTTCGTGTCCTCTCACCCACTCCTGTCCTGGTGCTGGTATAGGACCCTGTGCACAGAAGATAGAAGCTCAAGGAGAAGAGAGGTGTTTCCTCCAGTTGGCCAGGGTTGGGACTTCCTATACACTGTTGTCTTTGCCATCCTTTCTGTACTATCTGTGAGTCATCTAACAAATCACTCACTCACTCAGAACATCTCTAACAAATTATAAAGGAATAGCCACCTCGCAGGGCTGTGGGGAGACCAGAATCAGATACTGTTCTCCTCAAGGAGAACTTGACATGACCAAGGCTCACACTGGTAACAGTGGGACCAGGAAGGGTCACTTAAGGCAGAAACTGTCTTGGGCCATCCACCTGCTAGACTCATCACTGTTCTACCTTTGCCTCCCTCCCTCTCCTTATGATGGGCCCTCAACCTGGAAGTCCTACCCCAGACTCGCATATCCCTCTGTGTTCCTGGGCAGCAGCCTATGATGCACGCTCCTTACCAAGCAGCGTCACTTACTCCTTCCTCTGGGTCCCCAAGGGAGCTCGTGTTAGCATGGATTTTTACCTTTTCCATATTGTGTGACAGTTGAGTAGGTGTCTTTCCCCACTACAAATGGTGACCTCAGGCTGGTTTGCTTCTTATTTATTGTCTTTGTGGCTCCCACATCATTCAGCCAGTGTCAGTCACCTGTACTGTGTCAGGCCTGCTCTTGGACCTGGGGTTTGCCTGATTGGACAGTGAGTCAATGATGGGTAAGTGAAGAATTGAAGTAGGATTCATCCAAAGTGTCTTCTGACGTCGTGGGCTTGCCGGGAGCTGGTGTGAACACGTGGGTGGCTCCCATCACGTATGGAGGGAGGGGAGCTCCCTGGGAGCTGGGAATGCTCGACCTGCTGAGTTCCGCTCTCAGAGATGATGCTGCTGCTGTTTTTTTGCTGCCACAATTAGTGGCAGGTGATTCACACGTTTATGAGTTCCCATGCCTGCCATAACCAACCACAGACTGGTGCCTTAAATCCCAGACACGTATTGTCTCAAATTCTGGAGGCTGGAAGTCCAAGATCAAGGGGTAGGCAAGGTTGGTTCCTTCTGAGGCTTGAGGGGGAATCTGTCCCAGATTCTCTACCTCTACCCCAGCTTCTGGGGGCTTACCAGAAATCTTAGCGTTGCTGGGTTTGCAGATGGGACACACCAGTCTCTGCCTTCCCATTCACGTGGTCGTCTCCCCGTGTGCATGATGCCGTGTCCAGATTTTCTCTTTTTTTAAAAATTATACTTTAAGTTCTAGGGTACATGTGCACAACGTGCAGGTTTGTTACATATGTATGCATGTGCCTTGTTGGTTTGCTGTACCCATTAACTCGTCATTTACATTAGGTATTTCTCCTAATGCTATCCCTCCCCCAACCCCCCACACCAAGACAGGCCCCCATGTATGATGTTCCCCCGCCCTGTGTCCAAGTGTTCTCATTGTTCAATTCCCACCTATGAGTGAGAACATGCAGTGTTTGGTTTTCTGTCCTTGTGATAGTTTGCTCAGAATGATGGTTTCCAGCTTCATCCATGTCACTTCAAAGGACATGAACTCATTCTTTTTTATGGCTGCATAGTATTCCATGGTGTATATGTGCCACATTTTCTTAATCCAGTCTATCATTGATGGACATTTGGGTTGGTTCCAAGTCTTTGCTATTGTGAATAGTGCCGCAGTAAACATACGTGTGCATGTGTCTTTATAGTGGCATGATTTATAATCCTTTGGGTATATACCCAGTAATGGGATCACTGGGTCAAATGGTATTGCTAGTTCTAGATCCTTGAGGAATTGCCACACTGTCTTCCACAACAGTTGAACTAGTGTACACTCCTACCAACAGTGTAAAAGCATTCCTATTTCTTCACATTCTCTCCAGCACCTGTTGTTTCCTGACTTTTTAATGATCGCCATTCTAACTGGTGTGAGATGGTATCTCATTGTGGTTTTGGTTTGCGTTTCTCTGATGACCAGTGATGATGAGCATTTTTTCATGTGTCTGTTGGCTGCATAAATGTCTTCTTTTGAAAAGTGTCTGTTCATATCCTTTGCCCACTTTTTGATGGGGTTGTTTGATTTTTTCTTATAAATTTAAGTTCTTTGTAGAAGAAACTGAATGCCTTCCTTACACCTTATACAAAAATTAATTCAAGATGGATTAAAGACTTAAATGTTAGACCTAAAACCATAAAAACACTAGAAGAAAACCTAGGCAGTACCATTCAGGACATAGGCATGGGCAAGGACTTCATGACTAAAACACCAAAAACAATGGCAACAAAAGCTAAAATAGACAAGTGGGATCTAATTAAACTCAAGAGCTTCTGCACAGCAAAAGAAACTACCATCAGAGTGAACAGGCAATCTACAGAATGGGAGAAAATTTTTGCAATCTATCCATCTGACAAAGGGCTAATATCCAGATTTACTCCCTTTTTAAGGACACAGTTATTGCATTAGGGTCCACCCTGCTCCTGTATGACATCATCTTAACTTGATTACGTCTGCAAAGATCCTATTCCCAAACAAATCACATTCATAGGGTATCGGCATTAGGACTTCAACATTTATTTAGAGGGGCACAGTTCAGCCCATAATAACATGTCTTATTTATATTCCGTTTGATCCTGACAGCAGCCCTGAAGTTAAGTAGTGGCTCTGATTTTCATGGGGGAATCAGAGGACTGCTGGGTGGGTGGGTTTCCCTAGGAATCAAGGTTGGTGTGCCCCACTGGGTTGCAAACCCAGGCTTTCCGACCTTTGAGCTCTTGCTCCTTCTAGATGATTCTCAAGGTGGTGCTCTTAGCATTTTCTGGAGCAGATGGTTCTTGCTTTGTGGGGTTGGCCCCCGTGCTGCACAGACACAGCATCCCCACCCTGTCCACAAATGACGGTGGACACCCATCTTTGCAATCACCTGCAGTGGCACAGAAGTCCCCTGAGAGGCAGTTTGGAGCCCTGTGCTCCTCCAAGGAATTGCCCCTTGGCTGAAGCTTCTCTACAGGTGTCAGGGAGGGAGCCATGGGCTCTGTGGATGTTGGAGCTTGAATTGGAGGGGCCCAGAAGGATTCCTGCGACTGAAGGGTGAGTAGTGAGTGGCCCCACCTGGTCACACCTGATACAGCTTGTTTCTTGTGCCAGGAGTTTCCAGAGAGTCCTTGCTTAGCCAAGGATGAGGGAGGGTGCGGGTCTGGAAATCTTTCTGGAATAAACAACTGCCCCCACCCAGCCTCACAGCCCTGTGGGGAGCTTTGAGAGCCACACGTGAGCTCAGCCTTTGACATTGGAAGGGAGAAACAGGAGCTTTTGTGCACAGGGTCAGGTTTCCTGGCAGGGAGGACTCTGGCCGCCCACTGAACCCGGCCTCCTGTTGGCCGTCCCAGGATCATTTTCCTAGCAATGAGGAACTTACCCTCGGGCTGTCTTGGGAAGATGATAGGGCCTTTTGCTTTCTTGGGCACAAACCCACAGAATCCTCAGATAGAGAATTGGTTTGAGTCTTATATTCAATCAAACCTCCTTTTGTTCTGAACACTTTGACAGTGACAAAGTGAATTATTGAGCCCCTGCTGACAGCTGTTCAGTAGAATATAATTTTAATTCAACAAAAATTAGAAGTCATGGCTAGAAGTGTATTTGCCTGGCCTTTGCCTTTCCTGGCTCACTGGTGAGTCTCACAGAGGGGACCTGGGAACATGACCAAGTTGTTGTTATTTCAGTCCTCAGAGGTGCTATTATATGTTTGAAGTGTTGTGATTGGTTTGCAGGCCCTGTTGACACTATTTAACTTTGCAAAAATGAACTCTCATGGCAACTGATTTGATTTTCCATCAAATCGTTTTTCTGTAATTGCTTTCCTGTGTCCTTTGGGAGAGGTGATGACTGCATTTTTAAAGCTTTTGTGTTCAGAGTCAGCGTGGGTAGTATGAAAACTTTCTCGTCAGTGTGGTTATAAGACAAGGCTTCCACCGAATCTGAAATGCTAAAGAACGATCCATGTCAAAATTAAGTCACACTGAAATATGCGCGGGCTGTGGCTCTGAATGTGTGTTCTCCAGGACGGCAGCAGCAGTAGCACCTTGGGATTTGTCTGAGATGTAGGTTCTCAGGTCCCACCCAGACCTGCTGAATCAGACATTCTGTTAGGGAGACATAAGTGGGGTCTCTGACCTGTGTTTTTCAAACTGCTGGAGTTTGAGAAGTGCCATGCAAGTGAGAGAGGGCCCTGAGGCGACA
Source organism: Pan paniscus (assembly GCF_029289425.2). Taxonomy (NCBI): domain Eukaryota; kingdom Metazoa; phylum Chordata; class Mammalia; order Primates; family Hominidae; genus Pan; species Pan paniscus. Next base: position 72,005,358 of record NC_073258.2, on the reverse strand, counting down.
GGTGATCATTGATGACCAAAAAGACACTATGAGGGCTAGAGAATTTTTTTTTTTTTTTTGAGACAGAGTCTCGCCTTGTCGCCAGACTGGAGTGCAGTGGTGCAATCTCGGCTCACTGCAACCTGTAATTCCCTGGTTCAAGCGATTCTCCTGCCTCAGCCTCCAGAGTAGCTGGGATTACAGACACACGCCATCATGCCCAGCAAACTTTTGTATTTTTAGCAGAGATGGGGTTTCGCCATGTTGGCTAGGAAGGTCTCGATCTCCTGACCTTGTGATCTGCTTGCCTTGGCCTCCCAAAGTGGTGGGATGACAGGCGTGAGCCGCCGCACCCGGCCAGTGCTGGAGATTTGAGTTCATGGTGAGATCAAGGCCAAAGAGACCAATGCCTCGGTCTTTCCTTTTTCCCTTTTATATTTACCAAATGTCTGTGTCCCAGCAACCAGTAGGCTTTATTTTTCATCGTGAAAAGCCGTGGGTTCACTGCTCAGAGGAAGTGTCGGGAAGGGGTAGAAGCAGCTTTGCCTCTCTGACCACGCGCCCCACATAGGTGAATCAGGTAGCATCCTCTGTCACTCATCAGCTGTCTTTGTCCTTCCTGGCAGAAATGCATTCGATTTAACCCGGACGCCACGGTGTGGGTTGCAAAGCAGCGGATCCTGTGTACATTAACCCAGAGTTTGAAAGATGTCCTGAACTACGGCCTGTTCCAGCCGGCCAGCAACGGGCGCGACGGCAAGTTCCTGGATGAGGAGCGGCTCCTGCGCGAGTACCCACAGCCCGTGGGCGAGGGCGTTCCTTCCCTGGAGGTATATTTCAGCCCACGGTGCATGGACTGTGGTTGTGTCACAGCCTGGATGCCGTGGTGGGTTGGGGAGACATGGTGGTGGGGCGAGACCAATTCCATTTGCATTGGGAAATTATCCCCACATTTAAAAATCAATCTGGGGACTTGAGGTTTGATATGGTTTGGCTCTGTGTCCCCACCGAAATCTCACCTCTAATTGTAATCCCCACATGTTGAGGGAGGGACCTGTAATCCCCATGTATTGAGGGAGGGAGGTGATTGGATCATAGCGGTTTCCCATGCTGTTCTCATGATAGTAAGTGAATTCTCACGAGATCTGATGGTTTTATTGTAAGTGTCTGGAAGTTCCTCCTTTGCTGTTCTCTCTCTTGCTGCCTTGTGAAGAAGGTGCTTGCTTTCCCTTCGCCTTCTACCATGACTGTAATGTTCCTGAGGCCTCCGCAGCCATATGGAACTGTGAGTCAACTAAACATCTTTCCTTTATAAATTACCCAGTCTCAGGTATTTCTTTATAGCAGTGTGAAAATGGACTATTAAAAGGTTGCTTCTGATTTTGCCGTGAATCTCACACTGTTGTACAACTTTTATACATTTTTTTTTCACTACAGATTCAAAGAATCCCTGGAGAGAAATCTTGCTGTGAATAATAAACCGTGGGTCTGATTCAGGCTTTCATAACCAGGACCGTGGGCCCTGGGCACGGAGAACGGGGCTCCCCATGCTTCTCTGAGGGGTTTTAAATTTTTCCTTCCCAGCGCCTAATGGGTGGTGTATTTTCCTTCTCCACCTCTCCAGACACCAGCTGGATGTCAAGAATTAATTCAATTCTGACACTAACTACAAGTTTAAGGGCTCAGTCCCATAAGACTGCCCTCCAAAAACGTCAAGTCCCCAGGCCACCCACATTTCTGTCCCATTTGGCTGTGAACTAGGGGTTCCCACCACCCCCTTTTCGGGTTCTATCACTTGCTGGAGCAGCTCAGAGAACCTAAGAAGGCATTTTAACTGCTACCCCTGGCTTATTACAAAGTGTACAAATGCACAGCTGATGAAGAGGTGCACTAGGCGACGTTGGGAGGGCCCAGCGTGCAGGAGCTTCCGTCCCTGTGGAGTTGGGGATGCACCACCCTCCCAGCATGTGGATGTGTTTGCTGGCTCAGAAGCCCCCAGGCCCCATTGTTGAGGGATTTTTATGGAAGTTTCATTACATAGGCATTACATAGGATGAAATCACTGACCATGGTGATTGGACTCCATCCTGCCAGTCAGCAGGGCGACTGGGAGTCCTGACCCTCGAGTCATAGTCTGATCCTTCCGGCCACCAGCCCCCATCCTGGAAGCTACCTGGGAGTTGACAGTCATCTCATTAGTGCTCCAGAGATACTCTTATTACTGAGGACAGTCCAAGGGTTTTAGGAACTCTGCCAGGAGTCAGGCACAAAGAAGGAATTTTTAAATTACATCATATTCCTCGTGATAGTCTGTTCTTTCATTGCTATAAAGAAATAACTGGCTGGGTGAGGTGGCTCATGCCTGTAATCCCAGCACTTTGGGAGGCCGAGGAAGGTGGATCACCTGAGATCAGGAGTTCAAGATTAGCCTGGCCAACATGGTGAAACTCCAGCTCTACTAAAAATACAAAAATTAGCTAGGTGTGGTCATGTGTGCCTGTAATCCCAGCTACTCGGGAGGCTGAGGCAGGAGAATTGCTTGAACCCTTGAGGTGGAGGTTGCAGTGAGCCAAGATGGTGCCATTGCACTCCAGCCTGGGCGACAAGAGTGAAACTCTGTCTAAAACAACAACAACAACAACAAAAACCTGAGGCTGGGTAAGAGAAAAGAGGTTTAATTGGCCCACGGTTCTGCAGGCTGTACAGAAAGTGTGGTGCCGGCATGGGCTCAGCATCGAGGCCTCAGGGAGCTTGTTCTCATGGCAGAAGGCGAAGCAGGAGCAGGTGTTAGACAGCAAGAGGGGGTGTGAGAGCAAGCAGGGGAGGAGTAGTTCCTGGCTCCCCCGTGAACTAACAGAGCGAGAATTGACTGACTACCATGGGGAGGGCTCCAGGCCATTCAGGAGGGATCCGCCCCAGGACCCAAAGACCTCCCATCTGGCCCCACCTCCAACACCGGTGATCACATTTGAACATGAGGTTTGGAGGGGACACACGGTCAAACCATACCATTCTCCAATTCATCTCTGAGTCCTTGAGTAACAGGGTGGCTGTGACCATCCAGCTGTTCTCAACAGCACAGCTTCACTTCTGCTTCCTGCCCGGGTGACCAGGGCTCTTTGAGCTGCTGTCAGCAGCCACAAGCTCCTGGGCCTCCCTCCAGAAGTGGCCAATCAGTAAGACGGGGCAGCCCTACGCATTTCCATGTGATGCACGACCCCTGTCCCTACCTTTCTCACCCAGGCTTGCTACACCCCAAGTTTACAGGCATTATTTCCTGCAGTGTATACGTGTTGGGTTACGTCAGTTAAGAGAAGCCAGAAACGGATCATTTCTACTCCTGCACAACATGTTGGCATCATTCAGTGATTGCACTCATTTTAGCTTAGTCAACAGCAAGAGGCTGCACGTGTGTAATTGCAGCTGGCACTTGAGCAACCTAAGTGGGTTCTCTACTCAGTGACTAGAGATTCCTCTGAAGCCCAAGATGTCATGGACGCCCACCCAGGGCTAAGGTGATGCCGCGTCTGCACGTTTCTCAGTTCCGTTGTGACACTGAGGCTGAGGTTATTGGGATCCCCAGTGTGGACCATGTGTCAGATTCAGGGAGGGGTTTCGGTGTAGAAAAAGATGAGATGCCACTTGGAAGTTGTGTGGTTTAGAGCAAATCACTCAGCTGTCCTGGCCTCAGTTTGCTTATCTGTAAAATGGGTATCCATTGGGAAAAAATTTGTCATTGAGGGCCAACTAAGGACCAGACACTTTTCTGGCACAGAAAAGTCAAGGTTCTGATCCCACGGACCTTACACTCCAGTGGGAGGTGATGGACCAGGAAGAGTAAATCCATGCAGTTCATTTCAGGGGCTGATCATTTCCATAATGGCAGGAAAACTGGGCGAGAAGACCAGAGAATTTGGGAGTCTCCTCTACATCTGGCCCCAGTACCTGCAGCTGTGCAACCTCGAGCCAGCCACCCATGTTCTCTCAGCCCCAGATTCCCGTTCATGACATTGAGTGAATGTTAGTAGTGATGTCCGGGAGTGGTCGTGAGGCCCAGAGGAAGTGTTCATGGAGCAGTGTGTGCGTTGTGAGCCTGGCCATCCACAAGTCCCCAAATTGACTTTGCAGCTGCTGCTCTGGTTTCATTGTCATGAAATTGTTGCTGATACTTTGTTTTTTGTTTTGTTTTGTTTTTGAGACCGAGTCTCGCTCTGTCATCCAGGCTGGAGTACAGTGGTGTGATCTCGGCTCACTGCAGCCTCTGCCTCCTGGGTTCAAGCGATTCTTGTGCCTCAGCCTCCTGAATAGCTAGGATTACAGGTGCCCACCACCACGCCCGGCTAATTTTTGCATTTTTAGTAGAGATGGGTTTCACCATGTTGGCCAGGCTGGTCTCAAACTCCTGGCCTCAGGTTGATCCACCTGCCTCGGCTTCCCAAAGTGCTGGGATTACAGGTGTGAGCCACCATGCCCGGCCAAAATTGATGCCGATACTTAGGTTTATTAATCTCCTTTGCATGACCCACTGCAAAGGCTGAGATTGGCTCAGGGATTGACACATTAGGGGCGGGCATGAGCCTGGGCTCTTTGCCTCAGATAATTTCAGCACAATATGGTGGGCTGCCTATGAAATGTTGGAGAAATAGCAAGAAAAAGGGTCTGTGGTCCTGAGCTGGTGTCCTCTGTAGCCACAGGCTATAAATGTTTATGCCTCTGGAATAAACAATCCCCCCTTGAGTCCTTTACCCTCCTGCCCAGAGATGCTATGGGCCGAGTGGATTATTTTGTATCTGGGAAGGGGACCCTGTGGAATTGAATTCCCTGAGACTTTTAAGCTTAGCCACGTGATCGTGAGCCTAAGAAGGCACCTGGCATCATTCTCAGTGACTTGTGGCTTCTGAAATCTGGACCAGAGGTGTGATTGGTCCCAGGGCCTGGCCGCACAGAACCTGGTGTCCTGGAATCTAGAATCAGAGGTGGAAATTCTAAAATGGGCCTGTAGCTCCTCCTGCCTGCTCTGTTCTGGGCAATGAATGGATGCCCTTCTGACCAGCGCACTTTCTCCCCAAACGCTGTGCAGCCTGCACTTCACAGAACTTTCTGATTTCACAGCTGGTTTATTTGGCCAGTTGAAAACAAAACCCCACAAGTATCAGTCTGTGCACACGAATTTTGTCTTTTGTCAAATAGCCATTTTGTTTGGCGTGGTGGAGAAAGGAGACTAGGGTTGTTTATTTGGAAGCTTTTCTGTGAGATGCGACTTTTAGTTTCAGGATGAGCTCACCCGCCGCCTGCCCCGCACCGTCATTTTACCCAGGGGCAGTTTTTGCTGGCTCTGAGCACATGTGTAACCATGCAGGGTGACGGCATCAAGGGCAGTAAGGAGGGAGAGATAAAGTGGACTTGTCTAGTGCCAGGTCTGTGCCAGGAAGCTCACATTCAATGCTCAGGCCACCCTGGGAGGTGGATGCTATTATCCCCATGGGGCAGATAAGGAAACTGAGATGGGAAAGTGCCCAGCCCTGAGTTAACTCTGTGAGTTGAGAGCATTAGGGCTGGGATTGGAACAGAGGTCCCAGCTCCAAACTTCAGTGACTCCTAAATGCTCAGCATCCTTCCCAGACCTTCTGCAGCATCTCCAGCCAAGCGGGGGTCTAGGGGAGGGAGGAGGTATTTTAGAGACTCACCAAGCCCGCTCCGACAATGTTCCTTACTCTGTGCATCCGAGGAAGACGTGCTCCTCGGTTCATGCAGTGATGTAATTTCCAGTTCAAAGGAGGCGCTGCTGTTTGGAGGGAAAAACAGTGGCTTCAGCGATCTGGCCGGAGGTTGCAGGAGTACAGGAGGTGGGGCCTTTCCCAGCCCAGGCTTTTAGGGTGTGTTTTAACAAAGGTGGACAATGTAGGAGAAAAACCTGGTGTTTGAAGCAGCATCCTCATTTACCAAAAATGCCTTGATCCATTCCCCTGGGAGGAACCATAACCACTCAGTTAGCTGGAGAGCCGATCACCGGGAGGGAGACCTCCCAGCTTCTCAGCTGCAGGATCTTCCCTTCCCCTTGCTCCTGTTTCTTTATATGGCTTTTTAGCTAAACTGCTGCAGAATCTTGGCAAAAGTGACGCTTAGGATGTTGTAGGCTCTGGGGTGCAAATACCAGTCATTTATTTAAAACTGGAAGAGTTTACTGTGGGGTTCCCTGTCTTCTGTGACATAGCCAAGGAAAAGGCCCGTTTTCCCTCTGAACAACTATGCGAAGTATTGACTTGTCTTCTCTCTTTTTGTTTTCTTTTCTATGCCAGTTTCGATACAAGAAGCGGGTGTATAAACAAGCCAGTCTCGATGAGAAACAGTTGGCCAAGCTCCACACGAAGGTATGCAGGGAACGGGCTGTTATTTACAAGTTAGGCGGGCGGCGTCCTCCTTGTTATCTTGTTGTGTTATCTTTAGATGCTCCTCTTCCAGGGGCACCTGCTGTGTACCTGGCATGGCGTGTGGCTCGGCTGGGATGTACAGGTAGACTGGCCCTTACGGTGCACACTGCGTAGACCCACCTGGGAGGCAGCAGGGGCTGCTTGGTGTGGCCGTGGGTGCTCGGGGAAGGGAGGCAGATCCTACTGGCTGCTCCAGGGAGGTTCAAAAGCGGCGGCTCTGAAGAGAGTGGGATCTGGACGCCCAGCATGGTGGAGGGAAGAGGGTCCACAGTGAGCCCCGTATTAGTGTTCTGCTGTTGTTGCTTCAGGAAAAACCTTGTTAAAGTGCTATTGACATAAACTGCACTGAAGTTAGACTGCAGGTGAGCAGCAGGGGCGTTGCACAGAGTGTTCAGAACCTGGCGGAATGCACTATGCCTTGAGCTCAGAGTCCCAGATAAGACATCCACACCATGAACACCCTGCTGTCTTTCAGGGTGCTGTGCGAGTCGAGGAGGAGGCGTGGAGAGGGGGCTGAGGCATAGGGTGTGTGGGCAGAGCACTTTGCTTAACCAACAGGAGGAGGAATCTGTAATACCCAGGAGGCTTTTGTCCTGGCCCCTGGCCCCTGGTGCTCTTCCTAAGGAGAGCCCCGTTGCACTCCCTGCAGAGCATGGGATGGAGAGTCCGGGCAGCTGCCTGAAGCGCTTCCCTTTGAGGGCCCTGATGCTCTCCAGGTGAGCTCCCCTGCAGCTGCGAGCTCACCAATGGCTTTCTCAGCCAGCAGGATCGTCTCGGTTTTTGTTTTGCTGCCCCTCCTCCTTATATCAGATGCATGCGAGGATTCTTTTTTGTTTGTTTGTTTGAGATAGAGTTTTGCTCTGTTGCCCAGGCTGCAGTGCAATGGCATAATCTTGGCTCACTGCAACCTCCGCCTCTCGGGTTCAAGTGATCCTTCTGCTTCAGCCTCCTGAGTAGCTGGGATTACAGGCACGCACCACCATGCCTGGCTAATTTTGTATTTTTAGTAGAGATGGGGTTTTGCCACGTTGGCCAGGCTGGTCTCAAACTCCTGACTTTAGGTGATCCATCCGCCTCAGCCTCCCAAAGTGCTGGGATTACAGGCGTGAGCCACTGTGCCTGGCAGGATTCTTACTGTGCTCACTGAGTTCTAATCTGTCATTATCATTATTGATTTTTGTGCTCAAGTTGTCCAGATGTGGGCGGCAGTTGCCCTTCCTGTGGTGTTCTGCCATGTGGTGCATCCCCACCATCCTTGACACACCAGCCACTTTATGGCACAAGATGCTCTGGGCTCTTCCTATACTTCCCCTGCCTCTGCCTTGGAATTTGCCTGGAAAGCGGTATTCAGACGGCAAGATCTGGGTGCTTCTGGGTTTTGGCTTTTTGTTTTTTATCACCCTCTGATGTGCAGATAAAAACGTATTTGTGAATTTTAAAAATGCTGATTCGTAAATAGCAATGCAGATTTTCAGTGACACCACGTGTAAGTCATGTGTTTGAGGGCATTTGGTCAGTTCTAGTTCCGAAACATACAGAAAATGGGCAGGTGGAAATCCTGCCCGTGCCAGGAGGCTGAAGGGCCCAGGAACCTGCTGTGTCAGAAGCCACCTTTGTCCCCCTTCTGTGTGTTTTGAGAGAGGTATGGAGTAGGGGCAAAGAATTAGGCTGGTGAGGAGTGTTAGACGCAGCAGGCGGAAGGGTGCCAAGTCCCACAGTCCTGCTCAGACAGCCCAGACTGGCTCTGGATGGGCAGAGAATCATGACTTTTCTTACAGCGAGGCTGGCAGAGGCTGGGAAAGTTCCCACTCCATCAGGTTGATCTGCGGACCATCATGACCTCACAGGAAATGAGTCCCGCACTTCACCTTGAGCCACTCGGGGACCAGGCATCGCTATTTCTGCCTGTGTGGCCACGGGGTTCACCACAAAGTGGGTTAAGTACCAATCTGCAGGCCTCACTCCCTGGGGATGGAGGCGGGAGGTGGGTCCTGGAAACTGGAGATTTGAAAAGTGCTCCAGCAGCCCAACTGTCTCTTAGGAAAGCAAAGGAGCATCCGTAGCTCTCAGCAAAGTGTCTAAGGCCATTTATGCTGCTTTTACGAAATACCTTGGGTAACTTATAAACAACAAAAGTGTGTCTCTCACCATTCTGGAGGCTGCAAGTCTGAGATCGTGGCATCGGCAGGTTCAGCGTCTGGCCAAGGCCCAGTTCCTGGTTTGGATGGCCATCGTCTTGCTGTGTCTTCACGTGGAGGAAGGGGCGAGGGAGCTCTCTGGGACCTCTTTTGCAGGGACACTAATCCCATTCCCAAGGGCTTCACCCTCCTGACTTCGTCACCTCCCAAAGGCCTCACCTCTCCATACTATTACATTGGAGATTATTCAACCTATGAATTTTGCGGGGACACACACGTTAAGTCTGTAGCACTAGGATGGTGAACAGTGAGGGGATTTTAAACATTCATCCAGGATAGGCCGATGGTACTTGCCACGTGCCAGACACTGTGCTCACCCTGTGGTTCCAAAAGCCTCAGCTCCAGGAGCCTCGGGGCTTGCGGTGCGCCCTGGCGAGGGTGGGTCTCCCGAGTGCACCAGTCAGGAACTTTCCCAGAGCCTGGAAAGACATTTGTTTTTCTTTTTTGAGACAGGTCTTGCTCTGTTGCCCAGGCTGGAGTGCAGAGGCATGAACGCAGCTCACTGCAGCCTCGGCTCAGGCGATCCTCCTGCCTCAGCCTCCCAAGTAGCTGGAATCACATGTGCCACCACGTCTAGCTAATTTTTTGTTTGTTTGTTTGTTTGTTTGTTTGAGATGGAGTCTTGCTTTGTTGCCCAGGCTGGAGTGCAGTGGCGCGATCTTGGCTCACTGCAAGCTCCGCCTCCCAGGTTCATGCCATTCTCCTGCCTCAACCTCCCGAGTAGCTGGAACTGCAGGCGCCTGCCACCACGCCCGGCTAATTTTTTGTATTTTTAGTAGAGACGGGGTTTCACCGTGTTAGCCAGGATGGTCTCGATCTCCTGACCTCGTGATCTGCCCGCCTCGGCCTCGCAAAGTGCTGGGATTACAGGCATGAGCCACCGTGTGCAGCCATGTCTGGCTAATTTTTCTATTTTTTGTAGAGACGGGGTCTCACTTTGTTGCTCAGGTTGGGACATTTCTTATAAAGATGTTTCAATTGTATTGTTTTTCCTTCTAGACCAATCTGAAGAAATGCATGGATCACATTCAGCATCGCTTGGTGGAGAAGATCACCAAGATGCTGGACCGAGGCCTGGATCCCAATTTCCACGACCTGGAGACCGGAGGTGGGCACTTGCTAGAGGGGACCTTACCGGGCTTTACGGAAGCATAGAAAAGGCCAGCCCACTGCTCAGGCTACCTGTGAATAACGCTGCAGTTACGTTTTTCTTGGTTTTGCTTGGTGTTTAAAGGTGCATTCTCACTCTCCTCTGTCTTCTCAGTCGGAAGGGGTCGAGCCCGCCTTGTCCATGGGGCATCCCCAGCGTCTTGCATGGGGCCTGGAGCACGGCAGGTGCTCAGTGCAGAATTGTTGAGGAAGTGAATGAGTGAATGAATGAGCAGATGACACGCATGTGTTGTGCCAGCCTTGGGCACACAGATCTTTACAGACATGTATGTTTGTAAAGGTGGAGGATGTGTGTTTCTGCCTCCCGCTGGGCACGGGCAGCCCAGCAGATGGGCATCTGCACCCATGCATCTTATTCCCCTGCTGGAAACCACATTCCTCATGAGTGCGGGCCTCTGGGCATCGGTCGGGAAAGATGGCCCAGGCCCTTGGTGGTTCCACGAGTGTGTGAGTCTTTGCAGCGCGGCCATCCTATGTATCACAGGGTTCAGTGGCAGCACCCGCCTCCACTCAGCATCAATAGCAACCCCTAGCTGTGACAACCAACAGTGTCTCCAGACATCACCCACTGTCCCTGGGTGTGGGCACTGTCACCCCAGGTGACAGTCTCTTGCCAGCAGGGCACCAGCTGGAGTTGGCAGGCAGAGGTTAGGTCCTATTGGAGAACCAAGAGTGGTGGAGGTGAGGGTCTCCATGCAACGCAGAGTATGCCCCCTCAGGTGGGCTGTCCTGGGCTGGGAATACTCCTCCTGGACTCCCTCCCCTCTTGTCTTGAGTGTGCCAGCCCTGCTTCTGGCCCCTGCATGGTATAGTGCCATCATCACATACTGGTGTCACACCTCAAAAATATAAAATACACAACAAATGTGTTTGTCAACCAAAGAATGCCACTTTCTCATCATTTGTGGGAGCCCCCTCAGACCTCTGAACGCTGGGGGGGCCCCGCTGGGTGTGGATTCAGCCTGCACAGCTCTGTCTGAGCACTGCCGGGGGACTGTCCTTGCCTTTTTGCAATTGCCTGTGTCCCTTAGGCTTCACTGTGAGCAGCAGGAGAAGCCGGCACGGGCTTGTGGCTGCTGGTAGCTTTGATGCCTGTGACGTTGGGAGGCAGGACTGCATGAGCGAGGCTCAGAGGGGACAGAGTGCCCCCGGGGGTAGGGGGAGAGAAGGAAGGTGAGTGCCTGGCTACAGCTGAGCAGCCCCAGGCCCTGCGCCGATCCTCCATGAGGCAGGGAAGCCTGGGGGTCTGCTTGCAGGGCAGTGACGTGGACAAGGCTGGGCTTCCGCTGGAGGTCTGGGCGGTCTCAGCCGGTGGCCTGGAGCAGGAGGCTGGGTTGGGCTTGTGTTGGTAGGGACATCTGGAGAGGGGGAGAGGGGAAAGGGAGTGATTGGGACAAGGGCGTGTGGTGGGCAGAGGTGGGTAGCAGGGCATCTGGAGGGCAGGTGGGCAGCTGCAGTGGCCCTCAGCTGTGGGGCAGGCAGTGGGAGGAGGAGAGGAGCTGAGCTGGGAAGCAGAGAGGCCTGAGCTCAGGCATGGTGGTGCGATGGAGGGCGTGTAGGTCTGCAGGAGGCTTGGGAGGGCCCTGGCCGACCATCTTTCTCTGACGTGGATGCGTCTCGTGCTGCGCTGATGTGGCAGCTTCCCTTCAGTGATGGCCCCTGTGCCAGCTCCCGGCTCTGTGAGGGCATGAGCCCTTTCCATGTGAGGCTGTGAAGGTAAATGGACCCAGGTGCTCCTGAGCATGACCTTGAGCCTTGGGGCACATCCAGGGGCAGCCTTCATTCTGAGCTGCTGACCCGGATTCTCCCTGGAGGCAGCCTTTGGCCGTGGCTCTCACCACCCTGGCAGAGCCACTTATGTCTTCATCTTGGCCTCGTCGAGGGCTGTTTCTGATGCTGCTGCGGGGGACTGGGCAGCGTGGCTCTCTGTCTCGCCTTGGCCTGGCCAGCAGTAGAAGGAGGCTGGACATCCCCTCTGAGCTGCTCTGCACCTCCCTTCCTGATGTGCCCCCTGTAATTGGCCCCTGTCCTGAGCCAAGCCTCCCCCTGGCTTCCTCCACCAGACTGTTAATGTCTCGACTTTAAGGTTCTGAGATGACTGTTATTCCAGAATAGACTCTCAATTTACTGCTAAAAACACATCAGTGCAGACTCTGAAACAGGTAAGCAGCAATTTCTCTGGGTCCTGCCTGGAGTTAAAACTGCTGCCACTCGAATCCTGGATTAGGCTGGTGCCAAAGCAAAAAGTTCATAGTTGTTGTGAGCCGTTGTGGAGCAGCATAATTAAAGAAGGAGAAAGACCTGACCACTTTCCCCAGAACTGAGTAGAAAAGGCTCGGGAGCCTGATCTATGGAGACAGTAGCACGGAGTTACCTTTCGAACGTTCTGAAATATTCCCATGATGACAAGCCTCTGGGCTGGTTTACTGATCACAAAGACCAAACCCAGAGAAGACAGAGGAACCCCTGGTGTCATCAGGTCCCCGATAAGTGGCTCCTGGGAAAGAGCACATAGTTAAGGACAGGCATTCTAGGGTCTCCAGCAAAGGCAGAGACCCACGGGGCCAGGGTCTGGGACAGGACCCGGTGGGTCTGGTGCTCAAGGACAGAACGCGTGCAGGGAAGAATGCCTGCGTGCTTCCTTACGGGACACTTCCCTGCGTCACCCAGGGAGATGGTGACCACACATAGAGGTTGGGGGTTTATTTTGTTTTGGTTTTGGCCTTGACAGAAATCATTACCCCTCCACTCCCCTTTCTTTTTTTTTGAGACAGGGTCTCCCTCTGTTACCCAGGCTAGATTGTAGTGGCACAATCTCAGCTCACTGCAACCTCGTCCTCCCAGGTTCAGGTGATCCTCCCACCTCAGCCCTCCAAGTAACTGGGACTACAGGCATGTGGCACCACACCAAGGTATTCTTTGTAGAGACGGGGTTTTGCCATGTTGCCCAGGCAGGTCTCAAACTCCTGAACTCAAGTGATCACTGGCCTCGGCCTTCCAAAGTGTTGGGATTACAGGTGTGTGCCACCACGCCTGGCCTCTCCCCTCCCCTTCCCTCCCCTTCCTTCTTCTTGAGACAGGGTCTCACTGTGTCACCCAGGCTGGCAGGATCACAGCTCACTGCAGCCTTGACCTCCTGAACTCAGTTGATCCTCCCACCTCAGCCTCCTGAATAGCTGGGACTACAGGCACGTGCCACCATACTTGGAATTCTGCCGCTGGAATTCTGGATTAGGCTGGTGCCAAAGCAGAAAGTCCATAATTGTTGTGAGCCATTGTGAAGCAGCATAATTAAAGTAGAAAGACTTGACCATTTTTTCCAGAGCTGAGTAGAAACGGCTTGGGAGCCTGATCCATGGAGACGGTAGCACGGAGTTACCTTATGAATGTTCTGAAATATTCTCATGATGACAAGCCTCTGGGCTAATTTTTGTGTTTTTTTGTAGAGATGGGGGTCTCCCTATGTGACCCAGGCTGGTCTTAAACTCCTGGGCTCAAGCAGTCCTCTCACCTCAGCCTCCTGAAGTGTTTGGATTACAGGCGTGAGCCACTGAGCCCAGCCTCTTATTTTCAATTTTAAAATTTAAGGCAGAATTATGGAATCAGTTCTCTCCTGGTTGTTGCCAAATGGCAATTTTATGAACCAGTTTTTCTTCTTGTAGTAGCTGATACTTCTCTATAAAGCAGAACTTCCTCTTCCCCTGCCTCCCTTTTGTGAAATGAGCAGAGCCGATTTTTTAGAGCAGTTTTAGGCTGACAGAAAATTGAATAGAAGTACTGTGAGTTCCCATATTGACTCCTCCCCGAGTTTCCTCTGTTAGTAATATCTTGCTTTAGTATAGGACATCTGTTACAATCAGTGAACCAATTGTGATCCTCAAGTCCAAGCTTACATGAGGGTTCACGCTTGGAGTCGTAACCCAACAGTGATCCTCAAGTCCAGAGCTTACATGAGGGTTTACACTTGGTGCTGTACCCAACAGTGATCCTAAAGTCCAGAGCTTACATGAGGGTTTATGCTTGGTGCTGTACCCAATAGTGATCCTCAAGTCCGGAGCTTACGTGAGGGTTTACGCCTGGAGTTGTACCCAACAGTGATCCTCAAGTCCGGAGCTTACATGAGAGTTCACTCTTGGTGTTGTACGTTCTGTCAGTTTTGCCAGATGTCCTGTATCCACCGTCACAGTATCATAAAGATCAGCTTCACTGCCCGAGAGCTCCTCTGTGCCCCTCTTCATCCCTGAGCCCCTGGCAGCTGCTGACCCTTTCTTTTTTTTTTTTTTTTTTTTTTTTAGACTGAGTCTCTGTCTGTCACCCAGGCTGGAGTGCAGTGGCGTGATCTTGGCTCACTGCAACCTCCGCCTCCCGAGTTCAAGTGATTCTCCTGCCTCAGCCTCCTGGTAGCTGGGATTATAGATGTGCACCACCACACCCAACTAATTTTTTTATTTTTAGTAGAGACGGGGTTTCACCATGTTGGCCAGGCTGGGCTCAAACTCCTGACCTCAAGTGATCCACCCACCTCAGCCTCCCAAAGTGCTGGGATTACAGGTGTGAGCCACCGCACTCAACCTTGCTGACCTTTTCACTGTCTCTGTAGTTTGGCCTTTTCCAGAATGTTCTAGAGCTGGAATCTTAAAATCACACAGTGGGTTTCAGATCGGCTTCTTTCACATGGCAGCATGTGTGGAAGGTGCCTCCAGGCCCTTTCACAGCTTGGAAGCGTGTTTCCTTTTGGTGCTGGATAATGTTCCATTTTCCAATGTACCCCAGTTTGCTTATCCACTTGCCTCCTAAAGGACATCTGGGCTGCTTCCAGCTTTTGGCAATTGTGGGTCAAGCTGCCATAAACACCCGTGTGTGGGTTTTTGTACAGATCAAACTAATAGCGATCATACACAGTGGCATTTTTTTGTAAGGCCAAAAACATTACTTATGGCAAATAAAAAGGGAAAAGGGGTAACTAAGGCAGAAAGTTCTGAAACCGAAGGCCAAGTGCAGACCCACAGGTCGGCTGCAGACAGCGCAGATGGCCCTGGTCTCACACCACCCTGCTCCCCAGCTTCTGCGCCTGCCACCAGTGTCTCAAGAATTCTCATTTGTTTTTTCCAAATCAGGAGAGAAACCAGCAGTGCTGTTGGAGGGGCAGGGAAGTGGGGACCCAGGGTGACAGGGGAAAAGAGAAAAGTGAACCAGGGTGGGTGCTCTCAGAAACAAAGGAAGCTGTGGGTAATTCCAGCACAATGGCTTATAGCAACCCTCAGGCACACATGGAGCAAGTATCAGTGGAGACAAGCTAAACACAAGTTCCAACGAGGGGCCAGAGCCCAGTGCTGCCAGGGAAGACACCACCTTCACTTTGCTTCTGTCAAGGCAGAGTGTAAGGGACGGATATTCATCCTCCTGACTGAAATGCAGACACTACCTGGCCACACGGATGACATCACTGTTGGAGACACTGGGCTTCAGAGATGCAGGATGGGGGGTGCCCTGTGTTGGGACTGCAGAGGCGACCCTTCCAATGCCCAGCTCAGTGCCAGGCCATGGAGAGCCCCCAGAGAGGAGACATTAACCCCTACTTCTCTGCAGCTGGCTGTGTGAAGACCAGGTTAATGAACCTCTCTCAGCTTCCATCCTCTTGTCTCCTAAATTGAATGATAACACCTATGGTGGTGCCAGGAAAATGTGAGCGTTAGGTGAGCATTGTGGTGCTATTAGGCCATTTTCACATTGCTGTAAAGACATACCTGAGGCTGGGTAGTTTATAAAGAAAAGAGGTTTAATTGGCTCTAGGTTCTGCAGGCTGTACAGGAAGCTGGTGGCATCTGCTTCTGGGGAGGCCTCAGGGAGCTTTTACTCATGGCGGAAGGCAAAGGAAGAGCAGGTGCATTGCATGGCAAAAGCAAGGGAGAGAGAGAGAGAGAGAGGAGCAGGTGCATCCCGTGGTGAAAGCAGGAGAGAGAGAGAGAGAGAGAGAAAGAGGTGGGGAGAGGGAGAAGGGGAGGGGGGGAGGGAGGGAGGGAGAGAGAGAGAGGTGCCACACACCTTTAAACAATCAGATCTTGCAAGAATTCACTCACAATTGTCAGGACAGCACCAAGGAAGGGGATGGTGCTAAACCATTCATGACAAATCTGCCCCCATGATCCAGTCACCTCCCACCAGGCCCCACCTCCAACCCCGGAGATTACATTTCCACGTGAGATTTGGGCAGGACACCCATCCAAACCATATCAGTGGTTAAGCGTATGGGGTATGCGTCACCTTTAATAGAGTTCCAGAATGTTCCTGTCATCAGCATCAACTACGGCAGCTCAGTCAATGTTGTTTTCTCCTGGTTTTGGATGCAGAGGGAGAAACACAGAGTTGGCTTTGGCGGGCTGCCTCCAGGAAACAGGCAGGGTGACCAGTGTATCCGGTTTTCCTGGGACTGCCCTGGTTTTAGCACTGAATGCCTCATATCCTGGGAAGCCTGTTGGTCCCAGGGAGACTGGCACTGTTACCCACCCTACCAGTAACAAGGGCACTTAAAGAGTGATAGCTGCAGTCTATTGGTGACCTGCTGTGCTCCAGCAGCACACAGGGCCTTGCCAGGCCTCAGCTCTGTAATCAAGGGGGTCCCCTGCAGGCACCGCTGTCCTGGGAGGAATCTGAAGCTCTGAGAGCCCAACTGGGTGGCCGCTAGGGCTGATGTCTGCATCCTCTATACTGTTGAACCCTAACCCCCTAGGTGATGGTATTAGGAGGATGGGGCCTTCAGCAGGTGATGGGCTCCTGGGGGCAGAGCCCTTGTGAATGGGATTAGTGCCCTTACAAAAGAGGCAGAGAGAGCTCCCTTGCTCCTTCCACTTCGTGAGGTGAGGTCACAGCAAGAAGGTGCCCTATGTGAACCAGGTAGACACACGCCAAATCTGCCAGCACCTTGATCTTGGACTTCTGGCCTCCAAAACCATGAGCAATGCATGTCTGTCACTTCTAAGCCACCTAGCCTCTGGGATCTTGTTACCACAGCCCAGTCTGGGCCAGTCACTGAGTCACCAGGGAGGGCAGAGGCAGGGCCTGGGCTCCACTTGCCCTGGGGGGTCCCTGCTCTCAACTCCTGGGGGAAAAGGCAGTGGGACGAACAGGGGTCTCTTGGCATGAGCCGGCCTGGCTGGACGTGGATGACCCAGGCAGGCCCAGGTCGGGGACAAGCTGTTCACATTCACACTTTCCTCCTGGTTGTCGGCAGCAGCCTGGGCATGTTCCCATCCCATATTTTAGCCTCTCCACAGTGAGTTTGGTGACTTCTCAAAGCCACCCAGGGGACAGCAGAGTCTGTGCTTAGAGTTGAAAGCAGCCTTTTTGCTAAGCTCAGGAAATGCCGCCATGCTCAGTCCCAGACCCTGCAGACCTGGGCCCCGCGTCCCTGTTTTGGGGCTGGACATGGGGCCAGAGCGGAGGGAAGCAGCCCTCTAGCCTGAGATAATTAAATCCCAGTGGAACGACCTGTCAATGAAAACAAAACAGCCTGTGTGATTGCAGGCGACCAGCTGGTACCTGTTCTAAATGTAAATTTTATTAAGTAACAATGATAAAAGTAGTGTAAAAAAGAAATAAAGACTTCCTCCAGCAGAGTCTCAGGCCTCTTCTCCTGCTTTGGTTGGAACCTCTGAGATGAGACCAGTTGTGTTTCCAAGCCCCAAACAGGAAGCGAACCTGGCAACTTGAACAAAATTTAGGTTGGCCCTTTTATCTTGCACCGTTGTCTCCAAATTTGAGAGAAGCCTCAGGCACCACAAAAGAGATCTGGTTAATAAAGCTAGAAATGCCTTTCGACTCTTTTAGTATCTGGATGAGAAGTCAAAAAGAGATGATTCCTTTACGGATCCAGATTCTGCAGAGCACCTGTGATGTGTCTGGACCTCACTGATGAGATCCAGTTACTGAATCTGTTTCCAGGGTCGGGGTGTACTCATTGCATACCAGGCTGAGCTCCTCCCGTTCGGCCGCCCCCCAGCCCCGGCTTCCCCTTCTTGCTGCTGTAGCTGTGTCACAGGGAGCCCCTTCCCAGCTCCCGCACCGCTCAGTTAGGAGGCCTCGAGGACATTCTGGGTCCCGGTGCACTGAGCACCTTCAGAGCATCCTCTTGAAGAGCAGAAGGGGCTTGTTTGATGCGTGCAGTGACTGACGGTTCATGCTCCGCAGTCTCACGTTGGCCCCTGAATGAATCGCCAAGTGCGATTCCCCAGAACTAACGGCACCCGGGAATGTGAGGCAATTCAAGAGAATAATGGTTCTGGAACCTCGTAAACCTCCATCTGCAGAGGGTGAGAGGTGCAGAAATTACCCAGTGCCAATGAAGGAGCTGGAAGACTTCGAGTAAATAACTCCCTTTGCTACCAGTGCCTTTGGTTTGTTCAGTACAGTTCCTCATAAAAAGAGACCTGTTTTTAAGGGTCCAATTATTTCAAATACAGTGTCTCATTCTTTCAGGGTTTTTCTTATGTACACACTGCCATGTTCTGAAAGGGAATATAGGTGACTCTTAGATGGAGCGAGGTGCCGTGCCTTCAGTAAGGAAAATGCGGCGGAGGGAGTGGCGAGGGTAAGGGTGACACGGAGGCAGGGGCCAGGGTCCACAGGAGCCTGTCTTGGAGTCGGGGACAGAGCCCAGTTTTAGGTTGACAGAAAAACCAGGCAGAAGGCACAGAGTTTTCCCCTATGCACTTTCACTTCCAGCTCGCCTGTTATTGACAGCATGCACTGGTTTAGGGCATTTGTTGCAATAACTGAAGTCCATAGTTTACATGAGGGTCCGTTCTTGGTGCTGCTCATGTTATGGGTTTGGACAGATGCATCTTGTCCTGTACCCACCATTACAGAATCACACAGCATAGCTTCCTTACCCTAAAACTCCTCTGTGCTCCACCCGTCCATCCCTCCCTCCTCTGTGCTCCACCCGTCCATCCCTCCCTTTCCCTCTAACCCCTCATAACCACTGATTTTTTTTTTTTTTTTGAGACGGAGTCTTGCTGTGTCACCCAGGCTGGAGTGCAGTGGTGTGATCTCAGCTCACTGCAACCTCTGACTCCCGGGTTCAAGCAATTCTCCTGCCTCAGCCTCCTGAGTATCTGGGACTACAGGCGTGTGCCACCATGCCTGAATAATTTTTGTATTTTTAGTAGAGACGGGGTTTCACTGTGTTAACCAGGATGGTCTCGATCTCCTGACCTCATGATCTGCCTGCCTTGGCCTCCCAATGTGCTGGGATTACAGGTGTGAACCACTGTGCCTGGCCAACCACTGGCTCTGTAGTTTTGCCTTTTCTAGAATGTCATCGAGTTGGAATCACACAGCATGCAGCCTTTTCAGATTGGCTTCATTCATTTAGCAATATGCATTTAAGCTTCCTTCGTATCGTGTTGTGGCTTGACAGCTTGTCTCTCTTTAGTGTTGAACAACATCTTGTTGTCTGCATGTGCAACGGATAATGTATCCACTCAGCTACTGAAGGACCTCTGGATTGTTTGCCATTTTTGGCAACGATGAATAAAGCTGCTGTAAACACTAACATTCAGATTTCCTTGTGGACGTAAGTTTTCAGCTCATTCAGGGAGACACCTAGGAGCTGGGTTGCTGGATTGTGGAGTAAGTGCGTGTTTAGTTTTGTGTCAACTCGCCAAACTGTCTTCCAAAGGGACTGCGCCATTTTACACTCCTACTGGCAATGATGAGAGTTCCTGTTGCTCCACATCCTCACCAGCATTTGGTGTTGTCAGTGTTCTAGATTTTCATCATTCTGACGATTGTGTTGAGGTATCTTTTTTTTTTTTTTTTTGACAGGGTCTTACTCTGTCTCCCAGGCTGGAGTGCAGTGGTGTGATCATGGTTCACTGCAAACTTGACCTCCTGGGCTCAAGTGATCCTCCTGCTTCAGCCTCCTGAGTAGCTGGGACTACAGGCGTATGCCACTATGCCTGGCAAATTTTTAAATTTTTAGTAGAGGTGAGGCCTCATGTTACCCAGGCAGGTCTTGAACTCCTGAGCTCAAATGATCCTCCTGCCTTGGCTCCCAAAGTGCTGCAATTGCAGACATGAGCCACTGAACACAGCCTCTAATTGCTGTCTTAGTTCACAGTTCCCTAATGACATACGGTGTGGAGCATCTTCTCGTGTGTGTTGGCCATCTGAATATCTTCTGTTGTGAGGTATCCATTTAAATATTTTGTTCCCTTTTTAAATGGGTGGTTTGCTTTCTTGTTGAGTTTTAAGGGTTCTCTGTATATTTTGGCTACAAGTACTTTATATGCTTTTCACAAACATTTTCTGCCTCTCTGAGCAGCAGCATTTTTTACATTAAATCTGTTAACCCGCACAATAGCCAGGAGACATTTGTAAACAAACTTTTCATTTTAGAACAGTTCTAGATTTACAGAATAAGTGCAAAGATAGTACACAGAGTTACCATATATCCTATACCCAGCTTCCCCCCTTATCAGCATCTTACTCCAGTATTCTTCTGAGCGGAAGTTGTATGGTACGCTTCTCACAGTTAGAGAACCAATATCGATGCATTATTATTAACCAAAGTCCACACCTTTTTCTTCTCTCATAAGCATTTACCTGCTTGTCCTTTCCTGTCCCTGGGCCCCACCCGGGTTCCCACATGACATTCCCTCATTCGTCTCCCTGGGCACCTCTTGGTGGTGATTGTTTCCCAGGCTCTCCCTGTTGGTGATGACCTGGACAGTTTCAGAGGAGGACTGGTCAGGTGCTTGTAGGGTGCCCCTTATTGGGATCCATCTGGTGTTTTCACGATTAGGGGCTGTGGGTGTGAGGAGGAAGAGCACAGAGCCTTTCTCATCACCTGGTGCCGAGGGCCCGTCCTGTTGGTGTGGCTCATTGGCTCATCGTGGGCGATGCTGCCCCCCCATCTCCTGGCTGAGCTCGTGTCCATCAGGTTTCCCCACGGAGAGATGGTCCCGTTTTTCTGTTTCCCACACTATGCTCTCGGAAGGAAGCCACTGTGCACAGCCCACACATAAGGGGATCGGGGTGGGGGGTGGTGCGGGCTACGCATCACCCCCTGAGGACAGAGAAGTGATGCGAATTGCTTGGAGTTTGTCTGCATTGCAAGATCGGCCCCTTCCTCCCGTTCACATGTGAATCCCTTGCTTATTTCTATCAGTGTGGTTGCACTCACTTTCTGGTTGACTTATAACCCAGCTTTATTTATTCTGTTCCTTTTGCCTTTAGTCTTACAGACTCCACTCATGTCTGGAGCTACTGAGGTCAGCGGTTCATTCCCCATCCCTTTCGGCGAGGTTGATTCCTACACCTGTGATACGTTCTGTGGTCTTCTCTCACATCATGGTTTCCTTCTGAGCATCCCCAGCCTCCTGAACTATCATCTTCTAAAAAACCTGCTGGAGGCCACCCAGCCCTTCAGGGAAAGAGCTGGGTTTTGTTGACACCAGTCACTTCCCCTCATAGGAAGAATCGCTCGCCCAGTCATTTGATTTTTGCAGCCCACTGATCTTGGACACTAGGATGCACCTAGGAGCACACACACAGGTGTGCACACATGCACACAGAGGCATGCACACACAGGCATGCACACACACAAGCATGTGCACACACAGGCATGCACATGCACACAGGCATGTAGACACACAGGCATGCACACGCACAGGCATGTACACATACACACAGGCATGCACACAGGCATGCACATGCACACACAGGCATGCATGCACACAGGCAAGTACACATACACACAGGCATGCACACACATAGGCCTGCATACACACAGGCATGCATACACACAGGCATGTACGCACAGGCATGCACACATGCACACACAGGCATGCACACACACAGGCATACATGCACACACAGGCATGCACATGCACACACAGGCACATGCACACACAGGCATGCACAGACACACAGGCGTGCACACAAACAGGCATGCACACATAGGTGTGCATACACACAGCCATGCACACACAGGCACACAGGCATGCACATAGGTGTGCACACATACACTGGCGTACACATGCTCCAGCCTGCACTGCACTGTGCCCGCTGGGTAGCAGCAGCTGTCTTAAACACTTACACTCCTCCTGCCCCCACCCCACCCCCCATTGCTGTGCCACCTCCCAGTGTCAGGACAAACAGCCGTGGCTAGTGCCCTCCTGCTGCGCTTCCGGGAGCCCCCACTTCTCACCCTTTCAAAGCACATCCTGCTTATCCCTGGAGCCAACAGGCTGCTGGGCAGCCTCTAGTTGGAGGGTCTGCGTGTCTCTGAGGTTATCTCAAAATATTGCAGGTGTTTCTACTCCCACCCGTTGTTCACGTTGAGGGAGACTGGGGCCACTCTGAGGTTATGCTTGTTGAGGTTCCAGTCTATTTTTAAAACTAAAGAAATTTCAAAATGCAAAACCTGAGGAATAGTCTTAAGAATCATGGTGCCAGATAACTGTGTGGTTCCCATGCTCATCAGGGGAGTGATAGTGCAGTCACTGGGTGTGCATCCCGGGCAGCGCTGTTATATCTGTCACCGGTTTATAGCTCATCAACCAGCATCTTCTCGGGGGTGATTCCATCAGCCCCAAATGTGGAACCTGAGCGGACGTGCTCTTTGCAAATGTGGTGGCTAAGCCAGGGCGGGAAGAGGGGGTCTCCTGACCTCCCCAGGGTGGGTCCTGGCCAGAGGTGAACATGCAAGTCTGGAATATCACTTGAGGAGGGATTCCGGAACCCTTGAGAAGGCTGCCACTTGTCATTGGATGGCCCTGGAAGCCACCCAAGGACCACACATAGCTCCCCATCCTGCACGTGAGACACAGCCATGAACAGAGTGGGATCATTTTCTCCACCGGTGCGTTTATGCAGCCACCTTTAACTGCCTGGCACTGACCAACAGGACGTGGTTTGGCTGCAGGCATCTGTAATTCTGAGTCAAAAGTCAGGATTCAAGCCTCTGATCTGATTTTACCACTTGCCACCAGCTCTCTCTGAGACAGCATTCTCATTTATAAGATGGAACAGCTGAGGTTGTCAGCTATGAAAATTATATGTTAATTTAAAATATCTTTTAAAAAATCTGCTTTGGACTGCCTTTTTGCATTGGGCAAAAGGGAACAGTCAAATGGGAAAGAAAATCCTAACTGTTTTGAAGGCTAACCTTGCCCCGAACGAGTGTCACACGCTCATTAAGTCGCTGTAAGATTTGAATGTTCAGCGTCGATACTGGTGGCTCCCGACAGCCCCAGTCTTTTCGTGCCCTTCGAGGATCAGTCACTTCCCTGACTGTCCACTCTCCCATGGTGGCCTTTATGCTCCAAGGAATAAACCCCCCAGATGCCCTCGGACACTCGTGCTTCAGCCTGGATGCCACCGGGGAAGAGACAGAGAACGAGGGGCTGACTGTTCCTCTCTCTAGCAGGCAGGGGTCACCCCTTGAGTTTGTTTTTCTCTGGCGTCTGCCCCATTTCCACCTCTCTGTGCACATGTGGAACTCTGGCCATGTTCCAACTGGTCTCAATCCCCACACCCCTTGCTGAGCCTTCCTTGCCTTGTAGCTGTTTTCTGTGCAAGAAACATCCCCCACTGCCACTGAAGTCCCTTAGTCCCAGAAAATTTCTATTTTTCTTTAAAACTTCTGCATCAGGAGGGTATGCAACAGAGTCATGTGCAATGGCATTCATTCATGAGAACATCGTTCCTAGTTGGGGAAGACAAGAAGCCTACTTTTCACATGGAGACAGGATGAATGAAGATGCTGGCGTGTCTACGCACGGCATCCTAGTTGGGGAAGACAGGAAGCCTGCTTTTCACATGGAGACAGGATGAATGAAGATGCTGGCATGTCTACACACGGCATCCTAGTTGGGGAAGACAGGAAGCCTTCTTTTCACATGGAGACAGGATGAATGAAGATGCTGGCATGTCTACGCACGGCATCCTAGTTGGGGAAGACAGGAAGCCTGCTTTTCACATGGAGACAGGATGAATGAAGATGCTGGCATGTCTACGCACGGCATCCTAGTTGGGGAAGACAGGAAGCCTGCTTTTCACATGGAGACAGGATGAATGAAGATGCTGGCATGTCTACGCACGGCGTCCTAGTTGGGGAAGACAGGAAGCCTGCTTTTCACATGGAGACAGGATGAATGAAGATGCTGGCATGTCTACACACGGCATCCTAGTTGGGGAAGACAGGAAGCGTGCTTTTCACATGGAGACAGGATGAATGAAGATGCTGGCATGTCTACACATGGCATCCTAGTTGGGGAAGACAGGAAGCCTGCTTTTCACATGGAGACAGGATGAATGAAGATGCTGGCATGTCTACACACAGCACACTTCTGACATGGAGGGGTTAAGCATGTGCATATCACCATGAAGTGCCAAGCTGCAGAGTGGTTCCTAGGGTGAATGTTAAAAGTCCTCAGGAGGGTACCCATGTATGGATAAGTAAACATCAGAATTAAAAATAGATGGGAATAGTCAGTGCACACTCACAAGGCAGGTGCCCTTTCTGGGATGGAGGGGGATGGGATGGGGTGAGGGGTCAGCAAGACACATGCCTTGTGGAAGGCATCCGAGTTTTCTTTCACTGGAATGTGCTTCGAGACCGAGTGAATATTCATTGTTGGTGTTTCTGGGTCATGGGAACTTGTGTGTTGTCCTGGTACTCTGTGCACTTTTCTGGAACGTTAAGAGCCTCTCAAATGAGGAACTCTCAAAAGAGGACCTCAAAGTAGTTCCTCTTGTTTAGCAGTGGCCATGGTGGGCATATTAGAAAGATGAAGAGTGGACGGAAAGATTTGTTGTAATAGATACTGACGTCCTTAGCCACGCTCATCTGCAGACTGGTCCAGGCTCATCTGCACGGGACCCTTGTCCCTACAAAGGCAGACGGCATCCTTCTGTCTGCTGGGCCTCTGCCCTGCCTCCTGGGTCATCCTGCGCCGCGTTAATGAAGGAAGGTTTCCACTTACCCAGATTGGGAGCTCCAGGGGGCACGGACTTCATGTCTCATTTGTGTTTGTGTCCCTGCAGCCCATGGCTGGCATCTCCCAAGATGCCCATAAATGTGACATTGAATGAGGAAAGGTGGGTGTCTGCCTTTCACATCTCAATGAGGGCTTTAGTCCGTCACTCCTTCTGTACGGGAAGCACCCAGATGGTACCACAGGATTCTGCGTACTCAGAGAGAAGGGCAGCAAGGGAGCCTCTTGGACTGTGGCCCACACAGCAGTCCTGTTGAATCCCTGCCTCTGCCACCGCTGTGTTGTACGCGTGGCCCTGCGTGTCACTGCATCGCACGGGGGTGCCTGAGCCACGCTGCCCGCCTGGACTCTTGGGGTTCCCAGGTGGTGGGAGCTGTAAACACCCTGGAGGTGGAGGAGGGGAGTCAGTTCTTTCAGCTTAGTTTTGGGCATCTGAATATGGCTTTGTGAGCAGTGTGACAAATGTTGGTTCTAAAGTGTGTGTGTTTGGGTTCCTCAGAGACCCCCCTGACCTTAGCCGCTCAGCTGGACGACTCTGTGGAGGTCATCAAAGCTCTCAAAAATGGTGGAGCTCACCTGGACTTCCGTGCCAAAGATGGGATGACCGCCCTACACAAAGCTGCCCGAGCGAGGAACCAAGTTGCCCTGAAGGTAAACTCGGGCCCATCTTACGTGGGTGCCACCCCGTGCTCTGATTCCGCGCGGCTGCCCCATCCCATCCCCGCAGTGCCCATCCTAGGGGGTCCGTGCACAGTGTTCCGGCCCACCCTAGGAGTCTGTGCACAGTGTTCTGGCCCACCCTAGGAGTCCGTGCACAGTGTTCCGGCCCACCCTAGGAGTCCGTGCACAGTGTTTTGGCCGGAGCTTGGAAGTGAAGCCAGGTTTCAGATTTTCCTGTTCTCTCTCCTGGTTGTTGATGCTTTCAGAATTAATGGTTCCCAAGAAGTCATCTTTCACCTTCTATTCAGTCAAGGGACTTGTCTTTTCAACCCGTAAGGCCAGTGGTGAACCCCAACCCCATCCACAGGAAGACTCACTCATGATCATGAGAGCAGCACCGAGGGGGTGGTGTTAAGCCATTCCTGAGAATCCGCCCCCATGACCCATCACCTCCCTCCAGGCCCCACCCCCAGCATTGGGGGTTACAATTTGAATTGAGATTTGGGAGGGGACACAGAGCCACATGGTAGATCCCCCCAGCACCCTGTGGTGGGTCCGGGGGAGCCTGCCCTGTTGTGGGTTCCGCGCCTCACCTTCCCCTGCTGCTGTCTTACTGCTCCGTGCCCCTGCCTCACACTGCAGCCACGGTGCCTCTGGACAGGGTGGTGCACGCCCAGGCATCCTCCACCAGAGCCCACACCAGCAGGGATGGGACGTGCCGCTGCAGGTTGACCCCTAAGACGGGGGCCTCGCTGTCCCTAAAGTCTCAGGACTTTCACTTCATTTCAGCTGCACCCCTTCTGTTGGTGTGTGAGTCCGTTCCTGCGTTGCAATAAAGAAATGTGAGATCGGAGTAATTTATAAGAAGAGGTTTCATTGGCTCATGATTCTGCAGGCTGTACAGGAAGCAGAGCAGTTTCTGCTTCCAGGGAGGCCTCAGGAAGTTTCCAATCATGGTGGAAGGTGAAGCGGGAGCAGGCAGTTCCCGTGACCGGAGTGGGAGGAAGACAGAGAGGGAGGAGATGCCACACTTTTAAACAGTAGATCTCATGAGCACTCACTCACTATCACGAAAGCAGCGCTGAGTGGGTGGTGTTAAGCCATTCCTGAGAATCTGCCCCCATGACCCATCACCTCCCATCAGGCCCCACCTCCAGCACTGGGGGTTACAATTTGAATTGAGATTTGAGTGGGGACACAGAGCCACACCGTACCCGTTGGCTTCCTTGGAAATCAGGAGCATTCTTGAAGATGAGATGCTTGCTAGGTTCGCCACCCTCAGCGTGCTGAATGAGGTGGTTTTCCACTGGGCATGTAGGTTAAACCATGCACCTTTTCTCTCTTCCGCAAATGTTGCAGTCACTGTATTGCTGCCCATGCCACACCACTGGCACAAAATGTTGACCAGGCCGAGGAAGGGTCTGAGTGCTGCAGGTCTCCTCGTCTCCCAAATGTCAGCCTGCCCTGCATTTCTGGGCACTGTTTGCTATTTCAGAACTAGAAATGTAGTTGTCTAAAGTTATACCTGCCCCCCCTCCTCCTTTTTTTTTGAGACTGAGCTTTGCTCTTGTTGCCCAGGCTGGAGTGCAATGGTGCAATCTTGGATCACTGCAACCTCCACCTCCCAAGTTCAAGCGATTCTCCTGTCTCAGCCTCCCAAGTAGCTGGGATTACAGACACCTGCCACCACGCTGGCTATTTTTTTTGTATTTTTCATAGAGACAGGGTTTTGCCATGTTGGCCAGGCTGGTCTTGAACTCCTGACCCTGGGTGATCCACCTGCCTCAGCCTCCCAAAATGCTGGGATCATAGGCGTCAGCCACCACACCCGGCCAGGTTATACCCTTCTTAATTCTGGGGAGCCCAGGAGAAGCACTGGGTACTCAGGGTGTGGGTTGCCTTGACCTGGGGGAGGGTGGTCCTGGTGCTGCTTTCTGGATCACCTCACTCTGCAAAAGGGGTCATGAGACCAATAACGACGGCTTTCGATTTTTTTTCCTAGACCCTTTTAGAGCTTGGTGCATCCCCAGATTATAAAGACAGTTACGGCCTCACCCCGCTGTATCACACAGCCATCGTGGGAGGTGATCCCTACTGCTGCGAGCTTCTCCTGCACGAACACGCCACTGTGTGCTGCAAAGATGAGAATGGCTGGCACGAGATCCACCAGGTACGTGGGCCCGCTTCTCCACTCTGTTGTACCCAGGAACTGACTTCCCCTTCTCCTCCGATCCCACAGATACGCAGGGTGGCCCAAAGGTTAGATCCTGCCTTCAGGTATTTTGTTTGGCCTGCCCAGAGTTCCTGAAAATGTGTGAATTAAAAATGATTTTAAAATGTGAACGTCAGTATTTGAAAACAGACACATTTGCATAGAAATAGACATTTCTGACTTCACTGGAGAAACTGGAAGATGAGGCAAGGCTGCTGAGTTTCTGCACAGCAGGAGTGCCCTGCAGTTATGGGGTGGACGCCCCCTTCCCAGGAGCCCTGCCCTCTCCAACTTCCTACCGTCCTGACAGGGCAGGATACCAGAAAGCACCGGTGTTTTCTGAGCACAGGTGAGCCCCAGGAAGGCCTGATTTGCACGCACGAGGGGCGTGTTTTTCAGGCCCAACCTTGCAACAGTTGGGTTAGGAGGTAGGTCAGCCTGCTCTTGGCAAGAAACGGACTTCACCTGCTGTCTCCAGTGAAAAGTCTTTACCTGATCAGGTAGAGGTGTGGATGGGGTTAAAGGCTGAGGACCCCATAGAAGAGCAGTCTTGGGGAGCCATCAGCACCTGTGAGCTGATGGGCAGGGAGAGGAGATGATGCTCCCGGGAGCAGGAGAGCCAGGGCTGAGGAGGGAGCCCGCAGGCCCATGTCAGGGAGGACTCAGGGAAGGAATATCTGCCTCTCTTCTCTTGGCTGAGCCCTGCCAGAGTTGGAGGACAGTGAGGGAGTGCTGTGGTGCAGGCTGCAGGCCAGGGTCTCCAGGCAGAGGGGTGAGGTGGGTCTGGGAGAGCTGATAGCACCTGTCTACCTAGGAGGTCAAGAGGAGGCTCTGGAACAGCAAGGGGAGGTCAAGGACAGAGGGCCCTGACTGGTTTCTTGCTTGGTCCTCTACACAGTGACTGCCATGGTTTCTCTGGCTACCTTGTGTTCTCCTCTGCCATTACCACCTTACACACCTGTAAGGGAGGTTATGCACTCTGCCCACTGTGGTCAGAGTGGGCAGCGGGGGTGCCAGCAGGCCCCGCCCTCCCTGGGCTTTCTTGTGCTAGGTCAGTTCTGGTTCATCGTCGGCCCTGCAGCCTGGAGAAGCCCCTGTTCCTCCCGAGGGATGAGTAGGGGTCTGTGGGGCTGCTCATGGCAGCCCCCGGCCCACACCCAAGCTGGAGCCCGCAGGCAGGGAAGCAGTAATGACTGGTCTTTGGAAGTCCTCTTCCATGCACCCGCCATGAGATTTCTTGTCATTATTGTGCTTTTCTTTATGAAAAAGGAAAATAATTTTCCCCTGTGATCATTAATTTTATGTGTCAACTTGGCTAGGCTCTAGCTCCTAGATATTTGATCAAACAATATTCTAGATGTTGCTGAGAAGGTGTTTTTTAAGATGGGATTAACATTTAAATCAGTGGACTTTGAGTTAAGCCGATGACCCTCCATGATGTGGGTGGGCCCCATCCAATGAGTTGAAGGCCTTAAGAGAAAAAAGACTGAGATCCCAAGAAAGAAGGAATTCTGCCAGAAAAAGACTCCAGATTCCCGCTGAACACTGCCCTGGGTCTCCAGCCTGCCCTGCAGATTTCAGACTTACAGCCTCCGTGATTGCATGAGCCAACTCTTTAAAATATTTCTATCTTTAATTTTATGTGTCTTTTTTAAGCTTTAAACTTTTAAAAATTCTCTGCGTGCATATACATATATAACATATAAATGTATGTATGTACACAGACACACACACACACACACACACACACAGAGGCTGTGTTTCTCTGGAGAACCCTGGCTGATACACCCTGAATGTAGAAGCAGCAGGACACACACACACACACACACACACACACACACACACACACACACGTTGTGTTTCTCTGGAGAACCCTGGCTGATACACCCTGAATGTAGAAGCAGCAGGATACACACACACACACACACACATTCTGTGTCTCTGTAGAACCCTGACTGATATATCCTGAATGTGGAAGCAGCAGGTGAATTCTTGCACAGCACTCGGAAATTTTTGGGTTGGGGGAGCTGCTTCCCCTCCTGTCTCCTGCCCTGCCCTCGCTTTGTCCCTGGTGGAAACTCGCCAGTGTTTCTGTCCTTGTTCTCTCCTCCTTCCTCCCCTTGACCTCTTCCCCCTTTGTCAACCAACGGTTCCAGCCCCAGATGGCCCTGCCATCCCTCGGCTGTGTGTCAGTGTCAGGCCTGGCCCTTCTGAGCCTCTCCACAGCATCTGGCCCTGGCCACGCTCATTCCCTGGCCCCTTCCTCATTTGTGTCTGAGCTGTTTCAGGGGGTCCCCAAGAGGTCTCCTGGCCTGACCACGCTCGCCTCTTCACGCCTGACCCACTTCCAGCCATTCCGGGTGCACCACAGACCCCACCCACTGCTAATGGGTGCTCATCAGCCACAAACGTCATCTACTGGGTGTGAGCCCCAGCCAGGTGTCTCGGTGTCCTGAATACACAGCCTGCAGCAGTGAACAGAAATGCCTGATGCAAGCCCCTGGTGTTCCCGTGGGGGGAAACCAGACACGAGACAGAAAGACGAACATAAATTACACACACACACACTCGCACGCACGCACGTACATACAGGTCCACATGTGCGTGGACATGCTTCTGAGCAGGCCTGACAGTGTTCTGTGTTTCTGGGCACTGGTGCTCATGCAGTGGCCATGCAGAAGGCTCACGCCCTGAGACATGGCCCCGTTCCTCTGCCCGTCTCCTCTCCTTGCTACACTTGGCTGTCAGCTCTGTGCTGGTGTTTTCGAGGCCAAGCCCGTCTGCATGGCGTGAGCTTCGGCTCCTGTTGAGGATGTGGAAGAGGCAGCTCCCAAAGGAGAATCTCAGCGTATTGGGAGCTGTCCGAAGCTTCCAAGGTGACCTGCTTGGAAAAGGGCAGTTCTTGGGACTGCCAAAGCGCTAATGAGCTTGGTTTTTAAAACTCACTAGGCTGATTTGAGGTCAAGGTCAAGTTCAGGATGAGGGTAGGCCCCTGGTGGGGTGGTGCAGTCACCCACAAGGTCAAGTTCAGGACGAGGGGAGGCCCCTGGTGGGGTGGTGCAGTCACCCACAAGGTCAAGTTCAGGACGAGGGGCGGCCCCTGGTGGGGTGGTGCAGTCACCCACAAGGTCAAGTTCAGGACGAGGGGAGGCCTCTGGTGGGGTGGTGCAGTCACCCACAAGGTCAAGTTCAGGATGAGGGGCAGCCCCTGGTGGGGTGGTGCAGTCACCCACAAGGTCAAGTTCAGGACGAGGGGAGGCCCCTGGTGGGGTGGTGCAGTCACCCACAAGGTCAAGTTCAGGATGAGGGGCAGCCCCTGGTGGGGTGGTGCAGTCACCCACAAGGTCAAGTTCAGGACGAGGGGAGGCCCCTGGTGGGGTGGTGCAGTCACCCACAAGGTCAAGTTCAGGACGAGGGGAGGCCCCTGGTGGGGTGGTGCAGTCACCCACGAGACATTTCTACCAGCAGACATGGCTGGGCGAGGGGCGGGAGTCATGGAACCCTGAACACCCACATCTTTCTCAAGTCTCACAGGGTCTCTGCCTAACAGCTGCCGGCCCCAGGGGACAAGGCTGAGTTGTGAGTCTCTAAGAGACATGGACGTTGGGGACGTCCCTCCCGCCTGGCCAAATGGAGAATGAGTCTTGTTCTCAGTCAACTCAAAGTCGGTGATTCACGTGAACAGAACTGTCATTTGATGTCGCTGGATGACACCATAGAAACCACTCAATGTTGTTTGTGTGTTCAGGTGTGATGGGTTCTCCAGAAAAACAGAACCAATAGGGTGTGCACATGCATGCATGTGTGTGTGTGTACAGATACAGAATTTTTTAAAATAGTATTTTGAAGAATTGGCTCATGCAGTGGTGGAGCTGCAAGTCCAAAATCTGCAGGGCAGGCTGGAGACCCAGGAAGAGTTGATGCCGCTGCGTGGATCCTGTTTGTCTCTGGCAGAATCTCTTCCTCCTCAGGGGACCTCAGTCTTTTTTCTCTTGAGGCCTCCAACTGATTGGATGGGGCCCACTCACATTATGGAGAATCATCAATTTAGTCTACTGGTTTTGAGAGCAGTCACTGACTTCATGAAGACAGGAGCGCCCCTGGAAGAGGAAGGTTTAAATTCAGGTTTCCTTTAGTGAATGAGTCCTCCAGGCACAGGACAGAGGCGTCTCTTTATAAAAATAGTCAAATGCAGCCAGGTGCGGTGGCTCACGCCTGTAATCCCAGCACTTTGGGAGGCTGAGGCAGGTGGATCACCTGAGGCCAGCAGTTCGAGACCAGCCTTGCCAACATGGTGAAACCCTGTCTTACTAAAAATACAAAAATTAGCCAAGTGTGGAGGTACCACGCCTGTAATTCCA
The DNA here is from genome assembly GCF_029289425.2 of Pan paniscus. Taxonomy (NCBI): domain Eukaryota; kingdom Metazoa; phylum Chordata; class Mammalia; order Primates; family Hominidae; genus Pan; species Pan paniscus. The sequence goes on along the minus strand of NC_073258.2, from coordinate 71,973,345 downwards.
GCTACTTGAGTGGCTGAGGCGTGAAAATCGCTTGAACCCAGCAGGCAGAGGTTATAGTGAGCCAATATTGCGCCACTGCACTTCAGCCTGGACAATAAGAGCAAAACTACAACAACAACAACAACAACAACAAAACCAGCTAAATGCGTATGGGACCCGAAGCTCGCTTGTTCTCTGAGAATGCCTGCTTGAATTTGTGTTTTTCAGACATGTCTTCCCTTTAGACATCACAGTGCTCTGGTTGCATTGCTGTTTTCCTGTTGAGCTCTGAAGGTGTGATGCAGGCTAAAACCTCCTTAAACGTGGAGTAGTTCACAGAGTCCTGAATCCAGCCGCCAGCCCTTTTGCCAGAATAGCCCCTGTGTCTCAACTTTGGGGATTCCTGGAGCTCCGTCCTTTCCCCTCCCACACCCCTCCTTTTTCCTTTTTCCTGCCCTCTCTCCCAACCAGGCAAATGTCTCCGGGCCCATCTCTCCAGCTGGCCCTGGGATGGAGGTAACGGTGGAGGCTGGCAGGAGCCCTGACCATCAGTCACTCACTGCAGCTCTCAGCTGTGACTCCTGGCCTGCAAAGGGCCAGGTTCTGTCCCTGAGGCCCTGCGCTTTGCATTCAGAGCCTGGCTGTCCCAGAGCCACCCGGCCACCTTGGTCCCGGGGCCTGAGCCTGTGCAGCTGCACTGGTACCTTGGAGGCTTGAGCTCTGGGGCAGTGCGCCTGCTCCCACCTCAGCTTAGAAAATGTGGAGCAGGGTTTGGAAAGCCAGCCAGGTGCGTTCACTGCCCTCTAGTGGTCTGCTGCCTGTTCGTGAAAGGCCCGGAAAGCCATTTTCTCCCCTGCTAAAGACTCTCAGTGATAATGTGAAGCAACTTTGCCTTCGCGAGCCTCGTCTCATTCATCTGCAGGGCCCTTGTGCCTATCAGATGATAAGGGACGGAGCAGATAAGGGATGGGTGCGGGTGCCCTGCACGGGCCTGCAGGAGCAGCGGACAGTGCCGCCTGCCTCCCAGATCATCCTCATCAGTGCTCACATTTACCCTGCCAAGTGGCCCGGTAAATGCCACAGTGCGGGTCTCAAGTCCATCTCTAGCAGGATCTCATCCTTCTCAGGGGACCTCAGTCTTAAGGCCTTCAACTGATTGGATGGGGCCCAATATATAATGTTATATATTATATTATATTATATATTATATATATAATATATTATATATAATATATTATATATATAATATATAATATATTATATATAATATATTATATATAATATAATATATTATATATAATATATTATATATAATATAATATATTATATATAATATATTATATATAATATAATATATTATATGATATGTTATATATTACATTATATAATATATATTATATAGCATATATAACATATATATTATATATTATATAACATATATTATTTAACATATATAATATATAACATATATAATACATAGTATATATTATATAACATATAATACATAGTATATATTATATAACATATAATATATATAGTATATATTATATAACATAATATATATAGTATATATTATATAACATATATAGTATATATTATGTATATATGTTATATAACATATATATTTAATATATATATATATATATTTAAGATGGAGTCTTGCTCTGTTGCCCAGGCTGGGGTGAAGTGGGGCAATCTTGGCTCATTGCAACCTCCGCCTCCTGAGTTCAAGCAATTCTCTTGCCTCAGCCTCCCAAGTACCTGGGATTAGAGGCGTGTGCCACCACGCCCAGCTAATTTTGTATTTTTAGTAGAGACAGGGTTTCAACATGTTGGCCAGGCTTGTCTCGAACTCCTGACCTCAAGTGATCTGCCCTCCTCAACCTCCCAAAGTGCTGGGATTACAGGAGTGAGCCACCATGCCTAGCCTAAAGTCTACTGATTTTGAGAGCTGTCACTGATATCATTAAAACAGGAGTGCTCCTGGAAGAGGAACATTTAATTTCAGATTTCCTTTAATGAACAAACCCTTCCAGGCACATGACAGAGGCTTGTCTTTGTAAAAATGGTCAAATGTGTATAGGACCCATAGCAAACCCAGGCACATGACAGAGGCTTGTCTTTGTAAAAATGGTCAAATGTGTATAGGACCCGTAGCAATTTGGGGGCATTCATTGTCCCGAGCTGCTTTAATTGCACTATGATTCTATATCCTCAGAGCTGGTTACTTCTCATTGCTGTTTCCCATATGAGTTCACAGGCCCAGAGAGGGCAGGTAACTTGCCCAAGGCCACGGAGCAAGCAGTTGGCTGAGCTGGATTCACTCCTGGCCTGTCTCTTACCAGAAGCCTGGTTCTCTATGCTGCCTGTAGGGTTCTCACATCCAAACCACTCACAGCACGTTTGTGGCAGAAGAAATTACAGGGGCAGGTGGGTTTTCCTGGACCTCACTGGGCTGTGCCTGGCTCTGCCTTCTCGGGAGAAGCACCTCCGAGCTCTCAGGCTGATGGGCTTTGCATTTAAAGTCTGTGTCTCCGTTCTAGCACCTGGAGAATGGACAGCCCTGTCCCAGGGTTCTGGGCGTTCATCGTGTGGGAGAGCCTGCGCGGCCACAGCCAGGCCTGCTCACAGATGCTGCAGGTGTACTCCAGGTGTTCCCCAGCCCGCTGCTTTCCCATCATTGTCTCAGGCCAGGTGCACATGGCCTAAGGACACATTTCAGATCCACCCTCCACTTCACACAGTGGGGATATGCCCCGTCCCAACAGGCTGATGTTAGAAGAGCCCCATTTGAGCTCAGGCTGTCTGCAAATTATCTTAAAAGTTGTTATTCGGGCCGGGTGCGGTGGCTTATGCCTGTAATCCCAGCACTTTGGGAGACCAAGGCGGGCAGATCACGAGGTCAGGAGATCGAGACCATCCTGGCTAACACGGTGAAACCCCATCTCTACTAAAAATACAAAAAAAATTAGCAGCAAGTGATGGCGGGTGCCTGTAGACCCAGCTACTCGGGAGGCTGAGGCAGGAGAATGGCATGAACCCAGGAGGCAGAGCTTGCAGCGAGCTGAGACTGCGCCACTGCACTCCAGCCTGGGAGACAGAGCAAGACTCTGTCTCCCCCCCCGAAAAAATGTTGTTATTCAAATTACCCTGTTTTGTTTTGTTTTTGATTACCAAAAAATTACCCATGCATCATGGAAATCTTGGAAAATACAAAGAAGTATAAAGAAGCAAATTAAGAAACACCCCAATGCATTCCCACAACCCAAGGACATCAGGGGTCAGATTTGGGGGTATTCATTCTGTATTTTTAATTGCTAAAGACTTTTACATCCACCGTGCAACTTCACAGCACGCTGGCCCTGGCCACAGGGGGTGTGGTCCTGGAGAGGATGCCACTTGGTGAGGGATCCAGACCCTGCGTTTCCATGTGCTGAACCCCGGTACCTTCCTTGGGGCAGAGCCTGGCTCCCTCCCTCCCTCTCTGAGTTTGACTCAGTATCTTCGGGATGAGGGACTCTCCTCATGCTGTCTGTTGGCCATATTCTGGCCTGGGTGTTATGCAGCCTGGGGTTGCAAACCCACCTCATCGCTCGCTGGCTCACCTGAGCAAGTGCCCCACCCTCTCTGAGCTTGTGTGCTAATCTCTCAGGTTGGCTGAGTAACAGTTTGTAGAGCTCTGGAGACAGCTATGACAGAATTTACGTGAGGCATTTTCTGCAGTGCCCGGCATAGACCAGGTGCTTAATAAATGTCCCTATCATTATTGTCATCATCTGTCCCCCCATCATCATCCTCATTGTTGTCATTGTCATCATCATGTGGCCGCGTCTGACGTCATCATTAGAAGTAAATAATACATTAGGCTGGGCACAGGGGCTCACACTATAGTCCCAGCAGTTTGGGAGGCTGAGGCAGGCAGATCACTTGAGCCTAGAAGTTCAAAACCAGCCCAGCCAACATGGCAAAACTTGTCTCTACCAAAAATACAAAAATTAGGGCATGGTGGCACATTCCTGTAATCCCAGCTACTTGGGAGGCTGAGGTGGGAGGACCCCCTGAGCCTGGAGGTGGAGGCTGCAGTGAGCCAAGATTATGCCACTGTACTCCAGCCTGGGCAACCAGAGTGAGAACCTGTTTCAGAAGGGTGGGGGGGGGGCGGGCGTTAAGAAACAATCCGTTGTATTCAGAGAGTGCCGACCACACCTGCTCCCAGTCCCTCGTTTGATTTTGCTCCCATTGTGCAATGGGTGTGACATCAGTCTGAATGTTGTTACTGGCTGCTATTTGTTATTTATCACATTTAAATGAAGAGTGTCCGCCTTAAAGAAATAGTTTCGGGCCACAGTGACTTCTCCTCTCCTCCTGCTCCAGGCTGCCCCCTGCCCATCCCTGGCCGGACGCCCTCAGCTCTTGAGCCTCTCTGGGCCCCACGGCGAGGGGACAGGCCCCTGATCCTCCCAGGCCTGTGGGAGGTTCTTTGCTGGAGCCCCACGTTATGTCGTTCTGGGTCCAAGCTTTCTGGTTACCTTCCGGCCAGGGTGGGACTGTGTACAGCCCAGCGTGAGCTGCCTGGTAGAGATGGGAGTCAATGCTTGACTGGAAAGTTAGCATTTAGAATGGGATGGAGCCACATGGGGTGTGGTCTTCCTTCAGATTGAGGTTTTTCTAGTGTACTGTGGTACCCACCATGTCCAGGTGCTGAGGCGATCACTGTCCATCTAGGTATTGAGGTGATTGCTGTGTCCAGGCCCCAAGATGACCATTGCCTAGGCACTGAGATGACCACTGTTCAGGCACCGCAGTGACCATGGTGTCCAAGCCTGGGCTTGGTCACAGTAAGCACAATGCCAGGTAGCACAGGAAGGGCCAGCGTGAACAGCAGCCAGGTGGAGAGCCCAGGAGCTCCACAGTGCCAGCCAGGAGTGGCTCATTCTGGCCAGGGGACGTGGGAGCAGTGTTGGAACCAGGCTGTGGTGCTGGCAGGTGACCCTCAGATCTGGGCAGCTGGCATGAATTGGCCCCGGGGGGACATTGTGAACAGGGTTCTGGCCGTTTGTGCTGGCATGTGCTTGGCAGCCTTGGAACTGGGACCGAGCCTCACTGTGGGACGTGGGTGCTGGCAGGTACTGCACCTTTCCAGATGAGCACCTCCAGGGTGTGAGAGTGTGGGGTCCCTGCCAGGTGGCAGGACTGGAGCACGGGAGCCCTTCCCCGTGTCACTCTGGACCTGGGGCTCAGGGTCTGCCCCTGGGCACGAGCGGCCGAGCCTCTGTGGCCCCCATGTCTGGAGCCGCAACAGTGAGCTGTGCTTTCAGGGGATCAGCTCTGAATTGACCTGGGAGGTCAGTTCCATATTCTGAGCCCCTCTGGCCTGGCAAGGTTCTGTTTGGAGAAGGAAGAGAGGCATTCTCTCTCTCTGAGCCTCCAGAGGGAATGAGGACCCTTGAGTACCTGCCTTCCCAGTCAGCCCTGACTCTTCAGGGACATGCGGGGAACAGGAGAGGGGATGGGTGAAGACCCCGAGACCAGCACCCCACCCTCTGCACTTTGGCAGGTCCTCTATCCTGCCCTCCTGACATAGGTGACATCTTTAAGAGACCTCATCTTTCCAAAAATCATGTTATGAGAGCGATGGGCTCCGTGGGGAAGGTGGGCAAGGGCCGCAGCTTTATGTGGGAATGCCAGTCATCTCTCCTTTTGGAATTATAGCATGATGTCTTTTGTCTGTGATCATTTCAGGCTGAACAGCACACATTAGTAGACCCAAAGTGATTGTGTTTGCTGCATAGGGCTGCCACTGCAAAGTTCCTCTAACAATAGACATTCATTATCTCACAGTTCTGGAGGCTGGAGTCCCAAACGAAGGCGTCGCAGGGCTGGTTCCTCCTGAGTCCTCTCTCCTTGGCTTGCAGACACCGCCTTTTCCCTGCATCTTCACAGGGTGGTCCCTCTGTGTGTCTGTGTCCCCAGCTCCTCTTCTTATAAGGATACCAGCCAGGCCAGATGGGATTAGGGGCCCCCTAATGGCCTCATTTTAACTTAATCACCTCTCGAAAGACCCTCTTCACATACAGCCCCATGCGGAGGTACTGGGGGTGGGGACTCCAACGCATGAATGCTGTAGGGATGCAATTCAGCCCGCAACACCAACAAAACCGAACTAGCCACTTTCTGGTTTGCATCACAGCTCGTCTGCTGCCCGTGTTCCTGCATTCATTCAGGTGCATTGGCCTCCTTGACTACTGGGCCAGCAGGAAGACCACAGCCAGCCTTTGAAAACCGTGGTATGCGGGGCCACAGAGCAGCTGGTGGCTCAGGCCATGCGAGGGGGATTTGCTTGTGTTTGGACGAGACGTTGTTTCTCTACTGACGGGCAGCGCACTTCCTGACCCAGTGAGAGCTGAAATGATGTGACTCTTTGTTGTGTGGGCTGTGGTGTCTCTACCTCATGTCACAAGGCATATGTTTTGGGAGAAATGCCTAAGTGTGGTTGGGAACAATTTTGTTTGGGGCACAGAGCCAAGCAGAAGTGATAGGGGGTTCGTCTCAGCCGACCTGTGCTGCTCCCCTGCAGTGCAGTGACCTCCCTGCTGCTCTGGTTGCTGTGCTGGGCATTGCACAACCCCAGGTGGCGCCTTTCCTCTTGCCATAGTTTTAGGTCCTGTAGATGTATCACCAGTGTCCAGCAGGTGGCGTTAAATGGCTTGAAGGAAGGAGCACCCTTTTTTCTAATTCACACCAAGTCTTGTGGTTGCACAGGGCGGGTGGGACGCTAGGCATCGCTGGGGCAAACAGTCTCGAGGGGAGCCATCTCCAGGTGCCCCTGCCCAGGCCTCAGCAGGAGATTCAGAGGCAGCAGACATGGGTGGAGCCTCCCACACGTGCATTTTCCAAAAAGCACCTCAGGAGAGTGGGTACGGGGTGCAGGTGTCAAGGGCAGTGTTTTGCCTTTCATCCCATTACTCTCCACCCTCCTATCACCCTCTCAGCTGTCTCTCAACAGCCAGAGACCAGACACCCTTTTCAAAATAAGAAAAGGAGGTTAGTGTTGCTTCTCTTGCGGGAGGATGAATTCCTTCTTTTAACACTTTGGTAGCTTTCAGTATCTTTGTGTCAAGCGAGTTCGTTCTTTCTTTCCTTCTTTCCCTCCTTCCCCACTTCCCTCTCCTCTCCTTCCCTCCCCTTCCTTCCCCTCCCCTCCCCTTCCTTCCCCTCCCCTCCCCTTCCTTCCCCTCCCCTTCCTTCCCCTCCCTTTCCCTTTCTCTTTTTCTTTCTCTCTCTCTCTTCTCTCTCTTTCTTTCTCTCTTTTCTCGGAGTCTCACTCTGTCTCCCAGGCTGGAGTGCAGTGGCGTGATCTCAGCTCACTGCAAGCTCCGCCTCCCGGGTTCACGCCATTCTCCTGCCTCAGCCTCCCAAGTAGCTGGGACTACAGGCACCCGCCACCACACCCGGCTAATTTTTTGTATTTTTAGTAGAGATGGGGTTTCACTGTGTTAGCCAGGATGGTCTCGATCTCCTGACCTCGTGATCCACCCACCTCGGCTTCCCAAAGTGCTGGGATTACAGGCATGAGCCACCACACCCGGCCTATTAACTTTCTTTTTAAAATTGTAAATGACTGTTTCCATTTCCAGCTTATAGAAGAGTTGCAAGAATAGTACAAGGAACTCCCATATGCCCTCCACGTGGAGAGCACATTTGAGTGGTGACGGTGTCCCAGTAACATCCCTGATAGAAGAGGATCCAGCCTGGGACCTGCCTGGAGCCTTTCCATCTGGGAGACTTCCTCGGGCTTCCCTTAATTCCTGTGGCTGTGACTGTTTTGAAGATTTTGGGGTGGTCATTTTGTTGGGTTTGCTCAGTGTTCGCTCGTGATGGGATCCAGCATATGCATTTGGCAGGAATGCCTTAGAAAGGATGCTGTGCTGTCAGCATCATGCCCTCACGGGGACACATGGGGACCATTCGCCTGGTACTCATTGTGGAGGTCACACCAACCACCTAGTCAGGTGGGGTCTGTTGGGTTTCTCGTCTTTTGATGCAGGGCAGGTGAGCCCAAAAATGGGGGCTTAGCCCAGGAGGGCTCTTGGCTCCACCCAGGAAAGAATTCAAGGGCAGGATGGTGATGTTGGCAAAACCTTTATTGAAGCAGCTGTGAACAGCAGCAGAGACTGCTCCTTGCAGAGCAGGGCTGCCCCAGAGGCAGTGTGCCCAGAGCAGCAGCTCAGAGGCCGGGCTGCACTCACATTTATACCCACTTTTAATTACATGCAAATTATGGGGCAGGTTCTGCAGGAATTGCTAGGAAAAGGGTGGTAACTTCTGAGTCGTCAGGCCATTGCCAGGGAAAGGGGTGGTAACTTCTGGGTGTTGCCATGGCAACAGTAAACTGATGTGGCACACTGATGGGCGTGTCTTATGGAAAGCTGCTTCTGCCCCGCCCTGTTTTAGCTAGTCCTCAGTTTGGTCCGGTGTCTGAGTCCCGCTTCCTGAGTCCCACCTCCTGCCTTACTTTGCTCCTTTGTAATTAATAGATCTTGTTTGGTGATCTTTGAGGCTATGCAAAAATCTGTTTTCTCATACCCCTTTCACCTGACAGTTTTGGCATCCATTGGCCTTTCTTGCCAGAATTAATGCTATTATGGTTGCTAAATGGAGTTTTTTTTTAATCCTACCATTGCTTCTACATTATTAGTTGGCTTGCTGTTGTAAAGAAAAGCTTTCTCTTCTTGTTTATTTATTCATATATTTACAACAAGGCAGACTTGCAGAGTTCTCTTTATTCAGGAGGTAATAATCTGTTATTATTATCCCAGTTTTAGCCAGTGGGTGTCCCTTCAGGATGGCTCCTGTGTCCTTGGGACACAGCCCCACTGATTTTTTTTTTTTTTACTATTTCCTTTATTTCTGGCACAACAAGATATTTCAAGCTCACCTTGCTCTTTCCTTGCCTCAGGAATCAGCTGCTTCTCCAAGGAGCCTGATTCTTTTTAGTGTGGAGTGGTATTTAGAAGCCAAGGTGCAGGTGCTTGGGGTGCTGATGGCTGCTGGGCTGTTGCTGGTCCCACACCCTCTCAGTAGGCAGAGTTAGGGATGGGTAGACACACGGGCATCCACATTTTCATTTTTATTAGTCTCTATATTAGGAACCGTGAGTTTCTACTGATACTCCCATTCCAAGCCAACACCACAAGGCATATTCTAGTTTTCTCCTGTACTGTATTTGTAACTTCCTTGACAGTGAGAGCCCAGCTCCCATTCCCTTTCCTGAGTGTCCTTGTGTGTGCAGAGCCCTGCGTGCAGCTGTCTGTGGACGCTTCTGCCCACCACCTGGCTTGGATCCCCCTCACCCCCCTGCATGGTAGCTGCATCTTCCTCAGCAGGTGTGAGCTCTGTGCCTCAACCACCAGGGGTTAAAACAGAAAGAAGGGACTAGCTGAAATGACACTTAAAAAAAAAAAAATTACTGCTAGTGCTAAGACTGTGGGATTCTGGGTGACTTTTGGTTTTTGTTCAGCCCTTTTCTGTATTTCCCGGGTTTGTGTGTTATAAAACAATGGATGTGGGAAAAGTGGAAAATGGAAGCATGCTCTTGGGAACACGCCTACGAGACATCCACCCGGAGTCAGCGGCTCCGTTTCATCTCTTCCCATTGAGCCTATTTTGCCCTTGCAAGGGAAGAGTGCTCTGGTGCCATCTGACTGATGGAACTTACAAGCTCATAAATTCAGATTAACTGGGGGAAGGGGAATAATGAGTGTGGATTAATTGTTCAGTGTTTTTATGCTAACATTAGTTGTCTTTATTGACCACAGAGCAATTAAATTAAGCTTTAACAAAGTGTTGCCTCCCAGAAGTCCTTTGGGGAGTGCCAAATAGCCAGGGATCCTTCAGTTCAAGGAACACAAATCCCAATGCAAACGACTGGGTGAGGGGAGGGAGTTATGCCTCATTGTTATGTCCCTGAAATTCCAGGGTCAGTTGCAGCTTAGAGGGGCTCAGACAGTGTCATCTTGGCTTTGTGCATGTCTCTTCCTGTCTCCTCTCTTTCTCTCTTTCTTTCCTTTCCTTTCTTCCTCTCCCTGCCCCTGTCACACATCCCTTCTGTGTTGAGGGTCCCAGCAGCTCCCGGGCTCTGTCACTTTTCTGCTCCCCACTCTGGAAGAAAGAAATAACTTTTTCCCCAGTAGTTCTGATGAATGTTCTAGCTTGGAACTTGGCAGCTTCTCTAAGGTCAGCTGGGCGTCCCTTACTGTGCCTGGGGAGATGGAACCTGATGGCTCCTGCCTGTGTCCTGTGCCTCTGCAGGAGCAGGGTGGGGAGGCCTTTCCTGGACCTCTGAGAGTGGAGCTGGGGTAGCCCCCAAAGGCAAACGCAGGTGGAGTTCCCAGAAGAAGGGGCCATGGGGGCCAGGCAGGTGACAGCAAGGAAACCTGCAACAGGGATCTACTTTATAAATTAATGAGATTTGTGGGAGACACAGCAATGGTAAATGGAAATTTCTCGTGTGTGTGTGTGGTTTTTGTTTTTTGTTTTTGTTTGTTTTTGTTTGTTTGTTTGTTTTTTATAGCTCATCCAATTAATAGTTTCAATATCTTCCCTGTCATCTTTCCTTACTGTTAATTGCTGAGGTGTAGCTCTTTCTCATGGACCCTGAGAAGGTGAAATTCACCTCTATCTGTCTCAATTAGCAGTAGAGCAGGATTCATGAGAACCCCTTCCTGGGCTACCATGGTGCCTACTGCTCTCAACACCCCTAGGCTGCCTGCCCTTGGTGGGGCTCACCTCTTTCCCTCCCGACCCTGGGAGTGAGACGTGTTAGGTCAGGACCGAGTTTTCTCCAGGTCCAAGGTTGTGGCCACCATGTCGAGCAGTGTGTGGCTGGACAGAGGGGCCCTCATCACCTGCGCGGGGACCTCCCTGGCCCCTGTGAGCTTGGGTGGGGAGGGGCATCACTGGCTCACCAAGTGCTGACTCAGTGCCCAGCCTCGTGTGAGGCCCTGTGGTGTTCTTTGTCCCACATGATTCTCATCTGAGCCCTGTGAGGGTTGAGGGTTGTTTCTGCCTACAGATGAGGGTGCGCATAGGTACTCAGGCGAAAGTTCTGATAAATGGTTCAGGCCTGGGTCTGTTTGACCCCTGGGCCCTGATGGTTCACAAGTCACACATGTTGCAGTTCTCAGAGAGGAGTTATCATAGTGTGGGTCTGCCCTACCCCTGCATCCTGCAACTTACTTAGGAGCTGGACTGCATTAAAGCAGTCGTGGGGCCGTCCGTCGCACGTCGAAGGACAGGGCTCACTCCTGTGGATGCAGTGCAGGGCTGTGAAGGCCTCTCCTGGCCATTTTGTGCTGCCCCCTTGGAAGGGGGAGCTTGGGTAACCGAAGCCGGGTCTGAGCCTTCTGGTTTGCATCTTGTGGAGCTGGGCACTGAGGTTGGGAGAAAGACGTCCTGCACCTCTGGGCTCTAGGCCCTGGGATCAGGATGGAAGGGACGTTGGGGCCCCTTCCCAGACCCTCTGTCTCACAGCTGAGCACCAGTCCCCAATCCCACCATGAAGGTCTTTCTCCCTGATCCACAGCCAGGGGTCTGGTGGTACATGCTGATGTCTTTAGAGCGCTTGCCCAGATGGTGGGTGGGTGGTTGGGGTCCGCACAGGCCCTGCCCTGCCTTGGGGTTCTGGTGGAGCAGCCGAGTGGCTGGTGTACTTTGTGTGTGCATGCGGCCGTCGTGGCAGAGGGTTCCTGATTCACAGCCTGGGTTCTGTGTTTCAGGCCTGCAGGTACGGGCACGTGCAGCACTTGGAGCACCTGCTGTTCTACGGGGCAGACATGAGTGCCCAGAATGCCTCGGGGAACACGGCCTTGCACATCTGCGCCCTCTACAACCAGGTGAGTGCTGAGCGCGTTTAAAGGAAATAATGTATACAGTGGTCCATTTCCAAAACAAAGTGCCTTAAATTGGCTTACGTCAGCCAGGCGCGGTGGCTCACGCCTGTAATCCCAGCACTTTGCGAGGCTGAGGCGGGCGGATTACGAGGTCAGGAGATCGAGACCATCCTGCTAACATGGTGAAACCCCGTCTCTACTAAAAATACAAAAAATTAGCCGGGCATGGTGGCAGGCACCTGTAGTCCCAGCTACTCGGGAAGCTGAGGCAGGAGAATGGCTTGAACCCGGGAGGCGGAGCTTGCAGTGAGCCGAGACCGTGCCACTGCACTCCAGCCTGGGCTACAGAGCGAGACTCCGTCTCAAAAAAAAAAAAAAAAAAAAAAAAAATTGGCTTAGGTCAGCAAACTACAAAAGAAACAAAATATACTAAGCCCCTGCTTAAATAGCCAATGCCTGCTTGTCAGCCCCTGCCCCTTAGTGGCCCTCACCCAAACCAAAAAAGTTTAGTCTAAGATGAAACTTTGCTAGCTTGCAAAATAGCTCGCATTGTCTGTTCTTATCAGCCTGCCCAGCTACTTGGGTCATAAGTCAAATACTTAAAAAGCCCCTAAGTTAATTAAAATTGCAACACATTGTGGACTGCAGCAAAACACAGCGAAACAATCCTTAAAAAAACACGTAAAGCCCCAACCCAACAACCAATAGGCAATGTCCAGAAAAATTGTAACCCATAGTACTCAGCCTTTGAGGAGCTGGGGGAGGGACCTGTGCACTGGGGGATAAATTGCTTGTTGAAACCATGCCGGGTGTGCCTGCCCATCAGACACCTGATTTGCAAAACCATCATTAAGAGTCTCACTTTCGCTGTTCTCCGGGTCTCTAAGTCCATTCGTCGGGTTTAAACGGGTAAGTTTGTTTCTCACACGCTGCAGTGGCACGCACCCCAGCCAGCCCTGACCCTGGGGGGCACCGGGAAGGCCTTGCAGGGGGCATCTCAGGTCATCTTCACCTGCTGCCTCGGTGGGAACTGTTACCCTGTTGTAGAAGGGAGGAAACAGAGCCCCAGGAAAGCAAGGCGAGCATCCCACTCCCACAGCTGGTGCCAGAACTGGGCTCAAGACTCAGGTCTGGTCGGTGCCACGCCTCCATGCTGTCCATGCTCCATAAGATGCGTGAGGAGCCGGGCTCTCTTGTCCATCCTCTGTAGCTGGGATGCAAACTCTGTTCAGTTCTGGAGTCAGCCATCTACCCCGTCAGCAGGTCTCTATATGGAACATGGAGAGGGGCAGATCAGAGTCATGAGATGGGGAAGGACGTGGCGGACAAAGCCCCAGGATAGTTCTGGTACCCCCACCAGGCATGCGTGGCACCATCACATGAAAAAAGCAGGCCTTCCAGCCAGGTGCAGCAGCTCATACCTGTAATCCCAGTGCTTTGGGAGGCCGAGGGAGGAGTGGATTACTTGATCTAGTTTGAGACTAGCCTGGGCAACATGGTGAGACCCCATCTCTACAAAATTTTAAAAATCAGCCGGGTATGGTGGCATGTGCCTGTGGTCCCAGCTACTCAGGAGGCTGAGGTGGGAGGATCACTTGAGCCCTGGGGGTTTAAGGCTACAACAAGCCAAGATCATGCCACTGCACTGCAGCCTAGGTAACAGAGCAAAACCCTGTCTCCAAAATAAAAATTAAAAAAGCAAGCCTGGCCAGGCGCAGTGGCTCACTCCTGTAAGCCCAGCACTTTGGGAGGCCAAGGCAGGCGGATTGCTTGAGGTCGGAGTTCAAGACCAGCCTGGCCAATGTGGTGAAACACCATCTCTACTGAAAATACAAAAATTAGCCGGGTGTGGTGGCATGTGCCTGTAATCCCAGCGACTCGGGAGGCTGAGGCAAGAGAATCGCTTGAACCCGGGAGGCGGAGGTTGCAGTGAGCTGAGATAGTGCCACTGCACTCTAGCCTAGGTGACAGAGCAAGACTCTATCTCAAAAAAAAAAAAAAAAGAAAGAAAAGAAAAGAAAAAGAAAAAAAACAAAAAGCAAGCCTTCCACCACTGCATGGGACAGATACGCCCCAATGTGCTTTTTCATTAAGTGGTAAAATACACATAACAAAATTTATGCCATTTTAACCACTTTTAAGTATGCAGTTCGGTGGCATTAAGTACATTTACATGGCTATGCAATTGCCTGCCATTCATCTCCAGAACTCTCTTAATCTTGCAAAATTGAAACTCTGTCCCCATCAAATGTAACTCTCCCCTCTCCTCAGCCCCTGGCAACCCCTGTTCACTTTCTGTGTCTGTAGATTTTCCTGCTGTAGGGACTTGATATGAGTAGAAACATAAAGTGTTTGTCCTTTGGTGTCTGGCTGATTTCACTGAGTGCAATGTTTTTGAGGTTTGTCCACGCTGTAGCCTGTGTCGGAATTTTTGATCCTTCCTTTTTAAGCTGAATAATAGTTTTAAGGTAAATAATACTCCCTTGTGTGGATCATGTGCGTGGACATCTGTCAGGGGACCCTCGGTGGCTTCCACCTTTTGAGTGTCGTGGATAATGCAGCTATGAGCATAGATGCAACCATGTGTTCAAGACCCTGTTTTCATTTCTTTCGGGGAAAAATGCCCACAAGTGGAACCTTGATGTGAAAAAGCAAATCATCTTCACACTTCCCTGTAAGACCAAGTGTGAGAGCCGAGGAGAGCAGGAAGTGAATGTGTCTAGGAAACACTGAAGGCTTCTGGGATGTGAGCCCTGCCTTCTGGGAGGCTGCATCCTAAATGACAAGGCCAAGTGACACCCCGCCCAGTGTGTGCACCGTGGCCTCACGGGGAGGTGAAGCGGGGGCGCAGGGGGCTGTTGGTCCCGCAGGAGGCTGCTGGTCCTGTAGGAGCGGGGAAGCCATGGGGGGTTAAGTGGTGGGGGCGGCCTGTGGAGTGGAGCTGGTGAGAAGGGGCCCTGGGCTCACGGGGGCATAGGTGGGGTGCAGGCACTGCTTTAGGAGGACAGGGGGCTGTTTCTCTGTTTCCTTGGTGCTCAAAGTCAGGTGAATTCCTGGACATCACTATTGAAGGACTTCTCTGTCCGTGCCTTCTTTTTTCTCTTTCTCTGATCTCAAGGAACTTCAAATCTGGAGGGTGTCGAGATGTGGATGCTACACTAAGCGGCAGAGCAGCGTGGGGTGGGAGGGGATGTGGCTCTTTATCCTCGAGGAACAGAGGGAGATCTCAGAGGAGGAACTCTGCTGGATGCCCAGGGCTCTTTGTGCCAGAGTCCATCCTCTGCAGGCTGTCAGCATTCTCTTCCCATCCCAAAGCAGTGCTCCCATCCTATTGGCTCATGGTGGCCTCCGGGGTGGAATCTCAAGCCTCATCCTTTACCCAAGCCATTCCCCAGCCCTTCCATGGCTCCTCACCAGCCCAGGCCCCTCCAGCCACTCTGCTGGAGTCCCACTTTGCTTCTAGCTGTTCAATCTTCCTGGATTCTTTGCCCTGGAAAACTCCTATGCATCCTTCAAGATCCAATTCAGACTTCCTGACCCTCAGTCAAGCCTTCTGCTGATGACTCCCTCACATAGTTGTACATTTTTCTCTGCAGCCCTTTGCGAGACATAGCCAGGGCAAAATGTCCAGGACCAGACAGTTATTATGCCTTCCCTGTTTTCTCTGCTGATGCTCCCTTCCCCTTGGGTCCACCTGAGAGGAAGCACGTGTGGATATCATCAGAGGCATAAGCCGCCATCTTTCATAGCTGCGGTTGGGTGGCATTTCAGCTGAGCTGTGAGCAGCATTTTGCAGAGCTGCAGACTTCCCCCACTCAAAGAAAGCACATTGATGTAGTTTGTATGCAGCTGTGTCCCTAGGTATGCCACGGGGTGTGAATGCTGAAATGTCTGTGTGAGTGTGGAGATACATTACTCAGCTGCATTAGAAAAACACATCATGAGGCTTGGCTGTGGCTGGTAAACACATCTGCACCAACATCTGCTTCCTAATTACTGCTTTGGATGGAAAAAACATTCCTTAATTTTCCCCAGTAGATTGCAAGCACATTTTATCTTGAAAACTCAAGAAAAGTCTGTTTTTTGTCACTTGAAATAATTGTGGACAAGATGGTATTTGAAAGTGTTGATGTTTCTTTCTGATTAGAAAAGGTTAACACATTTTGATGATCTGTATTGAGCTTGACTTGGTATCACTCCACACTCCACATGCCCCATATCTGTCCTATGCCTCAGCTGCCGGCTCCAGGAGGGTCCCAAGCTGGCTGGGGCTCTCAGGACATCCTCTCCCCACCTCGGGCCTCAGGTTAGCACATGAGCCATCTGCTTTTGCTATAAAGAGCCAGTTGGGTAACATTTTAGGCTTTGCGTGTCGCATGGACTCCGTCATAATGATTCAACTGCCACTGTAGTGCAAAAGCAGCCATAGACAGTATGTAAATCAGAGTGTAGCCATGTTCCAATAAAACTTTATTTACAAAACAGGGAGTGGGCTGATTTGGCCTGCGGGCCATTCTTCTCTAAGCCTTGGAATGGAAGGCTGCATCTCCTCCTCTCCCCCATCTGTCTTATTGATGGATCCCCCTCCCCAGGATTGAGTGGCTTCTCCTGCAGCCAGGAAGCCTCTGGAGGTAGTATGGAGAGCTCTCCCATTCCAGGGCGGACAGCTGTTCCAACTCCCGCCTGTGTGCCCCCTCTTCTGTCTGGGTAGAAATGCATTAGCTGGCTCCCCTGGTTTTGATTTCCAGCCTTGCCTAGCCTCCAAGAACCAATGGGCAGGGTCATAGGCTCTGGACTGGTTGGCCCCTTGACCTCTGGCTACAGTGTCAGTCGGAATGTCTGCGAGTGGTCTAGGATCCAGCTTCGTATATCCCTCATACTCCTCCTTAGGGTTCTAGGGTGTCTTTAATCTCCTCCCTCATGCCCTCCCCAAACTCTTTGGAGTGTCTCACTGATGTAGTTAAAGAAGCTGGTCCAAACCACATCTCGTGTGATGCCAAGAGAGGCACAGCTTCATGTCTGCATCTTCCAGGTGCCAGTAAGTGACCGGGAGGAATGCAGAACCCCTACCTTTGTCCTGCAGGCACTGCATGTTGTACTTGACCCAAAGCTTCTTTCCTTCCTGAGTCACCATTTGAACACCTTGCTATACTCACTCCCCCTTGTCTACACATGTATGAGGCATGTGGTTCATTAGAGCAGGCACTCATGCAGGTGGCAGAAACCACTCTAGCAACTTTAAGCAGAAAGGGTGCCATACAGGGCACACACACACAGGGCATGCAGGGAGTAGTGTTGAACAACAGACTGTTCAGGGATGGGACAGAGGTGCCTTTGAATCAAGACAGGATTCAAGGAAAGGAGTCAGGAGGCAGCCCTGAGGAAGTGGAACAGTAATTCAAAGAGGCATGGTGGTCTGGGTTTCATCTGGACTAGCCCATTGCCTTGCCTTGCTATGCTGTCCTGGACAACCTATTGTCTCTCTAGGGCCCTGAATTTCCTTATCTGTAATGTGGGGATAATTAAACCGAATTCACAGGGTTGCTAAGAGGCTAAAAATAGAAAACAAATATATGGTAATATGGTATTCCTGGAACATAGTAGATGCTCAGTAAATAGTGGCTGTAATGATAGCAGTGGTGTTAGTGGTGATGGTGAAGGTGGTGATGATACTGTTGCTGATGGTCGTCATGAGGCTGGCGATGGTGGTGGTGCTGATGATGGTGGTGATGATGAAGGTGGTGATGGTGAGGCTGATGGTGATAATGATGAAGGTGTTGATGAAGGCGGTGATGGTGGTGGTGGCAATGATGAAGGTGGTGATGATGATAGTGGTGGTTGATAGTGATGATGGTGAAGGTGAAGATGATGATGGTGCTGATGGTGACAGTAACCATGGTAATGGTGATGGTGGTGGTCATGGTGACAGTGATGGTGATGATGGTGGTTGATAGTGATGGTGCTGATGATGGTGGTGAGGGTGGTCATGGTGATAGTGATGGTGGCCATGGTGATGGTGATGATGGTGGTGGTTGATAATGATGATGGTGATGATGGTGGTGGTGGTGGTGATGGTGATGGTAATCATGGTGATGGTGATGATGGTGGTCATGGCGACAGTGATGGTGATGATGGTGGTGGTTGATAGTGATGGTGCTGATGATGGTGGTGAGGGTGGTCATGGTGATAGTGATGGTGGCCATGGTGATGGTGATGATGGTGGTGGTTGATGGTGATGATGGTGGTGGTTGATGGTGATGATGGTGGTGGTGATGGTGATGGTAATCATGGTGATGGTGATGACAGTGGTCATGGCGACAGCGATGGTGCTGATGATGGTGGTGAGCATGGTCATGGTGATGGTGATGGCAGTGCAGCAGAATAAATGAGGTTTCTAGCTGAGCTGTAACCTCCACATTGGAATTACCCAAAGAACCTGTGAATAGTACAGCTGCCAGGCTTCCAGCCCATAACCCAGAATCCCAGTGATGCTGAGGAATCTGCAGAGCAGCAGCTGGCTCCACTGTGAGACAGGACCAGCATACCAGACTCCATGCCCATTAAAGTCTCTTTCCATTCTGCCCTCACAGAGCATGACCAAAGTCACTATGGCATCTAATGGTGGCTTGACAGCCCTTCTCCCTGAACATGGCCTGTGGTCGCCAAATACACAGTCATGGTTGCAGTGTTGCATTGTGCTGCTGGGGAACTTGTCAAGCAAAGGCACTTTATTTGCCTTCCCTAGATATTCAGATTCTTCCAGTCTCTTTGGATGAGTCTTACAGCCCTTGAGCTTTTCTGCTACAGACACTGGGGGTCAGGATGCAGTCTTCTGTTGTCTAGGACTGTGCCAAGCATTGCTGGGCATTTAGGATTCACAGTTTCTGGGCTCTAAACAGCAGGAGTGTCTGTCACTCAGTGTGCCATTGAGACTACTTGTGTACATCACCCCCTTCCTCTTTCTACTTGTAGATTAAGTCATGGTACTAATGATGATGGCAGTGCTGATGGTAATGATAGTGACGGTGATCATGTTCATGGTGAGTGACGGCAGGTGATGGTGATGATGATTGTGATGATGGTGGTGATGGTGATGGTTGTGATGGTGATGAT
This sequence comes from Pan paniscus, assembly GCF_029289425.2. NCBI lineage: Eukaryota > Metazoa > Chordata > Mammalia > Primates > Hominidae > Pan > Pan paniscus. Next base: position 71,954,362 of record NC_073258.2, on the reverse strand, counting down.
GGTTGTGATGGCGATGGTGGCGATGATGCTAGTGATGATATGGATGGTGATGATGGTGATGGTGGTGGTGGTGATGATGATGGTGGTGAGGATGGTGGTGACAGTGATAATGATGATGGTGATGGTGGTAATGCTGGTGATATTGATGATGTTAGTGGTAGTGGTGGTGGTGATGATGGTGGTGATGGTGATGGTGACAGTGGTCATATTGTTGGTGAGCGATGGTGGTGGTAGTGGTGATGTTCATGGTCATAGTGGTAGTGGTGGTGGTGGTGATGATGGCAGTGATGGTGATGGTGGCGACAGTGATAGTGACGATGGTCTCATTGATGGTGACTGATGCAGGCTGGTGATGATGATGATGATGGTGATGCTGCTATTGACGATATTCCTGTAACAAGCCTCTCCTTGTTAGATCTAAAAGCACCCAGGTGTATGGATTGTTACATGTGCTTTATCAGTTTTAGGCAGGCCTTACCACCTCCACACTTGTAATAAAATACACTATGATTAGAATGTTCTCTCTTCTTTTATGAAATCACCTAATTAGGGCTTTGATTGTAAGTATCAAATTGTGTCTAATCTGTCAACCCCTCACCTCATCCTGGCTCTCCAAGAGCTCCAGAGGGAGGGGAGCAGCCTGGGGTTCATTTTTCTGCCCTGGATGACGAAGGAGCGAAGCAAGTTTTAAATATCAAAGGTTACTAGGCTAGGCCAATTTGTCTGGAAGGTAAAAATAATAAAAAACAGTCTGCCTGTCTTTGATACCAGCGCGAGCCAGGGTAGGAAGACGTGGTGTTTCCTGTTTGCGTCTGTGCCCTTGCTGGTGTCCCACGGGGAAACTGTCCGAGCTGTGGCAGCTCCCATGGGGCCATCATGGGGTGATGGCCCCCTGAGCATTGGGCATTGTGGGTGTGGGTCTCGCTGAATGGCGACAGTGTCCACACGCCCTTTCCTTCACCTCCCCCAGCTCTGGTGGGTGGCTGGCTTGGTTGGCTTTCCCTTTATACAGGCCAGAAGATGCAGGAGTGGTCAAAGGCCGCTCCGTTAGTAAATGAGGAAGCCAGGTTTCCAACCCATGCCTTGTGGATGCATTCCTGTAACCCACTGACTGGGGAAGGGGCCTCTACTGGGCACAGGTCAGGCAGAAGCACCTATGCCCACGGCAGTGAGGGGTGTGTTCGTACTTACCCTGGCCCTTACTTACAGGCACAGCTCTTCAAGGGGAGGGCTGGTCTGAGGGACCAGGTTCCAGCCCTGTCCCAATGACACCAGCGTCCCAGCCACTTCCCCGTTTTACTCATGCAGACATCTTAGTTGTTTTTACATTTATGGCTGCCCAAAAGGCCTTATTTCAAAAGATAGCTTAACCTGAAAACAAACTCCTAATTTACACTTTGGAGTGTGCAGTAATTTGTATCTGTGACATTTAAGTGAAGACAGCCTCAGTGCCGTTGAAAGGAAATGGCTTGACAGGGCCTGGAGCTTCCAAGTTAACATCCTGGTTGCAACGTTGTCTGTGCCTGTGGGCATGTCTGCCACCAGTGTTTCTGCTTTTGACCTCTGCCTTCTCTTACGTCATGCCCATTTGCTTATGAAGACACTCCACCCACTTCTGTCTCCAGAAGTTCCTTGGCTTCACAGACCCCCTGCCCACCTTCCCTGCTCACTGCTCATCTCCCTGGGAGACTTCTGCACCCCCCCCAACTTCCCCACTCACTGCTCATCTCCCTGGGAGACTTCTGCACCCCCCACAACTTCCCCACTCACTGCTCATCTCCCTGGAAGAGTTCTGTACCCTCCCAAGCAATTTCCCCACTCACTGCTCATTTCCCTGGGAGAGTTCTGTACCGCCCCCCCCGAACTTCCCCACTCACTGCTCATCTCCCCGGGAGAGTTCTGTACACACCCCCCACCTCCCACCAACTTCCCCACTCACTGCTCATCTCCCTGGGAGAGTTCTGCACACACACCCCCACCAACTTCCCCACTCACTGCTCATCTCCCTGGGAGAGTTCTGTACCCCTCCTCCCCAACTTCGCCACTCACTGCTCATCTCCCTGGGAGAGTTCTGTACCACCCCCAACTTCCCCACTCACTGTTCATCTCCCTGGAAGAGTTCCGCACACCCCCCCCCCAACTTCCCCAGTCACTGCTCATCTCCCTGGGAGAGTTCTGCACACACCCCCCCGCAACGTCCCCACTCACTGCTCATCTCTCTGGAAGAGGTCTGCACACACCCCCCAACTTCCCCACTCACTGCTCATCTCCCCGGGAGAGTTCTGTACACACCCCCCACCTCCCACCAACTTCCCCACTCACTGCTCATCTCCCTGGGAGAGTTCTGCACACACACACCCCCCAACTTCCCCACTCACTGCTCATCTCCCTGGGAGAGTTCTGTACACCCCCCCAACTTCCCCACTCACTGCTCATCTCCCTGGGAGAGTTCTGCACCCCCTCCCAACTTCCCCACTCACTGCTCATCTCCCTGGGAGAGTTCTGCACACCGCCACCCAACTTCCCCAGTCACTGCTCATCTCCCCGGGAGAGTTCTGTACCACCCGCCCCCCAACTTCCCCACTCACTGCTCATCTCCCCGGGAGAGTTCTGTACCACCCCCCCCCAACTTCCCCACTCACTGCTCATCTCCCTGGGAGAGTTCTGCACCTCCCCCGCCAACTTCCCCACTCACTGCTCATCTCCCTGGGAGAGTTCTATACCCCCCCCAACTTCCCCACTCACTGCTCATCTCCCCAGGAGAGTTCTGCACCACCCCCACCCAACTTCCCCACTCACTGCTCATCTCCCTGGGAGAGTTCTGCACACACCCCCCCCACCAACTTCCCCACTCACTGCTCATCTCCCTGGGAGAGTTCTGTACCCTCCCCCAACTTCCCCACTCACCACTCATCTCCCTGGGAGAGTTCTGTACTCCCCTCCCAACTTCCCCACTCACTGCTCATCTCCCAGGGAGACTTCTGCACTCCCCCCACAACTTCCCCACTCACTGCTCATCTCCCTGGGAGAGTTCTGTACCCTGCCCCCATCAACTTCCCCACTCACCGCTCATCTCCCTGGGAGAGTTCTGTATCCCCCACAACTTCCCCACTCACCGCTCATCTCCCTGGGAGAGTTCTGTATCCCCCACAACTTCCACACTCACCGCTCATCTCCCTGGGAGAGTTCTGTACCCCCCCCAACTTCCCCACTCACCGCTCATCTCCCTGGGAGAGTTCTGTATGCCCTGCCCCCAACTTCCCCACTCACTGCTCATCTCCCTGGGAGAGTTCTGTACCCCTCCTCCCCAACTTCGCCACTCACTGCTCATCTCCCTGGGAGAGTTCTGTACCACCCCCAACTTCCCCACTCACTGTTCATCTCCCTGGAAGAGTTCCGCACACCCCCCCCCAACTTCCCCAGTCACTGCTCATCTCCCTGGGAGAGTTCTGCACACACCCCCCCGCAACGTCCCCACTCACTGCTCATCTCTCTGGAAGAGGTCTGCACACACCCCCCAACTTCCCCACTCACTGCTCATCTCCCCGGGAGAGTTCTGTACACACCCCCCACCTCCCACCAACTTCCCCACTCACTGCTCATCTCCCTGGGAGAGTTCTGCACACACACACCCCCCAACTTCCCCACTCACTGCTCATCTCCCTGGGAGAGTTCTGCACCCCCTCCCAACTTCCCCACTCACTGCTCATCTCCCTGGGAGAGTTCTGCACACCCCCTCCCAACTTCCCCAGTCACTGATCATCTCCCCGGGAGAGTTCTGCACACCGCCACCCAACTTCCCCAGTCACTGCTCATCTCCCCGGGAGAGTTCTGTACCACCCGCCCCCCAACTTCCCCACTCACTGCTCATCTCCCCGGGAGAGTTCTGTACCACCCCCCCCCAACTTCCCCACTCACTGCTCATCTCCCTGGGAGAGTTCTGCACCTCCCCCGCCAACTTCCCCACTCACTGCTCATCTCCCTGGGAGAGTTCTATACCCCCCCCAACTTCCCCACTCACTGCTCATCTCCCCAGGAGAGTTCTGCACCCCCCCCACCCAACTTCCCCACTCACTGCTCATCTCCCTGGGAGAGTTCTGCACACACCCCCCCACCAACTTCCCCACTCACTGCTCATCTCCCTGGGAGAGTTCTGTACCCTCCCCCAACTTCCCCACTCACCACTCATCTCCCTGGGAGAGTTCTGTACTCCCCTCCCAACTTCCCCACTCACTGCTCATCTCCCAGGGAGACTTCTGCACTCCCCCCACAACTTCCCCACTCACTGCTCATCTCCCTGGGAGAGTTCTGTACCCTGCCCCCATCAACTTCCCCACTCACCGCTCATCTCCCTGGGAGAGTTCTGTATCCCCCACAATTTCCCCACTCACCGCTCATCTCCCTGGGAGAGTTCTGTATCCCCCACAACTTCCACACTCACCGCTCATCTCCCTGGGAGAGTTCTGTACCCCCCCCAACTTCCCCACTCACCGCTCATCTCCCTGGGAGAGTTCTGTATGCCCTGCCCCCAACTTCCCCACTCACTGCTCATCTCCCTGGGAGAGTTCTGTACCCCTCCTCCCCAACTTCCCCACTCACTGCTCATCTCCCTGGGAGAGTTCTGTACCACCCCCAACTTCCCCACTCACTGTTCATCTCCCTGGAAGAGTTCCGCACACCACCCCCCCCCAACTTCCCCAGTCACTGCTCATCTCCCTGGGAGAGTTCTGCACACACCCCCCCGCAACGTCCCCACTCACTGCTCATCTCTCTGGAAGAGGTCTGCATACACCCCCCAACTTCCCCACTCACTGCTCATCTCCCCGGGAGAGTTCTGTACACACCCCCCACCTCCCACCAACTTCCCCACTCACTGCTCATCTCCCTGGGAGAGTTCTGCACACACACACCCCCCAACTTCCCCACTCACTGCTCATCTCCCTGGGAGAGTTCTGTACACCCCCCCCAACTTCCCCACTCACTGCTCATCTCCCTGGGAGAGTTCTGCACCCCCTCCCAACTTCCCCACTCACTGCTCATCTCCCTGGGAGAGTTCTGCACACCCCCTCCCAACTTCCCCAGTCACTGCTCATCTCCCCGGGAGAGTTCTGCACACCGCCACCCAACTTCCCCACTCACCGCTCATCTCCCTGGGAGAGTTCTGTATGCCCTGCCCCCAACTTCCCCACTCACTGCTCATCTCCCTGGGAGAGTTCTGTACCCCTCCTCCCCAACTTCGCCACTCACTGCTCATCTCCCTGGGAGAGTTCTGTACCACCCCCAACTTCCCCACTCACTGTTCATCTCCCTGGAAGAGTTCCGCACACCCTCCCCCCCAACTTCCCCAGTCACCTGCTCATCTCCCTGGGAGAGTTCTGCACCCCCCCCCCCCCGCAACGTCCCCACTCACTGCTCATCTCTCTGGAAGAGTTCTGCACACACCCCCCAACTTCCCCACTCACTGCTCATCTCTCTGGAAGAGTTCTGCACACACCCCCCAACTTCCCCACTCACTGCTCATCTCCCCGGGAGAGTTCTGTACACACCCCCCACCTCCCGCCAACTTCCCCACTCACTGCTCATCTCCCTGGGAGAGTTCTGTACCCTGCCCCCATCAACTTCCCCACTCACCGCTCATCTCCCTGGGAGAGTTCTGTATCCCCCACAACTTCCCCACTCACCGCTCATCTCCCTGGGAGAGTTCTGTATCCCCCACAACTTCCACACTCACCGCTCATCTCCCTGGGAGAGTTCTGTACCCCCCCCAACTTCCCCACTCACCGCTCATCTCCCTGGGAGAGTTCTGTATGCCCTGCCCCCAACTTCCCCACTCACTGCTCATCTCCCTGGGAGAGTTCTGTACCCCTCCTCCCCAACTTCGCCACTCACTGCTCATCTCCCTGGGAGAGTTCTGTACCACCCCCAACTTCCCCACTCACTGTTCATCTCCCTGGAAGAGTTCCGCACACCCCCCCGCCCCAACTTCCCCAGTCACTGCTCATCTCCCTGGGAGAGTTCTGCACACACCCCCCCGCAACGTCCCCACTCACTGCTCATCTCTCTGGAAGAGGTCTGCACACACCCCCCAACTTCCCCACTCACTGCTCATCTCCCCGGGAGAGTTCTGTACACACCCCCCACCTCCCACCAACTTCCCCACTCACTGCTCATCTCCCTGGGAGAGTTCTGCACACACACACACCCCAACTTCCCCACTCACTGCTCATCTCCCTGGGAGAGTTCTGTACACCCCCCCAACTTCCCCACTCACTGCTCATCTCCCTGGGAGAGTTCTGCACCCCCTCCCAACTTCCCCACTCACTGCTCATCTCCCTGGGAGAGTTCTGCACACCCCCTCCCAACTTCCCCAGTCACTGCTCATCTCCCCGGGAGAGTTCTGCACACCGCCACCCAACTTCCCCACTCACCGCTCATCTCCCTGGGAGAGTTCTGTATGCCCTGCCCCCAACTTCCCCACTCACTGCTCATCTCCCTGGGAGAGTTCTGTACCCCTCCTCCCCAACTTCGCCACTCACTGCTCATCTCCCTGGGAGAGTTCTGTACCACCCCCAACTTCCCCACTCACTGTTCATCTCCCTGGAAGAGTTCCGCACACCCTCCCCCCCAACTTCCCCAGTCACCTGCTCATCTCCCTGGGAGAGTTCTGCACACCACCCCCCCGCAACGTCCCCACTCACTGCTCATCTCTCTGGAAGAGTTCTGCACACACCCCCCAACTTCCCCACTCACTGCTCATCTCTCTGGAAGAGTTCTGCACACACCCCCCAACTTCCCCACTCACTGCTCATCTCCCCGGGAGAGTTCTGTACACACCCCCCACCTCCCGCCAACTTCCCCACTCACTGCTCATCTCCTTGGGAGAGTTCTGCACACACACCCCCCCCCAACTTCCCCACTCCCTGCTCATCTCCCTGGGAGAGTTCTGTACCCCCTGCCAACTTCCCCACTCACTGCTCATCTCCCTGGGAGAGTTCTGTACACCCCCCCAACTTCCCCACTCACTGCTCATCTCCCTGGGAGAGTTCTGTACACACCACCCCCAACTTCCCCACTCACCGCTCATCTCCCTGGGAGAGTTCTGCACACACACCCCCACCAACTTCCCCACTCACTGCTCATCTCCCTGGGAGAGTTCTGTACCCTCCCCCAACTTCCCCACTCACCACTCATCTCCCTGGGAGAGTTCTGTACTCCCCTCCCAACTTCCCCACTCACTGCTCATCTCCCTGGGAGACTTCTGCACTCCCCCCACAACTTCCCCACTCACTGCTCATCTCCCTGGGAGAGTTCTGTACCCCGCCCCCACCAACTTCCCCACTCACCGCTCATCTCCCTGGGAGAGTTCTGTACCCCCCACAACTTCCCCACTCACCACTTATCTCCCTGGGAGAGTTCTGTACCCCTCCTCCCCAACTTCGCTACTCACTGCTCATCTCCCTGGGAGAGTTCTGTATCCCCCCCAACTTCCCCATTCAGTGCTCATCTCCCTGGGAGAGTTCTGTACCCCCCCCCCCAACTTCCCCACTCACCGCTCATCTCCCTGGGAGAGTTCTGTATGCCCCGCCCCCAACTTCCCCACTCACCACTCATCTCCCTGGGAGAGTTCTGTACCCCTCCTCCCCAACTTCGCTACTCACTGCTCATCTCCCTGGGAGAGTTCTGTACCACTCCCAACTTCCCCACTCACTGTTCATCTCCCTGGAAGAGTTCCGCACAGCCCCCTCGCCAACTTCCCCAGTCACTGCTCATCTCCCTGGGAGAGTTCTGCACACACACACCCGCAGCGTCCCCACTCACTGCTCATCTCTCTGGAAGAATTCTGCACACACACCCCAACTTCCCCACTCACTGCTCATCTCCCTGGGAGAGTTCTGCACATACACCCCAACTTCCCCACTCACTGCTCATCTCCCTGGAAGAGTTCTGCACACACCCTCCAACTTCCCCACTCACTGCTCATCTCCCTGGAAGAGTTCTGCATACCCCCCCACAACTTCCCCACTCACTGCTCATCTCCCCGGGAGAGTTCTGCACACCCCCCCCAACTTCCCCAGTCACTGCTCATCTCCCTGGAAGAGTTCTGCACACACCCCCCCCCCCAACTTCCCCACTCACTGCTCATCTCCCCGGGAGAGTTCTGCACACATGGCTTCCACCTTCTCATGGCTGTTGTCTCACTGAGACAGTGTGGTCAGACTTTCACCCCTGCTTGCTCAAACCCAGTCACACCCACATGGCACTTCCATGGTCCCGTCTCTGTCCCCATCCAGCTCAACGTTTCTGTGGCATCTCTCGGTGTCTGCACTGCATGCTCCTGTTACCCAGATTCCCTCCTGCAGTGACTCCCGAGGTGACCTCCGGCGGGCCTGTCTGTGTCCTTGTACGCCTTCTAGAAAACCCCAAGAGTCCCCAGTCGGAGTCTCACAGCTCACTTCTGCCCTGAGCTCTGGCAGTGATGTCTGCTCCTTGCCAATGGCCCCACGTGCCGACCTCTTAGGAGACTCCAGTGCGGCAGCTGCTCCCCACTCTGTAAATAACACCCTTCCCCTGGAGCTCAGGCCCAAAACCTGGCCACCTCCTGTTTCTCACCGTCCCTCTCATCCCGGGACTTGTCCATTCCCTCTCCACCCTCTCTGGGCCCGTCTACCCCTCTTGTCCCCTCCACCCCTCTTGTCCCCACCACCCTTCTCACCCTTGCCTGGGGCCCTGCCGTCTCTCCCCGGGACTATGTATTCACCATCCAGCCTCTTTCCTTCCAGTCTGTCTTCCCTCAAATCCACTTTCTGTCACCCAAGTTCTTCATCCCTCCCCTGCTGAGAACCCTCTTTGCATAACCCAGGGCTTGTGTCCTGTGCCCTTCTCTCCTATCCAGCCCAGCTCATCCCAGCTTGCTGCTGCCTGGCCCCACCACTGCCTTCCTGCCTCCCGGCCCCTTGCCGGTTTCTACTTCGGTTCTTGGTGCTTTGCTGGGATGGCCTCTGCCTCCGCCCAGCTGTCCCCAGGCTCTCTCTCCTCCCATCCCAGGACTCAGCTTGCCCAGCCAGCCGCATCCTCTCCACTGTCTGCATCAGACCCACCCGTCCTGAGGTTGTGTGGTTGTTTTCTGTGCCCCCTCTCCAGCCCAAGCCTGGCAGAGACCTTGACTTTCTGGTTTGCATCTGTGTCCCCAGGGACTAGGACAGTACCTGGCAGCTCCATGAGGACTCACTGCATGCATCGATGAGTGGCTTCCTCTGGCTGTCTCTTCATCTGTAAATGGAAATGATGGGGTCTGGGGAATCCAGCAGCCAGTGGGAACTGCAGGTCTTCATCTGTAAATGGAAATGATGGGGTCTGGGGGTCCAGCAGCCGGTGGGAACTGCAGGTCTTCATCTGTAAATGGAAATTATGGGGTCTGGGGAATCCAGCAGCCAGTGGGAACTGCAGGTCTTCATCTGTAAATGGAAATGATGGGGTCTGGGGGTCCAGCAGCTGATGGGAACTGCAGGCACACTGGGTTCTCAGCGGGCACAGTGCGAGCCCCAGGAACGCTCCTTCGTGGGGAGGTACATTTATTAAGGGAAGTGTCTCGGAAAATTCATGCCAAGAGAAAAAGTGGCAGTGAAAATGATATTCTTCTTGATGCTCGGGTCTTCAAAAAGCATTCCAGTTGCTTCTATATTTATACTTCACTGAATTATTTAAAAGGATAAAGACCTGTCAGATAAGATACACCTCTGAAAGGAATCCAGGGCAGCCAGCAGCCTTGCAAGGGAGCCAAAAGCTCCCACCAGCACCTCCTGGATCACAGTTTTTCCTTTCTCCTTCTTTCTGAAGCTGCAAGTTGTTGCAGTTTTTCACATTAACCTTCTCTGTAAAATGGGCCTCCTGTTCTCCCTGGCAGAGAGTTCTCCCATACCTTGAGAGTTAAATCAGAAGGAGCGGGTAGATGTGCATTTTGAACTGCAAACACACATGTTCACACACGTGTACACAGACACATGTGTGATATGCATACATACATGGAGGTATCATTGTTATTAAGCCAAGTGAACCATGTACCCTTGAATTTCAAAATAACTAACTGGAACCTGAGCTCTTTTTGACATCTGGGAAACACTGTGGTAATGGGTCGGAGGTATGATATTGACTCCGTCAAAGTCATTGAGTGACTGGAGGTAGTGGAGGATTTTTCTTGGATCCTACCTGTATCGCCCTGGAATGGCAGTGCCTGCTGAGGATTTATTCTTAACTTTCTATAGGAAGTACGTGTCCTTTATAATAGGGAATTTTCTTTTCTTTTCTTTTTCTTTCTTTTCCCTCCCTCCCTGTCTTTCTCTTTCTCTTTCTCCCTCCCTTCCTTCCTTTTCTTTCTCTCTCTTTCTCTTTCTCTCTTACTCTCTCTCTCTTTTTTTTTTTTTGAGACAGGGTCTTGCTGTGTCACCCAGGCTGGAGTGCAGTGGCACGATCACAGCTCACTGCAGCCACGACCTCTTGGGCTCAAGAGATCCTCCTGCCTCAGCCTCCCAAGTAGCTAGGACTACAGGCACGCACCACCGCTCCTGGCTAATTTTTTTCATTTTTTGTAGAGACGGGATCTTGCTATATTGCCCAGGCTGGTCTGAAACTCCTAGACTCAAGCAATCCTCCCGCCTCAGCCTCCCAAAGTGTTGAGATTACAAGTGTGAGCCACCATGCCCAGCCTATAATAGGGAATTTTCAGAAAAAGTTCTTACTGAGAAATAAGAGGAGATGGGAAAGAGTGTCCCAGGCTCCTCCCTGAGCAGGGCTCTCATATTCTGAATTCCAATTCGCCAGGCCACTCTCAGCCATCTGGGTTTGCCGGTGCTGGGTGATTCTTCTAGGCCACTGGGCCAGGGTGCAGTTACAGCCCAGAGCAAATGGGTGAGCAAGACCCCCAGGGGCCAGCTTTCATGTCCCCACTGATGCCCACCCCCATGAGGTCCCTCCTCTCTTGCTGCCCTGTTCTCCCTTTGCTGCCCCCACCAGGCCCCAGATGGGAACTGGCTGAGAGCCATCATCCCATTCTCCTGGCCCTGTGGTCTCTCCGCCTCCTCTTCGTTTTCTCTCTTACCAAAGCAAAAAACAAACTTTTTGCTCACCGTAGCCTGATAATACTGTGATTTTGATAAAGACCTTGGGCTGGGTGCAGTGGCTCACACCTGTCATCTCAGTATTTTGAGAGGCCACGGTGGACAGATTGCTTGAGCCCAGGAGATCGAGACCAGCCTGGGCAACATGGTGAAACCCTGTCTCTACAGAAAATACAAAAATTAGCCCGGAATGGTGGCGTGCGCCTGTAATCCTAGCTACTTGAGAGGCTGCGGTGGAGGATCGCTTGGGCCTGGGAGGTAGAGGTTGCAGTGAGCCGAGATTGCACCAGAGCAAGACCCTGTCTCAAGAAAAAAAAAAAAAAAAAAAAAAAAGAAAGACTTTTTGGGGTTGGAAATAACAGGACCCCACTGGGGGTGATTTGACAGGAAATTTTGGACTCATGATCAGGACACAGGGCAAGTCCTGCAGCTGGGGCAGAGCGGGGGAAGGGCTAGGTTGGGACTGGAAAAGCCAGGGACCTGCCCAGTGCTCTCCACACTCTGTCTCATCCCGGTGGAGAAGGCTGCATTCTGTGCATCTCTTGAAATGCCGGTCACCTGCAGAAACTCACCATTCCCAGTTTCCCGGTGACACCCTGATGGGCCCGGTATCCCCACTTTAAAAAGGAGGAAACTGAGGCTCAGAAGACAAGAGGCAGAACCGCTCTCTCAGTGCTGAAGCTGGTTATCACCCTGCACTCCCTGTCATCAGCCTAAGTGGGGCCTGAAGACCGTTGTTAATATGTCCACTGTTAGGGCATCCTGCCAGTGTGGTCATTTCTGTGAATGTGTGACCGCGTTAGGGAGGTGCAGGACTGCTTTATTAAAATTGGGCTGGGTACCCTTTTTTCTGTAAAGACCCAGAGAGTAAATACCTCAGGCTTTGCAGCCACAGAAAATATGCAGGTGAGTAGATGTGGTCGCATCCCAGTAAAACTTTATTTACAAAATTAGATGTGCAGGATTAGGCCCAAGGGCCGTAGTTTGCAACCCTAAAATGAAGTAAGCAGGCCTGCAGTCTTGACCTGCACCTCCCACGGTGTGGACCCTGGGCACAGCAGAACTGACGCCAGGGCTTTCTGTTTTTGAAACTCTGGATTTAATTGTACCCCAGAAATGAAAGATTCGTTTGCTGAACATAGTTATGTCTGAAAATTCCCTTACATATTTTTTCCTGTACTCAAAGCAACATATATTTATGGCAATAATTAGTAGAGTATGGAAATCTCAGCGTAAAAACTGGAATCCACATTTGTGCTTTTTCCAGGGGTTTCCCACCCTGAAACCCTGCGCGGAGCGTCACCCTATATCGGCTGCTGCATGCTTTTGCAGACTCACACGTTGTTTTGAAACACCATGGGCTTCTAGCAGCTCGTTTCCTTGTGTTTGCTTTTTCTCAGCTCAGCCTCCATCTGCAGTGTTGTTCGAGCCTCACACGTGGCTTTGCCGGCTCTCCTTTCACCACTGCCCTGTGGGCCTCAGGCTGACAGCTCCATGGGCATCTGTCCCTCCCCTGCTGACATGCATGGTCCTCATAGTGAGAGGTGACAGAAGCCGCCTCTGCCTTCCTGCTCCCCAGGAGTGGGTGAACATCTTCTGTGAAACCTGCTGGGCTGTCCCTGAGTCTGAGGACACATTCCAGGGGCGAGACCCTGAATAGCATAGGGCTTGGCGTCCCCTTGAGGCCTGACCGGCTGGGGCCAGGGGCCAGTGGGCTTGGGGAGTGGCATGTGATTCATACAGTCCGTGTTGTTCTGAGACCGTTCTAGGGATGCAGCTCTTCACGACTCATATCTATCATCAGTAACATTTGGAGCCATGAAGACAGGGGTTGTTGACCTCAGCTTTATTGAGGTTTGGGGCTGGATGGTTTTTTGCCATGGGGGGCTGTCCTATTAATTGCAGGATGCCTCACAACATCCCTGGCCTTAACCCAGTAAGTGCCAGTATCACTCACAATTGTGACAGCCAAAAATGTCTCCAGACATTGCCAGATGTTCCCGTGAAGGCAAAATTACCCCCGGTTGAGAACCACTATGTCAGAGGGTGGGGAAACCATGGTGGTTTTGCTTCTAATTGGAATCGGGGTGCAGGGGCTCTGGGGATCCCCCTCTAACCAACCTGACCTTCCTGTAGGGTGGTGGGACAGAACACTCAGCACGGTCTGTGGAGCGGTCCACACTCACTTCCGCATGCCTGACTCATTGGCATCTGTGGCCAGAGCCCCCCACTCTGTACAGAGGCGGCCTCAGTGGGGCTTGAGGCAGAGTGCACCCCCAAGCATGCAGGTGGCTTTTTACACAGTCGATGAACAAAGCCGGCCACAGTCACCGAGGCCCCAGGATGCTGGAGAACGCAGAGACGGGGCGGCCTTTACTACCCAACTCAGATCCGCCCACCTGTGTCTCCCAAGTGAGCGCAGCCCACACTCTTAGCTGCCGGAGAGGGTGTGGTTCCCTCATTAATAATCACCATCATGGGGTGGAGGCCTGGTGGGCTCCCCACCCTGAAATCAGCCGGATCCTGAGAGCTCAGGGTGCTCCTGGCCTGCCCGACCCACCCAGCCAGGGATGAAGACTCTTTGCCAGGGTGGCCTGCCTTCCTGCTGTCTGTCCTCTTAAATATGCATGTGACCCTCTATTGAGATGCAATTCACACACCATACAGTTCACTCATCTAAAGTGTACAGCTCCATGACCGCTGGTCTGTCCACAGAGTTGCGCAGCCATCACCACCATCAACCATCACCACCATCGACCATCACCACCAACAACCATCACGACCGTCAACCTTAGAACATTTTTTTTCACCCAGACTGAAACCCAGGACCTGTTGGCAGCTGCTCCCTATTTCCTTCTAGATTTTCAGCTCTCTATTTTTATTTTTATTTTATTTATTTATTTTTTCGAGACAGAGTTTCGCTCTTGTTGCCCAGGCTGGAGTGCAATGGCACAGTCTTGGCTCTCTGCAACCTCCACCTCCCAGGTTCAAGTGATTCTCCTGCCTCAGCCTCCCGAGTAGCTGGGATTACAGGCACCTGCCACCGCACCCAGCTAAGTTTTGTATTTTTGGTAGAGACAAGGTTTCACCATGTTGTTGGCCAGGCTGGTCTTGAACTCCTGACCTCAGGTGATCCGCCCATCTCAGCCTCCCAAAGTGCTGGGATTACAGACGTAAGCCACCGCGCCCGACCAATCAGCTCTCTTTCAAATCTGCTGATCTGCCAGGTCCCGCCGCCTGTGCAGTGTCCACTCAGCTTGGCATCTTGCTGTTCCCAGGGATGGGGTTCCCCCGGGGCCCGGGCTGGGGTCTCTGACCTGTCATGGGTGGGAAGCCCTGGTCATTTAATCCACTTACCCCTTTATTCGGTGTATATTTGTGCAGTGTTGAGTCCAGGTGGTCACACCTGTTGTCTGTACACTAGACTGTAGGTAAGGATGGAATTCCCAGGATCTGCCCAGTACAGGCTTCGGCTGTGACCTGCGCTGAGGCCCAGAGTCCTGTAGGAGAAGGTGCCCCCAGCCCGGTGTCAGGCCCCTGCTGCCGAGGCACAAGCACCAGCCCAGCCCCTGATCATTTAAATGCACTTCCAAAAACAGAGTTTGCTTATTCTAAACAGCCAACTGCATTTGCTAGGCAAAATTATTCTAATAGTCGGTACGGCTACATCAATATTCTACTGCTGCCTTTTTATTAGTAGTTATTTGCCGCTGCAGTCCCCACTGGTTACATCAACATTCTGCTGCTGCCTTTTATTGGCTACGTCAACATTCTACCACTGCCTTTTTATTAGTAGTTATTTGCTGCTGCAGTCCTCACTGGGAGCTTCAGAGGGGTTGGCGAGAAGTTCTCCATCAGCTTCATGGGCAAATGGTAGATGCCCAATCAATGGATGGATGCAGATTCATTTTTGTTATGAAAATGCATAAGAGGCTGGGTGCAGTGGCTCACGCTGTAATCCCAGCACTTCGGGAGGCTGAGGCAGGCGGATCACTTGAACCCAGGAGTTTGAGACCAGCCTAGACAACACGGGGGACCTCGTCTCCACAACAAAATACAAAAATTAGCTGGGCATGGTGGCGCATCCCTATAGTCCCAGGTACTCAGGAGGCTGAGGTGGGAGGTCGAGGCTGCTGTGAGCTGTGATCGCGCCACTGCACTCTAGCCTGGGTGACAGACTGAGACCCTGTCTCAAAAAAAAAAAAAAAACCGTTTTGCTTGCTTTTAACAACATTAAATAATATAAGCCCACATATTAAAAAAAAAAGAATCTCTGGTCAGGCATGGTGGTTCACGCCTATAATCCCAGCATTTTGGGAGGCAGAGGCCTGCAGATCACTTGAGCCCAGGAGTTCGAGACTAGCCTGGGCAATATAGTGAGACCCTGGCTCTCCAAAAAAAAAAAAAATTAGCTGGGCATGGTGGCACATGCTTGTTGTCCCAGCTACTCAGGAGGCTGAGGTGGGGAGAATTGCCTGAGCCCAAGAGATGAAGATTGCAGCGAGCCAAGATTGCACCACTGCACTCTAGCCTCGGCAACAGAGCGAGACTGTGTCTCAAAAAATAAAAATAAAGTGTAAAAAGATTCCTTCTGTTCTCTCCCTAATCCTTTTCCTTTCCATGAAAGTAAATACCGTTAATTGGTGCATATCCTTCCAGACATAGTCCCTGCTTTTCTATAATATAGACTTTAAGCCTTTATTAGTTTCTCTTTAAGCCTTTAAAATGTAAATGAACTTAAGCAATATTATTGGGGGTTTCGTTTTTTTTGTTTGTTTGTTTTTTGTTTTGAGATGGAGTCTTACCCTTGTTGCCCAGGCTGGAGGGCAGTGGGTGCGATCTCGGCTCACTGCAACCTCCGCCTCCTGGGTTCAAGTGATTCTCCTGCCTCAGCCTCCTGAGTAGCTGGGATTACAGGCGCATGCCTCCATGCCCGGCTAATTTTTGTATTTTTGTAGAGATGGGGTTTCACCATGTTGGTCAGGCTGGTCTCAAGCTCCTGACCTCAGGTGATTGGCCCACCTCGACCTCCCAAAGTGTTGGGATTACAGGTGTGAGCTACTGCGCCCGGCCAATATTATTGTTTTGGGACTTGCCTTTTTTATTTAGAAGTTCCTGGATATGTTTTTCTCAGTTCATAGTCATCTGCCTTGTTTTGTCCTGAGACTGCCTAGGTGAAGAATGTTCTAGAATATATCCCCACTCTCCCCTATTTTAGAACATGTATGCTAGCTCCAGATTTTCTTTTCTTTTCTTCTTTTCTTTTCTTTCTTCTTTCTTCCTTTCTGTATTTTACTGAAGATATTTCATTTATTGTATATTTTATATACATGTGCAAGACTTTCTATAGGATATAGTCTTAAAAAGTGAAATTGTTTGGCCATAGTTGGCAGCAGGTGAGCCTCACCTGACAGCATACAGGAGCCAGATGAAAGCAACATGCTTTCCCTTTTAACTGTGCACTTCTGTTTCCCTGGTTTCCTGTGAGCTTGAGACTCTGGACAGATTTCTTTGGAGAATGTCTGTGCTACCATTTTACAAACAGGTTTCTCCTTTTCTATTTGCAGGACAGCTGTGCAAGAGTGCTTCTGTTTCGAGGCGGAAATAAGGAGTTAAAAAACTACAACAGCCAGACTCCATTTCAGGTAAAAGAGATCTCAGCATCAGGAAGGATGTGTGTGGATCACAGTGGGTGATGGCTCTGCGTCTCCACGGTCGTGTTTGTATGTGTGACATGAGGTCGGCTCGTTTTGTTGCGGATGTTTTCTTATTCGGAGGCTGCTCTAGGTGCCTCCCTCTCTTAGTGCAAAGCTGCTGCCCCGTCTCAGTGTGCTTGCTCACACTGGCTCCTTCCTATTAGAGCAAATGGCACAAATAATGTGGAAATGCATGCAGCAGTCAGCGCCGGAAAGGCAGCAAAGACGTAAGTGCTTCCAACTGTGCAGCTGTTGGGAGATGCTGGCTCTGCCGCCCCTCCATCCAGTGGGACAAGCTTCCTGAGGATCACACAGGAGGGGACTTGCCTTCCATCGGCACCCCCATGGGGTCCGCTGTCCCAGAGTGGAGGGAGAACAACCCCAGCCAATCATGGGCCAGGGTGTTCTGTGGTGTAATGCACAAGCCCAGGTCCTAAACTTTTTTAAAAATTGTGGCAAAATACATATAGCATCACATTTAACATTTGAACCATTTTAAAGTGTACACTTTGGTGGTATTAAGAATATTCATGATGCTGTGCAAAACCATCCCCATTGTCTAGCTAAGAACTTAGCTTTGGGAACTTTCCTTTCCCAAAAGGAAACCCTGTACCCACTAACCAGCCACTCCCCACTCCCCCTCCCCCAGCCCCTAGGAAACCACTCATGACTTTGCATCTCCATGAATTTGCCTATTCTGAACATGTGAAATGAATGAGATCATATAATAGATGAGATTTTGTGTCTGGCTTCCGTCACTCAGCATCATGTTGCTGAGGGTCGCCTGCATTGTAGCCTGCACCTGTGCTTCACTCCTTTTCATGGCTGGGTAATATTCTGTTGCACAGATATGGAACTCATCTACGTTTGATGCAGTTGTCCAGAGAACCATTTAGGGTGAAAATAAAATCCTTTAAGCTAAATGCTTGTATTTTTTTTTTTTTTAGCTAAACGAGTTATAGAAATGCTTTTTGATGTTATACACAGTCAGATCCACTTGAACTGAAAATTGACATTTCCATGATTCTCCTCATTTGGAAATGATTTGTGTATCTTATTGCACTGAGAGAGGACTTTAGTTTAGAATTGGCTTCCACGAATGATTTTACTAATACTCTTCTTAGACATTCCTAATATATACAGGCTTGTTTTGTTGAAAATGAATAAGTTCAGCCCAACAACTGGGCCCAGATGTTTCATAACCACTATTATAACCGTTCTCATGCTGTTAATGAAGGCATACCCGACACTGGGTAGTTTATAAAGGAAACAGGTTTAATTGACTCACAGATCAGCATGACTCGGGAGGCCTCAGGAAACTTATAATCATGGTGGAAGGGGAAGCAGACACATCCTTCTTCACATGGTGGCATTAAGGGGAAGTGCCGAGCAAAAGGGGGAGAAGCCCTTTTTAAAACCAGATCTCATGAGAACTCACTCGCTATCATGAGAACAGCAGCATGGGGGTAACTACCCCCATGATTCAATTACCTCCCACTGGGTCCCTCCCATGACACGTGGGGATTATGGGAACTACAAGTCAAGATGAGATTTGGGTAGGGACACAGCCAAACCATATCAGCCATTAGGGAGTTTATGTAACTCTTCAAGCATGGTGAGCCTGGATTTTAGTCTTAAATCTGGCAGTTTGCAAATATCTAATATAAAGTAGATTGTTGAAATGGGTCTCTGGTTTGCTGATGGGTCTATAGAGATTGCAGTTACACTCCAAGAAAATGTCCTCTTTCCAGTGGTGAATATGAGGAGGGTGTGAGTTTCTTTGATTTCACGGTGTGACTGCGCCTGCCCCTTTGGGGTTAGCTGTGCATTCATGGGCTTGGATTAAACATTATTTTTTGGGGCATTAAATAATATATTTCTTTGGTCCTTTATTTTAAAAAGTCACATAGTTGCTTAAATTGCTCAGAAAACAGCTGCTGATACCCGTTGACTCAAGGCAAACACTTGGGTAATACAAAAGCCATTTCTGACTCTCCTGGGCGGTGACTTACAACGGCCACACGGCACTCCAGGGAAGTGAGTCTTCCATGGCACCCGGATGAAAGGTCAGTTTGGGTGGCCTGCCCCCTCCCTGTCAGTCCCCATTACAGCCCTGTCACCACTGGTGCAGTGACCACCTGGGATGGGGATACCCTTATTACGTGAGACCTGGCAGGATGCTTAGTACGCCCTCACAGCAGCAAAACTGCACCAGCACCAACCCTGTGCCATCTGTCTCTATTTTGCTAAGGACAATCAATCAGTGCCACAAATGATTCCAAAAGAAAGTGATACTCACTGTCCCTGAACTGATCAGACTCTGTATGCTGTAGACGTTGCCCAGGTAACTGGTGGAATGAGGTCTCTGCCAATCTATGTGCCCAGAATGGGCCCTGGCAGTGCCTGTCAGGAGCCAGCTTCCTCCTCCTTATCTTCCTGCCTTGTGTTTTATTAATACAAAGAGACTGGATTCACTCTGTGGATCTTTGCCCATAAAACATCCCCAGCTTTTATTTTTCATTCACAGTTGTTCTTCCCCTCCCAATTATGAAAAATGAATCATTTAATATTGAGTTTGTGGGAGAAATGATGGCTGGCTGCACCACTGAAAAGGGATCAAATATGTTCATCTGGAAAGTGCTGATGATGTACAACTGTGCTGCAAAGGCAGGTTTTTCTAAGAAGTCTTGGGATTATTGGAGTTCATCTGGCTGACCCTTGCTTAATGATTTAAAATACTGGACAGACAGCATCAGAAGACCTAGGAACTTGAGAGAAAGGCAGATTCTCAGGATTCACCCCAGTCCCACTGGATCAGAAACTCTTGGGGGCAGGGACCAGTGCTGTGTGTTCTCCTAATTTCCCCAGGGATTCTAATGTTTATTCTGGTTTGAGAATCAGAAGATGGACAGAAGTGGATTTATCTAAGGTAGAGATGAAGCACTTAAACATTTTGGGTGTATGTTGAAGAATGATGGTGATGATGTGATAATGATTGTGTTATGGTGATATTGATAATGATGATAATGATGGTGATGTCAGTGGTGGTGGTGGTGGTCATGATGATGGTCATGTTGATGGTGATCATGGTGGTCATGATGATGGTGACGTTGATGGTTGTGATGGTAATTATCATGATGGTAGTGTTGATAGTGGTCATGGTGTTCATGATGGTCCTGTTGATGGTGATGGTGGTGTTCCTTATGATGGTAATGTTGATGGTTGTGATGGTAGTTATGATGATGGTAATGTTGATAGTGGTCATGGTGTTCATGATGGTCATGTTGATGATGATGGTGGTGGTCATGATGATGGTAATGTTGATGGTGATGGTGATAATAGTGATGGTTTTGCTGATGGCCATGATTATGGTGATTAAGATACTGAAAATGGGCCGGGCATGGTGGCTCACGCCTGTAATCCCAGCACTTTGGGAGGCCGAGGTGAGCGGACCACCTGAGGTCGGGAGTTCGAGACCAGCCTGACTAATATGAAGAAACCCCATCTCTACTAAAAATACAAAATTAGCCAGGCATGGTGGCACATGCCTGTAATCTCAGCTACTCGGGAGGCTGGGGCAGGAGAATAGCTTGAACCTGGGAGGCAGCGGTTGTGGTGAGCCAGGATCGTGCCATTGCACTACAGCCAGGGTGACAAGAGCAAAACTCTATCTCAAAAAAAAAAAAAAAAAAAAAAGATACTGAAAATGATAGTGATGATGATAGTGATGAATTTTCCATTTGCACAGAGTTTTAAAGTTCACAAATGCTTTTCTATATGTTCTTGTTTAATGTTCAGCAACCCAGTGAGGTTGGCTTTTTTATCCCCAGTTTTTAGGAGAAATGGAAATCTAGAGAGACAGATGGTAAGAATTCCAAAATTAGTGATAAGTCAGCGGTCCCCAGGCCTTCTGACTTCCAGTTCAGGGCTCTGGGATCTGCGGTGAGGAAGAGACTTCTTTGTGACAGGCACTTCTCTTGCAACCAAGTGTGAAATGAACATCATCAGGGACCCTTTGCTTTTTGGATTGCTCAGTCCAAGATAGTGAACTTCCTGATTCTGAAGACAAAGAGAAACAGAATGGATAGAAGTCTAAACAGTAGAGGACCCAAGCCAAGCAGGGGGTACAGCAAGGGAGAGAGGCAGAAATGGGCTGCATGTGATGGGTAGTTTGATATGTCAGCTTGACTAGACTCTAGCACCCGGTTATCTACTCAGATGCTAATGTAGGGGTCATCGTGAAGGTGTTCTGTAGATGGGATTAACATCAACAGTCACTTGACTTTAAGTAAAGGTATACCCTCCATGATGTGGGTGGGCCCCATCCGATTTGTTGGAGGCCTTAAGAGCAAAACCTGAAGTTTCTCAGAGAAGAAGGAATTCTGCCCTAAGACTGCAGCATCAACTCCTGCCTGAGTTTCCAGCCTGCTGCCCTGTCCTATGGATTTTGGACTTGTCAGCCTCCACAATCATTTAAACCAATCCCTTAAAATAAATCTCTTTGCATGTGTACACATGCACACGTAAAGTACACACATACACAAATATATACATAGACACATATTACAAATATATGTGTAAATATATATGTATTTGTAAGTGTGTGTACATTCACACACACACACACACACACACACACACACACATCCCATGGGTCTGTGTCTCTGGAGAACCCTGGCTGAAGCATAGGGGAACTGACTGGAGGAGTTGTTCCTGCCTCCCAGCAGCTGCATTCTGAAAGGGGCTTCCACTGTTTTTTGGATACAGGGACTTTAGCACCTGGCATTGTATTTTTGGAGAGGGCAGCCTTCTCCCCACGTGCCGTCATTCTGTCGGTCTCCAGGCTGTATTCAACAGTTTTTAACCAGACATCCAGAAGCAAAGAAAGGGTGGAGAAAATCAGGAAAAAAAAGCAGTGGCAATGAGAGACGTTCAGAATGGCTCCATTTTAATAAGGCCCAAATTTAATATGGGCAGGGAAGGACAAGGATGAAATGGGAGGGAAAAGACAAAGAAGGCCTTGATGTGGATGTCTTTCTGATGAATGACACTGTGCTTGGTGGTTTGGGTACCTTTCAGTGCATGGGGGCACCCTGCCTAGTCCTGTGCTGAGCCCTTTCCATGTGGTCCCACGAAGCAGGGCCTCCTGTGGATGAAGAGCCCAGGTCACACAGCTCCTAAAGGGACAATGAACAGGGCATAGGCTGCTGCATGCCAGACCCCGTGTTCTTCCTTAACCCTTAACACTGCACATAGAAGGAGGAGAAAGGCCGAAGCCAGAAACAAAGAACTGAATTTCCAGTTCTCTGGCAATCAGGTGATGGACCCCAGCATCGCCACAGGCTAAGCCGGTGATGGCAGAGGCCCAGGAATGCCGTTGGCAATGGTTCTGTGTTGTATTGCGCTCTTCACTCAAGGATCCCGGGCAAGGCGTTTTTGGATGTGGCCTGTCCCCAGTGCATTCACTGGGGGAGGACTCAGCCCATGAAAGTGAGGGCGGATCTCCCGAAATGTCAGAGCCTGGCTTTTGCCCCCCAGACCCTTCGTCTGATTTCCTTTTGCACAGAGCTCCAAACTGAGTTCCCACATTTAGCAATTTAGCCAGAGGGGGATGAGTACATTTTCTCATGCCACGCATGGTAGTGGCTGCCAGAGCACTCTGCCAGTGGCTGTGCACTCTGCAGTTCCTCTGATCATGCTGGTGGAGGCAACTGCGTGGTTGAGGGACAGTCCGTGATGAAGGCCGCCTGACACCGTGGGTGACATTGTGGTTCCTGGCGTTGCACTTTTCAGAAACCCACGAAATCTGCTCAGCGGACCCTTCTCTTCCCTCCAGGTGGCTTTCTGAGTTTCTCTCCTTGTTAAATGAGCCCCAACAAGACTGTTTGGTTGTGCCTTCCCTGTTTTGTGGAAATCCACGTGGATGTGGGAACAAGGTCATGGCGTTTTCTCCCAGGACCTTCCTCTTCCCCGATGAGTGCCATGGGCGGGGTCCCAGGACGTCCCTGTTGTGCTGCCGTCTGCATTGCAATTTCTATGAGCTGATGTGGGCAAATTGTAAAGTTCATGTAAGACTGTCTCTTAGACACACACACACATACACACACGGCTCTCCTAGAGGTGCACGTGCCTGTCAGTCCACAGGCGGGAGCTGGCCCAGCTCCCTGGCAGGGAGGTGCCAGGCCCTTCCTAACAACCAGCTCTCAGTGGGAACTGGCAGAGCAAGAACCCACTCACTGTGATGGTTAATGTTACACATCAACTTGATTGAGGGATGCCCGCAGGGATGGTGAAGTATTGTTTCTGGGTGTGTCTGAGGGTGTTGCCAGAGAAGGTGGACATTTGAGTCGGTGGGCTGGGAGAGGAAGACCCACCCTCAATATGGGTGGGCACCATCCAGTTGGCTGCTAGCACGGCGAGAACTAAGCAGGTGGATGCAGGTGGGATGACCTTGCCTGCTGGGTCTCCTGGCTTCCTTCTTCCTCCCATGCTGGATGCTTCCTTCCACTGCTGACCTGGGACAGCAGACTCCAAGTTGTTTGGCCTTTGGACTCTGGGACCTACACCAGTGTCTTGCCGGGGACTCTTGGTCCTTCGACCACAGACTGAAGGCTGCACTGTCAGCTTCCCTGGTTTTGAGGCTTTCGGACTTGGACTGGGCCACTACCTGCTCCTCTCTTCCCCAGCTTATAGATGGCTTGTTGTGAGACTTCTGCTTGTGATGCTGTGAGCCAATTCTCCCTTAAAAAACTCCCTTTCCTGTGTAAATGTATCCTATCAGTTCTGTCCCTCTGGAGATCCCTGATTTAATACACTCACTTCGGAGGGGAGGGCATGGATCTGTTCATGAGGGATCCACCCCCATGGCCCGGACACCTCCTGCTAGGCCCCGCTCCCAACACCACCACACTGGGGATTAAATTTTAATGTGAGGATTGGAAAGGGCCAGTGTTCAAAGTGTAGCACTGGGTAAGCCAGTGTAATCACCAAGGTCCTCGTAGGACACACACAGGGAAGGAGGCTGCGTGAAGGTGGAGGCGGTGGAATTGGGACGTGGGATGGGGGCAGAGATCAGATGGTGCTGCCAGGAGGTTGGGAAGGACCCTCCCCCAGAGCCTTCCTGGGGAACATGGCCCTGATGACACCTCGGGGTCAGCTTAGTGATGCCATTTTGGACGCTGGCTTCCAGGACTGCATGGAAGGTTTGTTGCTTGAAGCCACCTTGTTTGTGATCATTTGTTCCCACAGCCACAGAAAGCAGCTACCAGAGACCATAGGTGGGTGTCAGTGGCGAGTTCCCACACTTCTGCTGCTCAGGCCCCCCCGGACACACGAAGCCAGGGCCGCCCTGCCATCTGCATCCCCCAGAGTGCCGCCCTGAAGCAGCTTCACCTTTGCATGAAAATCGTAAGCAGCTTGGGTGCGTCTCTGCTGTTTGCCACCAACGAAAGCCACACAGAAAAGCCACGGCATAGGAGCCAACTTGAGAACAGTTTCAGCACTGAGACGGGTACTAGCTCCATCGCCACCCAGAGACTGCATTTTGCACTTACTGGGTGATTTGATAAAATTCCATTTATTTGAACAAGACAGCCAAGTAGCTAGACAGCTTGTGTCTATCCACTTTAAAAGAGGAGGGAGCAAATGCAGCCGGGAATTGGCAAAGGACTACGGTTTCCACAGCGCACCCTTGGAAAGGTTTTGTGTTGTGTCCAACACCATTTCTATGAACAAGATGGAACTTGTTTCCAGAATTCTCTTCCTGGTTCTCAGTCACCCAAGAAGGTGGTTTATTTTGGGTCTGCATTTACTGAGGCACAAGACCTCGGCCAGGAGAGACGCCCCAAGGAAACCGGCCCACTCTCAGCCACAGATCTGGCCAGAGGGCACAGCAGGGGCCTAGCATTCCCGTCTGCAGAACCTGGGTTTAAATCCGGCTTGGGTTTCTTCTCAGCTGGTGCCCCTGGGCAGGCCACTTAGGATTTACTTAAAAGTCTCCAAATGCTCCCTTACTGAGTCAAAGCGTTTGCCCCGTAAATTCATGTCTATCTAGAACCTGTGAATGTGATATTGTTTGGAACTAGGGCCTTTGCAGATGTCACTGAGTTAAGACGACCTCATGCTGGATTGGGGAGGCCCTAATCTTGAAAGATGTCCTCTTAAGAAAAGCAAAAAGAGACAGACACACAAGGGTTAGAACGCCACGTGAAGATGGAGGCCAAGATGGGAGTGATGTGGCCGCAAGCCAAGGAATGTCCTTGAAGTTGGGAGAGGCAGGAAAGACCCTCCCCTAGAGCCTTTGGGTGGGGGTGGGCAGCCCTGCCAACACCTGGAATTCAGACTTCTGGCCTCCAGAACTGTGGGAGTAGAAACTTCCATTGTTTAAGCCACCCACTTTATGATGTCACGGCACAGCAGCCAGGGGAAATGAATTTATGATGTCACAGTGCAGCAGCCAGAGGAAATGAATTTATGACATCACCACGCAGCAGCCAGGGGAAATGAATTTATGACATCACAGCGCAGCAGCCAGGGGAAATGAATTTATGACGTCACCACGCAGCAGCCAGGGGAAATGAATTTATGACGTCACCACACAGCAGCCAGGGGAAATGAATTTATGATGTCACAATGCAGCAGCCAGGGGAAATGAATTTATGACATCACCACACAGCCGCCAGGGGAAATGAATTTATGACATCACCACACAGCAGCCAGGGGAAATGAATTTATGATGTCACAGCGCAGCAGCCAGGGGAAATGAATTTATGACATCACCACACAGCAGCCAGGGGAAATGAATTTATGACGTCACGGCACAGCAACCAGGGGAAACGAATTTATGACATCATGGTGCAGCAGCCAGGGGAAATGAATTTATGACGTCACGGTGCAGCAGCCAGGGGAAATGAATTTATGATGTCACAGCGCAGCAGCCAGGGGAAATGAATTTATGACGTCACGGTGCAGCAGCCAGGGGAAATGAATTTATGATGTCACGGCACAGCAGCCAGGGGAAATGAATGTATGACATCACAGTGCAGCAGCCAGGGGAAATGAATTTATGACGTCACGGTGCAGCAGTCAGGGGAGATGAATGCAACCCCTCTCTACTTCTTTGAAATAGGGCTAATCACTGCAGTTAAGGGAGTGTCCAGAAGTTTGCATAGCATCACATATAGGTGCTGTAGTCTTAATGTGCCTTCAAATTCATGTGTTGGCCAGGCGTAGTGGCTCATGCTTATAATTCCAGCACTTTGGGAGGCCTAGGCAGGCAGATCTCTTAAGGCCAGGAGTTCGAGGCCAGCCTGGCCAACATGCAAAACCCCATCTCTACATACAAAACAAAACAAAACAAAACAAAACAAAAAACACATACATACACACACACACATACACACACACACAAAATTAGCTGGGCATGGTGGCATGCACCTGTAATCCCAGCTACTTGGGAGGCTGAGGCATGAGAATCACTTGAACCTGAGAGGCAAAGGTGGCAGTGAGCAGAGATCATGCCACTGTACATCAGCCTGGGCCACAGAGCGAGATCCTGTCTGAGAAAAAAAAAAATTGTGTTGAAATTTAATCACTGGTGTGGCAGCACGAAGAGGTGGGACCTTTTGGAGGTGATTACATCATGAGGGTAGAGCCCCCGCAATGGGATTCGTGCCCTTGTACAAAAGGCTGGAGGTGGACCTGGTGCAGTGGCTCACGCCTGTAATCCCAGCACTTTGGGGGGCTGAAGCGGGCAGATCACCTGAGGTCAGGAGTTCGAGACCAGCCTGGCCAATATGGTGATACCCTGTCGCTACTAAAAATACAAAAGTTAGCTGGGTGTGATGGGCTGGGTGTGGTGGTGCTCGCCTGTAATCCCAGCTACTCGGGAGGCTGAGGCAGGAGAATCACTTGAACCCGGGAGGCAGAGGTGGCAGTGAGCAGAGATCTTGCCACTATACTCCAGCCTGGGCCATAGAGCGAAATCCTGTAATCCCAGCTACTCGGGAGGCTGAGGCAGGAGAATCACTTGAACCCGGGAGACAGAGGTTGCAGTGAGCTGAGGTCAGCGCCATTGCATTCCAGTCTAGGTAACCAGGGCGAAACTCCATCTCAAAAAAAAGGGCTGAAGGCAACTGCCTTGTCTTTCCGCCCATGAAGACACATTGAGAGCCACCACCTGTGCAGCAGGGAGCAGCCCTCCCCAGGCACCGCACCTACTGGCTCCTTGATCCTGGACTCCCGGCCACCAGAGCTGTGAGCCATAGATTTCTGCCATTTATAATCGACCCAGCCTCAGGTGTTTTGGCATAGAGGCCCCGACTCACTAAGACGCGCAGGTGGAGGGGTCAGACAGTGCCTCATGACTGTGGGTACTGTCATCAGCATCAACCCTACCGTAGGAACAGGCCAACCTTGGGAGCCCAGAGAGGCTGGCCCAGGCCACGGGGGCCCAGGGAGGCCTGCAGCATGGGCCAGGGCAGTGCCAGCGAGTGTGCAGGACGGAGACTTCCTTCCATGGCAGGAGGAGGTGGTTGTGTCCGGCCGGCCCCCCATGATCCCTGCAAACACTCCAACCGTGAGGCTTGGTGCCCTAGTCTGGAGCCCAGGTCACCCTGTGGGTTCCTGGGTGGCTATGCAGCAGGGTGAAGAAACATGGCTGGTGCCACCTCCAGGATTCTGGTCCATCTCAGGTTTCCTATTCTCAGTGTGAAGGGAGGGTGAGCAGGTGGAGCCTGAGAGTGAGGACGTCTCCCCACATGACGGGCGGAGTCTCTGAGCTTGTGCAGCCCAGGGTCCTGGGAGAGTTTGCCAAGATGATGCGCCCCGGGGGAGCTGCTTGCCGGGCAGCATGCCAGGCCTGGGGACGTTGCTGTGCACAGGGTTCTTCGCCCACTTTCACCCCCGCTGCCTGTGTTCTGTGGGCGGAGCCGGGAGGGGCGGTACTGAGGCTCTTGCAGACTGAATGAGGGAGTATCAGCTTCGATTTTAGCCTTTTCTCTTCCACATGTGAGTGACCAAGCAAATCATTATTTTTATTTCTTTTCCCTTCTTTTGGTGTGTTTATCCAGTGTATTTAGAAGCAGCTGGTTGGCAGGGAGCTGGGCACTGGCTGGTACCTGCCATTCATCTTGTGATCAGTCAACCTCCTGCAGGGCAGGCAGTGAGTCTGGGCCCGGGGCCCAGCTCTCGTTTGGTTGATAGAATGAGCCGTAGTGTAAAGTTCA
This sequence comes from Pan paniscus, assembly GCF_029289425.2. Lineage (NCBI taxonomy): Eukaryota > Metazoa > Chordata > Mammalia > Primates > Hominidae > Pan > Pan paniscus. The sequence continues at coordinate 71,926,327 of NC_073258.2, read as the reverse complement.
CCGTCAGCCGTCTGGAGGTTGGATCTGACCCAAGAGAGCTTGATTGTAACCTGCCCAGATGTTAAAATTTAATTTTTTTTAATTTAAAAAAAATTGAATGTGTTGCTGGTATTTAAACTTCCAGGAATTTCATTAAAAAATTCAGCTTTCCAGCTTCTCTTGAAAAATTAGGAAACGTGGCCACACCCAGGCAGCCTCTGTGCATGTGGACATTCGGCAGGGGTTGGGAGCGTGGCCCCTCTGGAAAGGCTGTGCTCTCCAGCCTGCCACACTCCCCACCGCACCCTGCAGCCCGCCCCTGGTCCACCTCCTCCACGTTGCAGCGTCGTGGCCCTGCTGAGGGCACGCAGTTGGCGGAGTCAGTCATTTAGAAGTAGCTTCTTTTAAAAGTTCCTCTGAGTCTTATTTGGGATTCAGACTCTGTGTTCCCATAGAAACAGGGAAGTGGAAGTTGTATTTCTAGATTAGGGCGTAGAAACCTGGGTAACCCAAAATGTGGCTGATGTTTGGTGCATATCTATGATGAAAAGTAATCAGGGATCGAATTCATTGTTTCCACCAGTACATATGGAGTTTCTCGTAAGAGCCACGCTGTCTTCTAGGTGCTGGGGACACATCAGTGAGCCACACCACACTCTGCTCTCTGGAAGTGCACATTAGATAATTAACAAGTAAGCAGAGAAACGTGCAACATGTCGGGGTTGGTAAATGACAGGAAGAAAAATACAGCAGGGTGAGGGTGGAATGGTACGGAGCTGGCAATGCGGAAGCGAGTTTCCTTCACGCTGGGAGCCGAGGGCGGCTTCTGTGACATTTGGGGCAAAGACCAGGAAAAGAGGAAGGAAAGAGTGGGCCCTCAGGATGTCAGAGGGAAAGGCATCTCAAAGAGTGGGGCTGACACGTGCAAAGGCCCTGGGGTCAGTGCATGCCTGGGGTGTGTGGGAAGCAGCCAGGAGACTGGCTAGCTGCAGAGGTGGGGGTGGGATGGTGCCCACACCAGTGGTGGGAAATGAGACCACAGAGGGCCACGCTGCTTGGCAGGGACTTTACTCTGGGGGAGATGTACAGTGCCAGCAGTGCAGAAGAGAACTCTAAAATGGCATTTAATCTGTGCATCCGTCACCCACCCAGATGCTATCCTGGATGGGGAGCAATGTTGGTAAAATCTCATGAAGATGCTGAGTGAGGCATCTGGATTTGGCAGAATATTCTAGAGCTCCCTGTCCAGTCCAGTAACCACAGGACGCACATGGGTATTTATATGTAACTATAATTTTTTAAAATGTAGAGTTCAGGCCAGGCGCAGTGGCTCACACCTATAATCCCAGCACTTTGGGAGGCCAAGGCAGGAGGATCACCTGAGGTCAGGAGGTCAAGACCATCCTGGCCAACATGGTGAAACCCCATCTCTATTAAAAATACAAAAATTACCCAGGATTAGCCAGGCATGGTGGTGGCACATGCCTGTAATTCCAGCTGCTCGGGAGGCTGAGGCAGGAGAATAGCTTTAACCCTGGAGGTGGAGGCTGCAGTGAGCCAAGATTGTGCCACTGCACTCCAGTCTGGGTGACGGACAAGACTTCATCTCAAAAAAAAAAAAAAAAATGTAGATGTCAGTTCCTTAAGCACATTTCCCATGTTTCAGGTGCTCTGCAGCCAGACCCTACTGCACAATGTTCTGGAAGTTGATGGGTCCTTAGTCCAGAATGCTGGCCTTGTTCCTTACATTTGGGTACTGCAGGGCTGTTTTCTAACCTTGAAACGTCACGAGTGTGTGTGTGTGTGTGTGTGTGTGTGTGTGTTGGGGGTGGGTGGCGTGTGTGTGTGTGTGTGTGTGTGTGTGTGTGTGTGTGTGTGTGTGTGTGTGTTGGAGAGGTGCCTCAAGAATTTCACCAGATTGGGGTCAGCACAGGGAGATTTTCCAAGTCAGTTGGTTAATTGAGAAGGGTTGGTTAGTGCAGAGGGAGGTTGAGCCTGGGAAGGGTTGGTTAGCGGAGAGGGAGGTTGAGCCTGGGAAGGGTTGGTTAGTGGAGAGGGAGGTTGAGCCTGGGGAAGGGTTGGTTAGTGGAGAGGGAGGGTAAGCCTGGGGAAGAGTTGGTTAGTGGAGAGGGAGGGTGAGCCTGGGGAAGAGTTGGTTAGTAGAGAGGGAGGTTGAGCCTGGGAAGGGTTAGTTAGTGGAGAGGGAGGATGAGCCTGGGAAGGGTTGGTTAGTGGAGAGGGAGGGTGAGTCTGGGAATGGTTGGTTAGTGGAGAGAGAGGTTAAGCCTGGGAAGGGTTGGTTGGTGGAGAGGGAGGTTGAGCCTAGGGAAGGGTTGGTTAGTGGAGAGGGAGGGTGAGTCTGGGAAGGGTTGGTTAGTGGAGAGGGAGGTTGACCCTGGGGAAGAGTTGGTTAGCAGAGAGGGAGGGTGAGCCTGGGGAAGGGTTGGTTAGTGGAGAGGGAGGGTGAGCCTGGGAAGGGTTGGTTAGTGGAGAGGGAGGTTGAGCCTGGGGAAGGGTTGGTTAGTGGAGAGGGTTGGTGAGCCTGGGGAAGGGTTGGTTAGTGGACAGGGAGGCTGATGTTGGGGAAGAGTTGGTTAGTGGAGAGGGAGGTTGAGCCTGGGAAGGGTTGGTTAGTGGAGAGGGAGGGTGAACCTGGGGAAGGGTTGGTTAGTAGAGAGGGAGGCTGATCCTGGGAAGTATTGGTTAGTGGAGAGGGAGGTTGAGCCTGGGAAGGGTTGGTTAGAGGAGAGGGAGGTTGAGCCTGGGAAGGGTTGGTTAGTGGAGAGGGAGGTTGAGCCTTGGGAAGGGTTGGTTAGCGGAGAGGGAAGTTGAGCCTGGGAAGGGTTGGTTAGCGGAGAGGGAGGTTGAGCCTGGAAAGGGTTGGTTAGTGGAGAGGGAAGTTGAGCCTGGGAAGGGTTGGTTAGTGGAGAGAGAGGTTGAGCCTGGGAAGCGTTGGTTAGTGGAGAGGGAGGTTGAGCCTGGAAAGGGTTGGTTAGTGGAGAGGCAGGTTGAGCCTGGGAAGGGTTAGTTAGCGGAGAGGCAGGTTGTGTCTGGGAAGGGTTGGTTAGTGGAGAGAGAGGTTGAGCCTGAGAAGGGTTGGTTAGCGGAGAGGGAGGTTGAGTCTGGGAAGGGGTGGTTAGCGGAGAGGGAGGGTGAGCCTGGGAAGGGTTGGTTAGTGGAGAGGGAGGTAGAGCCTGGGAAGGGTTGGTTAGTGGAGAGGGAGGTTGAACTGGGAAGGTTTGGTTAGTGGAGAGGGAGGCTGTGAAGGAGAGGACTTGAGGTCACGTTCATTCCCACCAAGGGCTGTAGATCCAAGAATTAGGAGAGCCATTCCTTGTGCGCTGGAAGGGTGAGCCCTCGAGCTCTTCCCCCATAACCTCCCACTCAGGGGTGCTGCATCCCCAGGCACCTGCAGCTTTGGTGGTAACCTAGTGTCTCAGGAGTCTAAAGTCATTCTGTTGTCTCTCTAAGCAAAGCCACCTGAGGTCAACCCTGCCCACATGCCCTGATGCACTCAGGCTGGGGCCTGCAAGGTACCTGCGGGTCAAGGCTCTCCATGAGCTTAGTGATGCTGAAGGCCTGGCAGGCACACAACCCTGGGCTCCGTTGTGTGAAATGAAGAAGTGGTTGTGGTGAGGTGGCAGTCTGGAGAAAACCATCCCTGATGGCAGCAGGAAGGGCTGGAAGCCGTCGGAGCTCAGCGTATTGGAGGCCTGGCCCTTCCACATGAGGCTGTAGGTGTGGCTGATAACAGCACCTTGGAGGAACCACGACCAGGCTGGTGGGGGCCTTGCTGATCTCACCAGCCTTCTGCCTTCACCTCCTCCCTCTGCTCAAGCCTCCCAGGCCTCCACTTTTGCTTTTAATCAAGCACAGGAAACACATGCTCACCCCAGGGCCTTTGCACTGCTGTGGACTCTGACTAGAATGCTTCCTCCAAGGATCTTATGGTTCATCTCTCCAGCAAAGCACCCCGAGGGAAGTCCTTCTATTGACAAGAGCCACCCATACACAATTTCCATCCCCTGCATAAGTGCCTCAAGTGGAAGATGGAGATGGGCAGCTGATAATCACCTGTCATTAAAGGAAAGCTGTCATCTCAAAGGCAGATATGAAACAAGCAGAACTAAATACTCTGGGCGGAAACCAAGACAATTTGGGGAACAGAAGGGAATTTCCAAAGGAGATACTGTACCTAATATCCTCAGTGCAGTAAGAGAATATAATAGCATCTGTGAAACAGGGAGCATTTGAGAAACTCTTGAAGATCAATAATGATTGCAAAAAATGGCATAGCAGTAATGTTGGAGATGAACACAAGGAGGTGGAAGAGAGCCCTGGAATCAGGTAGAATTGGAGGAGTCATCTTGTAGGTTCAGCATCTGAATAATGAGGGAGAAATAAACAAAGAGATCATCCAAGACAAAGCCACTGAGCAGATGGATGTGATTCCCAGTTGAAAGGGCCCTGGTGTGAGAAGACACCCCCAGGCAGGATGGAGGTCCTAAAAGCTCAGAACTCAGGGAATAGAAACAGAAACGCAATCTTAAAAGTTTCAAGAGAGAAAAATCAAGTTGTGCATAGAGGATCTGGGGTCTGTCCTCTCAGCAGCCATATGGGAAGTGCAGTGGGAAAATCCTTTCAAACCAGTGTTCTAGCAAATCAGTGAGACAGTCCCAGAGGTGTTTCAGATGCACGTGTTCTCGAATCGGCCCCTCCTATGCTGCTTTCTCAGGAAGCTGCTGGAGAGGAGCTTCACCCAGAGAGGGAGTGAGCCAGGGGACAGGAAGACCTGGACTCCGGGGAGGGCCCTGGCACCGGGCAGAGGCCGGGCCGGGCCTGGGATGAGTGTGGAGCTTCAGCCTAGGTGGGCACAGGAGGGTGGATGGCTCTGGGAGAGGGTGACTCAGAAACCCAGGCAACAGAGATTGCCAGATGTGTTTGCACCTTACAGGAAGAGACCTGCGCTCTGCAATTTACACCTCTGTCAGAACTTGGTGATAAATTCGTTACATGTAAATAGAAAGGCAGATTTCAAAATGTAGCTGTTATATACTCGAGGGAAATAGAATTGCAGTCGACTGCCTACCTTGCTGTGGACAAGATGTAGCTAGCCATAATAGCATAAACACAGGAACCATGATTTAACCAAGTGGGCCTGTGGCTGTCTTGGGCTGTGTGATAAATGAGTGAAACTCTCATCTTCCCTGGCAGGAAGTCAACAAGTAATATTTAAACAGAAGGAAATCAAGACGGATGATCAGATGTTTGCTATTTACAAATAGGCAGCAAGCACCTGAAAAAGCACTGTGGCGTGGGATGTGGTTGGCCCTGTGGTGAGGAAGGGATTGGGTGGGAGGGGAGCAGCTCATACCCCATGTAGAACAAAGCATCCATCCAGACAGGACATTGTTGCTGTAAAAGTTAAATTTCATTTGTTTAGAGAAAATCTTTAATATTACCTCTTCTCCGTCTCCTGATCTGGCACTGGGTGTTGCAAACAAGACTGCATTTCAGGGTCAGTGCTCCACAGCACTCAGGACTTGCCATCCTTCTGGCCCAGGCTCTTCTCCTGCCTCCTCAGCCCCTGTCCCTGCCGCCCAGGGGTATTGCCACCTGCTCACCCCATGAGTTTGCTGTGCCCTAAATCTGGACCCATTGCCATCTCTGTTTGCATGGGAAAAGCTCCTGGTTACTCCTGGGTTTGGCCTGCTTAGCAGCCTGGCCAGATCCCTAGTTCTCAAGGTGCTTCAAGCCTGGGCATCCAATTGAGTTTCCACCTAAGGACACTAGAGTGGGTTGTAGTCCTAGCCAGTTTCATGTGCAGGGCTCTATAGGTGCCCTCCCTAGCACGGCCACACTTTCTTTCTTGAGTTTATCTAAGAAGTGCCTTAGCCACCCTCTCTGCTGCTGAGCCACCTCCAACAGGGGACATAATCTCCTCCAGACACAGACAGACCCCTTTGAACATGTCGGTGACTGAGCACCATCTTCTCAATGATGTGATGTCTCTCCAGCCAGGTGAGACTGCTTGCTCCATCGCCACGACCTTTGCCAGGTGAACTCCTTCCCACCCCTCAGAGCCAAAGTGCTTCCTCTGCAGGAAGCTTTTATTTTGATTCCCACAGTACTTGCTGGGTACCTTTTCTGTATTGTATTACAATGAATGGTTCATGCATAAGTCTCCCAAGCTAAACTTTAAAGTGCTTTGAGAGGGATGCACTTTCCCATCTATCTTTATTCTCCTGGCACCCAGCACCAGACCCAGAACCCTCAGTAACAAATGTAAGTGAACAGGCAAAGGGCCTGTCTGGTCTTATGGCTCCATGTAATTTCTTGAGCTGGCCACTGAGTGGCAGTGTTAACCTGATACAGCTTGGTGCAGAGTTAAGGAGGAAGGGCTTGTGAAATGCAAAAGGTGAGGGCAGAGTGCAACTGATGCTTGGTGAGATACTTATAATCCACTGTTTCTATCCTGAAGAAGTATCTGTCCCTGAATGTACATCCTCAAGTTCATCTGTTAGAAGTGAAGTGGAAATGACACTCTGCTAGTCTGCTAGGGCTGTGCTATGGTTTGGATATGGCTCGCTTGTCCCCACCAAATCTCATGTTGAAATTTGATTCCTCAATGTGGGGGTGTTGGGAGGTGGGACCTAGTGGAAGGTGTTTGGGTTCTGGGGCAGATCCCTCATGAATAGCTTGGTGGTGTTCTCTAGTAGTGAGTGAGATTTCACTCTCTAGATGGGATTAGTCCTCATGGGAATGGGTTTGTTCCCATAAGAATGGCTTGTTATGAAGCCAGGACACCCCTCAGGTGTGGTTCCTCCTTGCATGTGTCTACTTCCCCTTTGACCTTCTCTACCATGTTGTGTTGCAGCACAGAAACCCTCACCAGAAGCCAAGGCGATGCCCTTGAACTTCCCACACCACAGAACCTTGAGCTAAATAAACCTCTTTTCTTTTCTTTTCTTTTCTTTTTTTTTCGAGACAGAGTCTCACACTGTCGCCCAGGCTGAAGTGCAGTGGTGTGATCTCAGTTCACCGCAACCTCCGCCTCCTGGGTTCACACAATTCTCCTGCCTCAGCCTCCTGAGTAGCTGGGATTACAGGCTCCCACCACCACACCCAGCTAATTTTGTATTTTTAGTAGAGATGGGGTTTCACTATGTTGGCCAGGTCTCAAACTCCTGACCTCGTGATCCATCCACCTTGGCCCCTCAAATAGCTGGGATTACAGGCATGAGTCACCACACACAGCCCTCTTTTCTTTTGAAATGACCCAGTCTCCAGTATTATTATATTATTATTATTATATATTATATTATTGTTATAACACAAAACAGACAAAGACAGGCTGCTATAGCAAAGTGCTGTAGGCTGGGAGGTGTTACACAACAGACATTTATCACTCACAGTTCTGGAGGCTGGAAGTCCGAGCAAGGTTGTGGCTGATTCCATTTCTCATGGGGGCTGATTTCCTTCTCCCTGTGCCCTCATGTGGCAAAGAAAGAGTGAGCTGGCTCTCTGGTGCCTCTTCTTATAAGGACACGAATCCTATCGTGGGGCCCCACCCTCATGACCTCACCTAAACCTAAACACCCCTAAGAGGTCCCAATACAAATGCCATCCCCTTGGGGATTAGAGCTCTGACATATGAATTTGGGAGAGTTGGGAGGGGACACACAATTTAGTCCATAGCGACCCCAACAGCAAGTTTAGGAGATATGTTTCAGGTCAGGAGTATTAAGTAGTTTTCTCAGTTTACCGTAATGCTTCTGTTATCTGTAGTTCTGCAATATTTTGCTTTCAACACACGGCCTGCTGTCATCCTTCAGATGTAGTTCTGGGAGGCATCATGTGTCTAAGTGTGTCAGCCTCCATTTTTGTGCAGTGTGTGGAGTTAGCTATCTGTCTAGTTCATGAATAGATAGAACTCGGGGGAGGGGAGAGAGGACTACGTGTATTGAGTATCCACTATATACACATAGGGGCCAGATACTTTATTGGTGTGACATGGTCCTTGAATGTTCTGCATGTTTAAATATTATGAACCAATTTTACCAACAAGCTTATGAGGAATAATTGAAATTGGGGACTATCAGACACCAAACTTGTTTTCCATCAGCCCCTCTGCCTCCTGGGATTCAAACCCATAAATCTCTATCTTTGTCTCCCACCAGAAAGAATGCTTCAGAAGGGCAGAGGCCAGTCCCGTGGTCATCATCTCCCCGCCACATAGCACACTTGGGAGCTCAGCAGATATTTTATGACTAAAGGAAGGAAGTGCCCATGACCCCTGTGTGGTGCTAGTTCATTTTAGCTGGTGCTTTTTCAGCCATTTTTTCCTTTTTTCTTGCACCCTCCATGAAGTTTTAATGCCCCACATAGGCTCTAAATCTTTTTAGTTATCACTGCATTGCTGTGCTTCAAGCCCCCTCCAGCAACCAATGTTCACCCTCTCATCAGGGTGTTGCTGTCACCCCTTTTGACAATGGTTTACGGCAGTTGTAATTTATCCTCTTAGAAAAATTGAGTCGGTTCTGGGGGGAATTATCAGAGGAGGAGGGGCACTGGGTAATGGGAGAGATGCCTTTGTGTCCTGGGCCTGCTGTGATAAGTGACCAATCCCTGGGTGGGTAGAAACAGCAGAAATTCTTTGGGAGGCCAAGGTGGGTGGATCACGAGGTCAAGAGTTCAAGACCAGTCTGGCCAGCATGGTGAAACCTGGTCTCTACTAAAAATACAAAAATTAGCTAATTAGCTGGGCATGGTGGCATGTGCCTGTAATCCCAGCTACTCAGGAGGCTGAGGCAGGAGAATCGCTTGAACCCAGGAGGCAGAGGTTGCAGTGAGCCGAGATCGCGCCACTGCACTCCAGCCTGGTGACACAGTGAGACTCTGTCTCAAAAGAGAGAAAGAGGGAGAGAGAGAGAAAGAGAAGAAGGGAGGGAGGGAGGAAGGGAAGGAGGGAGGGAGGGGGGAAGGAGGGAGGGAGGGAAGGAGGAAGGCAGGCAGGCAGGAAGGAAGGAAGGAAGGAAGGAAATTGATTCTCTTCCAGTTGAGGGGTTCAGAAGTCTGAAATCAAGGTGTGGGTGGGGCTGCCTTCCTTCTGGAAGCCCTGGGGAAAAACCATTCTTCATCTCCTCCAGCTCTGGGTGGTGATGGGCAGTCTTGGTGCTCCTTGGCTTATGGCTGCATCACACCAATCTCTGGACCCCCACCCCAGCTCAACCCCTGTGGTCACATTACCTTCTCTTCTGTGTGAAATCACCCTCTTAGAAGGACACTTGGGATACATTTAGGGCCCACCTGGATGATCCAGGATAGTCTCTGCATCTGAAGATTGTTAACTTCATGACATCTATGAAGACAAAGGTCACTTATTTATGGGCTCCAGGGATTGGGACTTGATCTCTTCTAGGCCGTTGTTCTGCCTACCTCTAAAGAGAGGAGCCACACAGCGGGGAGGGCTACGGGTAGGACGGGGCCTTTCTTGGTCCATCATGGGGAAGGGAATGAGGTGTGAGAAGTTCTGTAGGACCAGGGTGGACCAGGAGGGCCCAGGTCAGCAAATCCCAAAGTTGTTGAGCTGTTGGATGGAGAACGAAGCTCAGGAGAGGCCTTGGTGAGCAGGCTGCCCCAGACATGGAGCACCTTGCTAGCACCTTGCTAGCCTCTTTTTTAGAATTATTATTAGTTTTATTTTATTATTATTTTTATTGAGACAGTCTCACTCTGTTGCCCAGGCTGGAGTGCAATGGCACAATCTCGGCTCACTGCAACCTCCGCCACCCAGGTTCAAGTGATTCTCCTTCCTCAGCCTCCCGAGTAGCTGGGACTACAGGCACGTACCACCACACCCAGCTAATTATTTTTGTATTTTTAATAGAGATGGGGTTTCACCATGTTGGTCAGGCTGGTCTCAAACTCCTGACCTCAGGTGATCTGCCCGCCTTGGCCTCCCAACATGTTGGAGCTATCCTCTTTTTAAACGTAAGTGCACGAGATCTTGAGAAGCTCCCAGCAAAACCCAAAGCCTGGGAGGGAAAGTCAGAAAGAACAGCCTGGTCCTCATCATCTTATTCATGAGAAAGAAAGTCACTCCGGGTTCCCTTAGGGTCTGTCATCTCCCTTTGGAAGGTCTTTCCAGCCTGTCTGCCTCCCTCTGTCCCTGCTGCCACTCATAGTTCCGGCGCCCTAGTGTCTCTCCTGGATTAGCCACCAGCTTCTCTCCCGCTGCTGGTGGCCCAGACCCTCTCCTCACCTTTCTAGATTACACATGGGGTCGTGTCACTCCCTGCAGCTGCCCCGCTAAGAAGGGCCCTCTGAGTGTGGTGGTTATCACGTCACCTCCCTTCTCTGCCGTGCTCACTGCATTCCATGCTCTAGGTGTGTGGAACTGGAGTCCACTAGCCTGACTCTGATCTCTGGCATTTTGCATATGCTGTTTCTCTGCCTGGAACTCTCCTCCTCCTCCTCAGCTCCTGGGCTTCCCTCTCCCTGTCCTTGGCTGGCTGCCCATTGCCTTCTGGGCTCTTTATCATCTCCTCGACTAGAAGCCGCGTTTCCAAAGGGCAGGGACTGCCTGTGCTCAGCACATTCCTCAGGATTGACCCGTACAGGTGGCTGTCAGTAAATACTGTTTCTTTGGCTAAATCTTAGTGAGCAAAATGACACATATATGTATTTTTATAAGTCCCCTGATAGCCTCTGTGCCTCCCGTCTTTTGTTTCAGTAATCCCTTGAGTAGAGCTGCATATAAGTTTTCAGGAACATGCCTTTCCTTGTTGGGGAGGGAATCCTGTATTCAACAATATTCCAGAGTATTAACTAAGTGGATCACATTCATGAAGTGGTTCTACCTTCGTTTGCTCCTTCTGTGTTATTTTATCCTCAGCACATCTCCTCTAGGCTCAAAGGGGTTAAAGTTGTGCCCAGGACACCCCCCTCTACCACACCCACACATACAGTGATGCTGGTCCCACCTGAAAACCCTCTCTGGGTTCTGTTCCGACCTTCACCCCACTCTGTCCCTAGCCAATTGGCTAATTTTGAGCCAATCGGATTTGTCCTTGGGGAAACTGGGATTGGGGCAGAGACTCATTCCTGCTGGAATTGTGAAGAGCCCTCTGCTCCTAGGGAGGCAGAAGCTGGAGAAGGACATGCTAGAAAAAAAGTAAAGTGAGAAGGTGATATAGACCCGGAGAGAATAAGATAGATCACGCTCACACATGCACACACACACACAGGCATGCACACAGGCATCCACACACACATGCAAATGAAGAGAGAGGCCCCAAAGGCCCTCTGGCTTCTGAGAGGTCACACACCCTGCACTAGGTTTTTGTGAGATTCTGCCTCTGGGACTGGGCCCATCTGAGTGGATTTGTGTTCCTCAACAATAAGCAGTTCCTGAGTAAACAGGGACAACACCAGGACTTGACCTAGACCTTTTTTCTCCAAGCTTTGCCTTTTAAAAAATGTTCTATTGCCCCTCAAGAAAAAAAAAAAGATGCACGCACACACACTATAAAGTACTCAAAAGATGGGAGTAGCCACTGTGACCGTGATCTTTGATAGCAGAATGCACATGATCCAATGGTGGCCACCCCCATCTTTTGCACACTTGCCAAGGCCAGGCCCTCTGGGTACTCCAGGTGCATTGGCCACCAATTGATGAAGGTAAATGTCCTCAGGAAGTTGTAGGATCTGGGAGACCCCAGGGGGCTGACGATGTCACTTGTCCATCATCCGAAGGTCACGTAGGAGGGGCCTCACCGGGCTCTCAGGGAAGCGAGGTCCTGGGGAGCCTCCATCAGGCAGGCAGCAGTGATCACTGAAGGCATTTGGGGCTTTTTTTTTGGACACGTCCCTGTTACTACATGACTTGGGGAGTTTCAAAAGATTTCTGTGCTCCCGTCACTTGTTCTCCCCAAGGGATGTTTTCTTCCATCTCCTTTGAGCTTTGAGAGCATCTGTGCATCTAGTGTTTGGTGACTCTTAAACTCTTCTAGACACAGGCTCTATCGATCCTGAGGAACCCAGAGGTCCCTGCACAGCATCTTAGCTTGTACAGGGCTGGTAAGTGACATGTTCTGACTCCACGCGGAGGACTGGGGTTTGTCAGGGCAGAAGTATGTGACTGATGCTACAAATCTCGATCTTCCAACTTAAAAGCGACAGCAATCTCGATCTTCCAACTTAAAAGCGACAGCTAACAGTGACATTTCAAAAAAGGTCAGGCCAATCAAGACATCTCAGGGAGGGAAAGGAAGGTGGAAGAGTCAGTACCAAGGAGAAATGAAGGTTCCTTGGAACTGGAAACCCAGTGCTGGCTGAATCACCTTGAGGACTTACAGTGGGTACCAGTGTGCGTTACCCGTCATTGGAGGTGTTTTCCTGCTCACAGTCTCTGGCTGTTCTTTAGGGAGGGCTGTTGGGAACCCTGAGGGTGCACATGGGCTGGAGTCCGGGAAGCGAGGAGGCCTGAACCCACCCGGCCTGCACCAGCTCTCTATGAACCTGTTCGTTAGTGGAGAACTGTTTCAGCTCTGGCTTTTGGTTGCTAACATGATCTTCAGAGACCAAAATGATTGTCAACAAGATAGAGAAATAAATAGCAAAGACAAACACACAAACACATGGTCTTGCTTCTTTTGCCTGTTGCCTTATTTTAGTTTTACTTTTTTATATAATTCTCTCTTTTTTATTTTTTTAAGACAGAGTTTCACTCTGTCACCCAGGCTGGAGTACAGTGGGGTGATCTTGGCTCACTGCAACCTCCACCTCCTGGGTTCAAGTGATTCTCCTGCCTCAGCCTCCCCAGTAGCTGGGACTACAGGCACGTGCCACCATGCCCGGCTAATTTTTGTATTTTTAGTAGAGATGGGTTTTCACCATGTTGGCCAGGCTGGTCTCAAACTCCTGACCTCAGGTGAACTGCCTGCCTAGGCCTCCCAAAGTGCTGGGATTACAGGCGTGAGCCACCGCGCCTGGCCTCGCCTGTTGCTTTAAAGGTATCTGAAAACTCTCGCATTGGTTTTAGTGCTATGATTCTTCTTCATGGGTTTTTCCTTTTTCTGAACATTTTGAGAATAAGCTCCACAGAGCTGGCATTTAAGGAATGGTGTTTACTTGAGAAAGAGAAATCTCAGCCAGCTGAGACATTAATGTGGCCAAATTGATTTCAATCCGTGTGAGACCTCAGCCGCAGGCCTCCAGGAATGGTGCTCACTTCAGCCGGTGCAGCAGGGACAGGTAGGGGAAAGAGATGGTCCTTGGCGGGTGTGAACCCAAGGCTGTTCATGATGGGCACGTCCAAATCCCTGCTTAACCTGGAATGGTTTACCTTTGCGGGGGCGGTGTAAGAGGCCCGCTCACATGACGAGGAACTCAGGACAAAGAGTCGCTATGCTTTTCAGAACATGGAGTTTTAAAACATTCCCAAGTTGCTGTCTCTTGGAGGAGGCCTTTCAGATCTTGGAAAGTGTCTATTTAGGACAGAGTCTGTTTTTTTCATGTCTTCATTCAAGGCAGCTGTCCCACTCGGGGCCCGGCACATGGTAGATGTGTTTGCTGATTAAATAAATAAATAACAGGTTAGCGTCCCAGGTTCAGAAAAGACCTCATGTCCAGGCCAGAATAGACTCGGTTGTGGTTTTAGGTGTTAGGCTGTTGGAAAGTTCAGCATGACCCAGGGGGAGTGACCTCCTGAGATGGATTCCAGGTGGTTCAGAGGTGTCGTTGAACCTGTCTGCTTGGCTGTCACTCTCCCTTTCACTCCTGGCTAACCACGTGATAGGGGCTAATTACAAACTGAGGACTCGGTTCTTCAATCTGCAAAATGAGACTGTAGCAGACCCCTCTTACCTGTGTGGGCTGTGTTTCAGGACCTGGGTGGATGCCAGAAATGGAGGATAGAGGATAGTACAGACCCCTACATGTATGGGCTGTGTTTTTCATCTGAGAACTGAGAGAGCTCCTGAGTGACAAATGGGTGGGTGGCCTAGACAGCACGGACACGCTGGACAAAGGGATGATTCACATCCTGGACAGGACGGAGCAACAGGAGGCAAGATTTCATCACATTGCCCAGAATGACACACAATTGAAAACAGGTGAATTGTTTATTTCTGGAATTTTTTTTTGTTTGTTTCATATTTTCGGATTGCATTGGACTGCAGGTAACTGAAACCGCGGGTAAGGAGGGCTCCTGTCATAGGCACGGCCATTTACCCGTGGAGAGAGGAAGCAGGGTGGCTAGCTCCAGACCTGCCCCGTCCCTTCTCTCCGTGAATGCTTCCACACGGCCGCTGCGTCGCTTTGGTTTGCATCGCGGTCCCCGGCAAAATGCAGGCAGTTCAAGAAGGGAGTCAGTTCCAGAAGCGAAGCCCCATTATGAAGACGGCAGACCCTGCTAAGCCCGACCAGCTCGTCTCTTTGGTAACTCCCCTCTGAGTGCCAGGCCCTGCATCTGTTAAACGGTGACAGTCCTGTCCACCTTGGGTGCTCCTGTGACCATCGGGGTCGCTTGTTCATCAGCACTAAGGATGAATGTCTGTGACATTGGCCCAGCCCATGGATGAGGGGACACATTTTGGCTCCCACACTGCTACCCAGTTCTCAAGAGTCAGTGGGCTCTCAGGAGAGCCCTGTTGGAGCTCTAGAAAGCCCACGTGACCTTTTGACGCCCATCTGTGCCCAGCACACCAGTGAGTTTGGTGTGTCCTGGAGGCAGGAGGACCCACTCTAAGATTCTGATTCCTAAGAGACCAACCCTGCTTCTGGCTGCTACACCCTGAGAGGTTTCCGCCCCTGTCCCGCTGGTCCCTGACTGTTACCTAATGTTCCTGCTTTGTCCATCATCCAACCCCCATTTATTGAAAACCTGGGGACAGGACATTCCCCAGCAAGGAGGTCCTCCTCTTTGAACGGCCACACTGGTCTCTGGGAGGAAAATCACGCCACTCGTGATTTACCCACACGTGGCATGTCAGCCTAAGGGGTTCCCATTCGCCTCTTCTATATCATAATCAATAGTATTTGAAATATTCAGCAGCAGCATTTTCTCTTATCATTGGGACATAAAATAAGGAGCCTCCTTAATTGATGGTGGCTTTGATTTGATGGAATTTGGTCTGACAATTGCAAAGAATGCCAGGAGAGGCTATCTGGGGGTGACTTAGTCTGAGACCCAGTGGCCTTCCTGGGGAGCATCATCTCATCTGGCCTCGGAAAGCCAAGGAGCTTACCCTGTAGCAGGGTGGGGACGGCCAAGGACTGCTTCCCAGGCAGAGCCCCTGTGTTTGAGGCTGCACCCTGGGCGGGGCTGGGCTGTTTAGGAAGCAGAGGCGGCCTGAGAAGCAGGAGGGAGGCCGGCCGGCTGCACGGGCCTCCGTTACCTGGGGTGAGGAACCTGAGTGTGCAGCAGGAAGTGACTACCTGGTTTTAATGTGCAGTGGGCATTGTTGTTGCTGCTGTTTTTTTTTTTGTTTTTTTTTTTTTTTTTTTTGGTGTTGTTGTTGTTGAGACACAGTCCCGCTCTGTTGCCCAGGCTGGAGTGCAGTGGTACACTCATGGTTCACTGCACCCTCCAACTCCCAGGCTTAAGTGATCCTCCCGCCTCTGCCTATGGAGTGGCTGGGACTACAGGCATGTGCCACCACACACCACTAATTCTTTTGATATTTTGTAGACATGAGTTTTGCCATGTTGCCCAGGCTGGTCTCAAACTCCCGGGGCCAAGTTATGCTCCCACTTTGACCTCCCAAAGCACTGGGATAATAGGCATGAGCCACTGCGCCCAGCTGTTGTTGTTTTTGTTTGTTTGTTTGTTTTGTTTTGTTTTGTTTTTTTGAGACACAGTCTTGCTCTCTCACCTAGGCTGGAGGGCAGTGGCTCAATCTCAGCTCACTGCAACCAATTCTCCTGCCTCAGCCTCCCGAGTAGCTGGGATTATAGGTGTGCGCCACCATGCCCAGCTAACTTTTGTATTTTTAGTAGAGACAGGATTTC
Organism: Pan paniscus; assembly: GCF_029289425.2. Taxonomy (NCBI): domain Eukaryota; kingdom Metazoa; phylum Chordata; class Mammalia; order Primates; family Hominidae; genus Pan; species Pan paniscus. The sequence continues at coordinate 71,910,334 of NC_073258.2, read as the reverse complement.
GCCATGTTGGCCAGGCTGGTCTTGAACTCCTGACCTCATGTGATCCATCCGCCTCGGCCTCCCAAAGTGCTGGGATTACAGGCATGAGCCACCGCACCCGGCCTGTTGTTGCTTTTTTAAAAAATTACAATAAATACATATACCCATTGTTGTCAGATCTTCCTGGTTTTCAAGAGAATTTAGAAATTCATATTTTTCTCAACTGTAGTCAAATACACATAACCTAAAATTTATCAATTTTGATCATTTCTCAGCATGCCCTTCAGTGGCATTAAGCGCATTCATGGGGTGGTGTAGCCATGACTACCAGAATTTTGTCATTTTCCCAAACTGAAACTCTGTCCCCATTAAACACCAACTCTTTGTTCCCTCCTCCCCCAGCCTCTGGTAACTATCATTCTACTTTCCATCTCTATGAATCTCAGAACTTTAGGGAGCTCATTTAAGTTTAATCCTACAGTATTCATCTTTTTGTGACTGGTTTATTTCACTCAGTACAGTGTCCTCAAGGTTCCTCCATGTTGTAGCCTGTGTCAGAATCTCGTTGCTTTTTCATGGCCGAATAATATTCCACCTGCATGGATGCACCACACTTTGTTCATCCATTTATCTGCCGGTGGACACTGAGCTGCTCCCGCCTTCTGGCTAGTGTGAATCATGCTGCTGTGGACATGAGTGTGCAAATACCTGTTGGAGTCTCTGGGTTGAATTCTTTTGGGTATAGACCCAGAAGTGGAATTACTGGGTCATATAGGAATTCTATTTCTGATTTTTCCAGGAACGGCTGTACTGTTTTCCATAGGAGCTGCATCATTTTACATTCCCAGCCACAGTGTGCAAGAGTTCCAGTCTCTCCACATTCTCACCAGCACTTGTAATTTTCTTTTTCCTTTTTTTTTTCTATGTAGTAGCCATGCTAATTCATGTGAAGTGGTATGCTGTGCTTTTCAATAGTTTCTGTTTTCTGTGGCAACCACCAGGACAATATTGTATGGAAGGCATGAGCCTAGGCAGGGGGTGTAGTTAGGAGAGCCCCTGCCCCGCCAGGTGGTCCCCACATGGGGTCTCTGGGGCCTGGCCACTTCAAAGCTACCCTGGCGTTTGCTTTGGTCAGTGTTTGCAGAAGATTGAATGCTTGAGGGTGGATCTCTACTCACAGGATGGGAAGGTGTGGCCCAGATGCCTGACTTGGAAATTGGCTTTAATCTTTGTAAACAGAGATAGTTTCCTGGGAATTGGTCTGAAGTCTTAGGGGCATGGATCTGCCTCTGGTCTGGACAGTTTCCATGCATCCGCTTCCCTTAGCGGGGCCGCATGTGTGCGGACCCAGCAGAGTCCTGCTGCTTCTGCTGCGGAGGGGGTCTGAAGACCCCTTATTCCTTCTAGCTCCCGGAGTGTCTAAGATGAGGCCTTGCTTTATATAGGACAAGATTTTAAGATAAAAATGAGTGTATCTGGAAATTAATATTTCCCGTGGCTGTTATCAGAGACACTGCCTTTGTTTCCTCCACGGAACTTTGTTTCGGCTGTTCAGATTTCCCCAAGGGGTGGATTTCCATGGCTAAGGCAGAAGCAACACTTTTGTCCAGAACCAGATGTCTGCAAAATGTTTTCTTTTCTTCTCAGAACATCACAGTTTCAGCTTGAAAAAGACATTTCCACTCATTTCCGATGGAAGATACCGTATCATAGAGATTATGGTAATTCTAAGAAGTTTAGAGTGGGCTTATGGAAATTGGTAATAAATACTGCACGTAGAGGCTCTTTCAGTGTTTCTTAAAAAAATATTTGTTATGCTAATTTCGAATTGCTAGGATTTCTACAGGCTTGAAGATGGATGATGTTTTTCTTTCTTTATAAAAAACATTAGTATGATTTTCACTTTGGAAAAATAATAAGCATCGTTGAGAGGGTGTCTGCTCAGAAGAGATTGGCCCTTCAGCAGCAGGCAGTGGCTTTCTAGATGTGAGACCTCATTGCTGTGATAGACGCTTGGCGCCAGCACCTTGCTGTTGCCCTGTGTGCCACTAAGTGGTCTCTAATTATGGCTGTGTCCTTGGCATCCAGACACCTTCTCTTGCCCCTTTCAGAGGGGCGGGTGAGGGCTTAGAGATGACCTACAAAGGGCTGGCCCTGGTGACCGGTGGACAGTGCCGCCACCAGGAAGGAGAACACAAGGACGGGTGATTCTGGAGCCTCTTCGGTTTCCCTTTCCTGACTTGCCGTGGCCATGCCAGCAGCTCTGACTTGTGGTCAAGGGTGTCCCAGCGCTGCCACCCTCTGAGGGCTGTGCGGAGGGGTAGACAGACATCCCTGGTGCTGGTTTCCCAGTGCTTTGTGCTATTCTTTTAAAAGACTGCTTTACTGAGATGTAATTCACAGATCATACAATTTACCTATCTAACGTGTATAGTCCAGGGGTTTCTGGTATATTCACAGTTGTGCAACTATCACCATAGTCAATTTTAGAACATTTTCATCACCTCAAAAAGAAACCCTATCACTAGCCTCCCCTTAACCTCCCTCCCTGCAGCCCCTGGCACCACGAGTCTACTTTCTGTCACTATGGATTTGCCTATTCTGGACATGTCATGTGAATGGAATCATGTAACATGTGGCTGTGTGTGTCTGGCTGCTTTCACTGAGCATGGTGTGGTCAAGTCTCATCCATGTGTTAGCGTGTGTTGGGGCTTCATTCCCTTTCATGGCTGAATTTTGTGCATCCATTTATCCACTGATGGCTTCTGTAGCCGTACCCAGAAAATGCATTTGTGGGTGGGCATGGTAACTCATGCCTGTAGTCCCAGCACTTTTGGAGGCTGAGGCAGGAAGATTGCATGAGCCTAGGAGCCCCAGACTACCCCAGGCAACATAGTGAGACCCCGTCTCTAAAAAAAAAAAAAAAACCGCTGGGTGTGGTGGGGCATGTCTGTAGTCTCAGCTGCATGGGAGGGTGAGGCAGGAGGATTGCTTGAGCCTGGGAGATCGAGGCAGCAGTGAGCCATGATTGTGCCACTACACTCCAGCCTCCAGCCTGGGAAACTGAGTGAGACATTGTCTCAAAAAAAAAAAAAAAAGACAAAGAAATAAAAACAAGAGAAAAGGCATTTATGTTTGCAAGATCAACCTCTGAGACCAATGACCTCTACCCAGACGTGGCAGTGACTTGAGAGTGGCTTAGGTTCAGCAGCTCACATTGGCCAGGTGAGATAACAGAGAAGGTGCTGGAATAGCACTAAAACAATAAATACAATATTAATAACTAACACTTTGTATTTGCATCAGTCAGCTTGGACCCAGTTATGCCTCATAACAAACATCCCCGCATTCCCAGTGGCTTCAAGCCATCTGGTAACTGCGTCTAAAGGTTGACCATCAATTTGCCCCAGTTTCTTCTGTGTCCCAGGATCCAGACAAAAGGAGACATTGTGGTTCTCTGGGCAGAGGGAGCAGAGCACCGGCAGAGCATGACATCTGTGGTGTGGGAAGGACATGCTTCCTTCCACAGGGAGGCAGAAGGCAGGACTTTCTGATCCTCATCCAGGGAGAGATTGAATGATTGGAACCAAGAAAATATTCTGCATTGAGGTTTACACAGTAGGTCCTGCACTTGGCCCATAGCCTTATCTTTGTAAATAAAAATTTTCTGGAGCATAGTCATGTCTGTTCATTGAAATGTTACCTGTGTTTACTGCTGTGCTAGGAGGGCAGAGTTGAGGAGCTGTGACAGAGACCGTGTGGTCCTCAAAGCTGAAGGTGTTTACTCTCTGGCTTTCTGCAGGGCTTGCTCACACCAGATGTGTGTCCTCATCAGCATCCTACTCACCACTGTCATTTCAGTGACGGTCTGTGGCACTTAAAGCTCACGTTTCTGTAGTCACCCAGGATCTGACAGCTTTCAATATTGCAGTTGCTAAAAGAATGTCCCCCCAAACATGTCTGCATCCTAATCCCCCAAACCTGTGCACATGTTACTTTACATGGCAAAAGGGACTTTGCAGATGTGATGAAGTTTGAGATCTTGAGTTGGGGAGATAGTTTTGGACTACCTGAGTCAGCCCCATGTTATCACAAGGGTCCTTATAAGAGGAAGGCAGAGGGTCAGAGTCAGCAGTCATGTGACAACAGGCATGGAGGTCGGAGAGAGATTTGAAGATGCTGCCATGCTGGTCTTGAAGATGGAGGAGGAGCCATGAGCCCAAAAATGCAGATGGCCTCTAGAACCTGGCAGAGGGGAGGAAATGGATTCTTCCTTACTGCCTCCAGGAGGAATGCTGCCCTGCTGACAGCACACCTTTATTTCAGGATTTTGACCTCCAGAACAGTAAGAGCATACATTCACATTGCATCATTTGTTACAGCAGCAACAGGGAACTGACACTCACGTGCAAGTCACTGAATCTTCCCAGCAGCCCTTTGAGGCACGTCCCATTTTACAGATGAGGAAATTGCCCAGACAGAGGTTGAGTAGTAAGTGCCTTGGGGCAGAGCCACATTTAAACCTCGGCATCCTGTCTCTCCATTCTACCCCTCAGATATTTCTGCAAAAGCAGAGGCTTCCTTATGATACACACACCACGAACAGATGGCAACCTCAGGTACAAGTTCTGGAAGTCACACTAGAGAGTAAGGAAGTGACAAGCCCTTGGGCGCATTGTTCTCCCTGTCCTGTGGGTGGTGTTGCTTCTTTTGCTGAAAAAGTAGTGCCCTCCCAGCTTCTCTCTCCACAAGACACGTGTGCACCTCCACAGGTCTGCACTCCCCCAGGGTCTGCATTACCATTTGTCTGCTTCCTGACTCTGCCAGCCCCACCCTCCCAGGAGAGATGGGGAGTCACTTTCAGGTCACCCCCTACCGTTCTTCAGTGTGTGCATCTTCCTGCCTCTCTCCTCTGGTGTAGGCTTTTGGTGTGGGGGTTTGAAGGCAGCTCTACCACCTGTCCGGGTTCACGGTCGTAGGTGGGCTCCTAACTTCCAGCCCTAGGCACCTTTATCAGTGCTCATATCTTGGCCGGCTTGCAAGTTTTTCTCCCTTGGTCCTAATTCTGCCCCATGGATCCCATTGGAGGGGCTGGTTCTTCCTCCAGGGGAGCACCTCCTATGCCCCCACCCAGTCTTCGTCTTCCCCCCCAGGGATCTGCTTTGAAACAAATGTCTTTTTCTGTTACCACAGGCTTTTCCTCCATTCTGAGGCCCTGTGATCCCATCTCGTGTTCCACATAAAAGCAAGCAGTAAACCCTTTGCTGCATCTTCTGGGGGTGAGGTTGTTCTGGCAACCATGCTCTGTTTCTCATGTCAAAAAATGCATCTTAGGACTGTCCTGGACAGCCCTTGATCCATGCCAGGTGCGCCACAAGAGCCTGTTCTGCCCTGAATTAGGCTTTGTAGCAAGTTGACCAGCTGTCTCAGATCTCTGCCTTCCAGTTTTCCCCCTTCAAGCATACAAGCCTTTCTTTCCCTTCTAGACACCTTTGGAATGCATGGTGGAGGGGGCAGCTCCATGGCTGGGGTCTCCATCGATGGGAACAGGTATCGGCGACAATGCCCTTTTCCCTCTGGGTTTCAGGGCATGCAGTTTGTGGTGTCGACAGGCCTTGTATTAGCCAGGGTTCTCTAGAAAAATGGAACCAATAAGATACATGTATATATGTGTACATATATAAATATATACATATATATAGAAAGAGAATGAGGAGAGATTTATTATAAGGAATTGGCGCATGTGATTACGGAGGCTGAGAAGTCCCACAATCTGCCATCTGCAAACCAAAGACCTGGGAAAGCTGGTGGTGTAAATGCCAGGACAAGGGCAGAAAATGATTTGTGTTCAGCTCCAGCAGTCAGCTGGGGAGAGCTAATGCCCCCTTCCTCTTCCTTTTGTTCTATTCAGACCCTCAACGGATTGGATGGGGCCCACCCACTTTGGGGAGGGCATCTGCTTCTCTGGGTTTACCGATTCAAATGCTGATCCAGGAACATTCTCCCAGATATATCCAGGAACAGCCTCCCAGATAGACCCAGAAATAACAGTTTACTCTGAGGACCCTGGAACTCAGTCAAGGTGATGCATAAAATGAACTGTCACTGGCCTTGAAGGTCACCAGGACCCTGCCTGTGTCTTAATGGGAATTTCCGTCTCCTTAAGATCTTGCCTGCCTTTGCTTGAACCCCTGCAGAGATGGGGAACTCACTGCTTGTGGAGATGGCTGCTCTCTGGGGTTCTTTTCCTTGTGTTGACTCGCCTGCCCTCTCCCCATGTCGGGCCCCATCAGTCCCAACCTGGCCCAGATTCGCTGGTCACATAGAACAAGCTGAGTCTCCTCTGCTTCCGACGGCTCTCAAGTCCGTCACACCAGGCAGTGAAATGACCCTGGGAGCATAGCAAGAGAGATGGGATAAACGGAATATTTTATTGTGAAATCTTTTCTGGAGATCGAGTTCAGAATCTTCATGAATATTTAAATGGAATTCAGAGTCAGCGTTCAGGGACTCTTATTTATTTTAACACTATGGGAAGTATTATTGTTTATAAAATAGCTACAAAGTATCTTTTGTCTCCGTGTGTTGCAATGGAGTCTATTTCTTATTACTCTAGGCCCTTATTTTTTTAAAACAAAGAAATTAACATATTGAGATGCCTTGGCAAGCATATGATGTGTGCCTGCCTGGTATTCTTTTTTTCCCTGCCACGTCGTGCGGCAGAGATTCTGATCACCGGCTTTTGCCTGTTTTAAGCAGGTGGAAAGGGACCCAGCAGGAGGCAGAAGAGAGACAAGTGGTTATTGGTAAGTAAGGATCAGATGCCTCCTCCAGCTCGAGTGGGTCAGACCATGGACGCCGCACACTTCTGCACAGTTCGTCCTCCTTATCCACAGATTCCATATTTGTGATTTTGCCTACTCACTAAAATTTATTTGTAACACTGAAATATAAAAGCTCATGCGCCTTCACAGTTATTCACAGCCACACAGAGCGGTGGAGAGTCTGAGTCATCCAGCCCGCAGGTGCCCAGCTGAGGCTGAATGGGGCCACGCTCTGCCTTCTGGTCTCAGCTCTTGTACCCTAAACAAGTGTCCTTTTTGCCATCTCTTTAGTGCTGTGGTTTTTGAAATTGTGTGCCGTTTGTTGGTGGTTTTGCTGTATGGAATGGCCCCTATCGTAGTGCTGCAGTGCTGTCTGGGGTTCCCAAGTGCGAGAAGGCTGTGGTGTGCTCATGAAGAAAACACACTTTAGAGAAACTTCATTCATGTGTGAGTCATAGTGCCATTGGCCGTGAATGCACCGTTTTTGTTTTGGTTGTTTTGGTTTGGAAACAGGGTCTTGCTCTGTCACCCAGGCCGGAGTGCGGTGGCACCATCTTGTCTTACTGAGCCAAGCATGTCCTTCCCACCCCTGCCTCCTGAGCTCAAGTGATCCTCCCGCCTCAGCCTCCCAAATAGCTGGGACTACAGGCACGTATCACCATGTTCAGCTAATTTTTTTTTGGTATTTTGTAGCGATGGAGTCTCACTCTGTTGCCCAGGCTGGTCTCGAACTCCTGAGCTCAAGGGATCTGCCAGCCTTGGCCTCCCAAAGTGCTGTTACTACAGACACATACCACCACACCCGGCTAATTTTTGTGCTTTTGGTAGAGAGGGGGCTTCACCATGTTGCCCAGGCTGGTCTCAAATTCCTGGGTTCAAGCAATCCACCTGCCTCAACCTTTCAAATTGGTGGATTACAGATGGGAGCCACCACACCCAGCCAATACAATGTTAATGAGTCAACAATGTGTATAAATAAGGTGTCCTTAATCAAGAGTATACATAAAACTAGGTTATGTATTGATGGGTTGATGAAGGTGTGACCAGAGGCTCTCAGGAACCTAACACTGTGTTTCTCCTAGGAGCAACAGCTCAGTATTGCTAATTTTGTATTTGTGGCAGGTTTATAGGATGTTAGCACCGCAGACCATGAGAATAATCTCTTTACACATCCTGGACAATAAGAAGTTAGTGCTGTCTGCACATGGCAAGGCAAGCAGGGGAGGTCAAGCACCTCTCAAGTTCATGTTCATGTAACATCCAGTAGGCACGCTGTGCAAATCCGGCTTTTCTTCCCACTAGGGTGCTCCTACCAGTCATTTGTAGTGGATTTGCTTTTATATTTTAACCTAACACAAGCATGAAGCTCTACCATAGGAATGATTTGATTCATATGTTTTTTCTACCAGTTTTTAAGTATCTGACTTTTGCACAGGTGCCTGTCTGCTTGGTGTTGATTATAGACACATGGGGTGGGGCACCAGGCACTGGAAGAGACATGTTCTGTGAACATGCTGTTTCCTTATTACACAGCTTGGTTTCCAGGTGGTACCTACTCCTATTGGGCACCTAATCTGCAAGAATTAACAGGGCTTTCTTCACTTTGGCGGGTCGTCTTTAATAAAAATGCTTGTTTTTTTCTTAGCACAGAGTCAACATAGCAGGGTATCGTTGAAATATTTATTCCATAATGTTGCTGATGAAATAGGGCATATATTTAACCATTGCTTTCTTAAACATACAGGAACTGCTTAAGCTTTCAGAAACAGCTTAAGGCTGCTGATTCATGCAGATATAAATAGTGGCCCACTGTGAAACCCCCACACATACTCCCCTCTGCAGTGTCGACCGCTATGGAGAGTTGTATCTGGCTTTGTCTATTTCCTGACCGCTTGGTGGAGGGAAGCTTAGAGTGCGCATCTCTGCTGGGCAAGTGGGTGCTCAATCTGCCCCCCTGTGAGCCCGGATGGTGATGGGAAGGGAGGGTCCTGGTGAACGCTTCCAATACAAAGTTAGCAGCTCCAGCCTTGCCTTGTTCTGGGAGTGGCAGACCCTGTGCTGTCTGCGTAGCTTTTCCTTTATCTGTTCTCTGAAATAAGCCCCATTTCTCTTATAAGGTTTTGTGGTGCCTAATGAAATAATAAAAGTGTAAAACCCTTATCAAGTATCAGGCAAGGGGCTGGGTACGGTGGCTCAAACCTGTAATCCCTGCACTATGGGGGGTGAAGGCAGGCAGATCACTTGAGGTCAGGAGTTTGAGACCAGCCTGGCCAACATGGCGAAACCCTGTCTCTACTAAAAATACAAAAATTAGCCGGGCATGGTCACGGGTGCCTGTAATCCCAGCTACTCGGGAGGCTGAGGCAGGAGAACCACTTGAACCCAGGAGGCAGAGGTTGTGGTGAGCCAGGATCGTGCCACTGCACTCCAACCAGGGTGACAGAGCAAGACTTTGTCTTAAAAATAAAAATTTTAAAAAAAGTATCAGGCAAGGGCATGGCTTTCCTTCAGCCCCACCATTTCGCTGGCTGTTGGACAGAGCCCCTGGTGTTTGACTCTCACACCTGAGCCCGGCCCCGAGATCTAGGAGCAGCGTGTCCCAGGTGAGACTGGGATGTAGCATCTTACCCAGGAGGCACGGACTGAGCTCCTGTCCATGGAGAGACCTGCTCTGGGGCATGTCCTCAATATGGCAGGTCAGGCCGGTCAGTATCTGTACCGTCAGGAGGGACTCCTGGGGACTCTGGTAACGGTGCAGGGTGGTGGGGAGTGTGGCAGGAGGGATGCTGAGTCTTGTGCATTTGAAAGCAAAGGTTTTATGATGGCACCTAGGGCCCGGCAAGGCTTTCCCTGTGATGGTATTGGTTTCTGTGTAGTTGGCCAGCCTCCTGCCCCTGTCTGCTCCCTCGTGCCTCCCCCTGAGCAGACACGGGGCTCACTGCAGTGTCTCACAAGGGCACTGGGGGAGCCATCACTGGGCAGTGGTTCACCGGTCTGCATTCTTATAGGCTGGGTGTCACTGGCTGGAAGAGAAGAGGAGCTGCCCAATTAGGCTAATCAGGGTTAAGACATTGATGCTTGGCCAGGTGTGGCGGCTCATGCCTGTCATCCCAGCGCCTTGGGAGGCCAAGGCGGGATCATCACTTGAGCCCAGGAGTTCAAGAGCAGCCAGGGCAACATAGTGAGACCTTGACTCTACAAAAAAAGTATATAAAAACAAACTGGGCATGGTGGTGCATACTTGTAGTCCCAGCTACTTGAGAGGCTGAGATGGGAGGATTGCTTGAGCCTGGGAGGTGGAGTTATCAGTAAACTGAGGTTACGTCACGCCACTGCACTCCAGCCTGGGCGATAGAGTGGGATCCTGTCTCTCTCAAAAAATGTTGCAAGCAGCTGGGCGCAGTGGCTCATGCCTGTGATCCCAGCGCTTTGGGAGGTGGAGACGGGCGGATCACTTGAGGTCAGGAGTTTGAGACCAGCCTGGCAACATGGTGAAACTCCATCTCTACTAAAGATACAAAAATTATCTGGCCATAGTAGCTCATGCCAGTAATCCCAGCTACCTGGGAGTCTGCGGCAGGAGAATCTCTTGAACCCAGGAGGCGGAGGTTGCGGTGAGCCAAGATCACACCACTACATTCCAGCCTGGGTAACAGAGAAAGACTCCATCTCAAAAACAAAGCAAAACAAAACAAAAAGAGGAAAGCTGAGGATCAGGGCAGTCATATTGGAGGGAAACAGTGGGGACCCATCATCTATTATCACCCCCTCCTGACCATGCAACTGCAAATTTCTTTCTTCTTCCTTACAGTTGATGGGTTTTTACCATCAATGACTCCCTGTCATAAAAAGTGTCAGTTGGATTGTGCCTGTTTGGGTTTTGGGTTTGGATTTCTGTGTTGTAGATTTATAGTAATATAATAGGTACTTTAACTCATTAATCATAAGTTACAAATGTGTGGATTTTTTTTTCAAATTTATCTCCTTTCAACTTTGCTTATGGGTTTTTTGTTTGTTTGTTTGTTTGTTTAAAGTATAGGGGATGTTGTATTTTGTTTATGTCACCAGGTCAGCTTCCTCCCCTGCATCTCCTAGCTTTGGTAACACGTTTAGAAACTCACCACTCCTACATCTTCCTGTTCTTTATTACTTGCTCACTTATTTTCCATTTGCTTTTTATTCCTTTCTGAATTTTTTTTATGGGATCATCTTTCTTTTGCTAAAAGAAGTCCTTTTTAGAATTCATGCTGGTGATAGAATGCCTGCTTTGATTTTTCCAAAAATGTCATTATTTAGCCTTATTAATAGGATATTTTTGTGAGGTACAGGTTCTAGATCAGTAGTTATTTTCTTTTTTCTTTGTCACATCCCTTATCTAGTTTCTTTTGAAAGACTGCTGTCGGTGTGATTGTAGATAATGGCCATTTGCTATGGTTGCTTTAGAAATTTTCTTTGTCCTTGGTTTTCAGTATTTGTGTGCCTAGCTATGTTTTTTTCCTGTGTTTATTTCGTTTGAGATTTATAGAGCTTTTTGAGTCTGTGGTTTTACATGTTTTGTCAGTTTAGGCTTAATGTATGTAGTACTTCTGCTCTATTTTTCATCCTCTCTCCTTCTAGGATTTGATTCACATATATGTCAGAGCCTTTCAGTGTGTCTTATATGTGTCCGTTCTGTTTTCCATTTGTCCTTCTCTCTATGCTTCAGTTTGTGCATTTTTTATTGACCAATTTTCCAATTTCCTTATCCATCTCCTACATGTAATCCGATCTTAAGCCTACCTTTGAGGTCCTTAATTGTAGACGCTGGATTTTAAGGTCTAGAGTTTATGATTGATTCCCTTCTGCATTCAATTGTTTCTTGAAATTCTCCATCTTTTCAGCTCCTTTCTTCAGTTTTACTTTTACCTTCTTGATCATACTAATCATTTTTAAGTTCTTCGCTGCTCACTCCAATATCTGGATCATCCATGGGTCTGTTTCTATTGACTGTTTTTTCTCTTTGTTTTCCAACACATGGTACTGTCTGTGGGAATGACTAGTAATTGTTTATAGAATGTCAGGCATTGCATATATATTTAAAAATTATGGAGACTCTAGGTAATGTTATTTTCTTTCAGAGAGGATTATCATTTCTTCTGTTAGGCAGATAGAGAGAAGCCTTGTCACCTTGATGCAGTCAGAGACTGAGCTGAGTCAAGGCTGGGTTGTAGTTTTGAGAAGATTCATTCTAACTCCAGTTCTCCTTTCCTTCTAGATTGTAGCCCTCAGCACTTTCAAGTGAGAGCCTGGTGTGCTTACCAGCATTTCTCTCCTGGGTGGGCCCTGCCCTCCATTTCTTATGCTTCGCTTTTTCACCTTCTGCTCCTCCCAATTTCAGAATTCGGCAAATATTGAAAGGAAAAGCAGCCGAATGCCTCATTCATTTTTCTACTCCTTCCTCTAGCCCAGACAACTCCCCTTCGGGTCTGCAGTTTTTGCCTTAGGAGCCCTACTTCACTGCTAAAAACTCCAGGGATTTCTCTACAGCTAGCAGGAATCGGCTCTTGGCCCAAGGACCAATTCTCAGCCCTTTCCCTGAGTCTGGGATGTACAAATGATCCTAGGGGAGAAGCAGCTTTAGCACATCTGCTCACCTCTCGACAGCTGTCCTCTTTCCGAACCTTGGCACCTGTGGTCTTTGTAGCTTCAGTAGATCCCTGATGCTTTGAAAGATATGTTTACTGTTGTCTTTTGTTGTTTATTCTCTTTTTGGTGGGAGCATTCATCTGCCTCTAGCTACTTCATCATATCTGTCTGTGCCCAGTGGAGGCTGATTCCAACCATTTCCTGAGTCTTTTGGACATGACCTCATAGTCATTGATAGCTTCCTGATTTTCTGGTATGGCGAGACATTTCAGATTTCTTGTCTCAGACGTGGAATCAGCCATTTTTCAGGGAAGCTTGTTTCTTTTAGTGGAAACTGGTGTTTAAGGGCCATGTCTAAGTTTAAGGGGGCTTACTTTTTAGGTAATATGCATCATGAGTTATATTGATATTGCCTGTTGTGATTCAGGACAAGGTTTTGACTTAACCTCCTTGATCTTAACATCTGTATCGCCTTCAGCTATGCTAAAAACTTTAACTTTTAATGAGCAACATCACTCTTCTTTTGGTTTATTCTACCATGCACAAAAAATTCTTCACGTAATGCTGCCAGCACTTACCAGCAATACTCTGCTGTAGTGGTTTCAGATTCTCCCCTGCAGTGGCGTGCTGTCACTGGAGTAGACCCCGTTAGGGACATGCAATTAAACTACTGTGCTTGAGAGACATTTGGAATAATTTCTCTCTATTTGTTTTTGCCAGCAGCTATGTACGGATTTAGGTTCATTTGTTTAATTTTATTTTTGATTTTTAATGACTTGCTTTTTAAATTTTAATTTTGGTTTGTAATTCTATAGAATATTTGCATTTTAAAGTCAAATCTATAAACCAAGTTATACACAAAGAAGTTCCACCCTCCCCCTCTCCTTTCCACTCTTGTCTCTTCCTTCATCATAGGTAATCATTTTTAAAAATAGACTGGGTGTGGCAGTTCACACTTGTAAACCCAGCCCTTTGGGAGGCCAAGGCAGGAGGCTGGCTTGAGCTTAGAGTTTGAGACCAGCCTGGGCAACATAGCAAGATCCCATCTCTACATACATGCATACGTGCATACATACATAATATTTCTATTTATAGAGAGTGCTTTTAAAATAATTATGATTATACTAGTAGCTACTGTTTATTAAGTGCTTGTGTATTGGGTAGTACTGATAATTATGCTGTATGCACTATCTCACTTTAATTGACAAAATGCCCTGTGAGTTAGGGTCTGTTATTACCTCTGTTTACACATGAAAACTCTGAGGCTCAGAGATGTTAAGTAACTTGGCCAGAGTGCTACAGCTGGTAAACTTGAACTTGAGACTAGAAGCCAGGTCTTATCCCAACATGGCTATGTCTCTGCAGCTTTGGAAGCTGCCACTTACCAAGCTTGGGTTGGTTGCTCTTGATTGATTATTTAAAAGACATCCATGGAATGAGCCCGGAGGACATAATGTTAAGCACCACAAGCCAGGCACAAGCATGATGCAATCTCACTTATGTGCAGAATCTTAACAAGTTGAACTCATAGAAGCAGAGAGTAGGATAGTGGCTACCAGAAGCTGGGAGGTTGGGGAGGGGGCTGGGGTGGTGTTGGTCAAAGGATACACAATTTCGCTGAGATAGGAGAAGTAAGTTTGAGATCAGCTGGGCACTGTGGCTCATGCCTGTGATCCCAGCACCTTGGGAGGTCAAGGCGAGTGGATCGCCTGAGGTCAGGAGTTCGAGACCAGCCTGGCCAACGTGGTGAAACTCTGACTCTACTAAAAATACAAAATTAGCTGGGTGTAGTGGTACACGCCTTTAGTCCCAGCTATTCGGGAGGCTGAGGCAGGAGAATTGCTTAGAACCTGGGAGGCGGAGGTTGCAGTGAGCCGAGATCGTGCCACTGCATCCCAGCCTGGGCAACAGAGTGAGACTCGGTCTCAAAAAAAAAGAGTTAAAAAAAAAAAAAGAAATAGTAAGTTCTGAGATCTGTGGTACAACATTGTGGCCACAGTTAACAATGCATTGTATACTTGAATAGCTGAGAGAGTCAAATTTGAGTGTTCTCACCACAAAAAGATGGTCAGCATGTGAGGCGGTGTGCGTGTTCATCAGCTCGATTTAGCCATTGCACATTGTATGCATGTTTCTCTTTCTGTTTGTTTTTTATTTTTTTGAGACAGGGTCTTGCTCTGTTGTTGCCTGGGCTGGAGTATAGTGGGGTGATCACGGCTCACTGCAGCCTCGATCTCCTGGGATCCAGTAATCCTCTCACCTCAGCCTCCTGAGTGGCTTGGACCACAGGTGCGTACCACCACACCCGGTACATTTTTAATTTTTTTGTAGAAATGGGGTCTTATTATGCTGTCCAGCCTGGTCTCAAACTCCTGGGCTCAAGTGATCCATCCGCCTTGGCCTCTCAAAGTGCTGGGATTACAGGCTGAGCCACTGTGCCTGGCCTGTATGCGTTTTTCAAAACATGTTGTACACCATCAGTATATACTATTTTTATTTGTCAACTTAAAAAGTCAATTAAGGCTGGGCATGGTGGGTCATGCCCTGTAATCCCAGCATTTTGGGAGGCCGAGGCAGGCAGATCACTTGAGGTCAGGAGTTCAAGACCAGTCTGGCCAACATTGTGAAACCCCATCTGTACTAAAAATATGAAAATTAGCCAGGTGTAGTGGTGGGCGCCTGTAGTCCCAGCTACTCGGGAGGCTGAGGCCGGAGAATCACTTGAACCCAGGAGGTGGAGGTTGCAGTGAGCCGAGATTGCTCCACTGCATTCCATCAGTCTGGAAGACAGAACAACACTCTGTCTCAAAAAAATAAAAAATCAATTAAAATAAGGATATCCATGTAGACTTTGGCACATTCTTCCCCAATTCCACTTCGACTGGCAGAGCCACCTGGGCTGTACCTGGCATGGATGATGAAACTACGAGTGGGTGCTGGGTGACCTTGTGATTCTAGGACATAAATTGTATCAATAAAATTGATACCAATCGGCCTCTCTCCGTGGAGAGGGTACACGTCTGACTTGACCTGACCTTGTAGCTGATGCAGGAGCCCTGTTAGGAGAGTCTAGTGACCTTTCTTCCCTAGGCCCCCGCCCCGCATGGAGCGGCTGCAAGCGTTCTGCCTTTGGGAGATGAATCTCTTGTTGAGTTGGCTCTCATGGCAGATCAGTGGGCCACCTGTTTTATAGCAATTGCTTTTCTTTCCTGGGTCAGGGTCCTCACAGTAAAATGACTTAAAATATGGGTTGCCTTGAGATGTTCATCTGTTGGCCTTATTTTAAAAAAAAAAAAAACCAAAAAACAAAAAACTTTTAAGTTCAGGGGTATATGTGCAGAATGGGCAGGTTTGTTACCTAGGTAAACACATGTCTTGGGGGTTTATTGTACACATTATTTCATCAACCAGGTATTAAACCTAGTGCCCATTAGTTGTTCTTCTCGATCCTCTCCCTCCTCTCACCCTCCACCCCCCTGAAAGGCCCCTGTGTCTGTTGTTTTTCTCTATGTGTCCATGTGTTCTTAACATTTAGTTCCCACTGATAAATGAGAACATGCTGTATTTGGTTTCCTGTTTCTGCATTAGTTTGCTAAGGATAATGGCCTCGAGCTTCATCCATGCCCCTGCAAAGGACATGATCTTGTTCTTTTTTATGGCTGCATAGTATTCCATGGTGTATATGTACCACATTTTCTTGATCCAGTCTGTCACTGATGGGCATTTAGGATGACTCCATGTCATTGCTATTGTGAATAGTACTGCGGTGAACAAGTGTGCATGTATCTTTATAATAGAACGATTTATATTCCTTTGTGTATATACCCCGTAATGGGATTGCTGGGTCGAATGACATTTCTGTCTTTAGGTCTTTGAAGAATCTCCACACTGTCTTTCACAATGGCTGAACTAATTTACACTCCCACCAACGGTGTAAAAGAGTTCCTTTTTCTCCTCACCAGCATCTGTTGTCTTTTGACTTTTTAATAATAGCCATTCTGACTGGCATGAGATGGTATCTTATTCTGGTTTTGATTTTCATTTCTCTAATGATCAGTGATGTTGAGCTTTTTTTCCTATGATTATTAGCTGCATGTATGTCTTCTTTTGAAAAGTGTCTGCTGATGTCCTTTGCCCACTTTTCAAGGGAGTTGTTTGTTTTTTTCTTGCATCCTTAACTTCCTGTGATGTTTGGAGTAGGCTGGGATGTTCAGCTGACATCGGGGCCAAGACCTGACTTGCTGTCTTCCTTCGAAGCAGCTCACTGCCCTGCTGCGTAGTGGCTTCTCTTGGTCGCTTTCCCTCTCCTCACGCTGACTTTTCATTTTCTGTGTCCTAATAAAAATTAAGCAAAGCATCCAAAAGCAATGGTTTCCTAACTTCCCTCCATACCCTCCCCACATGCACCTGGTGCTTAAGGTCGCAGGTACCGTGGAGATTGAGAAATGATACATTTGCTTATCATAGGAGGACATTTGTACATTAAGACACCAGAGCCTGCTGGGGCTCAGTTTCTTCTTGGACTCCATGTGCTCCTGGCTTCCCTTTCCCCAGGCTGCTTGGATACCTGCAAGCTTTCAGGATAGAGACCCTGGAGTCACATTAGCATTTTGCAAGCCTCTCTTCAGACAGCAGGAAGATGCTGAATGCTGTGCCAGGCGAAGGGAGGGCGAGGGGGCTTCTTGCCATTTAACTGACACAGGTGGATAATTAGGCCATCATCCTCTTGCCGGTGAATCATGCTCCATTAGAATTCTGGAAATAATTCCTGAAGCTTGCTGTGCTACTGTGTGAAAGGGTGGCGGGGCAGCTGTGTGTGTGTGTACACGCACACACATACACATGAGTGACTGATGCTAGGATTTAGCTTTTCTGCTGTCTGCCAGCCTCGCATTTCAGAAGTGCCAAGAGCTTTCTGTACCTCTGTCCACTGTGTGGCCATGTGATGGCCAGCCGGGTTGGCGAGGGGTACTGTTCTATGCTGCCTCCCACTCTGCTGCAACTAGGCCATTTCCGTGTCCCCCAACCTTTCCCCCAGACAGTGCCCGTGAGTATTAAACTCAGCATGAACTGTTACACGGGGCATGGGGCTCGGCTTATCTGAACTCTACCCTCTCCCAAGAGGCAAGGGACGGCCAAGAATGTCCTTTATCCCTCAGGATTCACAGGTAGACACATTGCCCGGTTTAGAATGGCTTTGGGCAAACCACTGAAAGAAGGTGGTAATTACCCTTCATTCTTCTCTAATTCTTTTCTGCAGAAAATATGTAGGCCTCCCTAGACATGTCTGGCTCCCAAAAACAAGAGCAAGGTGATGTGAATCAGGGAAGAGCACAACAGGGTGGAGGGTGTAGTGTCCAGAAACCCAAGTCTGTGTCTGCTGACAGCCAGGCCTGTGCTCTGAAATAAGTGGAGGTCAGGGAACACACACAGTGTTTAGAATGAGAAAAAAATGATGTTGTGCCTGAGTGTCATAAGTCAAGTCATCCAGAAGTCTTTAAAGCATGGCCTTGGTTTTATGACTGAGCAACGCATCATTCTCCTTGGCAAGCTTAAGCAAGCCTCAAGGGAGTCCCCTTTCTCATAGCCACAGCCCCTCCATCATCCCGTCCGTCCCGCGAGGCAGGCAGCCCTTTTATGGGGTGGGCTCCTGTGAATTCTCTTATGCCTGTTGCCTTTAACTCCCTCCTGGACCTTGCAGCCATGCTCTCAGTATTCTCAGGAGTTTGAGCACAGTTGAGGGCATGATGTCACTCGGGTGGGCTCGGCGGCCAGACCTGCTGATCTGATTCACTGAGTCCCATGTTAGCTGTGGGAGTGGTTAGGCACTCCTGGGATGGCACCATCCCTTCCCATACTTGGATGCAACTGATGCTGAAACTCTGCTGAACAAATGCCTGATAGCTATTCTTGGATTATTGTCTCTCATTATCTGTCCACAGATGGCACCATGAATCATAACTGAAAGAATTAAAATGTTAGGCGCCAGCGTGTAGTTGCTAGGGGATTTTTTTGGGGGTGTGTGTACAGTCTGCTAACATGTGCTGGCGGATTTGGGAACAGCAGCCCTGCACATTTGAGATGAGATTCCCAGTGGCAGCAAAGTGTCTCCGAGGGCCCAACGTCTGTGTTTAAAGAAGGCATCCGTATTTTTGAGGGATCATATTGGGAGCTGAGGATGAACGTGTCCCGCAAGCCAGCAGTACCCAGAAATCATCTGGAAAGTCATTGCCAGCCAATAGCTGTCGGCTTCACCCACAGATCACATTACTAAGATTAGGGAAAGGAAGCTGAGATGCAGCTTGTGGAGAGGAAAGGGCATTTCCAAAGTGAATGGTGTTGTAGCCTACAAGATTCCTGCTGTTTCCAGTTAAATACTTTAACAACTGAATTTTCTTCCTTTTTTTTTCCTTTCTTTCTTTTTCTTTTTTTTTTTTTTTTTTTTTTTAAAGACAGAGTCTCGCTTTGTCAACAGACTGGAGTGCAGTGGTGCGATTATAGCTCACTGCAACCTCAAATTCTCAAATTCCTAGGCTCAAGGGATCCTCCCTTCGCAGTCTCCTGAATAGCTGGGGTTACAGGTGTGCGCTACCATGCTGGGCTAATTTTGTTTTGTTTTGTTTTGTTTTATTTTATTTTATTTTATTTTATTTATTTTTTTTTTTGTAGAGGTAGGGTTCTTGCTTAAGACCTTGCCCAGGCCGGTCTTACACTCCTGGCTTCAAGTGATCCTCCCATCTTGGCCTCCCAAAGCACTGGGATTGCAGGTGTGAGCTACTGTGCCCAACCCTCCTCTTCATATACTCAGCCTCTTGTGTTTGTTTGCAAGGGTGTTGTGTTTTTGAAAGGCCTTTCTGTGCGAGGCTGGGTTTTTAAGCTTCTCTCTGTATTCCCGGGAAGGCCCCAGCATGGACAGGTGGGAGGTGTGGTGTGATGACCTTTTTCTAGCCCCTGGTTTGAGGGGATGCCAGAAAAGCCTGGGTATTGCTCATGCTCTCCTGGTGCCAGGTGGATTCTACCTGAGAGGAAGACCAAGAGGGTCGGGGGAGGGACTCTGTGTCTCAGCGGAACCCCATTGCACACTTGTTCCTGTGGCTCTGTATGAGCCCCAGAGCCCGATTTCCGGAAACAGGCTGTCCAATGCAGCTGAGCAGGGTGTGCCTTCTCAGGGCCCTGTAACAAGATGCTGCAGTGGCAGTGTGGCTGGGCGGGGCCCTGCACCTGCTTTGAGGGCCCGACAACTCCTTACAGAAATCCCCCACCGCCGCCCTGTTCTCTGCTTGCCGCCCCAGTGTAAATATGCTAAATCCAAAAGTGGATTAATTGAAAAGCAATAAACACTGACAGCACTGCTCTAACGAGAACACCCTGATGCCAGCTGCTTTCCCTAATGAAGTGTGGCAGCATTACCTGAACAATGAGATGATTGTGTGGTTAAACGTGAGTGTTGTTTTCCGAATGGAAATGAAAAGACCGGCTCTGATTGAACCAGAAGCACAGAGAGCCTGGCCATCCGGCAATGACACCATGTAGGGTCCTAATGCCTGCTGCTCCTCGTCTCTGGAGAGGATGCCTTTTTAGGGTATGTTTCCGCATGAAGTCTGGGGCAGGGTTTAGAGCCAACGTCTAAACTCAGAATCTTCTCTTTTAGCCCCCAGATCCCAAAGTGGGAACTCTGAGGCCTTAGCTTATATTTTTAGTGGTTTTTAAATTATTTGCAAGGATCTTAAAAACAACATTGAGGAAAACCATCCCTGGTTCTTTGCTGTTTCTTTCCCTCTTGGTCTCCCTCCCTTCTCCTCTCTCTGTTTGCTTCTTTCTCCTGAACTTTTACCTGCCAGTTACAAGGAACTTAATAATGATCTTTAGAATTTTCCTAATACAGTAAATGCCTTTTGATTTTTTTTTATTCCCGGAGGAATTGAAATGCAATTTTATGTTATTTAATTGTGTTGAATTTAATTCTCATACCTCCCATCCATTTTAGCACGTAGAGCCCCCTGGGTATTCCATATGGTCCCTGAAGGGTCCAAGTTGTCATAATAGGGTCTATCATTTAGGACAAATGAAGGAAAAGAAGGAAAACAAATCTCTTTATATAATAAGTTTCTTCTTTCTCACTGGGATTAATTATAAATTGAATGCCTTTTTTTCTAAACGACATGACCTAACCTGAATTTATTTATAAACATACCAGGAGGCTGTGAGAGGATGGGAGGGTAGGTTGTTTTTTTTTTTTTTAATTTCCTTTTCTTTGCTGGAGAAGTGGAGGAGAAAGGAAATGAATGAGGAACTGGCTTAGAATCTATAGTTCAGTTCCCTGAGACTGTAAATTGACAAGTCCAGAGAACTGAAGGAAATAAGACAGTTTTCCCGGGCGATCTTTTTGTGGTCAATTTTCGTTCCTGTCTCAGAAATTGTTCCCCGATGTGACACATGATAGTGACTTTAATGAAATTGTTAATTTGGATTTCTGTAGAAGCTGACCAAATAAAACCCCGTGTAAACACCTGTATTAGTTCATTTTCACACTGCTGATAGACATACCCAAAACTGGAAACAAAAAGAGGTTTAAGTGGTTTTGGAGGAAGTCTGGGGGTGAGTGCCGATCTTCTGAGTGTGACGTTTCTTGCAGGAGCGCCCCCTTCGTTTCTGCAAATGCTGAGGTGTTTAGAGATGCATCATCGTGGTGCACGATGCATCATCATGGTTTAGCATGTGGACTTACAGTTCCACACGGCTGGGGAGGCCTCAGAATCATGGCAGGAGGCAAACGGCACTTCTTACATGGTGACAGTAAGAGAAAAAATGAGGAAGAAGCAAAAGCAGAAACCCCTGGTAAACCTATGAGATCTCCTGAGACTTATTCACTATCACAAGAATAGCATGGGAAAGACCGGCCCCCGTGATTCAATTACCTCTCCCTGGGTCCCTCCCACAACATGTGGGAATTCTGGGAGATACAATTCAAGTTGAGATTTGGATGGGAACACAGCCAAACCATATCAACACCCAACTAGTCCAATTTTAAAAAATGTAGTTGATACCCCATAAGCATGATTTTAGCTTATATAATTTGTTAAACTTCCTTCACATCATTGAAAGAAGTAAAATATTTTCTGCTTGCATAAGGTCACGTGGTAAGTGTCACCACCACCACCTTCATAAGCTGACTTCTCTTCTCTTCTCTTTTCTTTCTTTCTTTCTTTCTTTTTTTTATTTTTATTTTTTTTGACAGAGTCTCACTCTGTTGCCCAGGCTGGAGTGCAGTGGTGCAATCTCAGCTCTCTGCAACCTCTGCCTCCCAGGTTCAAGCAATTCTCCTGCCTCAGCCTCCCAAGTAGCTGGGATTACAGGTGCCTGCCACCATGCCCAGCTGATTTTTGTATTTTTAGTAGAGACGGGATTTTACCATGTTGGCCAGGCTGGTCTCAAACTCCTGACCTCAGGTGATCCTCCCACCTCTGCCTCCCAAAGTGCAGGGATTACAGGTGTGAGCCACCACGCCTGGCCACTGACCACTTCTACCACCATTCTCACTCTTGTCATTTTGGGGTAGGAGATGATGTTCCTGAGCAAACAACAATAGCCATGAGTTGTACTCCCTGGCCCATAGAAGCTGCAGGTGCACTCACAGCTTCTGTGAGGCTGATGTCTCCAGTTCTTGGCCTGAGTCCTGGAATCACTGCCTTTTTCCACCCTCTGGGAAAACAGATAATTAATTTTATTCTAATGATAGCAATGGTGAGGTTGCAAAAAAGGAGAAGTTGGGGGGCAAATAAAGTTTAAAACCACCTACTTCACACACACACAAATAGCCAAAATTAAGAAGATGGACAGTGCCAAGTGTTGTCTGTGAGAATGTGGAGTAACTAGGGCATGGAATGCTAACCCCCTGCTCTGAGAAGGCAGGTTTTGTTTTTTGTTTTTTTGTTTTTTTGTTTTTGAGATGGAGTCTCACTCTGTTGCCCAGGCTGGAGTGCAGTGGCGCGATCTTGGCTCACTGCAACCTCCACCTTCTGGGTTCAAGCCAGGGCAACAGAGCAAGACTCCATCTCAAAAACAAAACAAAACAAAAAGAACAACAACAACAACAAAAAACTCATCCAACTCTGTGCTTAAGGCCTGCGTGTTTCGTGGCATGTACTTTTAGCTGAATTAAAACAGTACAAAAAATTAGGGGAAAGAGGCATGTGGAGACCTGTGCCTGTGGAGTGATTTTGGAGGAAGTCTGGGGGTGAATGCCGATCTTCTGAGTGTGACATTACTTACAGGAGCACCCCCTTCGTTTCTGCAAATGCTGAGGTGTTTAGAGAGGGATGCATCATCATGGCTTAGCAAAAATCGAATTATGTGCACATGTGCCCCCAGCATGTGCACATGCACGTGCACACACACACACACACACCACCAAGCAACATGTAAACAATTGTGTAATCCAGTTTGGCAGTGTATTGATTTTCATCACTCTATTCTTTCAACTTTTTTTTTTTTTTTGAGATGGAGTCTCACTCTATTGCCCAGGCTGGAGTGCAGTTGTGCGATCTCAGCTCACTGCAACCTCTGCCTCCCAGGTTCAAGTGATTTTGCTTCCTCAGCCTCCCAAGAGGCTGGGATTACAGGTGTCCACCACCACGCCCGGCTAATTTTGTATTTTTAGTAGAGATAGGATTTTGCCACTTTGGCCAGGCTGGTCTCGAACTCCTGACCTCAAGTCATCTGTCCACCTCAGCCTCTCAGTGTGCTGGGATTACAGGTGTGAGCCACCACACCCAGCCTATTCTTTCAACTTTTTCGGTGGGTGTGACACTTTTCATAACCAAATCATGGGGATGGGAGAGGCAGTGATTGCTTCTGCTCCTGTGTGTCCATCTGTGACAATCGAGTGTGCAGTAGCCTCTTCCCACCCTTTGCTCCCTGAAAACAGACCACGTGAGGGGAGAGATTCTCAAGCCTTGTGCAGGCCCCAGACACCTCTGACCTGGGTGTTTGCGGGGGACCCTAGGTGTCCCTGAGGAAGGCAAAGAGATTCTGCATACTCTTGTGCTAAGCAAGTTGTTCTGGGTTGAGTGGTGTCCCCCTAAATTCCTGCATTGAAGCCCTAATCCTCAGTACCTCTGAATGTGACTGTAGTTGGAGATGGGACCTTTGAAGAGGTAATTAAGTTAAATTGAGGTCACTAGGCTGGGCCCTAATCTGATATGACCAGTGTCCCTATAGGAAGAGGAGATGAGGACACAGACACACAGAGAGGGACCACGGTGTGAGGATACAGAGAGAAGGCAGCCCAGTGCAAGCCAAGGAGACAGGCCTCAGGAGGACCTAGCCCTGCGATGCCTTGATCTCAGACTCCAGCCTCCAGGACAGTGAAATGATAAGTGTCTGTGGCTTAAGCAGCCCAGTCTGTGGTGCTTAGTGACAGCAGCCTGATCAAACTCATACACAAGCGTACCCCGTTGTCAGCCATGATTTCTTTCTTTGGTTACTGTCCTGCAGAAAATGGTGTTCAATTCTTGCTTTGGAACCAAATCTCGTTGCTAATCTCCCTCTTGCCTTTTTTAAGCAGGGAGGCTGTGCCTGGGCTGCTGTGCAAGAGAACTTTCTGTAGTTAGAGCCACACAAAGCCATGTGTGTAATGCCTGCCTTCTCCTAGGCTTTGGAATCGAATGGACAGGGCCTTCCTTTATGCAATGAAGAAATCTCACTCATTTGAGCTCTCGAAGCCTGTTGTCTGATGTGCAGAACAAGGATCACGACAGCTCTACTTCCTCAAGGCATGCCGTGAGGGTGGAATTTAGAGACTGTATTTAGATGCTGGGCTGCGTGTCGTGTTGGGTAAACATGGGTAGTTATCATTATGATCAGCTTGATCACTCTCCTCATCATTACAGCACAGGAAAGCCAGCCTAGCAACATCTGTAATCCCCAGAAATCTCCTCTTCTCACTAGACTCAGCCTCCCTCATTCTGTGCCGTGAGTCTAGGGTTCCTGGAAGCCAAGTAGAAAAGTCTAACTGCCCTGTGGGCTCACGCCTTTCTAGCCCCAGGGTCCCACCAGAGCCACTCTCTTGAAAATCATTCCTCTGCAAACATCAAAGAACTGTTGCTTTTCTATCAAGATTTCTGGGAGCAAATGATGTCCTTCAATGCCATTGCTATTTCAAAGGAAAAATTTACATTTTATTGGCAAATCCTTCTGGGAGAGGGAGGTTGCATTTGGTCCACATGAAAGAATTATTTCCCATTCTTTTGTGTGTTTGTTAAACTTACATGCTGATGTTTTTCGAGGTTTTTATTCCCTTGACTGCCATACGTATTTCACAGGACAGAGGATAATACTGCCCAGAAGGTCTCTTCTACCCTAAGAGGGGTAAGGGGATGTGGCCTCCTCCAAGGAGGTGGCCAGTTTTTCCCCTGGCTGACGTTTCAACATCTTGGCTGGAAACTGAACGACTAAATGGAGGTAGATCAGTTGGGTCGTGGTTTGACGTTGATGTTGATTAGGTCAGAAACTTTCAAACGCTGAAAGTGGTTTTCCTCCTCATATATGATCCCCCACCGCCAACCCCTGTTTCAGCATTTCCCTTGTAATTAGAGTCACCTTGGTGCTGAACCCCAGCATCCCTGGGAGGTAACTTGCCAATGTCGGTGCAGCTCTGGAGGCCTGGTCCGAATCCCAGGTTGCTGTGCAGCCTTCGGAGCTTCTGCTCGATCCCAGGACCAAAAGGACAAGGTCAACCAGAAGGTCACCCAGAACACCTGCAGATCCCCATGACCATGTCTGAGCTGCAGTCATGGCAAAATCGCAGAATGAAACTGTGGCAGGAAGAAAAGTGCAGCCACTCCCATGCACAGGCGGAGTCTGTTTCCCTCCTTGGCAGCTTGACATGCTGTCTATGTGGAGCACTGTCCTGAGGACACCGTGTAAGGAAGCCAGCCTGGTCTGCTGGGGGATGGGAGGATGCATGGAAGAAAACAGATGTGTTCCAGCCAACAACGAGGCCCATGTGAGGCCATCCTGCACGTGCCAGCCAGGCTGACCCTCCACTTAAACGCAGTCACGTGAGGGAGTCCAGAGCGGCAGTCCTCAGACCCATGCAGCCCTTAGTTTTAGGGTGGTCTCTTAAGCAACAATCTGTTTCACTGCTGCACTAGCAGGCAAAGTTCACTTTTCTTCCCAGTTTATTAAGATTTTTTTTTTTATTTTTTTTTGAGACGGAGTCTCACTCTGTTGCGCAGAGTGCAATGGCACGATCCCGGCTCACTGCAACCTCCACTTCCCGGGTTCAAGCGATTCTCCTGCCTCAGCCTCCCAAGTAGCTGGGATTACAGGTTCGTGCCACCATGCCTGGCTAGTTTTTGTATTTTTGGTGGAGATGGGTTTTGCTATGTTGGCCAGACTGGTCTCGAACTCTTGACCTTAAGTGATCTGCCTGCCTCGACCTCCGAAATTGTTGGGATTACAGGCATGAGCCTTCATGTCTGACCCAGTCTATTAAGTTTTATCATGAATCTATGTTATATCCGATGTGTCTTGATAAAATATTTATCCAAAATCCGATCCTGCAACTGTCAAAGATGATTATGTAGATTTCCCCTGCTTATCTGCTAATACGATGAATTATATTCGTCAATTTTCTTATTTCTAAAATAAACTCACCTAGCCATGATATCATCTCAATATATGGATCTCTGCATTCAATTTGGTGATACTGAATGGCGCTATTTTAAGTCATTTGCCAATTATTATTTGCTAATTAACTATTTTAATTCTCATGATAGTCATAGAAGAATCATACTTTTATTCTTATTCTCAGTTTCAGGAGCCTGAGAAGGGGGGAGGTTGTCTGTGGTATCGGTGCTAGAAGGCTCCCTCTGGGGCTGTCCAACGTCCAAGCCTGTGGTCCTGACCACCGCACAGTGCTGCCTGAGTGAAATCTGGCCACAACCCAGGGGGTCCCCTTCACTCAGCCATGGGAGGGGTGCTGAGGGCTGGACCTGCTCCACCTTCTGTGGGACTGAGGGGCTGTTTCATCCCCAGCCTCTGGGGATACTGGCAGACGAGACCCAGGCAAGTCTTACTCAAATGCTCAGGGTCTTCCTCTAACCTGGGAGGCTCACTGGGTCACCCAGCATGGAACTGCTCCTACAATAGCTTCCCAGTCCCCAGCTGCTTCCTCTGGCCGGGGGTCCTGGCCCACGACGCCCCTGAGCCGGCACTTCAGGAGTTGTGGACATTGCTTGAGTCAGCCCTGGCTCTATCTGGTCAGCCCTGTCAAGTTAGATGTAAAGTCCCGGAGCAACCAGGGGCTTCTGGGTAATACACATCGATTTGCAAAGGCCCTGGCCCCGCATGGGGTTTTTCGCAAAGCCCCAGGGAGCTGTTCTGGAACGACATAGGCCTCAACTGCCTCTCCAGATTCTGGGTTTTAGCCTGGGGATGGGCAGAGATTCCCTTGAAGTTTGCAGGGGAACTCGGCGACCCCTGACCTTGGTGAGCCAGGAGCCCAGGCCCACTCCCTGCCGTGCTTGGAGGATGCCTGTAATTAAAACATTCTTACCAGGCCCTGGGGTCTTTGGGCATCAGTGGCTTCCTGAGTTGCCACAGGAGTCTGAAATAAATGAAGCACCATTATCTGGAAGGAAACAAAGACGGGGACATCCCAAGTGCTCGGTTTCTCTCGTGCCTTTCCAAGAAGCCATTTTCCAGTTATGGCGAAGGGGTGTCAGGATCACAGAGCCGCCTCTAAATAGCTCTCTGTGTCGGGAGGCACATTTCGTTTTGGCAAGAGAAGGAGGCTTCGTCGGGGCGGTGGAGTGGCTTTCCTCTGAGTTCTGGCTGTGGATCCCAGGAGCTTGTTGAGCAAGTGATGAGGAGAGAGGTGGCCTCCACCCTCGCCTGGGCTCTACCTCTTGGCGTCAGGGAACAGGTCACACTGTGGGCACTGCAGCAAGTCCACAGCCTCTCCAGGGCCCTGGCCACCCGAGAGCCACCCTCAAAGGCGACAGTCCCGCTCCGTGGCGCCCTCACCACTGTGAAGAGCATTCGCATGTGCTGCCCATGTCCCAGCCCTGAGCAGGAAGGCAGGGCTTTGTGGCACCTTGTCGGAGCCTGGGGCTGGCCTGGGTGACAGGTGCAATAGGCTGGGTGCTGTCTTTGTCTGTTCAGGCTGTCACATCACAAAATACCATAAAATGAGCTGGGTGCAATCCTGTGATCCCAGCACTTTGGGAGGCCTAGGCCGGCAGATCACTTGAGGTCAGGAGTTTGAGATCAGCCTGGCCAGCATGGTGAAACCCTGTCTCTACTAAAAATACAAAAAATTAGCCGGGCATGGTGGCATGTGCCTGTAATCCCAGCTACATAGGAGGCTGAGGCAGGAGAATCGCTTGAACCCAGGAGGCAGAGGCTGCAGTGACTGGAGATCGTGCCACTGCACTCAAGCCTGGGCGACAAGAGCGAAACTCCGTCTCAAAAAAAAAAAAAAAAACAAAAAAACATAAACTGGGTGGTGGCTTATAAACAATAGGCATGGATCTGTTATAGCTCCAGAGGCTGTGAGTTCAAGATCAAGGGCCAGCAGATGGGCTGTCTGATGAGGGCCCACTTCCTGGATGGCGGTCTTCTTGCTGTGTCCTCACATGGCGGAAGGGGTGAGGCTCTCTCTGCAGCCTCTTTTCCAAGGGCACTAATCTAATTTATGAGGGCTCCACCCTCATGACCTCATCACCTCCCAAAGGCCCCAGCTCCTAACACCCTCACACTGGGGCTTCCATTTCAACACATGAATTCGGAGGGGGCCTCAAATATCCAGACCATGGCAGAAATCCGCACGGCCACTGGGCTCAGGGAGAGTCATTTCGTCATTCAGAATGCAGGCTTACACGAAGCAGGAAGAGCATCACAGCAGGCCAAGTTCAGTGCTAGGTGGTATAGGATGCGGCACTTTGTGGTGTTCAGTGAAGGGTGTGCGGGTGGGCGTCTTGAGCCCAGGGAGGTATTTTGCACACAGTGCTGGAGCTGTCTAGGGAGCTGTCTTGAAAGGGGTTGCCTGATATAATAGGAGCAGTGGAATTCAGATCCTCAGAGAACTGTGGCGAGGACCAACCAGACAGCCCCAGGTCCTCCTCGCCTGCCTGTCTGGCTGGCTCATTTCCCACCATCAAGCCTGTCCAGGTCCTGAGTCCCTGTGGGGCTGTCCTTGCTCCTGGCACCACCCCACTCCACCTTCCACCATCCTGAGACCATGCCATGCCTAAGAGCACCCAGGCTGTTCCTCCCATTTCCCCACTGTATTAGTTCATTTTCACGCTGCCGATAAAGACATACCTGAGACTGGGAAGAAAAAGGTTTAATGGACTTACAGTTCTACATGGCTGGGGAGGCCTCACAATACTGGTGGAAGGCAAGGAGGGGCAAGTCACATCTTCCATGGATGACGGCAGGCAAAGAGAGCTTGTGCAAAGAAACTCCCCTTTTTAAAACGATCAGATTGACTGGGCACGATGGCTCATGCCTGTACTCCCAGCACTTTGGGAGGCTGACGTGGGCAGATTACTTGAGGTCCGGAGTTCGAGACCAGCCTGCCTAACATGGTGAAACCCCATCTCTACTAAAACTAG
Organism: Pan paniscus; assembly: GCF_029289425.2. Taxonomy (NCBI): domain Eukaryota; kingdom Metazoa; phylum Chordata; class Mammalia; order Primates; family Hominidae; genus Pan; species Pan paniscus. The sequence continues at coordinate 71,881,284 of NC_073258.2, read as the reverse complement.
AAAAATTAGCCAGGTGTGGTGGCAGGCACCTGTAATCCCAGCTACTCAGGAGGCTGAGGCAGGAGAATCACTTGAACCTGGGAGGTGGAGGTTGCAGTGAGCTGAGATTGCACCACTGCACTCCAGCCTGGGTGACAGAGTTAGACTCCATTAAAAAAAAAAACAAAAAAAAAACCCATCAGATCTCCCACCGGGTCCCTCCCACAACAGTGGGAATTATGGGAGCTATGAGATGAGATTTGGGTGGGGACATAGAGCCAAGCCATGTCACCCGTGTTGGTCTTTAAGTTCCTCAGAGGCTGAGGGTGCAGCTTTTTAGGTGATGGCATGGGATTGCAGTCCACGCCACCTGCGGGACCTGAGCATGTAGCTTTACCTGCTGTGCTCACCAGCCCCCAGCCTGCCTGCACCTCCTGAACACGCTCGGGCCCTGTGGGCACCAAGCACTGTCCTTTGGCATGAGACTCAGATAATTTCCAGGCACCCACCTTGTGGTGGTCTGATCCTTCTCACCACTTACTACTTGAGTGGTTTGTTTCTGAGTTTGTGGGGCAGGCAACACCAAGCGAGGAACAAGTGCCCCCATGAAGTCTACAGGTGTCCTTGATGGGGTGGGTGCAAGGACTGGGTGGATAGCAGGGGCTGCCTAATTTAATACAGATTAGGGGATTGGAGGAAGCACCAGGTACGAGGGTCTGTGCTGGGAATTTGGGGTGCTGCTCCTGGAATGGGCCTTACCTGCTTACACAGCATCAAAGTGGGGCATTTTGGGGAGAAGGAGGGTTTGGGGTTCGGCAGAGCTCAGGGCTCTAGGAAGATGTGCAGGTGGCATTTTCACCAGCTTTGCAGGGCTTTGCATCTGGCACACAGCACCTTCTCCTGGTACTGCAAAGCTGGACAATGGCTTAAGAAGAGAAGGGACAGGAAGTCTCTGCGGTGTTGCAATGCATGTGGCAGAAGAGACAACAGGGCTTCACAAGTCGGGGCTTCCAGCCAGTGGTCATGCACAGAGTATGTGGCAGGGGTCTGAACCAACCTCGAGCCCTGGGACCCCAGCCCCTCGTGGACAAGCCCTGGGTGCCTCTACTGTCTTTCCCAATGACGCTTGCCAATGATGAGTGTGATGGATCGAGTCCCCAGTCTTTCTGTGATCCTAAGTCCTAGTGGGCTGTGATTGTCATATTATAGGCTTCAAAGATGTGCTTCAAAGCTTGAGGCTAAGATAATGCTATTTTATTTTATTTTATTTTATTTACTTTATTTTATTTTGAGACAGAGTCTTGCTCTGTCACCCAGCCTGGAGTGCAGTGGTGCAATCTCAGCTCACTGCAACCTCCGCCTCCCGGGTTCAAGCAATTCTTTTGCCTCGGACTCCCAAGTAGCTGGGATTACAGGTGCCAGCCACCACGCACAGCTAATTTTTGTATTTTTAGTAAAGACGGGGATTCACCGTGTTGGGAAGGCTAGTCTCGAACTCCTGACCTCAGGTGATCCACTCACCTCAGCTTCCCAAAGTGCTGGGATTACAGGCATGAGCCACTGAGTCCAGCCGGCTAACTTAATGTTAGGTGTAAGCACTTGAGGTGCTAAGGAGGAGATGGTTGTCAATTCTTGAGTTGGGAGAATAGATGGAAACTCCCCCTTCTCCCCCAGCTGGTAGATCAGTGGAGGGGGGCCGTGCTCTCTCCTGGGGAGATGCACTGCCTTGCAGAGTGACTGCTGTTGAAAAAAAATGTGGGCTCCCTCCTGACATTCCTGCATCTGTAGGGGTCCCTGTGGCTCTGAGTGCCAAGGGCAGAGCCCCCAGGGCCCCTGGCAGGGTGTCCATCTGCTTTCCTCTACTTGTTAATCCCAGTGCCAACTCTTGCAGGGGGCTTTGTCAGCACCAGCAAAAGGTTCCCATCTCAGATATGATTGCTTCATTCCAGGAAAACCCAGTTTAGGGCACTGAGGACTTACAACTGGGGGTGATTCCCACAAAAAAATCCTGTGGTGCCCTCATCACACAAAACTTCAGCCATCGATGCCGCCTGGAACTGTAGATCACACTTCAAATGCAGGATGTCAATCATAAGGTCACAGCAAAGGCTCCAGGAAGTGATGCTAGCTCTGTCTTGGGGCAAGAGCTAAGGGGAGCCCCCTGAGAGGCAGCCCCCAAGGGCACAGCGAGAAATCCCAGCTCTGAGGGAGACAGGTGGGGAGGCGGCAGGGGCTGGGACCTCGGCCGCACACTTGGCTGAGAGGCCAGCGAGGGAGGATGCCCTCTGCATCTTCCCTGGAGGCTCCGCCCCTCCCTTTCCTTTGAGATCCACAGAAGAGAAACACAGACTGTTGCTTTGTGTTACATAACTCTTGTTTAAATGTCCATAAAAGGCCTTCCTCCTTCCCAGCCAGCAGATACGGAAGTGAGAATTAGGATGATTTAGAATGCCAGTGAGGCGTCTCATACAAATGCCCAGTGTGGTGCAGTGACACTGCCCGGGTGGCCGCCTGCTGCTCTGCTGTCCAGTGGCATGGCACAGAACTGGCTGCCCATCGTCTGAATTCTCCCAGCCTCCTGTCTGTCCAAGGGTGCCGGCCGGGCCCCGGGCCATGGAGACATCTTGCCTGTTGCTGTTTTTCAGGGCTCCCTCGTATGGTCTGTCCCCAGATGCCTCCCAGGGCCATGGTTTCTTGTCACCTCCTAGCCGCAGAAGCCAGGGTTCCCTTGGCTTCACATGTGGATTCCTCCCATGACTTACCAGTCGATGCCTTCTGTGCTGACCTCTGACCTTCCTCCCTCCACACATCCATCTTGCCTGTCTTGCTGGCACATTCACCACATCTGACATCCATCCTCCAAACCTTTGCCTGAGCTGTAACCCCCACCAGGTGCTCCTTCTCCGGGTACTCCAAAGCTGGCGATGGCTTGCAGAGGGAGGCGACAGGAAGTCTCTCTACATCCTGTGGGGGTAAGGGGCTCCTTCCTGCTCTGGGTTTCTTTAAACCCTAACATTTCCCCCTCAAGGTTGCATTATGGCCGTACCCTGCAGGCAGGCATCTGTCTGTATTACCGAAATGTTATTTGAAACAAGGAAGGAGGAGGACAGTTGAATTAATGGGGGAAAAACAGGCGAGCTGTAGAGAGCAGAGTTCTCATTTCTTCACTGGCTCCCCTCCAGGCCTCTAGGGCTCTGAAAAACCTGGACAAAGCAGCGTCCGTTCTTACAGGACTAGTCCTTCCCCTGCGCAGGGCACTTTTCACCATAGAAGATTCTGTGGGTGCCCAGCCTGAGTGTGGCTTGTCATAACCCTCGAGAATAATTTGTCATTTGTTGTTTCTTATGCTTCTATTTTTTACAAAGGTGTTTGACCTGTGATTATATCATAACTTTTTAAAAAAATGCCATAGTCCATGAAAATGACAGCATATTATAAGCTAAGGTGATTAGATGAAGAGTTTGAACCCAAACGGCTTGAGTGAATGTCTTGACTTTGGTGCTCACTGTGATGTGGAGCCCGTTCCTTATCTCTCTGTGCCTCAGTTTCCCCCTCTGTCGAGTAGAGATAATGGTGCCCACTTCATAGAGCTGTTAAGATCAAAAGAGGTCGCTCCTGGGAACTCACTCAGAGCAGTGTGTGGCACCTGAGCCTCGGCTGTGTCTCTGCTGTGAGTATTCTTTTCACTGCTGTGCACACCTGCAGCCACAGAGACAGACCCCACACTCTGCCTTCCTCATGCACCCAGACCAGCAGCCTGACACCAGCAATGCTGAGCCTGACACCAGCCTGACACTGAGCAATGCTGAGATGTCACATAAGACCCAGTTCCCTCTTCCTTCTCCCAGAAGACTTTTACTGGGAATCCATGATAAGCCAAGCATAGGGCGGGCAGTGCCAGAGGACAGGCAGGAGGCTGCTTTCTGCCAAGAGGAATTTCTAGGCCTTGAAATCATCAAGGGGAGAAACAGTCAGGCAATTATCACAAGTAAATGTTTGCATTGTTCTCATTTGCACTGTGAGTTGAGTCCTTTAGACCAGCAGGGAGGTGCCTGGGCTTAAGCTCCTAGGGCTTTTCTTTGGAAGGAGAATCCCGGAATCACTAGGGGATGGTCCACGTACGTGTTATTTCAGCAGCTGTCCTAGGTGTGTGTTCCAGTGCAGATGTGGGTGTGCACTTGTGTGTATCTGACTGTGCATTTTTGTGGGGCGCTGGGTGACCTGGGGGTGGGTTACCTTTACAATGAGCAGTCTGCAGTGTTTGAAGACATAGTCATCATTTTTCTAATCATAGCAAACTTTTTTTTTTTTTTTGACACCGAGTCTCGCTGTGTCACCGAACTGGAGTACAGTGGCACGATCTTGGCTCACTGCAGTCTCCACCTCCCAGGTTCAAGTGATTCTCCTGCCTCAGCTTCCCGAATAGCTGAGACTACAGGTGCATGCTACCATGCCCAGCTAATTTTTGTATTTTTAGTAGAGATGGGGTTTCACCATGTTGGCCAGGATGGTCTCCATCTCTTGACCTAGTGATCCGCCTGCCTCAGCCTCCCAAAGTGCTAGTATTACAGGTGTGAGCCGCAGCGCCTGGCCCATAGCATAGTTTTTTAGGGTTGATTGGCCATGTGCCAGGCACTGCTCTAAACCTTTACTTGTGAGATCTCAATAAATCCACACACCAAACCTATTTCACAGGTGAGAAAACTTAGGTTTGTGGGTTACACGTAATGCCCAGTGTCACATAGTACAAGTCTGGATTTACACCCAGGCAGCCCAGGCCAGAGCCCATGCCCTCCACCTCTGGGGCCGCATCCCTCCGCCAGTCTGCCAGTATCACCTCAGGCATTCAGCAAGGGCTGGTCTGTAGGAGTGCAGGAGAGATGCCTGGGCCTGTGGGCAGGGAGGCCTAGTGCCATCCTGAGCCAGCACAACCATCAGGGACCTGGAGAAGGACATGTCTGGCTCAGCCTGAGCAGGCCAGGGCATGGGTCCACATCACCTAAGTCCAGTTCCCAAAGCTGAGTTGGAGGTGGGCTGTAGGAAGAGATGGTCCCCTTTTGGGAGGAGGGCACCTCAGCTTCTGTCTCTCTGAATGTGGCCTGGAGACATGCTTATCTCTAAAGCCACCTTTTCTACCTTCATGCCCAAGGGAAGCCGCCACTCAGGAGGCTTCCCCCACATCTTAGTCCATTCTCACACTGCTATGAAGAAATACCTGAGACTGGGTGATTTATAAAGAAAAGAGGTTTAATCGATACACAGTACCGCATGGCTGGGGAGCCCTCAGGAATCTTACAATCATGACATAAGGCACCTCTTCACAGGGTGGCAGGAGAGAGAATGAGTGTCAGCAGGGGAAATGCCAGACACTTATAAAACCATCAGATCTCATGAGAACTCACTCACTATCACGAGAACAGCACGGGGAAACCACCCCCGTGATTCAGTTACCTCCCGCCGGGTCCCTCCCTCGACACATGGGGATCATGGGGATTATAATTCAAGATGAGATTTGGATGGGGACACACACAAACCATCTCACCTCACAGCTCTGCCCTGTGGTCCTGCCCATAAGTCTTTGGGCAGAGACCATCTAACTGTTGAAACCAAGGGGTGGATCTGATGATCTCTGAATTCCTTTCAGGGTTATTTTGCCTTCTTCCTGAAGAGTAGCACACATTTGTGACCAGACAGCTCTGTTACCCTCTTCTGTCAAATCCATTAAGTCCGATAGTCTTCTTTCATTTGTCTTATCTCCATCACCTTCCATTCAAACTGGCAGTGTTCCTGCTTTTATAATCCCATACATTATCAAGTGATGTTCCAGCCATACCCTCAGTGTTCGTTTTGTTGCAATGTGGTTAGGCTTTTTCACTTTTTGCGGTATGGATAGACTGAGAATCTTCCAAATCTTCAAGCTCTTGTTCCTTTTTGCTTAACAATTCCTTCTTCGATTCATTTCTCTCCTTTTGCATTTTACTATAAGCAGTCAGGAGGATCCAGCTGCTCCTTCAGCACTTTGCTTAGAAATCTCTTCAGCTAAATATCTGATTTTATCGCTCACACAGTCTACCTTCCACAAAAATACTAGAACACAGTTGAGCCAAGTTCTTTGCCACTTTAGAACGAGCATCACTTTTCCTCCAGTTTCCAGTAACGTGTTCTTCATCTCCATCTGATATCTCAGCAGAATCATTCTAACATTCATATTTCTAGCATGCACCTCAAAACTCTTCCAGCCTGTAATCATTACCCAGTTCCAAAGCATTTCCATAATATTTTTAGGTATTTGGTTTTTTTCACCAACACCATATTTATTAAATGTATATATATATATATGTATGTGTGTGTGTGTGTGTGTGTGCGTGTGTGTATATATTTGGCCAGGCGCAGTGGCTCATGCCTGTAATCTCAGCACTTTGGGAGGCAGGCTGATCACTTGAGGCCAGGAGTTTGAGACCATCCTGGCCAACATGGTGAAACCCTGTCTCTACCAAAAAAAAAAATTTTTTTTTAATTAGCCAGACATGGTGGCACATGCCTGTAATTCCAGATACTCAGGAGGCTGAGGCACAAGAATCACTTGAGCCTGGGAGGCAGAGATTGCAGTGAGCCAAGATCACATCACTGCACTCCAGCCTGGATGACAGAACAAGACCCTGCCAAAAAAAAAGAAAAAAAAAGTGTGTGTGTGTATATGTATATTATGAGACATTTCAGAATAGCCTGCTGCTGCCAGCAGCCAATAATTCTAAATAAAGTCCCAAATTATTACACAAATTTGAGCTTTAAAAATATTCTTTAAGAAAAAATAAAAACTGAAGAGCGAAGACTTTCTGAGGAATATGACCTAAAGGAAAGGTCCTTTGAGGCCTACAGATGCCCTAAGTAAGGAAGAAAAAACACAAAACCAAAAATCACCCACCCTACCTTACCAGATCACCTCATACACACAAGAAGAAAGGTTGATTTAAATTAAACAAATGAAGTAAGCCCATGTTGGGAAGATGTTATAGATATTTGTTATAGCCACACCCCACTCCTGGCACTAAAGTCTGCATTTGTTTATAATTTGTTGTAAAGAATTGGCTCATATGATTATGAGGTTGGCCAATTTGAAATCAGTAGGTAAGGCTGGAAACTCAGGCAGGAGTTGATGCCTTAGTCCTAAGGAAAGACTTCTTCCATAGGAAACCTCAATTTCTGCTCATAAGGCCCCCAGCTGTTTGGATAAGGTCCACTTACATTATGACTTGACATCAGCGCATTGTAGATGTATGTGTATTTCTCCAGGCTGGCATCTGAATGCCTGGCTCCTTTTGTGGGTTATATGTATTGCCCTGAGCCCAAGGTCTGTCCTTCTGAGGCACTGTGTGCCTTGCCCGTGTGGTCTCTGGTCCTGGCCTTCCTTATGGGTCTCCATGGCCATCCTAGGATACTTGGCTTTACCTGCCTGACTGCTCTCCCATATCAAAGATCATGCATCTTTAGGCAACAGATCTGTAGGGCCTGAGTTGGAACAATTTCCTGTAGGTGATGGTTTTGGTGCCACTCATCTGGCTGTGCATACATCTATGGGTAGAATTTTTCCCACATAACTGAAATCTGATGAGTGTTAAATGCTTTTTTTTGAGGTTTCCCCTTCTTTCCAGTTATGTAGATTGGCATGCATCTAATCAGATAAACAGGGCTCCGGGGTGTCAGAGCTGGAACCAGTCAAGCCCCGTGGGTACACAGGACATAGTCAATGGGGAGATTTCCAGACTCAGGCCTGGTTGAATCCTCAGCTGCTCTATGGGTAATTTGCCCCACATGCCTTCTGGACAGAGGCCCCCACTCATATAGGTTGTAGAGCAATGACAACCTTATCATCATAGAACAGCCAACTGCTTTGACAGAAGCGAGTGTGGTGGTTGGCAAGGTGAGTGGATGAGTGTTGATAGATATTGCGGCTGCCATTTTAAAGGTTCTGATTGGACTTCTTTTGGTGTTAGGCCTTCAATGATGTAATAGTATATGCAGAAATCATTGTTCTGCAGGTGACACTTAACTTAATGTGATTTTCACTTTGCAGGTGGCCATAATAGCAGGCAACTTTGAGCTGGCAGAATACATCAAGAACCACAAGGAAACAGACATTGGTGAGTAGGCACGTGAAGAAACTGTGTTGGGATTTGGTTTGGAGATGCTCTGAGGAATCAGTCACTCACCAGCTTTTTAAAATTCTCCTAAGATTGGTTTAGAGCCTGCTTTTAGCAAAACTTAACATAGTATTAGCCCATTTTCTGTCTCTGGTCTTAACTTTTTTTAACTTATAGTGGGGATGGGGCTAAGGAAGACCTTAGAGGTTAGGCTGTCTGAAACATGCCTCTCTAGAAGGATGATGTTCTGATCTATTCTGACAGTCCCTGTTGCAAGGTTTCTTTCCATGTGAACATCATTGATTTAGTAAAATGGGGAGAGGAACAGGAAGTGTTTAATTTATGCTAAGGGTTGGCTCTAGGATTCCCTATCTGATGTATGTATCTGATTTTCCCCATTAATGGTAAAAATTGATACATGTCGTTACGCATTTGTCCAAACTGGTAGAATGTACAAGCCCAAGAGTGAACCCTAATGTAAACTATGGACTTCGAGTGACACTGTAGGCTCTCAGTTGTAACAAATTGCCCACTCCAGGGGGGTGTTGATGACTGGGGAGACTGCACGTGAGGGGCAGGGGCTCTCTGGGTAAGCTCTATTCCTTCTGCTTGGTTTTACTGTGAACCTAAAACTGCTCTAAAAATAAGACATCTTTTTTAAAAATCTAAAAAGAAAAGAAATCAAACTGGAGAATGTGCTAAGCATCAAGCAATGGATGTAGGGCACGGCTCTTGATTGCTGAAACAAATTAATTTGCAGCTGATTTGGATGTGTTTATTGGAAGGTGCCGTAACATCCACGCTTCTATTTAGGCAAAGAGCTGGTGACCCGATGAGGGTGGAGAGAGAGCCAGTGGCATCCTCTCGGCTCCCCTCTGGTTGCCTCTGCTTCACTTCCTCCGCAGTTGTGCTGATGGCCGTTCCCCTTTTTAGTACCCCTTGTGCCAACCAGGAGGAGAGTCTTTGGGGCTCCTCCTCTCTCCTATCGCCCTGCCATTGGCTGGGCCCAGTCTTGCAACTTGGACGAGCCCACTGGCCTGTTTCCTCCAGCCCCGCGCTTCCACAGGACCTGCAGCGGGGAGCAGTCCCATTGGACCGGCAGTGGTGAGCTTTCGAAGATGGCATCACCCCATCAAAGGGGTCAGGGGGGTGCTCCTGGGTGTCGTTTATTGCCTGTGCCCGTCACCTCATTTTTGGCATCAGGGAAAGCAGAACTGTGTTTGGCTGTCGAGGCTTTACCGTGTGGCATGTGTGCCCTATGTCAACCACGGCCGGTACCTACCCCGCCTTGGAGAACCGCACGAGGATGCAGAGCCAGATGCATGGCTTGCATCATCAAGCATCTGTGCAGAGCCTCGGGGCCTCCCAAAGGCTGCGCCTGACACTGACTTGCACATCCCTCCTGTGAGCCAGGGCAAATCACTTAATTGCTCTGAGATCCAGGGTTCTGCCAGGGCTGCCTCAGCACCTCCATGAGCGCATTATAGAGATTGATGAGTTAATGTCTGCAAAATGATTTAGAAAATGAACTGAGCTCTCAGAGTGCCAGAGACCGTCTTCCTGCTGCCTCCCTAATATGAAAGAGCAGCACACAGGATAGCTTTGGTTTGAGAGCTAAAAATATCGGCTGCTGTGAAGGGAGTGGGACTTTCTTGACCAGGGGCACACAGTGAAGAAGGGAGGTAAGGGAGTCTGAGCACAGGTCCCGCCCATGACGACAGGGGTTGTTGCTGGCACCCCTGGAGGCAGAGCCCCCGCCAGCTCCACAGATCCTGAGTTGTCTGGGATGGTAACAAGCTAAGGGCTACCCCATTGGGCTACCCTCACTGGGGCCTGCACTACAAAGAGGAAGGGGTGAAGTGGCCTCCTTATCCCAGCTCTCCACATGGAGCTGAGAGATATTGGGGCTGCTACCCCTGACCCTAAGTGTTGCCCCATGGAGTCACAGCCACCCTTCCTCCCTTCTGAGAAGGTAAGGTCCAGCCACTAAACCCCCCTACTCAAAAACAGGAGGGGCCAGGCGCGGTGTCTCACGCCTGTAATCCCAGCACTTTGGGAGGCCAAGGTGGGTGGATCATCTGAGGTCAGGAGTTTGAAACCAGCCTGGCCAACATAGGAAACCCTGTCTCTACTAAAAATACAAAAATTAGCTGGGTGTGGTGGCAGGCACCGGTAATCCCAGCTACTCGGGAGGCTGAGGCAGGAGAATCGCTTGAACCCGGGAGGCAGAGGTTGCAGTGAGCCGAGACTGCACTACAGCCTGGGCAACAAGAGCTAAACTCCGTCTCAAAACAAAAACAAAAACAAAACAAAACAAAAACCAGGCTGACTTTCCAAGTACGTTGAAGCACCGAGTTGATTTCACAATCCAGCTTGGGAGACACTTGTTGTCTTTTCAGTTTTGGGATATAATTATTATGAATACCTTTCTTATTTATGATGCAGACAACTCTTTATGAACAGAGAGGTTTTTTTCATTATTATAAAAGGAATGCCCATTTGTTGGGCGAATACATTTTAATTACCCTTTACCTGTTCTGATCAATTATTAACTGTAAACAGCACCCCCCATTGAGAGAGGGGGGCACCCACCACAGGCTCACGTGACTAACATATTTTGAAGTGCCAGGATCGAGGTTTGAGTCTCTCATGTCCGTATGTTTGTAAAATCCCCAGTCCTGCAGGAAAGAAGCAGGACTGGCTTTTACAATCAGCTTACGCAGGGAGTCAGTGTCTGTTGTTCCCTGATTTTTGGGCTTTCCCAGGGCCCCAAAGGGAAAGGATAGTTTAGAAAATCTATACTTGCCCATGCAGTTCCTTGTGCATCTACAAAGAAGAAGAAGAAAAAAAACCTCTTGTTTCATCTGAGTCATCTAAGGGTTCGTGATTATGAACTAGCAAACTGGCATCAACAAAAACTGTGCCATTTAGATCAATTGTGTTGAAAGTTTCCCGGAGAGAGAGATGAAGGGTGTGGAGGCTGAGTCCTCTAGGAACCTGACATCTCTCAATGTGTTGATTGATCCAAGAACGGTGAATCTGTTGTGAAATCCTGAACTAATGCCTTCTTAACTAAACCTGTAGGTTGGAACCCAATTGCTTCTCCCCCTCCCCTGTGGTCACCCCCACTTTGCATTGCCCCTCTGGCAGGGGCCAGGTGCTGGGTATGTGGTGGGGAGGGTCTCATACTCTCTTCCCCACTAGCTTGTGCGTTTTTTGCCTGCATGTGTCTTGCTAACTCCTGCATGCGGGTCTTTGCCCATTGTTTAAGAAAGCTGCCCAACTTCTGGGTGAATGAATGAGTAACCACAGTGAAAACAGTTAGCACTTACCAAGTACTACAGGCCAGCACTTCACGTACAGCATCACAGCCATGCAAACCTCCACGTCCAGATGCAGTTGTGGTCTCCATGTGAAGAAGAGCCTAGGCGACATGGCATTTGGGGTGGGGCTCCCCTAGAAGCTGACCTTGAGGTGAGGATTTGAGGTCAAGTTGTTTATTGTGGAGGAGATACAGAAAGCACCAGCAGGGACTTAGGGAAGGAAGTCAGGGAAGGGCAGGGCACCAGCTGTACATATGTGTTCATGAGCAGTTGACTCTGTGGGCCCCGGAGGCTCAGGCCCTTGGGGTCCTCTGGGAACCTGCAGAGGGTGTGCCTGGTCATTATGAAGCAGTTCATGTATTTACCCACCAGTTCCAGCTCCTATGCATGCTCCCTCTGGGTACCAAGACCCCCATCAGAGATTTGGGGAATTGCAGGGGCCTGTGGGGGTAAGCAGTGCACATACCTGGGAACAGTGAGTGCCAAGGAGATGCAGGCAGGGCACCGATGACATCTTAAATTCAGAACTTTTCCAGAGCCACATGCTGGAGGAATTGGGCAAACCAGATTTCAACCCCATGTCCATCTGATGCTGAAGTACTTACCTTGAGAACCTGTCCTTTCAACCACCACATGCTGCTGCCTCCTTGGTGAAGCTGAGAAAAACCTTCCACCATACAAGAGCTGCAGGCATCAGTGTGGACTGGGATGGGGCAGGCTGGGGAGGCTTCATAGAGGCTGGACCTAGAACCAGAGCTGGGAAGGTGGCCAGAGGGAAGAGGAGGCTTCCTGGGCCACAGATCACCAACAGGGCAGTCCCCCCCCATAGTTAGAGGGGTCTCTCCTCTCTGCTTCCTCATCCAGGCTCCCTCGCTCTAGGATTACTAGAGCTAAGCATTTGTCAGCTCCTAGCCAGCTCCCCAGCTGTGCTTAGAAGGCAGGGTAGGGCTGGAGGAAGATGATGCTTAAGACCGCATGGGGCGGAGCCTGGCGGCTGGAGAGAGTTGTCTGAGAATGGATGGACTGATGGACTAAGGTGCCAGCCTCATGACGGTGTGACGGTGCTGCCTGGCAGCCCCCGAGGGAAGCCTTTGTAGCTCACAGTGGTCTCTCACCAGGGTGGCTTGAGGTGCTCATCTTCTGAGCTTTCGAGAGACATCATGTTTTAGTCAGAACTGGTCCTGGCCACCCCTGTCCTCAGCCGGGGCTCAGAGTAACTTCTCACCCACAGAATCTGTTGTTTTCTCTGCAAAGCCTAGATTCCTCCACCTTCCACATTAACATTTCAAAGAGGAATGTCTTCTGTGGCATTTCTCACCCACCATGAAATTTTCAATTGTCACTGGGATGCTCCTTCCCAGAATGCTCTTAGCAGTGTCAGGGTGAGGGTCCATCATGGTCACCCAGGAGACCTTCAGAGGGGAGGTGCAGCCTGGCCCTCTACCCTGGGGGATGGAGACCGAGAGAGGGAGGGAGGAGGACACGCTTTTGGTGCTGCATAGTCACCTCTGTGGGATCACAGAACGAAAGAATTCCAACTATGAGACCTTGGAGGCTGTCCACCCAGAGCACCAGCAGAAGGAACCAGCCCTGCCAACACATCAATTTTGGACTTCTGGCCTTCAGAACTATGAGATAGTAAATTCTGGTGTTTTTTTGTTTTTGTTTTTGTTTTTTAAGACAGAGTCTTGCTCTGTCACCCAGGCTGGAGTGCAGTGGCACAATCTCGGCTCACTGCAAGCTCCGCCTCCCAGGTTCACGCCATTCTGTTGCCTCAGCCTCCGGAGTAGCTGGGACTACAGGTGCCCGCCACCATCCCCGGCTACTTTTTCGTATCTTTAGTAGAGATGGGGTTTCGCTGTGGTCTTGATCTCCTGACCTCGTGATCCGCCCGCCTCGGCCTCCCAAAGTGCTGGGATTACAGGCGTGAGCCACCGTGCCCGGCCTCTGGTGGTTTTCAGCCACTCCGTTGGTGGTTGTTGCCACCAACTGAGCAGGAAGATATGGCCCCAGTCTCTTCCCATCTAGAGAGGAGCCCGCATACGCTGAGGAAGGCAGACTGCCTGTGCTAGAGGAGAGGCATCCTTTCTCCCAGGCTGTACTTGCACATGTCAGGTACCTGAAATGGCAGGTCCTGAAGATGCCTGCACTCTCACCAGCTCAAACACCTATGTGGTCACCATCTTCCCGTGACAACTCTTTTTTTTTTTTTTTTTGAGGCGGAGTCTATCACTCTGTCACCCAGGCTGGAGTGCAGTGGCACGATCTCGGCTCATTGCAACCTCCGCCTCCCGGGTTCAAGCGATTCTCCTGCCTCAGCCCCCTGAGTAGCTGTGATTACAGGCGCCTGCCACCATGCCCAGCTAATTTTTTTTTTTTTTTTTTTGGAGACAGTTTCACTCTTGCTGCCCTGGCTGGAATGCAGTGGTGCGATCTTGGCTCACCGCAGCCTCTGCCTCCCGGGTTCAAGCGATTCTCCTGCCTCAGCCTCCCGAGTAGGTAGGATTACAGGCACGCGCTACCATGCCCGGCTAGTTTTGTGTTTTTAGTAGAGACGGGGTTTCTCCATGATGGTCAGGCTGGTCTCAAACTCTGAACCACAGGTGATCCGCCCGCCTCAGCCTCCCAAAGTACTGGGATTACAGGCCTGAGCCACCATGCCTGGCCTCTGTTTTTTTGTTTTTTTTTGTTTTTTTTTTTAGTAGAGACAGGGTTTCACCATGTTCGCCAGTTTGATCTCAATCTCTTGACTTCATAATCCACATGCCTCAGCCTCCCAAAGTGCTGGGATTACAAGCATGAGCTACTGGGCCCGGCCCAATTTTTTCTATTTTTAGTAGAGACGGGGTTTCACCATATTGGCCAGGCTGGTCTTGAACTCCTGACCTCAGGTGATCTGCCTGCCTCGGCCTCCCAAAGTGTTGGCATTACAAGCATGAGCCACCACGCCCAGCCTGGTGACAACTCTTCATTGAGCACCTTTTTCACAGACCCTGTGCTAATTTGGAGATTCAGAAATATTTGCATGTCCCAGGCTCTTTGGGGGAGGGGATGAGCATGGAAGATAATGTCCCTCTGTCCCCTTCTACCCCCCAGATCTAAAAGTGATGTTTGAAGGATGGTGGATCCTGTGCACCCTTCCTAGGTGGAGTGAGCTACTAATCTGTTGCTGTTTAATGGGAGCACACACCACACCTGCTCAGGAAAACAGGCTTTTCCGCACACGTTGCTTCTCTGGCTGTTGCAGCTCCTACTCCCCCATGTCCTGGCCCCAGTCTTCCAGCTGCGTCTGCCTCCTCTGCTCTCTCTCCATCCTCCATTCCCAGGAGCCTTCTATGTTGCTGGCATCCGCCCCTAAGACAGCTTCTGAACCACCCCACTCCTGGTCCTGGTCCTGGTCCTGTCATCTTGACTCGCCTGCCCTAACCCTCTCCTACCCACTGAGGCCCCCGCTGCCCAGCGGCCTGTATGATTTGGGGTGCATCTGAGTCCCTTGGGGAACTTGTGTGGAATGCAGATGCCCAGCGCCACCATCAGAGTCTGACTCAGTGGTCGAGGAGCCCTCTGGAACTGCGGTTTCAAATCCTGCTGGTGGTTCTCATGCCGGACGTCCCAGCACCAGCTCCTCCTTTGCTTCTCAGGACCTGCCAGGCGTTTCTGCTCATCCACATCTTTCGTGGGCCTGCTCAGGACCCAGGGATGGGCTGTGTACCCGGTTCCCAGGGCTGCCACAACAAATGACCACCAACTGAGTGGCTTCAAGCAACTGGAATTGACTGTGTCTCCCTGTTTTGAAGGCCAGAAGTCCAAATTCAAGGTGTTGGCAGGGCTGGTTCCCTCTGCAGGCCCAAGGGAGGAATCCTTCCTTGACTCTGAAGTTCCTGGGCTTGTGGATGCATCACCCCAGCCTCCGCCTCTGTCTTCACATGGCTTCCCCTGTGTATATCTCAGAGGTCCTACTCCTTTCCCTTATACAGACTCCAGTCTCTGAATTTAGAGTCTACCCTAAATCCAGGATGATCTCATCTTGAGATCCTTCAACTCATCACACCTGAAAAGACCCTGTTTCCAAATGAGGGTGCAGTTTAGGTCCCACGGATTAGGACTTGGGCCCATCTTTTTGAGGACCACCATTCCACCCACTCTAGGGAACTCACATTGCTTCATGACTTTTGTCTTCTCAGGCTGTTACCTCTTCAAGGACAGATGGTATCTGATTCTGCCATCCCCACTGTGCTAGGCACGTGGTGGGGCCTCGGGCAATGCATGTTGGATGGATGGCTCCTCCCCCAGCTCTTGTTCACTCCAAGTCAGCCTTTCTCTCATCCTCTTTCTCTCTTTTTTTTTCTTTTTTTTTGAGATGGCGTCTCCCTCTGTCGCCCAGGCTGGAGTACAGTGGAGCGGTTTCAGTTCACTTCAACCTCCGCCTCCCAGGTTCAAGCGATTCTGCTGCCTCAGCCTCCCGAGTAGCTGGGATTACAGGCACCTGCCACCACACCCAGCTAATTTTTGTATTTTTAGTAGAGATGGGGTTTCACCATGTTGGTCAGGCTGGTCTCGAACTCCTGACCTCCGGTGATCCACCCACCTCAGCCTCACCCAAAGTCCTGGGATTACAGGTGTGAACCACCGCGCTCGGCCCTACTCTCTGTTCTTTACCTCAAACCTGCTTTCCCTGGTACCCGGTCTTGAGTGTCAAGGGTGGGACACATATTGGCAAATCAGTTGCTGCATTGAGTGTGTTTGCAAGAGGGCAGTGTTTTATCTGACTCGAACATTTTCAGAGTTCAGGAGCAGCCGAGCTCAGAGGCACAGAGGAGAGGAGGCAGTTGGAGGAAGTGGGCTGTGTTGGGTTTGATGTCGTGAGTCCTCAAGCCAGGGATTTCTGGATTTCTGCTTTAGATCATGGGTGGCCATGTGGCTTCCTGATTCTAGGTTCTGTGGCTTGGCTTCCTCCACCCCGTATCCTCCATAACCTCAGGGTGCTGCTGTAGTCCTTCTTCCTCAGGGTGAATCTTTTGTCCGTTCCTGGCCTCTTGGGTGGGGGTGGGTGGTGTCAGATGATCACCAGAGGACTCTAGATTCTTCGCCTGCCATTTGTCTATCTCTGTCAACCTCAGGAATCATGGTGTTTCTGCATTATGGTCTTCAGCAAGACTTGTCTTATACAACTTAGCTTAGGAGACATATGGATGAAGCGAGGCCTGTCCCTTAAACTTGAGGCTGTTGGCTCATGCTTTGGCGTCAGGGCAAACCCTTGGTGCTCACAAGCAGAGCTTTCTCCTGTCGAGAAGTGGAGGTGAGACTCACCTTTGCCTCTATGGGGTTGGGTCACACTTCTCAATATGGGTCTGGTGGAAGCAAATTCCAAGCTAGAGGTCGGTGTGGGGTGGATGTTGGTGCTTCAAAGTGGGTAAATTAAAATACCACACATTTTTCTGACTTGCCGTGTACAGCCTGGTCAATGGGATGTTTTCCTTTAAAAAGTCTCTTTAAAGGATCAAGTGGCCTCCCTGCTACTGAGGAGGGATCCTTTGTTTCCCAAACACAGAAGCAATCAGTGCCAGGAAATCAGTGCCCTTATGATGCTGGAATGTGGCTTTAGGGGAGAAGACAATGAACACTGCGAGGTGATGAATGGGTGCTCTGAGGTCTGTAGAACCCAGAAATGGATTCAAGTGTATCTCTTTAAAAGAGAGGTTTCAGCCTGCCGCGAAGCGTTCTGTTCACAATCCGGCCAGCATGTATGTTGCTGTTGTCTGATGCTGTGATGCTGTTTCTGTCCCCTTCCTCTTAAAAAAAAAAAAAAAATTAAATGGGACCTCTGTTTGGTGATTTTATTTGCCAACTCAAAGAAAGTGATGGTTTAAATGTGGACATGAATACCAAAGTTAATCCTTGCTTGTTGTCGTCCAGTGTTTAGCCGGCCAAGTAAATGAGCCCAGCAGGTTATAAAAGCTTTGCCATAGAGCCTGGACGATGGCTTCTGTGGGATGGAGATCCCAAATAGCAAGACTGTCCGGGTGCCGGGGAGCCCGCATCTGAAACAGTCGTGCACACATTAAGCATGTTGCCAGCTGATAAGCTTTGGACTGGGATAACCTATTTTTTACGGTCTTTGTTGTTTTTGCTTTTGCCCGGCTTTGTGGGGAGATGCACTGTCAGATGGATTAAATGACATGGGTTGTTCTTCCTCAACCGAACAAGGTTTGTTTTCATACATCTTGTCCTTCCGCAGCTATGGAGAGAGAAGCGAGGGGTTTTTATATTTTAAAAGGAGGCACATTGAGCTGATGTGTGAGTTTGGGTGCCTGATTAGCCGACAAAGGAATACTTGGATACTGTTGCTAGGTTTCAAGACCGGGTGCCTGTATAATTATGCTTTAGATATGTATAGATGATGAATAGAGGGTGGTGTTTTCAAACAGATTGCTTAATGTAATATGTTAGGGGTGTGTGTGTGTGTGTGATTGTGTGATTGATTGTGTGTATGAAAGTAAAATTCAGGCTGATTTTGAGCCATGATCCTTTAAAAATATACCTGTTTGCTAGATACTACCTGCTGTGAAATAAAATAGATCTGATTTGAAAAATTTCAGTTTACCTGGCATTTTGACTGTGAAATGTGCTCCTTCCAATGAGACACAAATGATGATCTGCAGTAATCACAATAGCCTTTGTGTTTGCAAGTAGAACCAGCAGCTTCCAAGGAAAACCCCAAATCCTCACCTATTTCATTTCATTAGATCAGAGTGGTCGGGGTCCCCGTTATTGAGTCCCCTCCTGTGCGTGTTAAGAATAAACCCTCCCAAGGAAAGTCAACATTGTATTTTTACTTAGCATTCTGCAGCAGTCACACAGCTGTTGACCAGATTCCCATAGAATATTTTCAAAACAAATTGCCGGAGAGGAAGGACAGAAAACCCCCAACAGACACAGCAGTTTCAAGGCATATGGGAGCAGTCGGCCGCCTCTGTGACCTGTCTGTTGGGACTGACCTGCGTCTTGTCTCGTCCCTCTTCGCGGGACCGAGTGAGCTGTGCAAGTCTGCGTGTGGTTTCCGGTCTGTGTGTGTGTGTGGTGCTGACTCCGCATGCCGGGCTGCTGGTTTTATCCGGACATAACCAGCTCTGTTGTTCGTCTGCCACTCTGGAGTCTTGCTTGGTGTCATTTTCATGTCAGCTGAAGGGGTCGGTCACGTGCGTGTTGCTGTGGTCCTACTTTCTCCCGTGCGTATCTGTCTAGAAGTTTTGTTCCAAATTGTAAAGCGGAGTTGACTGGCGGGGATGGGATCCAAGGTGACCGGCTTTGTGTAAGGGCCACAGGTGGCCAGCGTGTTGGGTTGGGAGGGTATTTTTACATTTGGCCGATTTCCAGCACCGACGCCCAGGGAGTGTCCGCTGGAGGATCAGCCGTCTTGTGTGGCCTGCCCCGAATGCTGTGCACATGGTGCTCCCGGGGCAATTGTGGATTTTGTCCTGATGGGATGCTGCAGTGACAGTGAGGCCGGAGCTCCTGCCCAGCATGCATCTCTGTGTGCCTTGTCTTTGTTGATGTTCGTTGCTACATTCTGTCCACACCCTTGCCCCATGCCTCCTGCGCAGCCCCTTTACTCACTGGAGCCCGCCCTGCGGCCTGTCCCCTCTTCAGCCAAATGGAGCACTGTTCAGGGGAACTGGGTGGAGGACACAGAGTCCCTGGCCGCACTGACTCCCGCACAGTGGACACGTGGCTGCTGGGAAGCGTGTCCCACTGCGGATCCCCCACGGTGCACACAGAGATCGACTCCTTCCGTCTTCTGGGTTGAACTCTTCCCCAAACCTGAGCTTCTCCCAGCTCTTTGCTCCCCGGTCCTGGGCAGTTCGCACCCTTAGAGAAGAGCCTTTCCCACTCCATCCCCCACGGAAGGGCAGAAGCTCAGAGAGTCTCCACTGTGCCCTAGCCTGACCCTCACCATGCGGTCCCTGCGCGGTTCCCCTCTATACAGCGCTCCCAGGGCACTTACGGGAGATGACTTTGTTCCCTGGTTCCCAACCACACGAGACCCCAGTTCTCTTAGAAAAAGTGTTGTATAACATCTCCTTCATTATCCTCAAATGAAACTCTTAGATAACATACCCTGACATACACGTGGAATTTAGAAAAGACCCCCGGCCGGGCGCAGTGTCTCATGCCTGTAATCCCAGCACTTTGGTAGGCTGAGGTGGGTGGATCGCCTGAGGTCAGGAGTTCAAGACCAGCCTGGCCAACATGGTGAAACCCCATCTCTACTAAAAATACAAAAATTAGCCAGGCATGGTGGCACGTGCCTGTAATCCCAGCTACTCGGGAGGGTGAGGCAGGAGAATCGCTTGAACCTGGGAGGCGGAGGTTGCAGTGAGCCGAAATCGCGCCATTGCACTCCAGCCTGGGCAACAAGAACGAGACTTCGTCTCAAAAAAAGAAAGAAAAGAAAAGATACCCATTGTATTCTACAAAGCAGGAACACTGTTCTATGAAGCAGGAACACTCGGTGGGGGGGACCGGACACCGTAGGCAGGGAGGGGTCTGTCCCAGAAGACCCAGTGCAGTTTCAATGGTCATTCCCTTCCAATCCGGTCACCATGAACCCCAGAGCTCCTCCGGCAGCTGGGAGATGCTCAGCCATGGGTCGGGTGTGGTCCAAGGCAGGGCTGGCTTCCAAAATGGTCAACAGCTCTTAGGAAAGTTCCAAACCAAACAAAGCCCATGCTGTCTTTCATTGCATTCCTGGAAAATTCGGGGAGTATTAAAGCTGTGCAGATTTGTGTGGTGTTTCTAAGTAACACGCAGGAGGTTGTGCAGATAAACAGGTTTTGCATTTGTCTGAACATCTGGTGGGTCACTCACAATCCCTAGGGGCCCGTTCCACGCATTGCAGGACTTTAGCCTGTCTGGCCCCTGCCCACCACGTGTGAGAAGCACCCCCTGACCCCATTATTATCACAGCCCCGAGCCCTCTCTGATGGGGTGGATGCCAGCCTGGTGGGAAACACTACTCGGGCATTCACAGGGTGTGCCCTGGTGCACTGGCCTGAGCCAAGCATGGGCTGGTGCATTCTCCTCTTGCTCTCTGCATCCATTCTCCCAGAAAGTTCCTCCCTTGCCCCTGAGCGCCACCCACCCCTGCTCCTGGCTCCCTGCAGATCTCTGTTCCTACCCTTCTGAGACCGAGGACTCTGGCCCAGCAGGTTGGCCTCTGGTTCCTCAGCTCTGACTCCTGCAGAGGGCTGAAGACCACCAAGGTCATGACCAAGGCAGATTCCTCCTTCCTGGTCCCCTCTTGTAAGGTGTTCCCTCCGTGCCCTGCCAGCATCCTCAGCGCCTTCTCCCCTTGCCTGGGCCTCCCCAGCCCCGCCTGCCTTTCAGGGCACATGTCCTAGCCCAGGTGGAGGCCGGGTCTTGTTTCCACGTGGTCTTGCCCACCCCTTCTCTGTGCCTCCGGCGTGGGTCCAGGAGGGTGGTGAGGTGCACCCTGGGGGCTTTCCCGGGCCCCCTGGTTTTGCTCTGTCCTGCTCCACACCGCAGCACACCCTCTCAGGTGGGCTCCCGGAGTCCTGTGTGGCCTCTGCCCCCTTTCCCGGCCCCCTTTGTTCTCTTGGTCTGGTCCTGCCTGCTCGGGTCAGGTTCTGGATTGTCCCTGCCCAGGTCATTTCTCCACATGGAGGCCCTGCGCCAGGTCCAGGGGTCAGGTGTACCAGGACTTTGTGCCATAGCTGAGGAGCTGGACTTTTGGCTGTTGGTTTCCTACAGATGGAGGACATTTATGTTATACCTGCCGTAGGTATCAGGGTGGGAAGGCTGAGGCCAGCATTAGGGGGTGCTAAATCCCAATGGGGCATAGAGTCAGGATGGCTTCCCAGAGGAGGAGGCAACTGCTGCCTTGATCTGAGCAGCAAAAATAGCTCCTGTGCCTTCAGCCCTTTCAGAGCCAGGCCTGGGCTCAGTGCTCAGTGCTCAATCCTAATGACAGCCCTGTTAGGGAGGCGCCTTCACTGCCCCGTTTTCGGCGCAGGAGGATGAGGATCCTGGAGCCCAGACACTTGACAAGGGTCCCCAGGGTGGGGATGGAGCTGGGGCTGGAACCGACAGCCCTGACTCCGGAGCCACCCCTTCACTCCTGCTAAGGCTGCCCATAACACTGCTTCTCTCTCTGCCACCTTGACCTCTGGGACCGTGGCTCCTGCCCTCCCCTCCCACAGGCCGCAGGCAAGCCCGCCCTCACCTCCACCTGCCTCCTGCCTGCCCTGCAGTTTGCTGTTCACCTGCAGCTGTTTCCTCAGGACCTCCCCTCACTCCTGCAAAATCCACACAGTTCTGCCCTCCTGGAGGACCAGGCCAGCCTCTTGGCTTCCTGTGCTTGCAGATGCTGGGCCAGCGTGGACAGATGGCACAGAGGTGGCCTTTCCTGTGGACATGAGGATAAGCCACTGCCGCCTTTTAGCAAAGCCGTGGGGATCACCGTCCTCTCCCTGCACCGCCACCCCTCACCGCTGTGCTCCTGGCTGATTTTGCAAGCAAGTTTTGGGGTCTGCCCTACCTCTGACCTAAGCCTGCCTCTGCACAGACTAGCCCAGCTGGCCCCTGCTCCTGTTCTGTGACCTATTAATGACAAGTCACATGTCAGCCTGCAGCAGTGACCAGATACTGCCAAGGAAAGGAATCCTTGGCAGCTTCTGTCATGATCTTTTTCACTGGACCATTTTATCAAGGAAAATCAATTTCCCCATCACTCTGAGATATGTATTAAATCCCTTGCTTGTAGGCTATAGAACTGGTTCCCAGCTCCTAGCTACAGGCACAGCCCAGGGGCCTTTCTGCCTGCCTTCCACACTGCAGTGGCCCCTCTCCCATCCCACCCCGGAGCTCACCAGGCCTGGAAACACTTGGTGAATGGGCCGAGCAGAGCCACCCGTTCTTCTCTCCTCCACTTCCTTCTCCGTTGCTCATTCCTTCCCTTTCCCCACTCCCTCCCTCCTCCTCCTCCTCCTCCCTCCTCCTCCTCCATGCTGTTTGTCTCACCTGCCAGCATCATGCCAGTGAGTCACCCTTTAACCCTGGTCCTCAGTGTGTCCCCCTGGGGGCTTGGAGAATTCACACTGATGTTTTCCGCCTCTCTAGCAAGGGTTCCCTTCCTGCAAGTGAATTAAGGATCCAGGCTGGGTGTGGTGGCTCACACCTATAATCCCAAGACTTTGGGAGGCTGGGCTGGGAGGATCCTTTGAGGCCAGGAGTTTGAGACCAGCCTGGGAAACTTAGCGAGACCCTATCTCTACAAAAAAATAAATAAATAATTAGCTGGGTGCAGGAGGCTGAGGTGGGAGCATCACTTGAGCCTGGGAGTTTGAGGCTGCAGTGAGCAGCCACAGCCATGATGGGGCCACGGCACTGTAGCCTGGCAACAGAGCAAAACCTGGTCTCTTAAAAAAAAATTAAAATTAAAGCCAAAGGATCTAGTATACTCAAAAGAGCTCTGGAATTCTAGAACTCTGTGCTCACCCATCCACCTGGGGAGAAAGATTATTGGGATCTACCCAGAAGAGGACAATCCAAGCCCCCTGGAGTTTACTATTATTATTATTATTATTATTATTATTATTATTATTATTATAGAGACAGGGTCTCCCTGTATTGTTCAGGCTAGTCTTAAACTCCTGAGCTCAAGTCATCCTTCTACCTCAGTCTCACAAAGTGCAGGAATTACAGACATAAGACACTGTAACCAACCCCATTAGCCATTGTTTTAAGGTTTGTGTCTATCTTGTACCCCTGATTCACCCACCTGCTTCATGGTGAAGCTGTAGAAAGACTCTTGGCCAGGCAAGGTGGCTCGCACCTGTAATCCCTGTACTTTGGGAGGCCGAAACTGGAGGATTGCTTGAGCCCAGGAGTTCAAGACCAGCCTGGGTGAGATGGTGAGACTTCATCTCTACAAAAATTTTAGAAAATAAAATAATTAGCCAAGCGTGGTGGTGCAGGCCTGTAATCCCAACCACTCAGGAGGCTGAAATGGTAAGTTGGCTTGAGCCTGGTAGTTCAAGGTTGCAATGAGCTATGATCGGGCCACTGTGCTTCAGCCTGGATGACAGACAGAGATTCTGTTTCTATTAACAAAAAGAAAGACTCTCAAGGTGCTTCCAGAAGTAACTGTCGTTCAGGGTTGGGATGCCCAAAAGTTGGTGACCCCAGGGAACACAGACTCAGAATGTGAAAGGCTCCTGGGAATCTTGGCAACCCCTGCTTAGTCTCATGACTCACAGACCCAGCGAGAAATCCCCCTTGGAGATTCTGCACCTGAGCAAATGTGGCTGATGGCCCCGGGAGCTCTATCCTCTCAGGATGCCTATCCACAGGTGGCAGCTGGGACCCTAGCCCCTTCAGTCCTCCTTGTTCTGTGGAGGGAAAATCTATGCGTCAGTGGGGCAGAGGTTCTGGTGAGGGTACACAGACTGATGGGAGCAGACATCGTGTTCCCCAGCCCCAGCCCAGGGTCTCCCCATCCCAGCATAGGGGGCAAGCCCAGGGGTGGGCGAGGAGCAGAGAAGAGTCTTGACTTCTGTGTTCCATGGGCACATGCCCCCGGCCTCACAGAGGGGGCATGCCCGCTTCCAGGTGACTTGAATGGAAGTCTCAGAAGCTCCTAATCTGAATGGCTCCACCTGCCTCTCCGGCTTTCTCTTTTCCAAGCCCCTTCCAGGCAGCTCACAGGCAGGAGCTGTCCCTGCCCCATCTTTCAGTCCTCTGTTCAGGGTGTTCCTTTTCTCAGCGCACCTCCATCCATCTCCCCAACTTTCTTCGTAGACTCTTCCAGCAGCCCCCGAAGCCCAGTCTCCTCCCCAGCTGACCACAGCCCTTCTTTTGACCAGGATGCCCGATTAGTGCACCTGCCTTTTCACATTTAGAGTCATGGCTGGCTTCATAGACATCAGGGTGCGTGTGCTGTTTATACCCAGGCTAACCAGGAAGCTCAGAGTAGACATCAGGCTGCCCAGGTTATCTATGCCCAGGCTAGCTGGTGAGCTCGGGATAGACATTGGGGTGCCTGGGCTAACTATCCCAAGGCTAGCCGGGGAGCTTGGAGCCCTGGCAGGCACAGCACCGGCCCCTGGGCCTCACACTGGAGAGCTGCACAGCATCTACCACTGAGTGGGCCACAGCACAGCACAGTTGCAACAGCAGGGTCCTGAAACTCGGAGAAACATCTGGCTACCCTCAAAAGCCAGGAAGCTCTGTCACCATTCCTGGGAGAGGCCTGGGATCCCTGTGGACTCTGCTTTCCCTGACTCCTTGCTTGTGCCCTTCCCTGGGGAGTCCCTGGCTCTCCAGGCCTGGAAGCAACTGCAGGAAGCCAGCCGAGGCCCCATTCAGCTGGTGCCAGGAGAGAGTGTCCCACCGCCGGTGTCCTGCTGTCAGAGCCCATCGATCCTCCATAAGCCTGGGAGGGGGGCCCCGCATGGCCTTTGGGGCAAGGGATTCAACCCCTGAATTTCTAGCCACTGGCACTGGAGTCAGGAAATAGTCACAGAGATCTTAATTTATGTTAATATGCAAAAGCACCTGGGTAGTGGAGCTGAAGAAAAAGCGTTTGACCAAATCCCAGAGGGACGAGGGTTCCAATCTGGAATTTTCTGTGTGGTCTTGGACCAGCCACGGCACCTCTCTGAGCCTCAGAAGCCACCACAGATAACAACCTCTCTCCCTCACCACTCCCTGCATTTGAGACCCTCTTTTGAGCTGAGCCCGAATTCAGACAGAGAATCGAGAGTCCTTTCTTGAAGTGCCTTTTGGGATTTCAAATATCGGAGCCTCGTAAGAATATGCTGGGTAGAATTAAATTGCACAGAGGAAAGGTTTCTAATTCTGGTTCTAATAAGCATAAGTGAAAAGACGTTATGGAGGCTTCAGACAGAAAAGGAAGAACTTGTACGCATATGTACCTAAGTGCTGTTGCTTTTAGCCAAGCCAGAAGGGACACATTAAACAGCTAATGAAGCAGCAGCAGTTCATGGGATTCTGGTCCCCAATTCTCCGTGGATCCAGGTGCCAGATGGAGGCATCAGTATACCCTCGTCCTTAGGACCACCGGGCACATGGGCTGCCCTGACCAAGGAGTCCACCAAGATGGGGGCAGCTTCAGGAAGATACATAGCCTCAGGAAACATTTTCCTTCCCCAGGACCAGATTTCAGGATGTCCCCTGGGGGACAGATGGTAAAGGAGAAGTCACATGACCTGGAGGGGCAGAGAGTCTGGCTGGAGCTGGAGGTGAGGGCAGGGAGCAGCCTCATTCCTGGCCTTAGACCAGATCCTTCTCCAAAATCGTTCAGCATTCATTCATGACCCTGGAACAAGCTCATAGGAGTTGGTGGGAAGGGAGCTGCTTTGAGCCCTGGGCAGCGCAGCAGAGAGCTTGTCAGGGTCCCTTCTGATGGAGCAGGAGGAAGTTCACCTCTCATGGCAAACTCATGGACTCATTTATCAAGTAGAGGCTGAAAAATAAGAACAGATCCCATTCCAGTCCTCTGCCAGTCCCCTGTCCAAGACCACCCCCGAGGAAGGCCGTCATGGTGGTGCCCTGAGTTGGGCAAGACCATTGGCTTAATAGGCAGGGTCCAAACCCACCATGCAGCCAGAGGGAGGTCCCTGGGTTCCTGTGGGTTGAAACGTGGCTTTCCATGATTTCTGAGCATCAGCCACAGCCAATTAATATGGTAAATTGCTCCAGAAAGCAGGATGGGGAATTCCCGTGTGATGATGCCCTGTATGTTTGTTCCGAATTTTCTCCCTTCTATGTGGAGGGGAAGTTAGGGCTGCATTGAGAGGTGTGGCCCAGTGTTAGGGTCTAGACCTTGTCGAGGCCCTCCCAGGGTCCTGCCTTTGGAATGACTTGGTCATCAACTCCCAATTCCCAGTTCTCCATGAATATTCATCTGCATCCCAGCTCAGCAGGAGGCAGCTGCGGCTTGGTTTTGTAAGAGAGATGTGGATGGGGCAGCCTTCTGCAGTGCTGACTTCATCCACAGAGCGAAGGCCATAAAGGTGACACCTTCCTTCCTGTGTCTGGGACCCCCAGTGCCCTGCTCCTGAGGCCGAGTCAATGGCGGCTGAGCCATTCTCAGAACCGCTGACTCTCCCTCCTGCTTCTCTGCATTCTTCGCCGGACTCACGCTGCACAAAGGCAGGTGTTACGTCTTCTCTTTTCCCCAGCGCACCCAACCAATATGGCTTCTGCCACCTGGTAGGTGCTTGACAAATATTTGTTGAGTCAATTGCTGACTATTCAGACCTGTTCTTTCCTGGTGCAGGAGAGAAACAGCCACTTTCTCCGCAGGGAATATTTATAGAATGTGCCCGTCTATCCGTGTCTATACTTGGCTTCCCTCTGCTTGGCCTCAGCCTTACTCCTTGAGTAAGTAAGCTTCTTACTCCTTGTTGCTCTGGCCAGAGCTTCAGGAGTCCAGCCAATGACATGGCTTTGGGTATCAACCATCCTTGAACCAATCACAGTGGCCAAAGGTGTTCATGTTCTATCCCCTCTATCAGGCCCTTGGTAGAGTCCTGGGGAGTCTCGGATGTGTACAACCAGAGCTGGTGAAGTAAGGAAAGGAAAGGCGTGACCCAAGAGGGCAGAGTTCTGCTGAAGCTGGTGGGGAGGGCAGGAGCCGGGATCTCTCCCTGAAATCACGGTGGCTTCATTCAGTTCCAGGCAGCCAGCAGGCAGGGGAAGGGTGTTCTGCCAAAGAATAGAACAGCAGAAAGTCAGGCGACGTATGCCGGCAGACCCAGTGGCCGGTTACTATAGAAATCCGGCCCAGAAAGCCTCTTGGCTTATGCGAGGTCACAGGCTGGCCATCGGCATAGGGTGAGGGCTCTGCCCAGGCCTCCTGGCCCTGACCCTGGCTGAGGCCCTCGGAACACCTGCCTGCTCTCAGAGTTATCCAGCGAGCGGGGCACAAATTACATGTTGATGCGTTCTAAAAAGAGGGGAAAATAATTCAGAACACCATTGTTGCTCCTTTAGTTATGAATTATCCATATTCTTTTTCTGTGTCCTGAAGAGAAATAAAAATATCAGTGAGGAAGAGATGGGAGGAAATTGTGTGGCTGGGACAGGAAGCAATAGTTACTCCTTTCTCACCAGGGCCATGTGTGTGTTCCAGCTGTTAGAATCTCACCGGGTCTCAGTCCCTTGTGGAATTTCTCCAAGGTCCAGGTGGTGAGGCCCTTTGTTGGCCAGTGTCCAGATGGCCCAGGCTGAGAGGCAGTCACGGGACCAGAGTATTGGAGTGGCCACTAGACAGGGCGCTCCGCCTCAGCATGCTGGCCCCTTCCGATGGAACATCCCCGACCCCACCGTTGCTCAGAGCATTTCACGAGACTCGACTCTGCGCTCAGCAGCAGCCCTGTTATTTCCTGCCTTCACTTGCGCAGACCCTAGAAGCATTGTCACCTGCTGCAGCCCACATGGATGAAACACTCCTCTGAACCTCAGCTTCCTCGTTAATGAATCAACATGCAATATATGCATGTGTATGCGTGTGTGCGTGCGTGTGTGTGTGTGTGTATAATTTTTTTCTTTTTTTTTCTTTTTTTTGAGGCGGAGTCTCACTCATCACCCAGGCTGGAGTGCAGTGGCGTGACCTTGGCTCACTGCAAGCTCTGCCTCCCGGGTTCATGCCATCTTCCTGCCTCAGCCTCCCGAGTAGCTGGGACTATAGGTGCCCGACACCACGCCCAGCTAATTTTTTGTATTTTTAGTAGAGATGAGGTTTCACCGTGTTAGCCAGGATGGTCTCCTCTCCTGACCTCGTGATCTGCCCACCTCGGCCTCCCAAAGTGCTGGGATTACAGGCGTGAGCCACCGCACCCAGCCAAGTGTGTGTGTGTGTGTGTGTGTGTGTCTATATATGTGTGTGTGTGTGTGTATTATGTATATACATGTGTGTGTATATGTATATATAATTTTTTTTTGAGATGGAGTTTCACTCTTGTTGCCCAGGCTGGAGTGCAATGGTGTGATCTCGGCTCACTGCAACCTCCACCTCCCGGGTTCAAGCGATTCTCCTGCCTCAGCCTCCCGAGTAGCTGGGATTACAGGCATGCACCACCACACCTGGCTAATTCTGTATTTTTAGTAGAGATGGGGTTTCTCCATGTTGGTCAGGCTGGTCTCAAACTCCCAACCTCAGGTGATCTGCCCACCTTGGGCTCCCAAAGTGCTGGGATTACAGGCGTGAGCCACTGTGACCAGCCTCTTTTTTTTTTTTTTTTTTTTTTTTGAAACAGTGTCTCACTCTGTCACCCCAGCTGGTGTGCAGCAGTGCATTCGCCGCCAACTGCAGTCTCGACCTCCCAGGGCTCAAATAATCCTCCCACTTCATCCCCCCAAGTAGCTGGGACCACAGGTATGCGTCACCACACCCAGCTAATTTTTATATTTTTGTAGAGACGGGGCTTTCACTGTGTTTCCCAGGCTGGTCTCCTAGGGTCAAGTGATCCACTTGCCTTGGCCTCCCAAAGTGTTGGGATTGCAGGCGTGAGTCACCATGCCCAGCTCCCAGACATGCAATATTTGTTGTTGTTGTTGTTGT
Organism: Pan paniscus; assembly: GCF_029289425.2. Taxonomy (NCBI): domain Eukaryota; kingdom Metazoa; phylum Chordata; class Mammalia; order Primates; family Hominidae; genus Pan; species Pan paniscus. The sequence continues at coordinate 71,852,233 of NC_073258.2, read as the reverse complement.
TTGAGACGGAGTCTCACTCTGTCTCCCAGGCTGGAGTGCAGTGGCGCAATCTCGGCTCACTGCAACCTCCACTCCCGGGTTCACGCCATTCTCCCGCCTCAGCCTCCTGAGTAGCTGGGACTACAGGCGCCTGCCACCACGCCCGGCTAATTTTTTTTTTGTATTTTTAGTAGAGACGGGGTTTCACCAAACATGCAATATTAATGCTTTATCATCATGTTCTGAAAGCAGAGCTCTACTGGGAGTGGAGTGAGTGACGCTGTCTGCCCCAGGTACGCGCAATAGGAGGGCACTTCTATTGCTTCATCTGGAGAGAATTCCAAATAACAATAAAGCCAGCTAAATGTCCCTTCCCTTTTAATGATCACCGTGTCCCCCCGTTCTAAAAATCGCCAATGATAAAATACTCCTTCCCCCAATCGTTGGTCTAAGATCTAAGCAATTGCTACATTTGCTGTTGAAATGTATCTGTGAACTTCAAATTAGCACCTTTTTATAATGTATCCTTTAGTGAATACCATATTCTGTATGAACATTAACTTGGGGAAGCCTGTTACAGTTACATGTGGTTCTCAGGCATGAGTGGGCTTAGCTACAGCCTTTTGACTGGAGTGAAGTCTGCAGGGTCCGGAATGGCCTGGTCTCCATGCCCTGTGATCACCATTCCTGCTATTGCACGGTAGATTTGAAACAGACATGAGGGCACAGTAACTATAAAGACAAAGTGAACTTGTGTTCCTTCAGTGCTGTCATTCTAGGTAGCCACTCGGAGTTTTCATCTGTGTTTAAAATTTGAAACGGCAGTGGATGTGAACTACAAGGTGGAATTTTTTTTTCTTTTAGTAAATGCAGATATGCAGATTTCAATGCTTACATGAACTATTTTATTGAATTTGGATAATACCTTTAAAATTGACATTCATTCTTTCAAAATATTTGGTTTTAAAACTGATGCACAAATCAAGAAAATGATGGTTGTTACATGACTGTTAATGAAAATAATTTTGCCATACAGAGGAGGGCATGTGCCTGTAGTTCCAGCTTCTCAGGAGGCTGAGGCAGGAGGGTCGCTTGAGTTCAGGAGTTGTAGGCTACAGTGAGCTACGGCTGGGCCAGTGCACTCCAGTGTGTGTAACAGAGACCCTGTCTCAATAGATAGGTTAGATAGATAGATAAATGGTGGATAGATAGATTACATATAAATAGATTAGATAGATAGATTAGATAGATTAGATTAGATTAGATTAGATTAGATTAGATTGGATGGATAGCTGAATGGGTGAATGGATAGATAGATGGAGTATATAGATATGGATGGATGGAGGGACAGATTAGGTAGGTAGGTAGATAGATTAGATAGATATGGATAGATGGATATGGATAGATAGGATAGATTAGATAGATGGATTGATAGATAAGATGGATGGATGGATGAATGGATGGATCGATAGGTAGATGGATAGATGGCTAGATGGAGGAATTTCTGTGTACTGTTCACATGTTCTTTAGTCTGTTCAAAAATGTACTTTGCATTGGGATGCTGCCCCCAGCCTGCCTACATCATGCCTTTTTCCTGATGACACGTGTTCCTGTCACTGACGCCCGGGGGCTGTTTTTGAGGGCAGCTTGCCCAGCGTGCTAGTGACAGGAGGCTGGTGCTAGGAATGAAGGTTATTTGGTCTTCTCACTGGCATCACTGTTTGGTATTCTAATCCCATGAGATCGTTGTAAACAATAGCAAAGTTGTTCATGAACTGGCAAAAAAAAAAAAAAAAGGTAAATGGAGGAAGCAATGGCTGGCTGTGAGCAGGGGACGCACTCAGTGTCCTTTGCAGAGTGAGCAGGGTGGATTAAGTGGTTGCTGCGGGCTCTGGCCTGTGCTGCCATCTTTGCAGTGACCCTGAAGAAGAGAACTGCCCCAGATGGGACTGTGGAACGTCTCTCCTGAAGAAGCCCCGAAAGGGTGTGTGGCAGCCCCTCCTCCTTCATGGGACCACTGCTAGAAGGTTAGGGATCCCAACTGCCTCACCCCTGGGCAGCCCCTCCTCCTCCACGGAACTGCTGCTGGAAGGTTAGGGATCCTGCCTGCCTCCCCTCTGCTGTTTCCCATTTCCTGTTTGCCTATTGAAAGTGTCTGGGGCTGTTGGGCCCTCCTGTCTCATGAATGGGTGTGATTCCTGGAAGCCCTGCAAGTCTCGACCTTGTCAGCTCTCCCCTGCCCTCCTCTTCCTCATGGGTTTTGTCAGAGGATGTTAATGCCTTCCAAGCAAATTGTATCAAATGCATTTGAAAGGCAAAACTCATTGTTTAGTGTCTGAGAATAGCCTCTGAGTGCTGGGATGCCACGGTTGCTGTGGCAACGGCTCTTTGTTTTAGGGAACCACAAACATATCATTCTATAAACTGCAGGGCCCAAGCTGCAGGTTTCACCTTCCTGAAGGTCGCCACCCGGGAGGCAGAGGCACCAGGATGGACGTGGGAACTACCTCCGCTCTTCCTTTCTCGCAGGTGCCCAGGATGTCTTTAGCTTTTGTAATGTTTGGGGCTGGGGGAGGTGGAGGTCATGAGTGTGGGGAGAGGGCAGACAGTGGATATGTGCTCCTCCTGCCCCGAGGAGCTGGGCTCTACAGGGCATCGTGGGGTCCCTTCCTCTTAGCAATCAATGCCATGTTCCACTGTGACCCCAGACTCCAGCACCAAGCAAAGCAGCCCCCAAGACCCTTAGGACAATGAGGGGTGAAAATTGCCACCCATCAATTTTCAAGTGGCCAGTGTGGAGGAGAACAGGGACCCGCAGGTGGCCAGGACATGGAGGAGATACACCAGGGAGCCGGAAGTAATGTGGTCCAGGGACCCATCTCTCATTCCACGTAGCTCACGGACCTGTGTGCCCCTGACTTTGGTCTGTGGGGGGCCCCTCTGTATGGGGGCCCCCTATTCCCTCCATCTGAGGGTCTCTCTTCCCTCCATCCAGCCACTTGGTCGTTTGCACCCACTGTGTCCACCAAGCGCTTCTAGGGAAGGGTCTTGTCCTTTTTTCTCCCCGTCCCACCGAGCCTCCACCTCCAAGCCTGCATCCTACTTGTCTTTCCTCTTCATGCGTGCGGGGTTTTTTTCCCCTCCTTTCCACTGTGCACCCCGTCTCCTCTGTAAACTTGAAGGTAGGGAACTCTGTCTTCACTCGTGAGTACCTTCCAACATGAGCTCTCAGGAGTAAAGACAGAGTTCCCTACCTTCAATGTGGATCTGCAAAAAGATCTGAAAAGCGAATGCCTTCTCCGTAACTCGTTGGCAGTAGTACTTGACCTGAACTGATTTGAGGCTATTTATAGTTTTTATTTATCCTACTTAGCGTGATTATTCATCCGTGCCCTGAAGGACTCCTCCCGCGATTGGCAATGGGACACTGCCCAGACCCACTGGCGGTGTGACGTAACAGGCCACACACGCATCATCCTACTGCTGCAGAAGCAGGCAGCGTGCACATGCCAAGGCACCTCTGGCTCTGGTGTTCAGGGATGTCGTCGTGGGGCTGTATTTGTTGAATGAACAAGAGTTCTTAATCCAAGAATAATGCTGGGTTTACCTTTCAAGTAGTTCAAAGGCTTCTTTCAAGACCGTGTTGTTATGGAGGATGGGATGCGTCTTGCCTTAAATATTAATAGAAATCGTATATGGAAATCTCAGACGGCTTCAAAGAGTCTCTCAGTCAAATTCAGATGGGGACTGTGCCTCTTACCTGGCTGTCCCCTCCCAGCCCCCATGTGGCCACAGTTTGCTGTAAAACCCTGCAGGGCCCCTGAGTACCAGGTGTGTCTGGCCCGTGTTGCCTTTCAACATGAACTCTTTCTTGACTTTCTTCTCCATCAGGGATATGGTCATATTTATAATATTTGTCTCAACCTCACTTTCCTTTCTCTCCCTGCCCTGCTTGTTCAGCAAATGTGTTGGGGAATCCGCAGGGTCCCAGGCACAGCCTCTCCCTCCAGGGGCTCACAGGCTCCATGGCACACAGATGTGGCCTCAGCACGTGAAGGAGGCTCAGTGCCAGGCTATGTGGCTCATCTCAGAAGGTGGTGTGGCCCCAGGTTCTGTGGTTGCCCTTGCTCTGCTCTCTGCTCCCCACCCCCGCCCATCCTGCCCTGCTCCTATGGTGCCAGTGATCTTCAGGGCTGGTGGCTTGCAGAGCGCTCCCTGGACCTCCTCTTGGACCCTCAGACTCATCTCCTGCAGAGCCTGCCACCAGGCGAGCCCAGACCCCTGACTCCCCTTTGAAGTGTGTCCCTGCAAATGCATATGTTGAAGTATCACCCTGAGGATCTGAGTGTGACCTTGTTTAGAGGTAGGGTCTTTACAGAAGTCATCAGCTGAAAATGAGGTCATTAGATTGGGCCCTAATCCAGTAGGACTGATATTCTTAAAAAAGAGGAAATGGGACCGGGTGCAGTGGCTCATGCTTATAATCCCAGCACTTTGGGAGGCTGAGGCGGATGGATCACCTGAAGTCAGGAGTTCGAGACCAGCCTGGCCAACATGGTGAAACCCCGTCTCTACTAAAAATACAAAGATTAGCCGGGCGTGGTGGCGGGTGCCTGTAGTCCCAGCCACTTGGGTGGCTGAGGCAGGAGAATCACTTGAATCTGTGTGGACGGAGGCTGCAGTGAGCCGAGATCGTGCCACTGCACTCCAGCCTGGGCGATACAGCAAGACTCCATCTCAAATAAATAAATGAATGAATGAATGAATGAAATGTGGCCACAGCCATGCACTCGGAGCAAACCTCACACAAAGATGAAGGCAGAGCTCTGGGTGATGCTTCTGTCAGTCAAGGAATGCCAAAGATTGCCTACCGGCCACTGGGAGCTGGAGAGACAGGCCTGGAACAGAGTCTCCCTGCAGTCCCCAGTGTGAACCCCCCCACTGCCAACACCTTGACCTCAGACTTCCAACCTCCAGAACCATGAGACAATTCATCCCTGTGGTTTCAGTCACCCAGGCTGTGGTTACAGCAGCTCCAGTGAACATACCCCATCTTTCCTGGCCAGCTGGCCCTTCCTCCTGGGCACCCCATCTCAGTTATGGCCCAGGAACTGAAAACCCAAAAACCTTCCTAGATCTTTCCTGGCGCTCACCTGCCCTTTCCCCATCTGTCCAGAACCAGCCCCTTCCACTTTTTCTATTTCCTGAATCTGCCCCTCCCTCCCCACTGGTTGGGCTCTCATTTTGGCCCGGATGGACTGCAGGAGGGGACGGCTCTGGGTCTCACCCCGGGTTCATTTCTCTCAGTCCCCTGGAACGAAGTGGAGCACACTCTGCCCGGGTGAGCCTCCAGCACTCAGATTCTGCTGCTGTGCTCATCCTCAAACCTCTTCCATAGTGCCCTGGGCCACACTCTCTTTATAAGGACACTAATTATTGGATTTAGGACCCTCCCTAATCCAGTATTACCTCGTCGCAACCTCACTGATCACATCTGCAAGGAGGCAATGACCCTATTTCCAGTTAAGGCCCCATTCATAGGTTCTGGGTGGACATGGATTTGGGGGGACACTCTTGTGGACTTTTGTGAGGGTTTCTGGGTGTGTGAGAAGGCAGAGCCTGGGGAGCTTCAGGCAGAGGGGAGGCATTCACATAATTGGTGGTGAGGTCCCTGCACTGACCCAGCGGTGACTGAGCACCCAGTGCGGCAGTAAGTGACCACAGTGTCAGTTCTCATCCCATCTTCCAACAACACCACCATGGACTCCCCGTCGAGCCCCCTGTCTGGGGGAGGACAATCAAGGAGATGATGGGGACATGCCAAGATGACACGGTGGTCACCGAGCCCAGGGTGCCCAACCCAAGGAAGTCTCTGCTGGTTATCAGGTTTCTAGCCCAGGACACAGAGCAGACAGAGTGCTGTGGACGGTCAGGAGCTCCATACCCGAGCCTGGCTTGGTGGGGAGGCCGTAGGCAGCAAGGTGGGACAGACAGCTTGCCATGAACCAACTGGTCTGCACAACTTTGCCGTGAAATATGAAAGCCTTCTACAGCACAGGCTGAGATTGGAAGCATTAATCACTCTGGTATGGGATGTGTGGAGTTCTGTTGGTCCCAGTGGGTTTAATAACATGCCGATCGGTGCATCCCAAGCATTCTGTGGCCTGTGGACCGATACATTGACCTCCCTCCGAAACCTGCTGGTCTGGAGGCCTCTAGGACAGATTGTCGGGATCTATGGTGTATGAGTTTGCTCCAGCTGCCGTCATAAAGCACCACAGACAGGGAGGCTTACACAAGTCATTTATCGTCTCACCGTTTTGGAGGCTGGAAGGCTGAGATCAAGGGGTCTCTGGACTGGTTCCTCCGGAGACCTCTCTCCTTGGCTTGTAGACTTTGCCTTCTCCCTGTATCCTCATGGGGTCATCCGTCTGTATGTCTGTGTCCTGATCTCTTCTTGTAAGGACGCCAGTTGGATTGGATTTAGGACCTGCCCCATCTGGCCTCACTTTAATTTAGTTGCCTCTTTAAAGCCCATCTCCCTATACAGTCGCACACATGCTGACATCCTAGGGGTTAAGCCTGCGTCACATGAATTTTGCAGGTGACACAGTTCAGCCTCTAGCACTCAGCGCCTACCTGGACGTGGCTTCTAACTGCAGGACGCCCTCCCCCAACATCCTCTGGACTTTGGCACCCTGGGTGAGAATTGGGCAGGTTTGTGGAAGAGAATGGGTGAGGATGAGGAGGCCGCATGATGTGTCCAAAGAGGGCTTTCCGTGCCAGAGCCCTTTCCCGGACGGGACTTAGGACTGGCCATGGCAGCTCCAGTGACTGTGCTCCCTGTGTGGGTGGGGCCCTGGGCTGCCCCCGTGGGGTGTGAGGCTGACTGTGTAAGATGTGGACATGGCCCAGCTCAGTCCACAGGCTGAGCCTGGACTCTGGAACCCACCTTCTTGGCTTGTGTCTTGACTCTGCCCTTCACAGGCTGTGTGACTTTGGACAAGTTACTTAACCTCTCTGTGCCACAGTTGCCTCCTCTGTATCACAGGGATAAATAATAGTCAATAGCCTCGTGCCCAGCTAGTAGCAGTGGTGGTAGAGGGACTCTGGACTGTTGTCATTGTTTATTATAGTATTATTTCCATTTTACACATGGAGAAACCGAGGCCTGGGAGTTTATCCAGCTTGACCAGGCTTATCATAGCAGGCACAGGTTATGACCCTGGGGTTGTCCAAGAGCAGATCACACCGCCCCATGTCCGTGGACAGGTGTCCGTATGCCGACCCCCTCAGCCTCTGTGTCTATGCGACCCACCTTCTTCACCTGCACCCTCTGGGCCAAGCCATTGAAAGCAAGAACGAGGGAGTCTTCCTCGAGAAAAGAAACTCTTCATTAGGCTTCATATTTCTGTCTTCAATTATGCTGTCAAATGCTAAGGAGTTTAGACACTTACTGCCAGCGCCGGGCCCTTGGTGATGGCGTACATTATTTGCATAATCAGCACGGGTGGACCCGCTGGTAATTCCACCCAATTGTTTGCCCAGAATTGACACTGATCAATTTAGAGGGAGGCACAGTCAGTGATGGAATTAAGTGGTAGCAAACACACTGTCAGTACATGAAGTCCAGACAGAGGCAAACAGCCCAGAGATGGATGGGCGGGAGGCGGGGGCCGGCCGGTGCAGGAGCAGTGGAGGCGGTGGACCTGGGTCCTGTGTGCTGAACGCTGAAATGCTTCCTTGGAAACTTCACAGAGAGTCGTAGGCAATAAAGGTCAGCAGTGGAATATTGTCACAGAATAATGACTCTGTGCCGCTGGGTAAATGTTAAAGCTTTTATTGGGGTGAGACGTGGATGTCTGGCTGGCTCTGAATTCAGTGGGTAATGAATACAAATCTATAGCATCAATTCTCAAGAGGGAACATGACTGAGCTGACCCCACATTCACGAGCCGGTGGCCTGGGCAGACTTTTCTGGCTGGGGCAGCGAGGTTGTGAAGGCATCCCTGGCTCAGGCAGCTTTGGCCCGTCCTGCCCCAGCCCTCAGCCCTCATGCGCATGCCGTACTCCCCGGCAGTGGACATAGCTGTTTGCTGTTAACAGCGGCTCTTGCCTCTCGTCCTCCGTTGGTGGAGTCCTGGCCTGATCCTTGGCCTCCGGACCTGCTCTCGGCCCTGCTGCCCGTGTGGAGCCAAGACGTGTGCACTCTCCTCATTGGTCTTCCCCTGTGTTCAGGATTTACTGAGGACTCGGACAAGAGCGTCCTTCCACCAGCACCCTCCACCTACCCCTACCCGGATAGGAGACAGCTGACCTCAGGATGGCACCTTCGTATTCTAGAACTTGAGAGAGTCGGAGTGGGGATCCACTACCCCAAGGGACCTCATTCTCTCTCTCTCTCTTTTTTTTTTTTTTTTAATACACCTAATTGGATTCAAATCCCTCTGGGCTACGAGGTCCTGTTTCCCTTCTGTGCTGTCCATGGTGGTGTCCACGACGTATCATTCGTTTGGCTCCTGGCTTCATGGAATGTCAGCCCCAGGCCTTGTCTGCTGGGGTGAGAGCCACAGCGAGGGAGTGAAGGCAGAGGCTGGTGTGGTTGTTGATCTGTCCTCCTCTGTTACGTAGAGATGCTCTCAAGACCAGCAAGGGCCGTCATGAAGCTCCTGCTAAGTCCATGTGCAGGCAGAGAGTGGCTGCCTCTAGGTCACCCCTTAAGAAATGTTTCCTTAGGGAAACGGAGAGATGAAAATTTGCTGGGTAGACATAGGAAAACTCTAGCAAAAGTGGACCTTTAGAAATCACAAAAATCTCCTATTTGTTGACTTGTGTGTCTCCGGGCCCCTGCGTGAACTGATAAGAAAAGTCATTCCTACTGAGATAGGACTTTAGATTTTATCCTTACTCCTTGTAAATTGCTCTCCTCGGATTCCCAAATGCAAGCTCCGTGAACCCTTGGTGCTAGAGTTACTGACGTCTGCAGCAAAGTGCAATTTTGACTTTCCGGAACATCAACACAAAAGAACACTTGGACTCCTTTGTAGCCAAATGTTAGGTCTGGGATGTTTCTTGGTCTTATCTATTCCCTTCTTATTTCAGCAGCATCTCGTTCTCAGAATCCTAATTAGCCGGGTGTGGCTCTTTTGACCATTTCTCTCAAAAATGAGTCTCGGTTCCCAACTTCCATTTTCTGTGACTAGATCCCTCCCAAATGGTTCCCCCCATTTGGTGCCGTGGGGTGCGATGGGCTATGGCTCCTCTGAGCTGCACTCTCTGCCCCTGCCTTCTGATGGCAGGGGAGCCACTCGGTGGTGCTGTCTGGATGGAGCCTAAGTCTCACCAGGAGGGTGTAGACTGCAGCAGACCGCTCCCTGGTGGCCTGGGGGTGAGAGTCTAATCCAGAAAGTGGAGACCACCCTAGGCCTTTCCGACAGAGGCATCTGCGTGCGGAATTAGTGACCAAGATGCTGGACAGGCCGTGGACCCTGGAGAACAGCCAGGCAGCCCCCCACTAAGAAACTGCAGAAAGCACCGGGGAGGAGAGGGCCCAGGGGAGCAGTGCCCGAGGCTGGGACTGCCAGGGAGGGGCCACAACCCAAGAAAGCCAGGTATTTGAAGTTGCAGAAGGGCAGCACTGTGGGCATATTCCTTGATGCTTGGGTAGAGCAGTACCTAGCACAAGGCAGGTGCTTGGTTTCTGCAGGGTGAGTGAAGGAATTAGTGAGTGAGTGAATGAATGAATGAATGAATGAATCTATCTATCTGAGGCTCATTTTGAGAGACAGGATCTGATTCAATGCTGGAAAAGAACACACTTCTTGTCCGGCTACATCAGAAGGCGGTGCCAGGCAGTGTCCTGTGGCTCCTTGCTAGCAGACTCAAGAGCAATTTTGGAGATGGATGCTTGTGGCCCCACCCTCTGCTGCTGAGCCTGCCTGGCCACCCCACCCCACCCTGAGGCACACCTCTATCCAATGGGTGGTTGGGAAATGAGGCACGTGCAGCTGCATCTCAGCCTGGCCATTCCGGCACCTGACTTCTGCACTTTCTCAGACGCCCCCCGCGTGCCCTTACTCGCGGTGAATTCAGCCTCCTGGGCCCATTGTATTCTTCTCCTTGTCCCTTCAGAATAGTATTTCCCTGCTCCCGTGCTCTAGATTCTTTGTGAGGCTAAATTTAGACGTCGCCTAGTTCTGCAGCATCTTTGCTTTTCTCTAGAATGGTTTGTCCAGTGAGAGAAGTCTGCCAGCCAGACCCTAGAAGTTGAGTCTCTCCTTAGAGCCTGTGGTGGGATGCAGGTCTGACTCAAATCCTCTCACGGGTATCATAAGGACCCCTTGAACCCCACTCCATGGGATCTCCAAGGAGGAAGGTCTTAGCCCGCTCAGGCCACTGCAGCAAAGTACCATGAACTAGATGGCTCGTAAAAATACATATTTATTTCTCACCATTCTGGAGGCTAGAAGTCTGAAACCAGGGTACCAGAGAACTCTCTAGGGCCCCTTTTTCTTTAAGACACTCTCACTCCGTTTTCCAGGCTGGAGTGCAGTGGTGCAATCATGGCTCACTGCAGCCTCAAACTCCTGGGCTCAAGCCATCCTCCCACCTCAGCCTCCCAAGTAGCTGGGACTACAGGTGTGCACCACCATACCCGGCTAATTTTTGTATTTTCTGTATAGATGGGGTCTTGTCATGTTGCCCAGGCTGGTCTCAAACTTGTGGCCTCAAGGGATCCTCCCACCTCAGCCTCCCAAAGCACTGGGATTGCAGGTTCACACCACCATATCCAGGTCCTGGGGGTCCCTTTTATAAGGACATTAATCCTATTTATGAAGGTTCTACACTTATGACTTGCTTACCTCCCAAAGACCCCACCTCATAAAACCATCACGTTGGGGGTTAGGACTTCAACATATGAATTTGGGGGGTTGGCACAAACGTTTGGTTCATTACAAGAATAGAGGCCTTCCCCCAGTACGGCTGCTTTTACCTGGAGAATCCTCCAAGTCACAAGGTGACCTTGTGCAGGGCACTTCTCATCTTCGAGCCTCTGTTTCCTCTCTGACAGTGGGGGACCTGGGCTGACATTGGCTGGAGCCACCACGACTTAATGGGGAAGTCCCCGAGCCCCTGGGACTCATCTGAGCTCATTAAGCACTGTCAGGGTCACCTGTCCGAAGCTGGATTTTTCCTAAACTTCATTTGCTTTTCTCTCCTTTCTTTTGCCCTGGATACTCTCATCTCCCTCAATTTTTCTTTCCTTTTTCCCTTCTCACTACCCACCTCCAATTTCAAAATGTGCAAATAGCAGAGCATCCCAGTGGAGTTGCCATGGCAACGGAAGCTGGTTTTCCCTTTCCAAATGATGGGCCCCTTGGAAGCCTCTCTCCCCTTTGCCTCCTTGGTGACCAGAGCTCAAGGAAGAAAGCAAGGTGAGTGGGCACCCCGAACTGGAGGGTCCCTTCCTTGTGCTTGCAAGGTGCCCAGGTCGTAGAGACGGAGGGGCAGGACAGGGGAGGCCATGGAGCCAGTTTTTGTTTGCTGGGGCTGCCGTAAGAAAGTATCAAAAACTGGGTGGTTTTATCAGAAACATTCTCTCATCGTTGTGGGGGTGGACGCCTGTGATTAGGGTGTCCCGGGGCTGGTTTCTCCTGAGGCCTCTCCTCCTGGCTTGCAGGTGGCTGTCGTCATCCTCACTCGGTTTCTTCCTGTCTGTCCAGGTTTCCTCTTCTTACAACACACCTCTCCTGTTGGATGAGGACCTACCTGAGTGACTCCACTTTAAAGACTCTCTGTAGCTGTAAAGATCTCATCTCCAAATAAAGAGGCCGAAACGGGGTGCCAGTGCCTCTTCCCCATACCCCCAGCCCAGGATGCCAGAGAGAGTGGACCAGATGTTGACTGAAAGGAGGCACCAGGCCTAGCAAAGCTCCGTTTGCACCAGCCTGAGTTATTTTAGACTCTAAATTGTACCTTCACTGGGATCCAGAGTTAAAATGAAGATTTGCATGGGAGCAGGTGGGCGAGTCCTAGAGATAAGGAAAACCCCCCACAGAATCCATGTCTTCCACCACATAGCCGTGGCCAGGACTTCACAGGCGTCCCAGGGCACCGAGCACAGGATGCTTGGGGCTCGTCCAGACAGGGCCAGCACTGGATGAACCAGGATGAGGTCGGGCTGTGTTCGGGGAGCCGGCATCTGGGCACTGGGCAGGTGTGCCATCAGCTCAGGGTCTGGTGCTTAGATCAGCTGAAACAGAGACAGCCATGTCATGGGGAGAGGTGTCACCTCATGGAGCCCACACCAGTGGGCCACTCAACCCAGGCCAACCCCTCCTGACCAGGGACCTCTCTCACCTGCTGTCTGGCCTACAAATTATTTTTGAGATTTGTCCCTGGAATGTGACAGTGTTCACGGTTTCTCTAGACCTACCCAGGTATAAAAACCCCTTGATCCCTGCCATCTAAGATGGATGCTACCCCTGTTCCATAAGTCCTGCGGAGCAGCCTCTGCCCTGCCCACCAGCTCACACCTTTTAGCCCATGTCCCTGAGTCCCTGAATCACTGAGGTAAGGCAGCTTGTCTCCTGCTGAGACCAAGAGCCCCAAGACGGGCACTTCAGCAAAATCAGCCCCACACCCATGTCTCCTCCTCCCAAATTCTTACCTCCAGTTTACTAGACTCTAGACTGTGTCCTGCTGCCCAGTTGACTACTCCCATGGGGGAATCCCAAAGGATCCAAAATGTGCAATGTGTCCAAAACCAAGCTCCCCACCCCCACCCCAAGCACATAGATTTCCCTCTTTGTTCATGATCCACTCAAGCCAGAAGCCTGAGTATCATCCACAGTCCTGTCCATCAGCCAGTCCAGTCTATCAGCCAGTCCAGTCCATCAGCCAGTCCAGTCCAGTCCATCAGCCAGTCCAGTCTATCAGCAGTCCAGTCCATCAGCCCGTCCAGTCCATCAGCCAGTCCAGTCTATCAGCAGTCCAGTCCATCAGCCCGTCCAGTCCATCAGCCAGTCCAGTCCTGTCCATCAGCCAGTCCAGTCTATCAGCCAGTCCAGTCCATCAGCCAGTCTAGTCCTGTCCATCAGCCAGTCCAGTCTATCAGCCAGTCCAGTCCAGGCTCCAAATACCAACTGACGTATTGCACTTCTTTCCGTTTTCATTGTCTCTACTCAAGCCCATTCCAGAGACTACACAGACCAGTGTAGTAGCTTCCCAGCCGGGCTCCACATTCTACTCCTTTTACCTACAACCCAGTCTTCACCCCAGGAGCTCGAAGAGGGATCTTTCAACAAAGACCATAAATCAGATTGTGTCACACACCCTCCCCCGAGACACTTAATCGCAGCAGGTTTGCAGCAGGAATCTGGATGAACTGGGATGAAGTCAGGCTGTGTTCGGGGAGCTGGCACCTGGGCACTGGGCAGGTGTGCCATCAGTTCAGTGTCTGGTGCTTAGATCAGCTGAAACAGAGACAGCTGCATTGTGGGGAGAGGTGTCACCTCATGGAGTCCATCCAGGTTGGGCTCCACACCAGATTCCCCCTGGCCTGGGAGACCCAGTGCGACAGGATCCTTGCCAGGTTTTCACTTTTTTTTTTTTTGCCCCTGCCCCCTGCTCTCTGCATTTTGGCTGCACCTGTGTCCCACTATTCCGAGACCACCCTATCCAAATTGGGCTCTGCTCCTCTTCTAACTGATCACATCTCTGCTTTGTTCTTTTGGTTCTCCTCCCAGTTGGATCATTCATTTATTCCTGTGCTTATTTATTGTCTAGCTCTGAGCTCCCTGAGGTCTGGCTTATTCCCTGCCTTTCTTTTTTGGCCTGAGGTCAGCATCTGCTGGGATTGTCTCAAGGCACAAACCCTGCAGCCTGCAGAGGCAACTGTAGGTTGCTATATTTGCACCTGCCCAGAGGAGTCAAAGAAACAAACCCCAGGCCCTGAGCTACAGAGTTAACTGGCTCGTAGAGGAGGCCAACTCAGTGCAATTAACTCTGACATGGATGTTTGCATGGTTTAAAAAAAAAATTAACCCAAAAAGACTGCTTTATACCAAATAAGACTTTTGATGGGAATTTTGATGGAAATCATGTTTTGATGCAAGTTCAGGTGCAGGTAGGGCTGGGGATTTTTTGTCAGAACACACAATAATTCTGCCTCTTATTTTAGAGCTTGTATTTCAATGCCGTATGGTGTAGGAAAACATAAATATTCATCTTAATACACTTTTGAGGCATCAGAGCCATTACAGACCTTGTTTTATAGTGTTTTAAAAGCATTAGTCCTTCACGACCCATTTTTAAGAGGACAGACTGGAGGAGCAAAACCATTAGTAGGTTTGGGACTCATTTATTTTCACATGGAAACAGAGGCATAATAGTAGGTCTTGCTGTTAAACATGACCTTCCAACTGCAGGGTTAAAACCCTCAGGGAAGTGGCAGGATTTACTAACCTGGGCCTGATTAAAATGCCTGGTGGTGGCTGCCAGCTTGGACTGACAGTGCCTGCAGAGGGGGCAGGTCGGAATACTTCCCTCCCACAAGGGGGCCCAGAAAGGCCAGCGCTGCTCCCCGTGTGCCCAGCAGGTCGAGGGATGTCCTTTCCGTGGCTCCTGGGAAGAGAGTATCCCCTGAGATGCACGCGGCTCCTGCAGAAAGAATTTGGAATGAAGGGGCTTTGTGGTGTGATTCACATACACATTTTCTTTTATTTATTTTTTGTTTGTTTGTTTAAATAGAGATGGGATTTTGCCATGTTGCCCAGGTTGGTCTCGAACACCTGGTCCTGGGCCCAAGTGATCCTCCCACCTCAGCCTTCCAAAGTGCAGGGACTACAGGCATGAGCCATCGCGCCAGGCCCCTTGCGTATCTTTCTAAAACTATAAATGCATGCTCGCATTTCATTTTATACTTTTATGACTTTGAGAGGTCAAAGGACAAGTATTCATCCATTTTCTTCAAGTGAGAGAGTAAGGGAGAAATGCTTAATCATTTGTCCTGGTTCATTCACCCAACTGGTAGAAAAGCAAGACTGAGTCCCAGTCCCTGGGGACCTCGCAGTCTCCCACTGCACACATCGGGATTGAAGATGGACAGATGAAATACACACTCTGTTGGTCTAATTCTTATTCCCTTATTCCTTCCTGCATTCCACAGACAATTTCCACCTTCAAAACGTTCTTTCTTGGGGTTACATAAAGAGACCCGTCACCTTAATGGGTGGTGGGAGAGATCTGATGGGCAGGTGTGCACGAGGATAACATGGCCTAAGGGGACATTCAGGCTGATGAGAGTCTGGGGGTGCCAAGTACAGAGCTGAGAAAATCCCCCGCACCCAAGTAACTCATAGCCATGGGGGCTTTGGGGCAGGTAGAGAAGGTTTGACCAGGTGTGATAGGGTATGGAGGTGGCGGGATCAGGTGGGCTGTGTTCACCTTGGTCTGGAGCAAAGAGGCTTCTGAGAGAAAGGGACTCCTACTATGTGAAGGGAGCAAGGGACAGGGTCGGATGTTGGGGGAGGTTGGAGGTGGGGATGTTTGCTCCACAGGGAGGGAGATAGTCGGGGTTCTTTGAGGAACACACGAGGATGACTGCCAAGCCTGGACGCTGTGAGGTTGTTGCCAAAGCTGAATTTAGAAGTCATTGGCATCCCATTGATCAATCCTGACTGTGAGCTGGACCCCGGGACATGGTTTCTGACTGTCCCTGGAGGTGCGGTGCTCCAGAGTCTGGTCATCTGTCCTTGTGTTTAGCCCTGATAGGGAAAGAGGGCTTAGTGCATCTCTTCAGCTATGCTGGACACCAGCCTCGAGGGTAGAACCAATCTGTGGGTAACAAGCTTCCTGGCACGTTTTCTCACTTCATGGAGGTCAAACCACATTCAAGGGCAGGGACTTGACCCTGTTTTGCCACTTGCTGGTTCTGTGTCTTCAGTTTCTCAGCTTCTCTGAAGAAGTTTCTCTGACTCAGTTGTATAGGTGATGATATCTACCTATGATGTCATTCATCCACTTTTCTGACTAGTCCATCCATCCCCACCTATCTACCTATCACCCATTCATCCATCCACTCACCCATCCATCCTACCCATCTTTCCATGCATCCATTCACCTGCCTACCCACTTCATCCATTTGTCCATCCATCCATCCACCCACACGCTTATCCATCTATCGATCCATCTGTCCACCCACCCATCTACCCATCTTTCCGTCCACCTACTCGCTTGCCTACCAACTTCTCCATTCATCCATCCATTCATCAGTCCATTCATCTATCCCTCCACTCACCTACCCATCCATCTGCCCATCTGTATATCCATTTATTCATTCATCCACTATCCATCTACTTATCTACTCATCTATTCACCCACTTGCCAACTTACCCTCATCCAACCATCCATCCAGACATCTGTTCATCTCTCTATTATCTATACATTAATCGTGTCCATCCAATTCATCCACCGACCTATCCATTTATCTACTCACCTACCTATCCATTTATCTACTCACCCACCCACCATTCTGTTTATCCACTCACCTCTCCATTCATCTACCCCACCCATCCAGAGCAGTGCTGTATGTAAACATTTTATGACTCTAGGCCCAACACCAGTGCTCCAGTGTGGAAAGGACAGCATGAGACTCAGGGCAAGGTGGACTGCCCAGTAGTAAAAACAAAGTGCTCAGGAATGCCTTTGGGAGGGACGAGCGTGTACAGGTGTGTGGACAGCACATTCCTGAAAACAGCTTTGGCCAAGACCCTGCAGTGGGAAAGAACTTGCTTGGGTTCTCCCAGATGCCAGGGATAACCAGATGGAGGTGTGAGTGGGAGGTGCATAGTCCAGGAGAAGAGGTAGTAAAGTTAGGCTGGAGATAGGAGCCAAGTCCCTTGAGCCTCATGTTCTAAATCAGGGGTCTGGGTTCTGTTCTAAATGGGGAGAACCTTTAAGGAGTTTTAACAAAGAAGTTTCCATGATTGCTGTTGTTAAGAAGAATCCTTTGGCTGTTGTGTGGATAACTGTCTTTAGCAAGGAAGGAAGCAGGGCTCACACTGGAAGGCTGCTGCCATGTCCATGGGATACTCAGCCATGGGCATGAGACTGGAGAGCCATGGTCAGGTTGGAATCTGCCTTGCTGCTAGGTGTTGGGTGTGCAGGTCATGCCTGGGTTTCCAGTCTAGCCCACTGAGTGGATGGCAAAGACTACAGGAGGCCATGGGCTTTTGCATGGCACACTGCCATGCCTGCAGCTTCAGACATGGGTATCACATGCACCCTGCCTACCTGGCATGGCCATGACTAAGAGAAGAGCAACCTGGCCGCACAGTGCAATACAAATTTAGTGGCAGCTGCTGCTGTTATTTTATATGAACATGGCAGTGAATTTTGATGACTTCATTTAAAATGGATTATGAACAGGGGACAGGAAGCAGATGCTTTGGGGTGGTTTCGCAGCAGCACTCGGCTCCTTCTTGACAGAGCACAGGCTGGGTACAACCCTCACCCTAAATTTAGCTCCTGGCACATTTGGGCTGGGATGAAAGCTGAGAAGCACAGGTCATGGGTGTGCTATGATCTGAATAATACCCTCTCCAAATGGTGTCTTGCAACTTGCCACAGGCCCAGATAATCCATCATGCTACAGTACAAGGATTCCAAGGTGGGGTGGGTGGAGGCTGCAGTGAAGCACCCACACACTAGGTCAGATGTAGCCCCATCCTGGGTCTCAGCATCTTGAGAGGATGTGTGTGAGCCGTGGAACATGGTGTGTGACTCATGGAAGTGCCCCATCGCTGTGATCTGCTGTTACCACCATTTTTGGCCTTCAAGGGTCATTGTGTCTTCGTGATGTCATGTGCTAAGGCTGCCGTCAGTTCTTCCTGGAGAGTTGCAAGTCTTGTGGGCTTAGATCTCCCCTTGTGCTCCGTGATGCCCCTAATAGCAAGAGGTGGGCCATCACGTCAACTAAAGTGCTGAGGATGATGGGGTGGGCAGCAGAACCCGTATGTCAACTGCTTGTGCTCTCTTGGGCACTGCCCAAGGGCTTGGCCCTCCCAAGTCCTGAGAAAGGCACCAAGGTCTTTATCAGGAAGTGAGGCCACTTGAGGAAAAGGAAATAGGATATCCAAGACCCAGCAGTCTTCTGTTGGGCACATGACTGAGCCCTGTGCTAGGGAAGGCCAGAGTCAGCCTGGGAGGGCTTAGCCTCCAGGTTGCTTGTGGCTAGGTTGAGAACGCTTTGCTTAGGAGCAGGTGTTTGAAAAGCGGGTCACCGTACATTGAGTATTTACTGGGTGCTAAGTCCTGTGCATTATCCAATTTGATTCCTAAAACAACCCTTTGTGGGTGCTACTTGCATTATTCCCATTTTGTAGCTTGGGAGCTGAGGCCCGCTTACTTGTCCAGTGTCAGTCATCCTGTGGCCCGATTGGGCTCTCAGGCTCCAGCCCTTGGAGTCCACTGAAGTTTATGCAAAGCATGGAAACCAGCTATTGAGACTGCCTCCTGGCTGCTGGGGCCATCGTCAGGGAAATGTTTGCTTAATCCCTCTTGCAGGAACATTTGCACGCAGAGGCAGGCTGTTGCAGAGAGCATAAGTTAGCAGGAAGAGATGTAAGTCCAAAACAGGTATCACCAACCCTGTCAGACTAAGGATAGAGACGAGGTAGACAGAAGTTAAGGAAGGGCCAGCCAGGGGTATCCATCTGGTGTGTATCCAGAGTTTCAAATGATGCTTGGGGCTGGGAAGAGCAGGGAGAACCACACTGGGCAAAGAGTCCTGGGCACAGATTGGCAGATGTTTGAATTCCAGCTGTCCCACCTGCTTATTGAGTGGGACTCTGTGTAAGATCCTTGAAATTCTCTGATTCAATAAAGCAGGAATCAGATGCCTCCCTTATAAGGCTGTTGGTGTTTTTAATGAAATAATGTATCAAGCATGGTTTAAACTCACACCCCCCAGAGGCAAGGAAATATAATAGATGGGCAAAACAGTCCAAGAGGGGAAGGTTGCCTTTATATATACAACTAATATATCTATCTACCCTCCCATTCATTCATCCAGCCACCTACCACCCAACCTCCCATCCTCCCATCCATCCATCCATCCATCCATCCACTCATTATCCATTCACCCACCCACCTATCTGCTCACCCATTCATCCATCCAAATATCCATCTGTTAATTTATCCATCCATCCATCTACCCATTCATCCATTTATTCATCTATTCCTTCCTCCAGTCAATTATCCATCTATCTGTCCATCCATTCATCTATGCGCCCACCTAACCACCCATCTACCCATCCAGTCACCCATCCATTCATCTGCGCATTCACTTGCCCACTTATTCACTCACCCATCCACCCATCCATCCATCTGTCCATTTATTCATCCATTCATTCATCCATCTATCTACCCATTCATTCATCTATTCATTCATCCATCCATCCACCCATCCATCCACCCATTGAACCACCCATTCACCCATCCTCCCACCACCCACCCACTCATCTATCCATTTACCCACCCACCCATTCACTCACCTATTCATTTATCCATCCATCCATCAATTTATTCATCTGTCTTTCCATCCATCCATCTATCCATTCATCTATTCATCTATCCATTTCTTCATTCAGCCATCCATCCTTCCATCTCTCTATCCATGCACTCATCCATCTCTTTATCCATTCATTCATCCATCTATCCATTCATTAGTGTTTCTGCTCATTCACTTATCTATTTATCCATTCATTTATCCACCCACCCATCCATCCATTCATCCAACGATCCATGCAGTTACCCATCCTGCCATCGATTTACCTCCTTCCTTTCTTCCCACCTTTCTTTTTTCTTTCCTTCCTCTCTTCTGTTCATCTCACATTTTTTGTGAGCTTACCACATGCCAGGCCCTGTGCCATGGAAGGCAGCTTCTCTGCCCTCAGGGTCTGCCGGTTTAGCGTTACCTCTTGTGAAGTTGGAGACCAGGATTTGAATGTAGGAATTCCCATTCCTTCACTTTTGTTCTAACCATGGGAGCTGTTGAAGATTTTTAAAGCAGATGCCCTGGTCAGAGCTATAACTTTGGGGTTCAAGAATCAGGAAGGGGAAGCTGGCTAAAGGGGGACCTGCCTGGAGGTTGTTGGAAGAGCTGATAGGATCAGATCTGAGCAAGGGGTTGGGGAAGCAAAGAGGAGGGATCTGAAACCTTCTGTGACTGAGTTGGGCCAGACTGATGGGCAATTTGCCCAGAACCCAACATTCTAGATATGGGAAGCTTCCAGAAACCTGGCTTACTCCTCACCTGCTAGAATGTCTGTCCTGTAGGACTTAGAATACCTTGCTAATTTCCTCTGAGCTTGTTCATCACGTGACCAAATTGGATGAGGGAGGAGAACGTGCAGGGAAGCCGTTTTAATTATCTCTCATCATGAAGTCATTGAGGGGCAGCCGAGCCTGCTGTGCAAACAGCCAGAGCCACTGGGCCATATGCTGGCATCTAGCCAAATGGCTGTCCCTTCTTATTAGCAGGTCACTGAGAGTGTCCAGATTTTCAGGACTACGGGCCAGGCCCAGACCTCCTAGATTGATGGACAGTCATGAACATCTGGGGGTGGGTTTCTGATAGTCGTGGGTGAACCGTGATCTGGATTTCTGCAAAAACAAAAAGTACAGCTCTTGCTGTTCACTCCCTGCGTGCACCACAGGTGTAGTAGGGAGACCAGTGCCTAGTCCCTGCTCTGTGGTGGACAGAGGGCTTGTCCAGGACCCCAGAGGCCATGGGGCAGTGTACTCACACCCCAGCAGCTTTGCCTCCTGTGGTGCCTGCTTCCAGCTGTGGGTGTTTCTCCCTGGGCTCCCCATTGAGAACAGAGAGGGACATTTCACTGGCCTTCCTGTGCTTGTCAGCGTTGGCGGGACCTTTCACTGTGTGGGCCTGCATCCATCTTCCATTTGGGCCACTTCTGCATCTCCTTCCCCAGAAGGCCCTTCCTTCCCTCTGCCTGGATGGAAAGCACGTGTTTCACCCTCTGGACCTTGGTCCCTCTCCCTCAATCCAGCCGTGCATGCGCTCAGTTGGATTTCAAGCTACAGGGCTGAATGTCGGCCACTGGGGGTGGAATCTGAGGCACCTGCTCACTTCACTTTCCTGTTGCTCAAGCTCTCAACTTTGTTGGCTGGGCTGAGTGCTAGTAACAGCACTAGCCATAGTTACAAGGCACTGGGTTTCTTGGGCCATGAGCCAGCAGCCTTCTCTCTGCTGGACTCATCAGATTCGATCTCAGCATTTTTAGCATTGGTAACTTTCCTACTCATGACAGTCAACAAGGACCTTTGAGATCTTAAATAATTTTCTCTTAATCAAAAATATACTATTATTTATTTGCCTCTGAATAGAGAGGTAATATGTGGTCTTCGTAGAAATTACACAAAAGCAAGGGGTAAATGCGTGTACATATGAAAATCATCCAAACCTTCTTCTCCCCCACTCCCCAAGTGAATCACTGTTAACACTGCAGGGTCTTTCTTCTGGGTCAAATAATGTCCCCTCAATTTCATGTCCAACTTGAACCTCAGAATGTGACCTTATTTAGAAATAGCGTCTTTGTGGGTTTAATTGGTGTGGTTAACATGAGGTCATGCTGGATTAGTATGACCAATGGCTGATGTCTTTATAAGAAGAAGGAGGGGGGATTCAGACACAGGAACCCACTGAGGCACACCAAGAGAGGAAGGCCACACACAGACGAAGGCAGAGAATGGAGTGGAAGAGGCAGGGAGGGTCCTCTCCTAGAGGCCCTGGAGGGAGGAAGTGCTGCCACAGCCCTAATTTTGGACTCTTGGCCTCTAAGATTGTGAGAGAATGAATTTCTGTTGTCTGAAGTCACCCATTGTGTATTAAGCAGTCACGGCAGCTCCAGGAACATGGGACGCATCCTGTATTTTCAGTCTGTCTCCCTCCCGTTACTGAGAGTGGAGGCAGATGCCCAGGAAGCATCCTACACACATCACACGCTCCGGGCTGGTGGAGCTGTTGGGAGGAGACATTTGCCTTTGCCCTGCCTGCTGAGAGGCATCCCCCCTGGCCATAAAGAGACTGAGAAAGACGCTTAAGGCTGCACCCAGAACTGAGCACCAGTCCGCTTCAAACCTCTCTCGGTCACTGGGTGACAATGGCCGACGCACTCAGCCTCACTGCAGCCTCAGGGTCTCGTCTGTCCCCACGGCCACCATGACTCACACCCTCTCCCGCACTTGGACTCTCCCAGGAAGCTGTGCTCTGAGCTCCAGGGCCCGTGGGAGGCGCCGGGACGCCTGGTCCAGGTCCACCTGGCTGGAGTTTCCAGTGTCTGCTCCCTAGAAAGAGTCTGGCTCTGTTTCCAGAGCTCACGGAGTGTTGCTCATGTTTCATTTCCCCCAACTTCACTCTCCCCACAGGCTCTAAGGAGCCCAGGAGGACCCTGCCAAGGATTGCTGTCTCCCGTAAACCCAATGCCAGGCACTGAAGGTGTCTCAGCAGGGGGCACCCCAGATGGCCTGTCGAGTGGGCCTGAGGGCTCTGCTTCCCCAGGGCAGGGTTGTGGGGCTCTGCAGAACTTCCCACGTGGCCCACTGGTTCAGGGAACATTGACTTCCTCTGGCTGACAGTGATGTGGAGACTCAAGGCCTTGCCAAGGCAACCCCTCCCCTGGCCTCTACCTTGGGCTTCTTCCTAACAGCACAGCCATCCTGGTCGTGGATTGATTGATTGAGACAGAGTCTTGCTTTGTTGCCCAGGCTGGAGTGCAGTGGCATGATCTCGGCTCACCACAACCTCCGCCTCCTGGGTTCAAGCGATTCTCCTGCCTCAACTTCCCAAGTAGCTGGGACTACAGGCATGCACCATCATGCCTGGCTAATTTTTGTATTTTTAGTCAAGACGGGGTTTCACTATGTTGGCCAGGCTGGTCTCGAACTCCTGACCTCGTGATCTGCCCACCTTGGCCTCCCAAAGTGCTGGGATTACAGGCATGAGCCACTGTGCCCAGCCAGTCATGGATCTTGAGGAACACACAGTCCCCCAGAAACCTGGGGACCTTCGTGGAGTGCAGACTGTGGCAGTGTCCTGCTGGAAATGGACAGCCACCCCGTTCTTCCTGCCCTTCCCCTGCAACCCTCCTGCCCTGGCCTCTGCATCCCACAAACACAACACCCTTTGCAGGCCCCGTGGAGCCCCTGCATGGCCTTCTGAGGAAACTTCTTTCTGAAGGGCTTCTCTGGGATGGCCTTGAAGTTGACTGGGGTTTACGTTCGTCGCTCTCCCAATATTCTTTCTTTAAAGCTTCTAAGCAGGAGCCAGTTTTCTTTGTGGTCTGTACAATCTGGCACTGTGCAAATGCTTTGGAAACGGCAGGATGAGGAGCTATATGCTCTAACAGGTGGGCCGTGTGTCATGTCTGAGTCCGAGCTCTCTCTCGCCTCTGCAGACCCTGCCCATGCTCCTCCCCAGCGGCCAGGGGACTCCTGCAGTAGTCCTGCTTCCCTGGGCACAGAGTGGCCCAGAAGGTCTTGGTTTTAAAAGGGACTGTGTTTTATTTTCACGGCTTTCAGGAGTAGGTGGGAATGGGAACAGACTGCCTGGCAGAGTTTCATGGGGCAGTGATTCTTATTAATTGATCACATTCTATCACAGTCGTTTATGAGTCTGCCTCACTTTACCAGCCTGGGGGCTGGGAGGCTCTGACTTTTGCATCCACTCAGGATGATTAGCAAGAGTTTGAACCTCCACGCATGGTCCAACTGGACCCCAAGCTCTGGGTCCTTAATAACGATGCTACTGCTCTCTCAAGTATTTCTAAATTGGCATTGCTAGCCTCTAATAGTCATGGTGAGATTTGGCTGTGGGTAACTAAAAATCCTAAGTTTTTAAAAAAGTTTGTCTTTTCCATAAAAGTCCAGCTAGGTGGTCCATAACTGAGGCAGGGTTCTGTGGTGTCTGAGATGCATGTTCTTCTGACTTACTGCTTCATCATGTGTGGACTCCGTGCTCAATTGCCCTCATAGTCCAAGGCGGCTGCCTCACCTCCACCCATTACATCATCATTCCAATCAGCAGAAAGGAGAAAGGGGCAGGAGAAAGGCATTATTCCCTTTTCCTATAAGGACACTTTCCTTAAGTGGACCTGTTTCTTTTATTTATGTCCCAGTGGTCAGGATCTTATCACACAGCTCCCTTCTTAAGTGGACAGCCATGTTCTTAAACCGTCTTCTTTGTGGACAGCCAGGTGACCAGATGAAGGGCCAGGTTACATTTCAGAGGAAGACAGGAGAACAGGAAGTGGGGGACAATTAGGAGCCCCAGCTACAACAGCCCTTTCTTGTGCCTTTGTTGGGGAGAAGATCTTTTCTGAAGGAAAGTCTGTTCTTGTTCTGCAAGGCTCTGGTATTTGGATCTGAGAGTTAAGGGCTCCATGAAGTGGAAAGTCCAGAGAGTAGGGAGGGATCCTGGAGAGGATTCAGGAATTCTCACCAGGGACTGATAGTCCCTACAGGGCTGGGTCCCAGCCTTCCTGTGAGAGCCACAGCCACTGTTAATGGGTCACCTTGGGGTACGGATGCTCCAAATTTGTGTTGGCTCACTCTACCCCTGCAGCAAGCATGAAGAGTGGCCGTGAGCCCATTTTAAAAGTGGAAAATGTGTGGCTTGGAGGGCGAAGGGGTTGTCAGGGCTGCAGAGCCCGGCAGCACAATTGTCAGGATTCTCGGGTACTTGTTTCAGCTGGTCTGGACTCAGGGACCCCTGCCCAAAGCTGAGATCAGGAGCTGCCTTGTGAGGTCACCTTTCCCAACTTCTCCCCATTCGCCAGCAGTCTGATGGGATCCAGAACTGACTAGAAGGTCCGGGTGCCTCAGAGTCATAAGTTACTCTCCCCAGGAGCCCACGGGAACTGCAGGCACAGTGACTCGAGGCCCAAGCCCCCACTACACTTAGATCTTGGAATTTGGGAGAGAGCTCAGCTCGGGCGTGCATGGTGAGGACACGTGGCTCTTGGCAGAGGGGAGGCTGAGGATCCATCCTTGGTATGGTTTCTACACACTGTCCCAGAGAGTTCCTCACAGGTGCTTTAGGGACTGTCTGATGGGCAGGAGGGAGAGCTGGTAAACCACACCACCCTGGCCCCCAGTGAGTATGAGCATCTCATTTGGGTAAAGTGAGCCAGTTGCTTAAAAAAATGCATCAAAAACCACTGCTTCTCTGGCCTTGGGGGCAGGAGGTATAACACCTGGGGTGGAAGCTTGGAGACAGACATCTCTAGGTTCAAGTTTCAGGTGCAGCTGTGTGATCTTGGACATGTTGTTTGGCTTCTCTGATCCCATCTGGTCACCTGAGTACTGACCGCTGACACTGTTGTGAAGATTGAAGGAGAACCGTAGGAGGTTGTGATACAGGCTACAACATGGAGATACCTTGAGGGCACTGTGCTGAGTGAAAGAAACTGGTCACTAAATGATAAATCCTGTACCGGTCTACTCATATGAGGTCCCTAGAGTCGTCAGATTCATAGAAACAGAGGGTAGGATGATGAGGGCCAGGGACTAGGGGAGAGGGAATAGGGCATGTGTGTTTCATGGGGACAGCATTTTCAGTTTGGGAAGATGAAAAAGTTCTGGAGACAGATGGTGTAATGGTCACCTAACACTGTGAATATACTTGATGTCACTGACCTGTACACTTAAAAATGATGAACATGGTAAATTTTATATGTATTTTGCCATGAGTAAAAACATTTTTTTTAAAAAAAGAGATAACGTAGGGAGATCATGGACCCCAGATCACCATCCAGGAGACTTGATAAATGGCAGCTATTAACAGATTTGACCCAACACTGCTGTTTGCATATATTTTTTACTGTGGTTTCATTCTTTTGACATAAATGCCCTCATAAGAAAATTCAAAGAGAGGAAGGAGTATGGCTACTGCATGCTAACATGTATATTAGGGTGTTATGTTCTCACACAGTGATCCCTTGTATTTTCATTTGACAAAGGGTAGGCACTTGCCCAGGGTTATGCTCTAGTACATTTGGCTCTGGGGTCCACCCTGAGCCCAGGCACCCACTTCCTACACTGGCCTGCCGCAGCCTGCTGGCCTCCAGTGCAGAGAAGGACTTCCAGGTTCCATGTCCCTGTTCAGCCCCATTTGTGCACCCGTAGACAGAATTCACACAGATGTGATCTAGGGAGAGTAGATTGTGGATTTGTGTCTTTTTCTCTACCTCACCTTTTTAGACCAGCCATTGGCATGCATGCATGTATATACATATTAATATATTGAGATGGGGTCTCACTGTGTTGCCCAGGCTGGTCTCAGATTCCTGGGTTCAAACAATAGCACCTCAGCCTCCTGAGTATCTGGAATTTCAGGTATGCATCCTCACACCCTGCCTATGAGTGTATTTATCTTGTTGGTAATTGTGCCTTGTGTCCTGGTGGGGAGGGGGTGTGTGCCCCTATGTCTGAACATTCCAGAGTGTGAGGTCCAGGCCGTTTCTACCATTCATATTTTCAGTGGCCCTGCAGCCAGCGTCCCTGGGCACCACTCACATCCTTCTCTGACTCATTCACGCAGCATCAAGCCTCAGAGCAAGGTCCCCCTTCACCCACTCAGAGGCCCAGCTGTCTGTATGGTGCTCAATTTGTCTCCCAGCATCATGCACTTGTTGACATTCCTGGTGGTCCTGAAACAAGCTGGCATCAGGCTTGCTTGCTCGGGGAAAGGACTGGCTCTCCCATTCTGTAATTAAGATCACAGCCAGACTGCACAGTTGAGGGTGGCTTGCATCACTGGACGTGGTACATCCCTGCCCAAGCTTCTCGGACCCTGAACTGCACACTTGCCATTTACCTTTCAAGGTAAAGGTGCTGGATTCTAGTGAGTGCCGTGGCTGCTCTGCAAAGCACAGGTCTGTGGTCAAATCGCATTGGAAGCGCTACCTGCTTTACTTCCTTCCTGGACCCTCAGAATGTACTTAAGGGCCTTTAAGGTCCTGGATAAGGCCTGCAGTGCACTTTAGGGCCTTTAAGGTCCTGGTAAGGCCTGCAATAAAAAAGCCCCTTAGCTTTGTTTGACCTGGCGTTTCCCAAACATGACTGTAGAACCTGTTTTGCACAGTCATCTTCAAGGGTCTCCAGGGTCCCGCGGAGCTCACTTTGGGAAGTGGCAGGAACGGGTGGGTTCATCACCCCCGCCAGGCCCTGACATTGCCCGTCTTTCAAACCCCCCACCCCACAATTCCTGGCGGCTCACGGGCAGATTCTTTTAGCCCATGCTGTAAGGCACATTTTGATAAAATAGGAACTCGTTGCTGGTATTTAAAATCAGGAGATTTCACATAAAAATCCAGAGTTCTGGCTTCTTTTTTAGGCAGCAGTGATAAGATTGCTGTCGCTAAGCCTCCGTGGAGAGACGGCTGTCCTGAGAGGGCCTTTCGTCTTCTGTTTCATTGGCTGTGAAATGAAGCCCAGCGGACCTCAGACTCCTTTTGGGAACTGGGAATAGGTGTGGGGCCGCCCTCCCTACCGCAGGCATTGCCATGCCTTCTAGCAAGATGAAGCCACACCCCAGCTGGCTGGTCCCCTCCAGCCACGGTCACCTCAGCAGCCCTGGGCTCCCCAGGTCTCCTGTAGCTGTGAAGCCTGGGAGGACGTGGTCTCCTGGTGGGCCTCCACTGGGAACCGTCTCCAAGCCCTGTCCCCCTCTTTGGTCCAGGCCTTGCTGGGCAGGCCCTGGGCTGGCTCTTGGCCCACCCCTGCAGCCAGATGATGAGGACTGGGTGGGTGGGGGCACCCCAGGCAAAGCCAGGCTGGTTCCTCTCTGTGGGGATGTGGGAGAGTTTGCGTGGTAGACTCTGCTTGTGAACTCGGAACCTGAGTGGAGTGAATTGAGAGGGAGCATGGGAAATTCAGGAGCAGAGATGAGACCCTGGATGGGGTCGCTGCTGAGCGCAGAGAGATGCTCGGGCAGGTTTTCAGTGCTGGTCCTCCGTTCCAGAGCAATTTTAAATTAATTTAAAATGCTGAGTGGGGTAGGGGGGCAGCACCCTCCCTGGCAGGGGATCTGGCAGTCAGGCACATTTCCCCCTATTTTTAACGCTGACAGCAGATCCTGGGATTGACGGTTTTGCCTCCTGGCATCACTTTCTTGCTGAAAATCTCAGAGAGGAGGCCCTGCTGCTGCCAACCCCGTCACCACCCTGTGAGACAAGGCTGCATTTGGGGGACCCTGTCTCATTAGAACCTCAACAGAATTGCAGCGGTAGGAGGCGTGGACCTCATCAAGTGCAGAGTGGGCAGGAGGGACGGCCTCCTGCAGGGTGCCATGGTGGGACTCCATAGCTGAGGCCTGGAACGTAGACCTGTGTCTCTGTCTCCCTAGCACACTCCCAGGACCCTGTACTGGGGTGGGGGTCGCAGCACAGTCGAGGACCCTCACAAGATTGATGATGGGCCGGGGAAGAGGTCCCCTCCTCTTGATGGGGGCCTCCACCCCTCCTCTGTAAAGTGATGCCATCTTGCTCAGGGATGGGAATGCCCAGGCCCCAGCTGCAGTCCTGCCCATCCTCAGATCAGAGAGCAGCAGCCAGTCCCCGTGGCAGCAGGCTCTTTTATGAGCACAGAGAAACTCTTAAATAGCACCACGGGCCTTGAACCATGCTCTGGGCCTGGGAGGCACCGAAGGCTCTCCATTGGACGACCTCGTTCATGCTCACAGCACCCAGTGGTCCTGTTCTAGCCCCCATTTTTCAGAGAAGGGTGGGAGGGAGAGTGTGGTGCTTTACATTGGAACATAGACCTCGGAGCGCTGGCTCCTTCCCAGCTGTGTGGCCGGGAGCAGGTGACTGGACTATCTGTGTCATGGGGATGATGACGCTGCCTTCTGTGCTGAGATGAGGTGGCCGCTAGGCACCTGGGGTCCGTGGAGTGCTGAGAGCAGGGCTTGGGACACCAGCAGTTGACCTGTGCTTCCCAGCGTCATCCTTGTTATTGATTGACAGATGAGGCCGAGCGCAGCAGCTCATGTCTATAATCCCAGTGCCTTGGGAGGCCGAGGTGGGAGGATCGCTTGAGGCCAGCCTGGGCAACATAGCAAGGCCCCATCTCTACAAAAAATGAAAAACTAAAAATTAGCCGGGCATGGTGGCACATGCCTGTAATCTCAGCTACTTGGGAGGCCGAGGCAGGAGGATCGCTTGAGCCTGGGAGGTTGAGGCTGCAGTGAGCTGAGACCGCACCACTGCACATCAGCCTGGGCGACCGAGTGACACCGTGTTTCTAATAATAATAATAATACTAATTTACAGAAAAATAACCTGAGGCATTGAAGGCTCAGTTGTCCTCCCAGGAACCCCTAAGAAGAGGGGTGCCTCCGTTTTCTGCCACGGTAGAAAGACCCCACCACCGGCACCCTCTTTAGCTGACTTTGCCTGGGGGTGCCGTCCCACTGGAAGTGCACTCTAGACTCTCCAGTTCACTTTTCTGCCCTTCCGCTTTCCCAGGGACCCAGTTCAGGTCTCTCTGGGCTCGGCACCAGCCTCTGGAAACCTTGGCGGCTGCCCTTGGCCACCTGTTTCTCCAGTGTCGGGGGACGGGGAACAGCGTCTCCAGGGTGCTTTCCTCTGACGGCTCCGTTTCCTGCCCCCAGTGTGTTGCTTGTTGTTTCATTGCAGGAAGCTCGGAGACAAACACTGGCGGTTTCTATCCAGCACCACCTCTCCGGTGTCTATTTTCAGCCTCTGCTGCAAACAACTTGGAAGTGGGCTGTCCTTCTCGCTTTGTTCTGTGCTGCTTATTTCCATCTCTATGTAATTATGGGAAATGTGCATTCATTCACCCGGGGCCGTCCGTTTCATTCTGATTTTCCCTGGCTTGGCTCGTCTTTCCATCAATCAATCCTGGGTTTTATTGGCATCTCAGTGTCACCAGGTTGTCTGCCATTCCTGCCTCTGGTCTCTGGGAACGGTCTTTGTGGGTGGTTTGGAGGCATCCCCACCCATTTCTTCCAACACCCCCTCTCTATCCTCGGCACCTAAGATGGCCCCGTGCTGGCCCCGGGGCCAACAAGCACATTCCACTGGAAGTTCACGAAGCCGAGTAGGAAAAATGCCACGGACTTGGAGATTTGGAATAGGCCTGATGTTATCAGAGTCCATTTCTCTGTGAGAAGGAGAAACTATTCTGTTCTGATGAGTCCTTCAGCGTGAAATTATGTCTCCCCTAATCCACTCCAGTGGAAAGTCCTCTCATCTTCGAAGTTTATTGTCCTCTGGTTGAAACCCATTTTCTCTATACCTCATTTTAGAAAAAGATTTTCTTTTCTTTTCTTTCTTTTTCTTTCTTTTTGTTTTTTTTTTTGAGACAGAGTCTTGCTCTGTCACCCAGGCTGGAGTGCAGTGGCACGATCATGGCTCACTGTAACCTCTGCCACCCGGGTTCAAGCGATTCTCCTGCCTCAGCTTCCTGAGTAGCTGGGATTACAGCTGTGTGCCACCACACCTGGCTAATTTTTGTACTTTTAGTAGAGACGGGGTTTCAGCATCTTGGCCAGGCTGGTCTTGAATTCCTAACCTCGTGATCCACCCGTCTCAGCCTCCCAAAGTGCTGGGATTACAGGTGTGAGCCACTGCGCCCAGCCCTATTTTATTTTCATAAGAAGAAATTGGGTCCCAGTGATTTGGTCATATAAATTGGCATAACTCTGGTGAAAGCAATTGGCCAGACACGTGCCCAGGGCCATGGGGGTGCTCAGACCTTTTGACCTGGCATTTCCGCTCCTGGGAATGTAAAATATTCAAATGAAGAAAGGTGCCACCTGCGTGAAAATGTTCTCCGCCGTGTTATTGATCATGGGGAAAGTTGAAAAACATCTCAGCTGGACTGAGATGATCCCTGTCTGAGGAATTTGTCATGTAAAAGAACAGCATGTGTCCTCCAGGAATATTACGTAACATCCCACGAGATTACTCAAAGGGCTGCCGCAGGAGGGCCAGGTGCTCAGTGTGGGGAGTGAAGGGCAGTGCCCGGCGTGGAGCCTGTGTTTCCAACTCCTCCACTGTGGCCCCGAACCCCATGGTTCCAGTGAGTTTGTGCTATGTCGAGAAACGTGCCCAGCGTTTTAGATGATCCCCTTGTCGAGAATGCTGGCTGTGAAGGCTGGAGTAAGGATTTAGGGGGAGAGATTTTCATGCCCCGCCCCCGGCCCCCCAACCCAAATGGAAAAACGCATGGCAATTTCAGGTAGAAACTGAACAGCTTGAATGCTATTCAAGGCGTGCTCTGCTGACCCAATTAGGAAAATGGGGCATTCATTAGATTTTTCTTTTTAAGCAGAGTATTAATGAGTTGAACTAATGTTGTAGGGGTGCCTGTGGCAGGGAGAACACACTGCCAGAAGAGTCCTCCTGTCCAGAGATGTGGGGAAGCCAGGCGAGGGCTGGGTGTGTGTGGATGGATGTAGGCGCCCACTCATCCCCCAGGGAGCTCCCACCACCATGGGGACTCAGATGGGACAGGGGATGGTGCACGCAGCACAGTGTGGTCCTACCCTAGGAAAACTGAGGGCTCACTGGAGAATCGTCCACGAAGGCCGTGTCCCCAAACTGAGGAGGAAGATGAAGATGGAATGGCCACCCACCCAAGGAGATGGCATTCACAGGCCTTCCGACGGAAGCACCAGGAGACATTCGTGAACTCCTGGGCCCTGAGCACCAAATTGGGAGGGCTGGAGCAGTTCTGTTTTAGGGAAGTTGACTCGTGTGTCCTCTAAGAATCGGTTGAGCCCTGTATCAGTCTGCCGTGTGCAGAGAGCCCTGCAGGTGGGCTGGGGGGCATTCAACAGCAGACCTCTATGTTCTCACAGTCCTGGAGGCTGGAGCTCGAGATCAAGGTGTCGCAGGGCTGGGGCCTCCTGCAGCCTATCTCTGCGGCTTGTAGGTGCCGCCTTCTCCTTGTGACCTCACAGGGTCGTCTCTCTGTGCGTGTCTTTGTCCTCATCTCCTCTTCTTCAAGGACATCAATGAGAATGGATTTGGGCCCACCCTAGTGGCCTCCCTTTAACTTAACCACCGTGAAGGACTCTGCTCCACATGCAGTCCCACTAGGAGTCAGGACCTCACAATACGAATTTCAGCTCTGTCTACAGCGCCAGCCATCCATAAACTCTTCCCAAAAGCCACCAAGACTTGCTTCCCTTCCTCCTCCTGGGGCCCACCAAGCCCACCCCATAGGAGCCCAGCCCACCCCATAGCAGCCCAGCCCACCCCTTAGCAGCCCAGCTCACCCCATAGGAGCCCAGCCCACCCCATAGCAGCCCAGCCCACCCTAATAGCTGTCTTTGCAACCTCCCGGTCACAGTCACCACCTGAGCATCTCCACTGCAGCCTCTGCTCCCTGACCCCATGACCTGAAACCTGTACCTTCCAGCCTCAGCTCTGGGCTCACACCCCAGCCTTCCACATGCTGTGAGAGTCCAGGGTCTGCCCAGCCCGCTCTGGGAGTCTGAGGCCCAGGGTGTGGTGTGGGCAGCTCTGTGCAGATGCGAGCCACACCTGTGTTAGGGGTATGACACTGCGTCAGGGTAGTCAGATGACACGAGGGAATGGCCGCCCAGCCCGGCCCCCTGAGCCTGTGGAGTGGAAGGTTCCACCGTCCGTGTTATTCTCACAGATCCCCATGCAAGCTCAGATGCTAAGAGGAAACCGTGTGGAGGGAGCTTCACCTCGGCCGTCTCTTGGGCCTCTGGGTAGGGAGACCTGCGTGCTGCCCCCCACCCCTCTGGGAGCCTCCAGCAGTGTCTCCTTTAGCTTCAGGACAGGGCTCAGCTTCCTTGCCGAGTTCCATTTAAGCTGCACGGGAATCCCAGGTGGCACAGCAGGGAGCAGGACACACTCCTGGCCGAGGGACCTAGGCTGAGGCTCGTGCTCGCTCCAGGGCAGGAGCTCACAGTGCAGGGCTGCTGACCCCTCCCTGTGCCCAGTTCTCTTCTGCTTTTGAAGCTAAAGGAGCTCCTGAAAGGGACAAGTGCAGAGAGGGCCCTAGAACACCATTTGCACATGGAGAGACAGTGGCTCAGACAGGTTATGCAGCCTGGCCAAGGTGGCACAGCGAAACCCCAGTGCTGATTGAAGCAGAGTGGGCCATGGGCCTCCATGACTCATAGCTTGACCACCTCGGGGTCACCATGGTGCTGCAGAAAGGTCTGGAGCCTCCCGGCAGGGAATATGCTTTATTCCCTGGAGTGTCTGTCTCTTTCCAGCATGGGTTTTGGCCCCAAGTCAAGGGAAAGCAAAACCATCCTCAAATTTTACTAAAAAGAAATTAGTAAAATGTTTAAATATTTTAATAACATAATGAGATTTCATATACTTGGAAGTAAATGCTTGGTGAGTTGTCAGATATCGCCAATATTGCGTTTGTTCTGTTCGTGATTTGAGCAAGCATGGGCCAAATAGCTGTGACACCCATCCAGGCTTCAGGGCATGTGGAGTAGAGAGAGACAAGGTCTCTTGTCCTGCAGGAGCCCAGGGTTAAGGGAGAAGGGCAGTTAGGTCCCAGGAATAAGGGCAGTGACAGCACAAGGACCGTGTGTAAAGGATGGTTTGGGAGGGTGTGGGCTCTAGGGATGTCTGCCCAGGTCGGTGACAGTAGCCAAGACTTGGAGAAGATTTGGGAGCTGATGAGCAGACACGCACAGTCAGGGTTGGGGTTGAGGCCTGAGAAGGTCTGTAGATCAGAAGTGGCACTGCATGCTTGGGTCCTGAAGAGAAGCAAGAAGCCAGGCAGGAGGAGCAGTCACGTCATCCTGGCTTTGCGGGCTGGAGACTCACCCCGATTCTGCAGTAGCTGGCTCTAGTGCCTAAGGGAGAAGCAGACAGAAAGGGGCCCTGGACCTTCCAACAGTGATTGCAGGCACCCAGGTCAAGCCAGAATTCCTGAAGAACCAAGGTGGAGACCCTCCTGGAATGTGGCACCACAGGGCTTGAGTTTCACTCTCAGCAGCTGGGTCAGCGATGGGGCCAAAGGCAGACTCCACAGGCTCAGCCCAAGCACATCTTGGCCTGGCTGTGTGACCTCCATCCAGTTGCTGACCTGCTCTGAACCTTGGACTCCTCTGCTGTGTAATGGGGAAAATGGCTGTGCCCTGGGTGGCGGTGGAGGAAGGAGAGATGGAAGCCGTGAGCTGTTGCCCTCCATGCCTGGCGTGTCACAGGCATCACCTGCTGCCACTGCCCACCTTTCACTGTGGTGATAATTGCTATTTTTTTTTAAGACGGAGTCTCGCTCCGCCACCCAGGCTGGAGTGCAGTGGTGCCATCTCAGCTCACTGTAACCTCTGCCTCCCAGGTTCAAGCGATTCTCCTGCCCTAGCCTCCTGAACAGCTGGGATTATAGGTGCCCGCTACCATGCCTGGCTAATTTTGTTTTTTTTGTATTTTTGGTAGAGACAGGGTTTCACCATGTTGGCCAGGCTGGTCTTGAACTCTGGACCTCAAGCAATCCACCTGCCTCAACCTCCCAAAATGCTGGGATTACAGACATGAGCCACCATGCCTGGCCTATTCCTATATGTTTTATACACCTCTGGAAGAGATCAGAGCCAGCCAGAGTGTTTCTCAGGTGAAGTCTTGTCAAGCTCCAGTGAAGCACAGTCAAGTCTTGATGGATGGGGGTGGCCTCATCAGCATCTCTTAGAAGTGCCCGGTGCTGGGGTGGCTGCAGCATGAGAACCCCCACTGCAGTTCCTTGTCCCTGTCCTCAGCACCCTGGAGGGAGATCCTGAGTCTGCAGGCTCCAGCCTCCCGATATGGCCCCCCAGCCCTCCCCAGGCTCCCGCTGCCTGGAAGAGCCCTGCCCTGATAGCTGAGGTCCCAAGAGCTCTCCTTGGCCACTGAGCTACAGTATGTGGCTGCTGCTGTGTGCCCTTTTATTTGTGGACAGTTCAGAGGGAGAGGGCTCCCCTCCCAGGTCCCCACCTTTTGTGTCAGTTAATGCCCCTAGAATCCCAGGAGTCAGGCCCATGGACACTCTGCTCCTCTGAGGGCTCCTCCCAGACAAGGATGCTCCTCAGAGCTGAGAGGGGGGATCTTGCAGCCTGAAGGACTTCTGGGGTGCATTCTAGTCTCCTTTTGATATATGGGAAAACTGAGGCTCCAGGGAGCTGGGACTCCCAGCCAGGCAGAGGTAGCACCCGGAACACGCAGGTGGGTCTGCGGACCTGCCCTTGGGCATCTCTGCCTCATGCTCTGTAGTGTGCCAGGTGAGCTCTCACCTGCCCTCCGAGGCACCCACCCAACTACCTCCCTGTCCAGGAGTCGGGACACCTCTGGTTGGCTTTGACATTGAGGTGGCGATCACAGTGAGGCCTTCACTGCCTGGGAAGCTGTGACCGTGACAATGCCTGAGTCCTCAAAGCCCCTCACACTGTTCTTCCCAGACTGTACGCCGTCACCATGTGGGGAGTCAGCCGGTGGGCCCCACGCCCTCTGCCTTCAGCCCCAGGGCTGCATAGCTGCTGGCCGGCTGAGCCCACCTCACGCTTGACATTCCCTCCTCTCCATGTCCCTTCCCTTTGGGTTTTGGTTCTTCCTAGACTTTGAGGTTTTCTTGTTGCAGATGTGGTGCCTGATATTCACTATGCTGCCAGCCTGGCCCTGGGAGGAATTTATTTGAAGGTTAAATCAGTCACTGAGCCTTAATTAGTTCCCAAAATATAAATGTGCATTAGAATTCGCTAACTAGGTGAAGAACTGAGGTGGAGAACCAGCCTCACTCAGCCGCCTGGTGAGTGCTTCCTTTTCCAGGGCGGCCTGGCAGCTTTACCGGGGACACCTCGATCTAAAAAGGGACCTCCCCTTCAACCCACCTTCACTTCCAGCCTCCTGGAGGTACTCAAACCTTACAAAAGTTGGATTCTTGTATTGAAATAAACCCCCTCCAAGGCTGTGGTCCTTTCCTGATGGGGTATAAGGAAGTCCAGGTCCAGGAGCCCAGTGGCACAGGAAGGCTGCACCTCCTGTCTGCTCAGGACTTTTTGGCTTACGTAGTCAGTGGTCCCAGCACATCCTGTTCCCCTCTCTCCTTTGAGGTACCCGCCCTCTCTACCAGGGGGCTGTGTGTTGCCTCCAGACCTGGGGAGAGTGCGCTGGCTGCCGGATACCACGGGCTGTGGAGTGGAGTGGGGAGGGCCACTGACCCAGACCCGCCCTTTCCCTGAGGGCTTTCTAGGCTGAGTTACCAAATAAAGCAACCAAGACACCTCCAAGCACATGGTCTGAGTTCTGGAGCCCACATGTTTTACCATTGTCCTTAGTTTTATTTAGAATGAAAAAGTAATTTGAAGGAGCCTATTGGATGACTTCTCCCCCACTTTACTGAATATCCGCAAGTGTGTTGTATTAAATATAATTATAAATGTATTGATGAGCCCATGACTTCTGCTTTCCCATAGTGATGGAGCAGCTCATGTCAGACTAACCCTCCTGTTAATTACAGTGGCAAACGCTGGACAAATTCTATATAAACACCAACACCAGCTGCTTGTAGGCCTGGGCAAGTGGCCAAAATTAGACAGAACTAGAGATGCTGGGACCCTCGACAGAAGAGGGGCCCCCCACCCTTGTAAGGCCCACATTAATTAGATTTCCCCTGACATAAACTGGAGTCTTACTGTGTTGTGGATTCAGGGGTTGGAGGTTGGGGTCAGAGTTGCCTGAGAGACTGGAAGTCAATAGAAATCCTGGAAAGTGGAGGGCCCTGAAGTCTGCACATAAATTCCTTTTGGATTGTTGAATCGGCCTGTGCAGAGTGAGAGTCCAGGGACTCAGTGGAAAACAATAGCTAAAAGCCCAAGTGCCTTGGGGAGACTTCAGTAATTTCTTCCACAGGAGAGACAGAGTATAGAATTGAGTCCCAGCATGTTAGAGGAGCTTGATAAACATCCAGAGCTGGAGCCACAGAGGGGCCCTAGGAGTCAGGACTCCATCCCAGGACCAAATCAACAGAGACTCCCCCAACAAAGCCTCAGATTGCACCTCCACGGGGCAAGGCATTGCACTGATAGTTTTACTACCTACTTGAAAAACTAAACACACCTCAGAGGAAGATAACAGAACCTAGAGTC
The DNA here is from genome assembly GCF_029289425.2 of Pan paniscus. Lineage (NCBI taxonomy): Eukaryota > Metazoa > Chordata > Mammalia > Primates > Hominidae > Pan > Pan paniscus. Next base: position 71,815,086 of record NC_073258.2, on the reverse strand, counting down.
TCTCCAACATAACAAACACAATGACCAGCATAGAATCAGAAATTACTAGCTAGGAAGAGAAGGAAAATGCAATGTGCAACCAAAGGAAGCCACAATTGTTAGAAGCAGCATCAAACAACCCAAGTGTTGAAGCAGGCACACAAGGACCTAAGATAACCAGAACATGTATTGATAAGCTCCCACTTTGTGCGGGGTCTTCTGTTGTGTCCTGAGCATAGAAAACTGTGTGAAGGCCCCTCCCCTGCCCCAGGTCTTCCAGAAGGCCCCAATTGAAGGGAGGCAGTGTTCATGGTGGGAAGACATTTCACACGGTGAGGCAAACACCATACAAGTCCAGGGTGGAAGGTAGGAACGTGCCTTCCTTTTATTTATTCATTTATTGGATGAAGTTACTCAGCATGCATCTTTTTTTTTTCTTTCTTTTTTTTTTTTTTTTTTTTGAGACAGAATGTTTTGCTCTGTTGCCCAGGCTGGAGTGCAATGGCACCATCTTGGCTCACTGGAACTTCCGCCTCCTGGGTTCAAGCGATTCTCCTGTCTCAGCCTCCTGAGTAGCTGGGATGACAGGCACACCACCATGCCTGGCTCATTTTTTGTGTTTTTAGTAGAAACAGGGTTTCGCTATGTTGGCCAGGCTGGTCTCGAACTCTTGACCTCAAGTGATCTGCCTGCCTCAGCCTCCCAAAGTGCAGGGATTACAGGCATGAGCTACCGTGCCTGGCCTCAACACACATCTTTGAGAGGGGCTGGGCTCTGTGCTGGTGATGCAGTGGTGATTAAGACAGACTGCGCTTGTCAGCAGTTTACAGACATTTTACTTGGGGGAGAAAGACCATATAAGCAAACTTAAAACTAACGTAACTTCAATGTTCAATAAATACAATGAAGGAAAAAGTCACAAGGGGCTAGCATAGAGATTAAGAGAGTAACCCTCTTGGGCAGGATGGTGAAGGAAAGCCTCCTCATGTGTTGACCATGAGCATGAGTACACAAGGCCTGGAGTTGGAAGCAGCCAGACATGGGAAGAGCAGGCAGAGGAATGCCAGATGGGGGGTAGGCACAGCAGGGGCAGAGGTGTGTCCAGGCCACTGGGAGGGAGCTGACAGGGCCCGTGTGGGTGAGGGGGCATCTGGAGGAGCAGGAGCAGCAGAGGCAATGGCGTAAGTCCCCTGGAAGCCTGTAAGGGGCAGTGGCCTGTAAGGGGGCAGTGGCATGCTCAGTCTGCCTGGTGTCTTCATTAGCTGCAGCCACTTTAACAAAAAATACCATAGACTGGTGGCTTAAGCGACAGAAACATTTTTCTCGAAGTTCTGAGGGAAGTCCAAGATCAAGGTGCCAGCCTTGATTGGATCTTAATTGGGTGTCTGATGAGGGCTCCCTTCCTGGCTTGCAGACGGCAGCCTTCTGGTTGAGCCCTCCCATGGTGGAGAGACAGAGAGACAGACAGCGACCAACTCTCAAGTCTCTTCTTACAAGGACACCAGTCCCATCATGGGGTCCCACCTCCTTGACCTCATCCAACCCTAATTACTTCCCAGTGTCCCCATCTCCAAATACCATGATGTGGGAGGTTAGGGTTTCAACACATGAATTTGGAGGGGATGTAAACCTTCAGGCCACAGGACTTGGTGACTGTAGTCAGCCTCAGATGGTCTCAGGTGCTGCTTTACGAAAGTCAGTCTGTGAGGGGAGCTGCTGGGTGGGCCTAGCGCTTGAATGTGTCCTGAGACACCCAGGCGTTGGGCAGCTGCAGTGGTTCTTTCTGTGTGGTCCTGGCATCTGCAGTCTGGCACCAAATGCCCAGGCGGTGAGGAGCCTATGAACAGTGAGCAGAGGCTGTGATGGAGGCAGGCAGGGCCCTCCAGACAGCGTCTACCCATGGGGGAGCAACAGGAACGATGTAGAGGTCCAGGCCTTGGGTGGCACCCGGGGCCACCCACGGGAAGTCCTTTCCCTCCGTACCTGGCACTTTGTAAATGTTGACTTGCACAACTGCTGGCCTTCGAGACAGCTGCTGTTATTATCCTTTCTCCAACTTGCAGGCTCAGGCTCGGACAGGCACAGCCACGTGCCTGAGGTCTCAAGCAGCAAGGGTGGAAGCGGGCACTGTCCTCACCCCCAGTCTCGCCCAAGCTTTCCCTCTGTGCCCAGTGGCAGCTGTGTGGAGCCGGCCTGAGAATCAGGGCTAAGGAGCCATGCTGCTTCTGAGTGTGCAGCCGCTCAGAAAGAGGAGGCAGCAGGCACGTTCCCTTAAGGACTGAGAGCTGGGCCTTCCCCTGGCCCCCCATGGGCAAGCAGGCCATGTTGTGAAAGGGTGTCTGTGGCTGGAAACGGAGCGACACTCCTACCCACATTTCAGGAGTCCCTCCTGCACCTTGGTGGGCTCTCTTGTATGGGAGAGGAGGTGGTGGGCAGCCCACCCCAGTGTGGCTTGAGACAGGGAGAGCTGCTGCCCTGCTCGGGGTGCAGTGGGCTCGGGGTGCCCACTCCCCCAGCCTCCACTGAGGTCTGAGAGGGAGCCCACTCTGCCCCTAGATCTCCAGGCTTCTCCTCCCTGGGTTTGTCTAGCCTGTAGGATTCTCAGAGACCTCATGAGACCTCAGCAGAGTGAGGCTGGTCACCCTATTCTACAGATGAGAAAACTGAGTCCCAGAACCCTGCCTTGAGTCAGAGACTGACCCAGGACTCACATCTTCCACCACCAAGCTCAGATTTCATTCTTTTTATAAGAAGCTGGAACAAAGGACCCCATCAGGTCCTGTGGAAAGAGAATGGCTCACTCCAAGAGGGGTCCTCCAGCTCAGCTCTAGTTCCTCCCAGGGACTGGACATCTCTTCTCATGGTGCAAGATCACCCTGGCCCCAGGGTCCTCCATAAGCCCCCAGCCCACTTGGCCTGCACCTCGGCCCCTGGTTGTGATTCCTGACTGAGCGGACCGTGTCCCCAAGAACTGGTGGAGCACATCTCAGCACATGAGCCTCTTGACTGAGCGTCCTGTGTCCTCGAGAACTGGCGGAGCACGTCTCAGCACATAAGCCTCATTTTCCCCTGTGGGAGGCCCAGGTATCCACAGTCACTCAGCTCTCAGAAGGGCCACCACAGGGATGGTTCATGCTGCCCGTAAGCCATTGCACGCCCCTTGGCTCCACCCCTCCTCCTTCAGGCGTGTCCCGCACACAGTAGTGTCCTGTGCACTGGGGCTGTGGCTCTGCAGGGAGCCTGTGGCCAAGGCTGGAGTTGCGTGGAGGGAGGGCAGAGGAGGCAATGTCTGGAGGCTGTGATTCTTCTAGAATATACCTTGGGAACCCCTCACCTCTCTTTGTGGTCAGACCCACCTTTACCCTCCAGAGCTCCTCCCCACTGCCCCCCAAAATAGCCATGTTCTTGGCCCTAAAGCTCAATTCAGGGTCAGAAAACCGGTGAGTGGTATCTCTTGGAGTTACACCCCCAGCCCCTTTCAGCTCTCCAACCAGGGAGAGAGACCCTGTGGGAGGTTCCGACGCCCGCTCCTCAGTGCCCTCACCCCGATTTTCCACAGGCCTCCCTCGATCCTGCAGGAGCAAAGCTTCCCTCAATGACTCCAGCGACGGGAACATTACAAACACCACAGACTCCTACCTCTTTGTGCAAAGATAACCACGCATTATTGCTGAGATGCCTTTTTATATCTTGTGTTATTTATAAAAGCATGATTCATTTAACAATTATTGTGAGATGGAGAAATGTTGCCTACTAATATTTAAATTGCAGTTATCTAAAGCTACGAGGGAAAGAAGCAAGAGATGCTATTTTGGATCTGGTGGGGGATGGGCAGGAAGAATCCCGCTCTAGCTTGTACCTGCCCTGCACCTGCCACCCCTGCTCCTGGCTTGGCCCCCGCTGGCTGAGGCTCTTGCATACATACTTTCTCAGCATTCAGTCTTTGTTTCTGCAAGATAAAGTGGAGCTTGGGCTGGTGGGCCACTGAGACCGTCTAGAGTTTCTTTTCTTTTTTCAGCTACCCATGGGCCTTCAGTCTGACCAGAGTTAGAGCCACCTCCTGTGTATTTTGTGTTAAGGTGGAAATAGGCTCAGGTGCTCCCCTGTGTCTCCCCCTGAAATATGGGGTGGGACCAGAGTTAGAGCCACCTCCTGTGTATTTTGTGTTAAGGTGGAAATAGGCTCAGGTGCTCCCATGCGTCTCCCCCTGAAATATGGGGTGGAGCCTTAATAAATCTCCGGGATATCAGGGCATCCCCTGCCCCAGAACCCTGGGAATTTTCTTGGCATTGCTTCCTACATCCCAACATTTTATTTTCTTCCCTTCTGGTTTGGTTGTGATCACGCTCAGGGTTTTGCCCAGGGTTTAAGTTGAAGGTAACGCTCAAAGCTGGCCCTTGTGCCTTCATCAACTTGGAGCTCCTTCCTGGCAGAAGGGCCTGGGTCTGAGTTACACAGAAGCAGTGTCTTGGGGAGACAACACCGTCCTGGCCTGGGTCAGGACCCTGTCTCTAGCGGCCTGATGGCCTTCCACTGCCTGCAGCCACCTGAGCTGCCCAGAGAGACTGAGAATGCCTGTCAGGACCTCCCTCGTCAACAAGCTGTTGTAATAATCACAATAATGAACAGTCAGCAATAATAAACAAACTTCAGTCGTGGTGGCAACAGCTAACCTCTGTTGAGCACTCACTGTGCGTAAGTACTGCACCCAGTAAGCACTTAACCCCCCGAGCAGCTCCTTGAAGTGACCATCATCACTGTGCTTGCTTTGTTTTTGGGGATCCAGAGTCCAGGGACATTTTGTGACTCATGGACAGTTACCTTGTGGGATTTGAACCCAGAAAGTCCAGCTGCAGATGTTGCAGAGATGCTGTCAGGGTCCCTGGACCAGAGGCCTCCCTGAGAGATGTCGCATGCCCAGCTCTCTTGCCCGAGACCCAGCCTCACGGGCTCTACCGGTCAGGGTCTGGGTCACCAGCAGTAGAGTCCACCCTGGCTTGTTGATGCAGGAGGCAGAAGACTCTGACAGATGTCAGGCGGTCACTGTGCTCCAAGAGGGCTGGAGAGCCAGGCCTGGGAACTGCGGCCAGCCGGGGTGGCCAGTCGGGGCGTCTAGCCACAGGTGGGCTATATGGAATACCTGGTGCTGTGCACAGTCAGAGGCGCTGGCAGGAGCTTGACATTGTGCTGGAGCCCCGTGCCACACCCGCCGGCTTCCGTGAGTTGTTCCTTCTGCATCAGTGCCTTCCTGGCCCATGTGTCTGATGGGCTCGAACTCGAAACCACAGCAGCTGGGGAAGCTGAGGGATGAGCCCTCACTGTTTCCAGGCAGGACATGGGGTGCAGGGAACTCCAAATGCAGTGAGGACGCTGAGGACGCTGACCAGGCTGCTCTGCAGATGCAGTGAGGATGCTGAGGACACTGGCTCAGCCACTCTGCAGATGCAGTGAGGATGCTGAGAACAACAGCCTAGCTGCTCTGCAGATGCAGTGAGGACGCTAAGGATGCTGTCCTGGCTGCACCTGCTCGTGGGGCAAGGCGGGGCAGTACAGGCCTTCTCAGGGTCTGGGGCAGCTGGTAGCGTGGCTGTGGCTTAGCCCAAGCCTCCCTGGGCCTCCACTGGGTACATGCAAGGCCCTGGGCAGAAGAGGGGGTGGGAGTAGGGTGGGAGTTGGACAAGGAAGGTGGCTTCTGGCCTCAGGAGAGCAGCACAACTAGAGAGCAGCCTGGTGAACCTAGTAAAGTGCTTTGGAACACTCAGAAAAAAAGCTAGGACTCACCCCCTCTGTTAATTCACTCCATTCATTCATTCATTCATCTCCAGAGCACTAGGGATCACTGCCAGTGTGCAGGGCAGGGAGGAGGGCTGGACACAGAACCTGCCTTTGAGAAGCTGGGAGGCTCCTGGCTCCACAACATGCCCCAAGGGCTGACTGCTGCCACGGGAGCCCTGAGGAGTGGTCTGTCTGCTGCCTGGATCAGTCAGGGAGACTTCCTGGAGGAGGCAGCACCCAGAAGGATAATGTGAATGCATCGTGAGCAATAGACCAGGACTTGTTTATTATAGAGATAGGGCAAAGCAGGAGGATTGCCTTGCTATCCACTTACAGATTTTTTAAAACTTAAATGTATTCATTCAGGGATCACTGACACTGCCTCCAGGTACTACTGTTACAAATATTAACTTACTTTATCCTTATGACTCTCCTGTGAAGTGGCACCATTAATATCCCCATTAACAGACTAGGAAACAGAGAGATCACGGGACTTCTCCGGGCTCACAGAGCTGAGACTTGTCCCCAAAGGTGTCCCCACGGTGTTGCGTGCACCAAGCCCCTCTCCTTTGTGCTTCAAACACAAGCTCGGGTGGCTCCACCCTGTGGGGTAAGTTGTGCTATTCCCACTTTACAGATGGGGAAACTGAGGGCCAGGGGGTGTCCAGCCGGCCCATGGCTGCAGGGGGCATGATACAGAGTCAGCACCCAAACCTGCGTCTTGACTCCCACGTCCAGCTCTTTCCAAACCACGTGGGCACTGAAGCCACAGCAAGTGGAGGCGGGCGTCTGATCGCCACTGAACGAGGACGTTTCTGAGACCCGTGAGCACCTCTGAGTCTCGCTGGCATGTTTATAACACCTGGTACGGCGTCCCCGCCAGGACTTCAGAGCACCTTGAAATGTTCTGATGTGTGAAGAGCTTTTTTTTTATGCAAGAAGTGAAATTATTTTCAGCCCGTTGTCAGGCAGTTGTCAAAAGACATGGCAAATAAAGGGCTTAGTGAGTCTCAGGGTTTGAGGGGGTGGTGCAGTGTATGGGGTGAGTCTGTGGGGTGCCTGTGGGCAGGGGCTGCAGGGAGGGAGGCAAGGGGGCATGGGGCTTTGGATGTCACTGGCTCATGAAGCACCAAGGGCCAGGCACTGGAACTGGGCTGAGTGGAGCTGAGTTGGTGTCTGAAGAGCCAGGTTGGGTGGCTGAGAGTTTGGGGTTCATTTGGGGGTGACCCTTTTCCTTTCTGGAAACTCTGACTTCAGAGCCTCCCTCTCCTCTTTCCTCCTGGTTTTTCATCTGTCCATAGACAACAAACAGACTCAAAAGGTGCTCGCCTGCGTTTTGAGATGGGTGGGCGTGCGGGCAGGCAACAAACAGACTCAAAAGGTGCTTGCCTGAGTTTTGGGACGGGTGGGTGTGCAGGCAGGCAGGCAGGTGGATAGCTTCATCACCAACCACTCACATTGCCACCCTCTCTGCTACCCGCCTGCCCCCAGCCCAGCTCACACCCGGAAGTTCTTCCCCTCCAATCTCTCCCTCTTCCGGAATGAAATCCATTTGAAATAAAACCTCATCTGCATTCAGTAGGAATGTGGCTGGCACAAGCCTCCAGGGTCGTTGTAGGCCCTCCACGCAGGACCCCTATAGGAACAGTGGGTCTAAAGGCAGAAGGAAGGGAGGGCTCAGCCATGCTGTGGGCATTTGGGCTCCAATGCGTGGAAACCTATGTGGGTGCAGCAGGGATGTCTGACCCTTCCCGGGCCCTGGGCAGCTTAGCGCTCAGCCTCTCTGAACCTCGTCTGTCTCATCTGACAGCCTTGCTGCTGGTCTCAGGGACCCAGGATGGCAGCTCCACGGGGACATTCCCAAAGCCTGAGGCTTTTCTCAGAGAAGAAGATCTCTGGAAGCCTCCAGGGAAAATGGGTTTTTAAGTTTCATCTTTTATCTTCGTCTTAATTTTCATCTCAACCACTAGCGCTCGGTCATCCTCGGAATACTTGTTTTAGAGATGGGAAGGGCGCTAGCGAATTCCCGGAGTTCTGCGGGAGGCTGTGCGCCCGCCTCTGCTGCCCCAGCTCTCCAAGGTCACCTGGTCGGTGGCAGGTTTCTGGGTCTCCGTGGCTTGGAGGGTGAAGGGCCGGGCCTGTGTGCAGATGGCAGGAGAATGCGAACCATCTACCTGGGGCTCAGGGGTGAGCTCGTCTCCTGCGATAACCCCAAGTGTGGATTTCTGGGAGGGCCTGGACCCCAAACACTCACACGGAACATTTGTCCACACAGAACTTCCCTCCCAGCCAGGCAGGCAGGGCAGGCTTCAGGCCACGGACATGCTCATAAAACGAGGGGCAGGAGGAATGCTGATGTTCCCATGGCCACATCCCAGGGCTGGAAGATAAATATTCCCCCAGAAAGGCAGGGATGGGGACACCAGATGAAAACCGCCCTGGAGGCTGCACAAAGGTTTGCATTTGTCGGGGCAGAGTCTGTGCCTTCAGCGCCAGACTTCCTGGCAAATGAGGAAGTGGTCTGCACCCACCAGGGAAGGGGGCAAGTGGTGGGTGTGGGGGAAGGAGGCTCTTATAGGCTGCTGCCCGCGTCTGACAGCGAGAACCCCTGTGCAAAGGTAGTGAGCCCCCCGTCGCTGGAATTATCCACGGAGAGCCTACCACATGGCCAGGACAGTGGTGTCAAGAATGGCCCAACTCCCTTGGCAGGATTTCTGTGGGGTTGACCAGAAGACCCGTGTGGCAGAGCCTGGCCCAGGACCGGGCACTCAGTAGGTGTGTGCATGAGAGTGATGGAGCCACCACCGCTCCTGATCTTTGTGAATGGTTTACTCAGCCTCCTCCGAGTGTGGGCGGGAAAAGTTGTCTGCTTATTGAAAGAATTGAAGGTGTCTGGAAAAGGGATCCTTTAGCCTGGGGGTGTTCCCTGGATTCCTCAAATCGTCTTGTGTCCAAAGCCTCATCGTGCCCCGCCCCTCACCCCTGCACAGGCTGAGAAGCAGGCCTGGGTCTTCGGATCTGGCTGGCTGTCTTCTGCGCATGCCCCCAAACCAGATGGGACATGGGGTGCAGGGGTGGGGGTGGGCGGGGCAGAGGGACCCCAGGGGTGGAAGCCAGCTATATTCCTGGTGACGGGGCCTTGTCTTGGGAAGGCTCCTTCCCTTCTCCCTGGGCAGCCCAGGGTTCATGGAACCCCTGCCTGGGCTCCTGCTTGTGGGCAAATGCACCTCCAGGAGCAGCTGCTGCACACGCACCTGACGGTGGCCGCTGAGGGTCCTTTCTGGGCCAGCTGTGAGTGCTGCTGCGTGGCTCCCGTCCAGAGGTTCTGGGTTTTTCTCTGGTTTAGACGGGGCAGGGCCTTTTCTTGGTCCTTTGACATATTTGACATTGGAGGCCCCCGTGAGGGGAAAAAGGCTCCATTTTGTCCCCTGCCTGGTCCACCAGTCAAAACAGATGCAGGATTGTCACATGGTCCCAGGGAGGTGGCTTCTTCCCTCCACCCTCCACCCAAGGTCTTCCGTGGCCGGCAAGGCAGCCAAAGATGACAGGACACCGCTGGCCTCAGGCCAAGGGCTATCCTGGCCTCACCAGCCCAGAAACGTGCAGGCTCTCCCCACACCACGGCAGGCCGCAGAGGCAGCAGCGCCGGAGCAGTGATTGGCTCAGAAACTTGGCTTGGGATGAGGCTCTGTGCTTTTGGGAGGGAATCGATCAGTGACAGATGGAGGGGGTGTTGAGCGTCACTGAGTCTCCCCGAGAGTTCCCTGAGCTTTGGTGAGTCCTCTGGGCTCACGTGGCTGAGCACACGACCAGCCGGGTCCCCCAGCCTTGGAGGAGCTCCCTGTACACACCAATACGGACACGGTGGCATCCCCGTCTCAGCCTCCCAGCGCTCGCCAGCCAGGGCAGGCAGCCAGGCCAGCACATGGCAATGAACTAGACACTCACCATCTGGAAAGCTTCTGGCCCCCCTGGCTGGTCCACCCGGAGGACACATCGTCAGGCCTCCCGAAGTGGGGGAACGCTTTGTGCATCCGAGGAGGGTTCTTCTGGAAGCTGTTCAGCCTTGCTCAGAGTGTCCGAGGAGGTGCATGAACTCTGTGGGACACACTGGTGGCTCTGACCTCAGAACCGTTTCTTAATGCAAGTCTTAGAAATGGCTTTGACTCGGTTTTATGAGTCAGCGACGCATGGTAGGGTGAGAATGTCACCCCGGCAGAGTTTTGACACGGCCCATGAGTTGTGTGAGTTAAATAAGAGATGAAATTTATTGTTATTTCTGGGTTTTTGTGGGGTTTTTTGTTTGTTTTTGGAGACAATCTTGCTCTATCCCCAGTCCGGTGTGCAGTGGTGCAATCATAGCTCATTGGAGCATTGAACTTCTAGGCTCAAGCAATCCTCCTGCCTCAGCCTCCTGAGTAGCTGGGACCACAGGCGCACGACCACACCTGGCTAATGTTTTTAAATTATTTTTCATGGAAACGGGGTCTCACTGTGTTGCCCAGGCTGGTCTCAAATTCCTGGGCTCAAGCAATTCAACCGCCTCCACCTTCCGAAGCACTGGGATTACAGGCGTGAGCCACCGCACCCGGCCAAGAGATGCTGTTCGGGTGCTCAGCTGATATAGGGCGTACACTCAGTGATTCTGTGGCAGTCTCTGCTCTCCCTAAAGCCAGAGGCCCTCACCGAGGCATGCCGCAGTCCCGTCCCTGGTACGCCTTCAGGGAAAGGCTCCTGGGGGGCCCCCAGCCTTCTTGTTCTCACACCGCCATTTTTATTGACACAAAGTGTGTCAACCATATGGAATTAAACTTTAGTGCTCTGGTTGCTTTTTCCTTGTCTTGTCTCGTCTTTCTCTGGTTGTGTGTATGTGTGTGTGTTTGTGTGTGTGTGTGTGTGTGTGTGTGTGTGTTTTAAATTTCTGAAGCAGTTCTCTTAGCAACCAGAAACACACACACACACACACACACACACACACACAGCACACTAAATTATAGCCCAGCAGAGGCATCCGGCAACAGAACCTTGCCCCTGGATGCTCCACATAGCTTCAGGAAGCTCCTTCTCCTGGTGTAGAAATAACTCACTGTCCACCTGCCACAGGGCACCAGCCTGCATCCACTTCTCTGTGTTTGCTTTATAAATCTGACTTTCTCCATGTAGGGCTTCCCAGGGGCAGCTTTCCTCTTTTCTCTTCTTCTGTTGGGTTGGAAATGCTGAGGAAATGCCTAAAGTGACCCTGAAGAGCTCGCTTTTATCAGCTGCCTGGAATCGGGGCCATCCTTGGCAGGGTCTCAGTTTAATTGTCTTTTTATCTCTCTCTTAAAAAAAAAAAAAAAAAAAAAAAAAGTAGGAGGGGGTGGAGTCCTGTTTTTTCCAGGGTAATTACCTCGATGGGTGGGGAGCCAGAGAAGTCATGGGCACTTGTGTCTGATTCTTTTGAACAGAAATGTAGGTCGTGTTCAGAAATTCCAGAATGCTGGCCATGTCTGCCCGGGGAACGTGGGTCTGGTGTGAAGCTTATCTGGTACTTGTACGCTTCCCTCCCCCTTGTCTGTCTTACCACATCTGCTAGCTGACAAACAAACTTGGCTTTTTCTTTAAAAAAATTTTTTTTTAAAAAAAATAGAAAAGCACAGTGCAGTATATTTAGGCACAGGCGCATGGAGCGCCCAGCACCAGCCCGAGTTTCCTTGGATAACTGGGGCTCGAGCTCACTCATGCCTCCCGGCGTCTCCCAGCTGCCAGCTCGAGGACGCCTGATCCGCGTTAACCCTCCGCGGTGCCTCTTCCTCAATGCCCTGAGCACAAAAGCAGAGTAGCCCGGCTCACATGACGCGCGCCGCGAGAGGTAGCCGGGTTTGAGAGCAGCCCGTCTACGTGCAGTTGGTTCCCAGCTGACAGACAGAATATGGGGTGGGCTTTGTCACCAGCACGCTGGGTCTGGCATGCCCAGCTATGCTCGGAAGTGCACCGTGCCCAGACACCCGCCACCTCTCCCCGGGTCCCAGCTGCTCTAGCACCGAGGGGCCGGGCTGCACGCCTGTCCTTCCTCCCATCCAGGAAGGTTATATAATGAGCGGACCGCTGCCAAAGTCAGAGGGAAAATGAAGTCTTTGTTAAATGCCTTCACCAAGAAGGAAGGTAAGGAAAAAGCTGTCGGGAGCCGGGTGCATGGGAATTAGCAGCTGCTTGCTGATTCTCGGGGTGGGGGAGAGGGAGGACTCCAGTTCCTCCTAAAATTGCCAGTTGTTAATCCCTGGCATGTCAGGGGATAATGACTTTGGTTTGGGATACGGTTTGGTTTGAGTTGGTCCGGAATATAACGCGGTGGAAGGTCTCGCCTTATCGTGTGCTGCTTTCAAACCTTCAGCCCTTGTGGAACTGCATTCCGGAATGGCCATCCGTGGGGACCGTGCCACGAAGTGTGTTAGGAACTAAGTCCTAGGGAAAATAAAGGAAGTTTTGACTATAGTCCTCAGTGACCAGAGGGCTGCTAGGCACTGGCCGAGGCAGGTCGGGGCACATGGCTGGCTGCACCAAATGGGTGGCTATCTTCCGAGCCGCTCCCGGCTCTCCCATCCCGGGGTTGCAGTTACATGGAATGGATGGGAAGGGAGCGTGGCCAACTTTAAAAGTGCACACTCTCTTTGTCATACCTTGTGTAATTTTTATTGTGGGGAAAAAAATGTATAAATAAATGCATGTAAGCCAGCTAAGAAAATATCCACCTATTTAGAGTGCAGATTGCCTAAAAGAAGGAAACAGTTGGGTGGAATATTAATCATTTTCAGACAGAAAACAGTTATTTTTAACCCTTTTCACAAAAAAAAAATCATCATTTCCATGGATGGTTCCAGTTAGAGAGTTTTGTCAGAGAGCTCTCATTTTAGGAAATCAGATATCATAAAAAGGTGTGACTTTAGAGAAATGAGGAAGGTACTTCCCAGCCCCAGCTCGTTGCAAAATAAACACCGAAGAAATTTCAGTACTCAGGAAACGAATTTAATATGAATCTTGGTAATTAAGCGAGGTAATTTTCATTAAAATGTTCACACTGATGTCACCTGTGAGATTTCATTTGAGTAACTTGCGTGGTCTACAGAGTAAAAATGTATTTGAAAATGTCCCAGCTCTTTTATTCCTTAATCCTCCAAGGGTGGCCTCCCCATGTGAATTCTTCCCCCCTCTAAGTCCATACTCTTCTGACAGAGTCTTAGGAATGTATACAAATAACAACCTTTGTCTGTGCCCATTTTCTGACATTATTCACCAAAATTCACCTTCTGGGGTTTCAATTTTTATAATCCATGAACAGCATGAAAATTTCAGTTGGGGGTTTTGGTGTTAGGTTAATTCTGTATCTGTTCTGTTCTTTTATAGACTTTTTTTTTCCTAATGAGTTTATCTTAGCAACTGCCAGGACTCCCCCAAATGCCATCACTTGCTATGAAGAGTATGCATACCTCCCCCAGTTACAAGGGTCAGAAAAAGAGAATTGGCTGCATTGTCGGGGCGGGGAAGCTGGGCGTGAGGCAGTCGGCTGTGGGAGGCAGCGTTTCCGTGACTGGGGGCCCTGTGATGTCTCCTCCACGTGGGTAGGGAGAGCCGTGGCCTCTCCTGGGGTGCCCCAGGAAGCTGGGGGCTCTGCGGCTGCTTTCTGCTGGCTGTGTCTGTTTGAGATTTTGGCTCTCACACCAATACAGTCTTCCAACACGTAATCTCTGTAAATGAAAGATAATCGCTCTCTGAGACTGTGGGCTCATCAGCCCTTTGCAAGGTCTTTTAATCCACCCGCCCAGCCCCCTCCAATGACAGGCAGTTCCCGGATCACCCGGAAGCCCTCTGGGCCAGTCGTATCTTTGTAAGCCTCCATGCAAACATTCAGTGATCTACAAGGTTTTTTTTAGTATCTGCTGGTCCAGAGGGAGGGCACCAACATGGTTTTCCCTCAAGACCAACAAAACAGACTCGGTGACCTGTCCCAGGGATGAGGCTTTTCTCGTGGGTGGTGGCTGTGGATCCCAGGCCAAGCCCCTCGAGGGGCTCTGGAAGGAGAGATGTCCACGGAGAGTGCCGTCAGCTTTTTCCGTTCCTTGTCTCTCCCCGGCCAGCCTGGGTGGCGTTCATGGATCCGTGTGCTTTGAGAAATTAGGAGTGGGATGAAAGTCCTGGCTGAGGAGCCCTGGCTGCTTAGCGGGGCATCTTCAATGACAGAAAGGCTTCACAGAGGAACCAGATCAGAGCAGGTGTGACACCGCGACCTCCCCAATGTACCACCTCCAGGTTCTTACCGACAGCAGGCACTGACGTCCAAGTGTGTCAAGTCCAAGTATCCAACCTCAGGATGCTTTGCGCAGCTCTGTGCGGCCCCCCAGGCTTGGCTCTAGCTCTGTCTCCAGGGCTGCCCTGTGTCCTGGGGAGGTGGGGAAGGTGCGCCGGGTCACAACTGTCTCCCGTGAGCTCTGCCAGCACCCTCCATCCCCCATGAGCTCTGCCAGCACCTCCTCTGCCCTCAGGAGCTCCATCAACGCCACCTCTGTCCTGTGAGCCCTGCCAATGCCATCTTTGTCTTCAATGAAACCTGCCAGCACCACATGTGTCCCTTGTGAGCGCTGCCAGCACCACCTCTGTCCTTGGGAGCTGTCAATACCACCTCTCTACCTGTGAGCTCTGCTAGTGCCACCTTTGTCCTCAGTGAAATCTACCAGCACCACCTTTGTCCTCATGTGCTTTGCCAGTGCCACCTCTGTCCCCCAGGAGCTCTGCCAACGCCACCTCTGTCCCTCATGAACTCGGCCACTGCCACCTCTGCCCCCCATGAACGCTGCCAAAGCCACCTCTGTCCCTCATGACCGCTGCCAACGCCACCTCTGTCCCTCATGAGTTCTGCCAGCGCCACCTCTGTCCCTCATGAGTTCTGCCAATGCCACCTCTGTCCCCCATGACCTCTGCCAATGCCACCTCTGTCCCCCATGACCTCTGCCAATGCCACCTCTGTCCCCCGAGTTCTGCCAACGCCACCTCTGTCCCCCATGAACTCTGCCAGTGCCACCTCTGTCCCCCATGAGTTCTGCCAATGCCACCTCTGTCCCCCGTGAACTCTGCCAACGCCACCTCTATCCCCCATGACCTCTGCCAATGCCACCTCTGTCCCCCGAGTTCTGCCAACACCACCTCTGTCCCCCGTGAACTCTGCCAACGCCACCTCTGTCCCCCATGACCTCTGCCAATGCCACCTCTGTCCCCCATGACCTCTGCCAATGCCACCTCTGTCCCCCGAGTTCTGCCAATGCCACCTCTGTCCCCCATGAACTCTGCCAGTGCCACCTCTGTCCCCCATGAGTTCTGCCAACACCACCGCTGTCCCCCATTAACTCTGCCAATGCCACCTCTGTCCCCCAGGAGCTCTGCCAGCACCACCTCTGTCCCCCAAGAACTCTGCCAACGCCACCTCTGTCCCCCATGAACTCTGCCAGCACCACCTCTGTCCCCCGTGAACTCTGCCAGCGCCACCTCTGTCCCCCGTGAGCTCTGCCAGCGCCACCTCTGTCCCCCGTGAGCTCTGCCAGCGCCACCTCTGTCCCCCGTGACCTCTGCCAATGCCACCTCTGTCCCCCGAGTTCTGCCAACGCCACCTCTGTCCCCCATGAACTCTGCCAACGCCACCTCTGTCCCCCATGACCTCTGCCAATGCCACCTCTGTCCCCCGAGTTCTGCCAACGCCACCTCTGTCCCCCATGAACTCTGCCAGTGCCACCTCTGTCCCCCATGAGTTCTGCCAACACCACCGCTGTCCCCCATTAACTCTGCCAACGCCACCTCTGTCCCCCAGGAGCTCTGCCAGCGCCACCTCTGTCCCCCAAGAACTCTGCCAATGCCACCTCTGTCCCCCGTGAACTCTGCCAGCGCCACCTCTGTACCCGTGAACTCTGCCAGCGCCACCTCTGTCCCCCGTGAGCTCTGCCAGCGCCACCTCTGTCCCCCGTGAGCTCTGCCAGCGCCACCTCTGTCCCCCGTGAGCTCTGCCAGCGCCACCTCTGTCCCCCGTGAGCTCTGCCAGCGCCACCTCTGTCCCCCGTGAGCTCTGCCAGCGCCACCTCTGTCCCCCGTGAGCTCTGCCAGCGCCACCTCTGTCCCCCGTGGGCTCTGCCAGCGCCACCTCTGTCCCCCATGAGCTCTGCCAGCGCCACCTCTGTCCCCCATGGGCTCTGCCAGTGACACCTCTGTCCCCCTGAACTCAGCACCACCTCTGTTCCCCCATGACCTCTGCCAGCACCACCTCTGTCCCCCATGGGCTCTGCCATCGCCACCTCTGTCCCCCATGACCTCTGCCAGCGCCACCTCTGTCCCCCATGACCTCTGCCAGCGCCACCTCTGTCCCCCGTGAGCTCTGCCAGCGCCACCTCTGTCCCCCGTGAGCTCTGCCAGCGCCACCTCTGTCCCCCGTGACCTCTGCCAGCGCCACCTCTGTCCCCCGTGAACTCTGCCAGCGCCACCTCTGTCCCCCGTGGGCTCTGCCAACGCAACCTCTGTCCCCCATGGGCTCTGCCAGAGCCACCTCTGTCCCCCGTGAGCTCTGCCAGTGCCACCTCTGTCCCCCGTGAACTCTGCCAGCGCCACCTCTGTCCCCCGTGAACTCTGCTAGCGCCACCTCTGTCCCTCATGAACTCTGCCAACTCCACCTCTGTCCCCTATGAACTCTGCCAGTGCCATCTTTGTCCCTGTGACCTCTGCCAGCACCACCTCTATCCCCCTTGAGTTCTGCCAGCACCATCCGTGTCCCCAAGAGCTTCGTCACTGCCACCTGTGTCCTAAACTACTTGTGACGTTCTTCTCCTCTGAGGCATGAAGGTTCCCCCAGACCCAATCCCAGGGAGGACACGTGTTTTCTCTTGCCTTGCAGTTTGTCAGATGGTAGCCCTGGTCCTGTGCAGTGGAAACTTCAGAGCCAAGCGTGGCTTCAGCCTAAGGGCTGAATCCTGTAGCCGGTGAAAAGCTGCTGCAGGCACGATTATCACGGGCCGGGGAGAAGCCCGTGCCTTTGGCCCCCAAGTGATGGTGGTTTCTGCTGTTTCCTGCGGAGCTTGGAGGGCTGCCTTTCAGGAGGTCTTCTTTCTTGGAAAGGGCACTCGCTGTCTTAGGCTCTGGAGCTCTGGGTAAACCAAGGCAGCTGCGGTGTGGCTGCCACCCCTCAAAGCTCCCAGGGGCTGTTGCTGTCATTCTAAGCCCCTGGTCTCATTGAGTGAGGAGAGTGAGGGCCTGGCCCTGTCTAGAGCTTTGTAGGATGCCAGATAAGGGGTGCCCAGCCCCTGCTTCCTCACACAGTCCCCACTTCATGGGAGGGAGGAAGGCACCTTCTTAGTGAGGACTGAGATTGAATCATCCAGCCAGTGGACTCGGAGACTGTATGGTTGGCTCAGGCGTGGCAGAGCGCCACAGACAGGTGGCTTAAACTCCAGATATTGGCCGGGCATGGTGGCTCATGCCTGTAATCTCAGTACTTTGGGTGGCTGAGGCAGGCGGATCACAAGATCAGGAGTTCGAGACCAGCCTGGCCAAAATGGTGAAACCTCATCTCTACTAAAAATACAAAAATTAGCAGGTGTGGTGGCGGGCACCTGTAATCCCAGCTACTTGGGAGCCTGAGGCAGGAGAATTGTTTGAGCCTGGGAGGCGGAGGCTGCAGTGAGCCGAGGTCGTGCCACTGCACTGTAGCCTGGGTGACAGGGCGAAACCCTGTCTCAAAAACAACAACAACAACAACAACAACAAAAAACAACCAGATATTTACACCTCCCAGTCCTGGGGACTACAAGTCTGAGATCAGGGCATCGCAGGGCTGGTTCCTCCTGAGGCCTCTCTTGATGGCTTGCAGGTGCCACCTTCTCCCTGTGTCCTCATGGGGTCATCCCTCTGTGTGTGTCTGTGTCCTCATCGCCTCTTCTTATAAGGACCCCAATCCTATGGGATCAGGGCCCCCACTAATGGCCCTCCACGCAGATGATCTCTGTAAAGACCTTACCTGCAAATATTGGCACATTTTGAAAACTGGGGTTTAGGACGTCAACACACGAACTTGGGGGACACAGTTCAGCCCACCCCAGAGGCTCAACTTAGGTTGTGGGGAGGAGGCATCTTGCGGCAGGCAGCTCAGTGCCCTCTCTGCTTTGTGTGATGGGGTGGCCCATCCTTACACATGCCCAAGCCAGCCGGACGTCTCCCGGGCCAGATGGAAGCTCAGACCCCACGTCCCTTCCATGCGAAGTACTGGCTTGAGCTCCGTGCCGTGGAGATGTTCTCCGTCCCCAGCCTGTCTCTCTGCTTCCGTGTCAGGGGTGAGTTCTGGGCCTGGTGGAGTCCAGCTGGGGTCTCGGCCCAGAACTCACAGCTCCCCTCTGCTGGGCTCGCATGGGGGCTTGGACGCACGCAGGCCTGCACCTCCCTAGGGTCCCCACCCAGCTGACCACGACACAGATGCACTCACCGGCCTCTCTCCATGTCCTTCTCCCCAGTGCCCTTCCGAGAGGCCCCGGCGTACTCCAACCGCCGGCGGCGGCCCCCCAACACGCTGGCCGCCCCCCGGGTCCTGCTGCGCTCCAACAGTGACAACAACCTCAATGCCAGCGCTCCTGACTGGGCCGTCTGCTCCACGGCCACCTCGCACCGCAGCCTCTCACCCCAGCTGCTGCAGCAGATGCCCAGCAAGCCCGAGGGGGCCGCGAAGACCATTGGGAGCTACGTGCCCGGGCCCCGCAGCCGGTCCCCATCGCTCAACAGGCTGGGCGGCGCAGGCGAGGACGGCAAGAGGCCGCAGCCTCTCTGGCATGTCGGGTAAGGAGTGGCAGACGCCAAGGGAAGGAAGACCGCTACGTGCTGGGGGTCCCAGCTCCTCCAACTTGGGGTGGCCCAGAAGTTGAGCAGGAAGCCCATTTTATTCCAACCCGGGTGTTGAGGAAACTTTCATGCCTGAGTTTTGCTCACTGTCCCTGCTGGCACGGTCTCCCCCGGGGGGGCTGGGGTCACCTTCCCGAGCCTCATGGAGGCACACGATGAAAGCTCGGGGCAGGTGTGCAGGCTGAGCTGAGCATCCTGGGGTGGACTGGGGATACTGCTGGCGTCTCGGGTCCTGTTTCCTTTCCTTGTGTACTGACTTCTTGGTCCTAAGTGAAATGTCAAGAGGGAGAGAGGCAGGGCTGCAAGCCTGGTCAGGGGTGTGTGCCCTCCCAAGGGCCATGTTTGCAAGCCTGCAAACACACCTTATCCAAATTGAGGGTGCACACGCGGGTGGCAGGGAGAAACCCAGCCCAGAGGAGAATGCTGGGGGCCGGAGAGGCCGGCTCAGGGCTCTGGCATCTGGCTGTCTCAGCAGCTGCAGGGATGGTCTCAGGTAGCGCTAACCCTCAGGGGAGCACTTGCAGGCCTGGGTCCAGCATGGCAGGAGCACAGAGGGCATGTCTGTCAGTCTCTGAAGCAGCCCCAGGTGACAGGAGCCTGTGCCTCGTTCCATTTCCTAGCCAAGGACATGGGCAGCATAGGGCAGACTTTGGGAACTGCCTGTGGTCTCCTGCCCAGCACCCCATTCGGCGTCCAACTCCAGGTCTGGGTCTCTCCCCACCCTCCTGCCTCCCAAGCAGCCAGGGGAGCTGGATTTGCACTCAGAGCTCCAACTCCCAAGCAGGTCTCTGCCTTTCTCACGCTACTTCCCACAATTTTCAGGCGAGGAAGAGACTTCCCAGGGATCAGCTCATTGTCGGGGCCCCAGGTGCTAGGGTTGGTGTTGGTTCCAGCCACGAAAGCTGCACCTGCAGGGGCAGTGGCCGTTGCCACCGATGCCTCCACATTCTCATGGGTACAGCTGCTCCAGGAGTTCACTGTGCTGGCTTCTTTGCTGCAGACGCCTCTATGAGGAGCCCGAGGTCACACAGCCAGAACGTAGCAAGGGCAGGACTCGGCACAGGCCCCTGGCTCTGGCATCTGGTGACTTGGCACTCCCTCAGATTTGGGCCTTGGACCCGTGCTTCCCCGGCCGTTGCCATGTTTTTGGTGATGTCGGCATTCAGTGCTGAGGCCCCTGACCCTCGCCCCCATCCTACATGCTTCCTGTTTCCTCCCTGGCCTCAAAGCCACTCGGGGTCCAGAGCCTGGCTGCAGGGAGTCTTGCAGGCCTGGGTCATGCTCTGTTGCCAGCTAAGGTCAGAGATGTCAGGGAGGAAGACCGCCACCACCCCTGCCCCCAGGGGCTCCACCTGGCAAGCTCCGTGTGAGTTTGAGGAGGGTCAGTGCCTCACGTGGTCCCAGGAGGGGCTGATCACCCTGACTATGACCAGCAGCCCAGGCTTTGGGGCCACAGCCAAGGAGTTTGTGGGGAGAACATGCCGGTGAGAGCCCACTTCTCCCGGCCCCTAGACAGGGTTGAGGCCTGACCCTCTTAGAGCTGGCAGACCCCACGTCCTCTCAACGCTTTGGCCTTTAGCCCACAGACGCTTCCCACCAGAGCCAAACAAGGAGGTCCAGCTGCCTCTGGTCTAGATTCCTGCTTGGAAGGACCCCAAGGGAGGAGTCCCAGGTGCTGAGAACAATGGGAAGCTAAATTAAAGGGCTCCCCCGAGGCAGCCAATTCCACTTCACACACTTAGCAAGACTTCTGACTACAGTTTTAAAAAGAGTGTGTCCCCTTCACCCAGTACAAAATCTAATAAGACAGCAAAGGCAGCGTGGCCAGGGACTTGAGCTGGCTGCAGACTAGATGTGCTAGATGTGGCTCGGGAGAGAGAGAAGCAGCCGGGTGTATTGCAGCTGCGGTCTGACCATCCCTGTTTCCCTGTTCATGTGTGAGGAACGGGGGACAGAATGCACATGTGTGTGTG
The DNA here is from genome assembly GCF_029289425.2 of Pan paniscus. Taxonomy (NCBI): domain Eukaryota; kingdom Metazoa; phylum Chordata; class Mammalia; order Primates; family Hominidae; genus Pan; species Pan paniscus. The sequence goes on along the minus strand of NC_073258.2, from coordinate 71,794,462 downwards.
CATGTGTGTATGTGTTTGTGTATGCCTGTGTATGTATGTGCATGCATTTTTGTGTTTTTTTGGTCTGTGTGCATTTGCCTGTGTGCATGCTGGTGTGTAGACATGCGCGTGCATGTTAGAGAGAGAATCATTGTGTATGTGTGTGTGTGTGGTCATCATGGTGGCCTGCCTGCCTCAAATGCTCGTTGCCTGGCCTCCTGCATACACGCTTCTGGACTGTACCATTGTATAGCTGCATAACCTTGGGCAGGTAAAACCCAATCTGCCTAATCTTTGTCAATTATAAAACAAGGGACCAGGTGCAGTAGCTCACACCTGTAATCCTAGCACTTTGGGAGACCAAGGCAGGCAGATCACTTGAGGTCAGGAGTTTGAGACCAGCCTGGCTAACATGGTGAAACCCCATCTCTACTAAAAATATAAAAATTAGCTGAATGTGGTGGCGCATGCCTGTAATCCCAGCTACTCAGGAGACTGAGACAGGAGAATCGCTCTAACCTGGGAGGCGGAGGTTGCAGTGAGCTGAGATGGCACCACTGCACTCCGGCCTGAGTGACAGAGCGAGACTCCATCTCAAAAAAGGGTCCCAGAAAGACCAACTTCAGGTTTTTCTCAAGATCAGCTGAAGGCGTTCAGGGTGGCCACCTCCCACAGCACCTTGTCCAGCCAGTGCGCATTCCACATTGGTTCTTAGAGCCCAGGTCCATGTCCAACCCAAGACCCAGAGCTCGGCCAAGACTGTCCCCTTTGTCACCTAGAACCGTTGGTAGAGTGACCAACCATTCAGGTTTGCCTGTGATGCGGGACTTTCAGTGCTAAAATCAGGACAGCTGGTCCCCCTAACTGTGGGCCACTGCCTGTCCCAAGTCGAGGGGTACTGCTCTTACCTGGTGGCCCTGACCCGTCAGTCCCTTCTTTCTTGGCCTTGTTCCACCTTCCCTTTCCCCACCCCTTCACAGCCTCCCTGTCCATATCCATCTGTCCAGGATTCAGCATCCTCAATGGTAGCAATAGCTGTGCTGTAGGAGGAACCCTCTGGATGGGCACTGATGAGCTGAGAGGTCCTTCCCTTAAGACCCGTGTCCTAACTAGGACCTGCCAGTGGCACTGACGTCCCCTCCTATGGGACGGCAGTGGTGAGCATTTGCCTTTGAGGCGACCAGGTGGGATGGAGAGTTGGAGGCAGGCATGCTTTTCCAGGCATCTTTTTGAGGTCCCCTGGGATGAGGATGGGGCATGCAGGTGCCACTGTTGTGTTCTGTCCCTGCATAGGGCCATATGCATTCGGGGGGCAGAAGTGTCTTTGCACGGTGAGGGGCACAGAAGGGAGCCAGTTCACTGCACATTGTTTGCTTATGGAGCAGTTACCCAGGCCCATGCTGGGCGCAGGGACATTCAGGTGACACAGCCGGGGTGCAAAGGCTGGTGCCCTGAGCACACTTGGTCTGAATGTCCTGCAAACAAGGTACAGCCAGGGGAGGGGGGCCTGGCTAGAGCTGTCTGCTTCCTGGCTGTGGACCGAGGCCCCAGTGTGGAAGTGGCCTTTATTGAGATAGGGAAATGCTCATTCGGCCAGCCCTGGTGATGCTGGATGGTGGATCACAGGACTGTGCAACCCAACCCAGGGCCTTTTGGAGGCTCCAGGAGGTGGCTGAGCCCCTCTGCTCCTTGTTCATCCTCGAAGCTCAAAGCTCAGAGCTCAGCCCCATGCCTTGTGCGCCTGCCTTACTATTCCTGAAAAACCAGCTCTTTCCTAGGGCAACGGGCCCTGGCCATGTGGCACTAACAGGCCACTTTCAGGGAGGCTGCTAGCTCCCAGCCTCTGGGGGCCTTGGATGACCCAGAGCTCTTTCTGGTTACCATCAGAAGCATAAGTGACAGCGTGCTCTCCCTGTCGTGGAGGGGAAAGCCCTCCCCACTTCCTCCTGTCTGAAGGGTGGAGCAGCTGCCCATCAGCCCATGCTGAGCAACTGGTGCTGAACATCCCCCAAGCGGTGCTGACCGCCAGGGCTACCTGGCTCTACCCACCCGCCGGCTGACCTTGGGCAAGTCACTTGCTGGTTCTGTGCCTCTGTTTTCTCCTGTGTAAAGTGGGGCTGATGACTTTCACCCCCTCCCGAGTGTGCTGGGTGGATTAAGTGGCTTTCAGCACCCGGCCTGCACTGACATCCACAGCTGCTCATAGACAGTCTTCGGTTCTGTAGAAACGTCGGCCGCTCTTAGGGTCGTCTTCATCTTCATCCTCATTGTGGACAGTGTAGAAAGACCCCGCTGGCTGCCATGGGGCAGGGAGCAGAGGGTATCAGGTGTTATTGTCCCGGTGGCAGAGGCCTGTGTGGGCTAAGAAGCAGGGGAAGCAGAGATGGCCAGGTAGGAGGAGGCTGACTGTCCTGGGCAGGGAGGCGACTGGCCAGGTCCCCTGTCCCTCTGCACATGCTCAGCACCCCTCTTGGGCCAGACCTATTTGCCTAAACGCTGACCCAAAGCCCCAGAAACCTTGGCCAGGACTGCAGTGGGCGTGGCAGTGTGGTCAGAACCAGCCTCAGGTCACACCCTCAAGTGCAGCCTTGATGGGGTTCAGGGAGGCCTCCCAGCCTCCCCAGGGCCCCCACCGGGACTCCTGCTGGCACCAAGCAACCCAGTGCCTCCTGGCCTGGGCTCAGAGCTGTAGGCAGGGTCTGCTTCCTGCATGGAGGTGCCAACCCTGGTTCGAAGCTGCCCTGAGCCAGCTTGCACAATGGCGAGCGCCCCAAGGAGCTCACCGGGCCCAGCCTGGGAGCTGGTGTTGCAGTGATGGTGTAACAGGAAGGGGGCTGCAAGGGGTGTGAGGGGGCCGATCTGTGGATGGTGAGTGTCCGCTGGGAGGTGAGGGCTGTTAGTGGAGACACCACAGGGTCCCTCGCTGCCCATCACTGCACAAGCCCCTCCCAGGTGAGCCAGAGCCTGTGGCAGGGCTGTCCCTCTGAGACAGAGAGAGGAACACGCCCCACACTTGTCCCTGCCCCCATCCTCCCCCACAGTCTCTCCTGCCCACCTGTCCACCTGTCCCTTGGCCTGTGTTCTTCCTTCCTCCCTGTGCCTCCTCCTTCTCATTTTCGTGTGTGTGTGTGTGTGTGTGTGTGTGTGTGTGTGTGTGTGTGTGTGTCTTCTCCCATCCTCCTAAAGGTGCTGGTCCGGGAGGGTAGGAGCCAGTGCACCTGCACACCTCTGCTCCCTCAGGTGTGAGGCTCAGCCAGCTCCGCCCCTGGGGGCGCCCTCTGGTGGCGTCCACTGGCACTGCTGGACCACTGTCCTGAGAACATTCCTGAGACACCTGAGTCCCTGCTCTGGGAGTGTGTGGGGTGGGGGCATCCCTGTTCCTTCTGGGTCTCTCCCAGCTGCCAAGGGGCTGGTTGGCCTTCCCGGGTTCAGAACAACTCTGGATGTATTTCTACAAAGTGGCAGCCAGTCCCAAGGGGTGCCCTGGCCTCACCCACCAGGGAATGTCCTGGCCACCCTCTCCTTCAAGAACGTTGCTTGGGTGGGGTCAGCTCAGCAGGAAAGAAGGACTCATGCTTTTGAGTTCAGTTGGTGGAGATGAATGCTGCCGCCCTGTCCATGCGTCGTCCATTGCACGCATGAAAGAGCGGCACCCACCTGGCCACACAGGCAGGGGCTGGACCCCGGCAGGACCCAGTGGGGCTCTGGGAAGCCCGTCTTTGGCCCAGTGGCCTCTGTTTTCCTGAAACTGGCATGGGAACTGAGGTGCAGCTGCGTTCAGGGTTTTAGGCGGATGAAATGGGCAGAAGGGGCCTTGGCTGCCCAGGGACACTGCTGGTGTGGGGCCCGCAGAGGGGCTTCAAGTCAGTGCCAGGACTGCGGCTCCTGCTTGCCCTCCTGTGCCCCATCATCCTGACCCAGAAAGTGGGGGTGGCTGGGCCCTGCTGGCAGAGTAGGGGTGAGGTGTGGAATTGGGAGCTCTCCCGGTGGCCCTGACTTTCTTTTTTTTTTTTTTTTGAGACAGAGTCTCACTCTTGTCACCCAGGCTGGAGTGCAGTGTCACGATCTTGACTCACTGAAACCTCCACCTCCCAGGTTCAAGCGATTCTCCTGCCTCAGCTTCCCAGGTAGCTGGGCTTATAGGCATGCTCCACCATACTCAGCTAAGTTTTGTATTTTTAGTAGAGATGGGGTTTCGCCATGTTGGCCAGGCTGGTCTCCAACTCCTGATGTCAGGTGATCCAGCTGCCTCAGCCTGCCAAAGTGCTGGGATTACAGGGGTGAGCCACCATGCCCAGACTGACTTTCACCTGTGCCCAGGGTTAGTCTGGCAGACAGCCGGGGCCAGATGGAGGGGTAGCCGGTGTCCTGTGTCCGTCCCTGAAGCAGTCATTGCAGCCAGCAAGGTGAGACATTGCGAATAATCCTAAGTCCCCGTCGTGCATCCTCAGAGATGCCGTCACCAGAATCACAGAGGCAGCGTGAAGCCCTCAGGCCCGAGATGCACAGGGCTTGGGTGCGGGCTGACTTTCACAGTCCTGGGAAGCCAGGGAGGGAGGTGATATTGACCAGACAGGAGATGACACAGGACCTGAGCCTTCAACTTTAAAACAACTGTCAGCCAATAGCATTTAGTAACATTTGACAGACGCTAAGGGCTTGGGACCTCCTGCATTTGCTGTGCTGCCCTCTGTGCCAGAGACCTGAGCTGACAGCTTTCTCTATTCCCCTACTGCCATCTTCTGCGTGAGCCGTAACCTGGAAGACACACCCACCTACCCACCTTGAGTAGGTCCCAGGCCTGGGTGATTGTGCCTCTTGAAACCTCCAACTTTCTCACAATTCTACACATCAGGGGCTCCCCTAGCTCCCCTGGGATGGCCACAGGGGCCCTCAATGGGGCTCCCCACCTCCACCTTCTGTCTGCTCCGGTCCAGCCTTGAGGCTGCATCCAGGGTGAGCTGGTGCTCGTTCACTGGCACCACTGCGCTGTGGGGCATCCATTTCTCCCCGAACATCCCTGCAGAGCCTTTCCCGTGCCCTTGCCCTTCTCTCTGCACTACCCAGCTGTCCCCTCTTGTGTCTTTTGTGGGTAGGCCCTGTGGACTCTAACCCTGACCTCAAGTCCTGGCCCTGTTCTCTGTGCTGACCCCTCAGATGGGCGGAAATGCATCTGCTGACCTGTGCTTCTGCCCAGTTGACCGTCAGCTCCCTGAGGCCTGCATCCGTGTCTACCATTCACGGGGGTCTGCAGACCCACATGGCGATGGGCTCACAGCCCACCCGCAAAGTACTTGCTGGATGAATGAATGAGTGTGTAACTGACTGGTGAATGAATGAATGGAGAAAGGTCAGTATGTCGGCCAGTTCCTGTTCACCCAGGCTGGCTGGGAAATGGCCCAACTCACTGATCCAAGTCACCCCACCGAGAAGATTACCAATTTTTTCATTTTAAGAATTCAGTGATTTGGCCCTTATACCCAAACAAGTTGGTTAGAATCCCTCCTGGCTGTTCTTGGCCAGAACATAAGGAAAACATGGATAGTTTGGGATGCAGGAACTTCAGACCAGTCCTCACTGTGCAGGCAGGACAGCAGGAGGGACCCCCAGCGTGGCCCGGGTGCCATGTCTCCTGAGCGGGGCAGCCCTTCTTCTCCCTGGGCTGCAGAGGTCTGGCTTCTGCTGCTGACTGTGGCTGCTGTGGGAAGAGTGGGACCTGGCAGGAGGATGTAGTTCATCAAATGAGACATCACAAGGATAAGACACCTTGTAGCAGGTGAGATCTTGTTCACCTCATTCTGTCACCAGACAGAGCAGGGAACCCCGAGCTAGGATGTGAGGACCAGCTCTGTATTTCCATACCCAAGTCACCATTTATGGAGCCTCCATTTTCTCACCTGTAAAATGGGGACAAAGGTTTTCATCTTCTGCCTTTGTGGGACTTTTTGAGGTTCAAATTAACAGTGAATAAAAAGACATGTGAGCATTTGGCTGGAACCGTACGTCACTGCCCGGTAATCACTGCCTGCAACCGTGTACACCACTCTGGTCTAGAAGAAATAAGGCTTTCCTGTTTTTAGATAAAGGTTCCCCAGGCTCTGGGGTTGATGGGTTAGGGAACTGATTCCTGCAAAGAGAATCAAGAAACAGAGCTTCAAGGTTGGAGCTGTGTTCACTTTGACTTCTCTGTCAAGTGACACGCACTCTGGTGCCAGCTGGACCAGTGAGGTGAGACAGGCACTTTGTTACTGACTTTGCAGCTGCAGCAGGGCAGTGTGAAGGTGCTGATGTTTGCATAACACCTGGCAGAGTGCGTTATCACAGTTACTCCTGATCATCCCCTTTTTTGATGGGGAGGTTGAGGCTTTGAGAGGTAGCTAACTTGTCCAATGATGGATAGTAAGTGTTCAGCTGGGCTTCAGGCAAGATCTTTCTGAACTTTGGGTAGATGAGTGAATAGGTGTTCAGAAAAATGATAAGATGGATGGATGGATGGGTAGATGGATGGATGAATGAATGGTGGATGGATGGGTAGATGGATGATGGATGATGAATACATGATGGATGGATGGCTGGATGATGGATGGATAGATGATGGATGAATGGATGGGTAGATGGATGGATAAATGAATGGTGGATGGATGGGTAGATGGATGTTGGATGAATGGATGGATGAATAGATGATGGATGGATGAGTGGATGGATGATGGATAGGTAGATGATGAATGGATGGATGTGTAGATAGATGGATGGGTGGATGGATGGGTAGATGGATGGATGGGTAGATGGATGGATGGATGGATCGATGATGGATAGTGGGTGGATGAGTGGGTGGGTGGATGGATGGAAGAACAGGTATTTGGGCAAGGAGGCCTGGGTGGATAACAGAGAAGAGATGAGTGGATGGATTAATTCTGATGAAGTTAACTGGCTTCTCAAGTAGGGCAGGCTCAGTGTCCCCTGCCAGCTGCTGTTGAGGATGCACAGTGGGGCCGTGGGGTTCCTTGCAGGAGCTCTTTGGGTGTGGAAATCCTGAGAAGACGCACTCCTCATTTGGTTCCTAAGTTCTAGACTTAAGCAGCTGCTGTGTCAGACACATAACAGTTGTGAACAGACCCTGTGACTCCTGCTCTGTGGCTCACCCTCTGCCCTGCCCCAGCTACTGTCAGCCTTGTTCATCTGATTTTTCCTCTAGACTTTGACCCACCCTTTCCCCTCGGGAGGAAGCCCACAAGACTCACCTTGCTCCCCCTGGAGTCAACCTATCCGGGTGCTTGGGGACTGATCATGGGGCTGGGCTGACCTGACCTGCAGCCACTCCACCTGCTGAAGAGCATCCATGCAGCCCAGGGGACTCTGGGGCCACCTGTGACCTCATCACTAGGACTAACCTTCAGTCCTGATGGGGCCTAATGCATCCAGCTCCTCCTATCGCCCATGTCGCATCACCGGCCAGGAGAGGGGGTTGAGATGATGTCGGCATAGCCCTGTGTTCTGGCTGCTGCCGGTCCAGCCTGGATAATGGTCAATGCAGAGACAGTGACTGCCCTCGGAGCTGCAGCGGGGCTGGGAACTGAGCTTCTCATCTGCATTTTCTCATTATTCTCCCAGCAACCACAGGTGGTGGGGATTCGCCCTACCCCCACCCTCTACCACGTATTTTACAAATAAGAAAATTAAGGCTCAGAGAGGTAAAGTGACTCACTGAAGGTCACACAGCTGGGGCAGATCAGCCTGGGAGTGACGGGAGGTTCAGGCCGTCCACAGAGCCCATGATGGCCGCCAGCCTTGCTGGCTTCATCACTTGGGGCAGATGTGGGCAGGTGCATTAAGGGAAGTTCAAGGAGAGGAGGGATTCTGACCCTGGGGTGCTGTATTCTCCTGGAGTCCCTTGGTTGCCGGGATTCTCCTCCCGGCGTCCCTGCTGGCCTGGGAGCCAGAGAGGAGACAGCTGTGAGAAGCTCAGTGCCTGCAGTACAGGCTCCCACCCCTCCCAGCTCTCGGTCCTGTGCCAGTCCAGCCCTGCCTGAGTCAGGCTGAGTTGAATGAATGTGTCTGAGTGCTGGTACACGTGCAGATGGCTGGGCAGGCTGGCAGGGAAGCCTCTCAGGTGGGGGCCTGGCCCAGCGCTGCTGTTGCGTTCATCAGCTCCCCTTGCAGAGCAGGAAGTGCCCAGTGTCCTTTCCCTCTGCTCCCTGGTGGCTCACTGAGCTATGCCTTTGGACAAGAGGAGGCCACCAAACCTAGCTTTTGCAGGAGTTCCTGCTCCAGGAACTCCTGGGGTGTTTGGGGATAGATGATGTCCATCGATGGGGAACAGTGGTCCTTTGGAATTCTCCTGGCTGTGCACATCGATGCACTGCTGTGCCACACCGTGCCCGGTGGGCTCCATATTGTGCCCAGGCTGCATGGCAGTGACAGCTCAGAGACACCTGTGCCCCCAGGAGTCTGTGACTGCCACATTTGTGGCTGTGACTTGGGGGAGGAATGGCATCCCTAGGGACGGGACAGGGAAGTCCTAGCTGCCTGCAGCCTCCCCCATCTCTCAATGTCCTCAGAGCCCAGGTAAGCATCCAAGACGCCCACCTGTTCCAGAAGAGGCCACTGTCCTGCCCTGTCTCTGCTCCCCATGGTTTCAGGACAAATCTGAGATTTGGAGTCAGGCAGACAGACTGAGTGTTCAGGCCCAATCTGCTCCCTACAGAGTAATCGGAGTACATGGAGCCCTGGCTCCTCAAACACGTTGACATGGGTAAGGTCCCCATGGCCAGATCTCACCATCCTAATGCTGAGAGAAGGAGTAAGAATCAGAACTAAATACAGCCCCATTGCCCTTCTGTAACTTTATACAAGCACAGAGCAAACTATAAGGCAATTATCAGGGACACATGAGTCGGGTGATTACAGTAGTGAAGGCACGTGATGAGGGGGAGGCTTATGTGAAATGCCAAAAGAGGGTAGTCACATCCGCTTCTAGAACTTTCCCTGCAAGCCTGTTTTGCGTGGGTCCCTGTGTGCATGGGCCCTTCCTCCCTGTCCTCATAGAAAGACTGATGCTGCCTCCATCGCCTCAGAGGCCACAGCACCTAAAGTTTGGGAGGGGAACCATGGTCAGAGACCACTCGCTTCCCTGCAGCCAGGCGCCCTGTTGGAGGATGCCAGCCGCAGGTGGACGCTTTCCCTGTCTTTCTGAGCATGTGCCTGGGAGGGCCGTCCTGAATTTCTGGACAACTTCCTCCGTGTAGATGTGTTTGTTTCTAAGGACGCCCGTCCTGGCACTGTGTAGGTGCATCTCAGAGTACTTTGTGTTGCGTGTCCTGTCGCTGGGCCCTGTTAAGGTGTGTCTTACTGTCGGGTGTAGAAGTCAGGTTTAAAACATAGCTCTGTGCAAAATCAATGACATACAGCAAGAACGGATATGAGTTCCTCTAGCGTGGTTCGCTGGGGCTGCTGGGAACTGCGCTGGGAGAACCGAGGTCGTGACCCATTTTGATGGAAGGCCCTGGGTGCTTCCTCGTCCAGTGTGACTGACGCTCACAGTGAGGTGGATGAAGTGTCGGACACCCATGGCCTTCCTGGATTTCTGTCTCCACCTGAGTCTCTTTGGGATTTGTTTGTTTTTGTTTTTTTGAGACAGGATCTCACTCTGTCATCCAGGCTGGAGTGCAGTGGCACAATCATGGCTCACTGCAGCCGCGACCTCCTGGCCACAAGCAATCCTCCCACCTGAGCCTCCCGAGGAGCGAGAACCACAAATGCACAGCACCATGCCTGGCCAATTTTTTTTTTTTTTTTTTTTTGTAGAAATAGGGTTTCATCATGTTGCCCAGGCTAGTCTTTTTTAAAATAGTGGCAAAATAGGCCAGGTGCGGTGTCTCACACCTGTAACTTCAGCACTTTGGGAGGCCGAGGCAGGTGGATTATTTGAGGCCAGAACTTTGAGACCATCCTGGTGAACATGGTGAAACCACATCTCTACTAAAAATACAAAAATTAGCCAGGCGTGGTGGCGGGCGCCTGTAATCCCAGGTACTCAGGAGGCTGAGGCAGGAGAATCGCTTGAACCTGGGAGGCAGAGGTTGCAGTGAGCCGAGATCATGCCACTGCAGTCCCGCGTGGGTGACAGAGGGAGACTTTGTCTCAAATAAATAAATAAAATGAAGTAAAATAGTGGAGAAATATGTGTAACATCAAATTTATCACCTTAGAACCATTTTGAAGTGCACAGTTCAGTGGCGTTCAGTGGAATACATTCGAGTGTTGTGCAACCATCACCACCATCCATCTCCAGAACCTTCTCATCTTGTGAAACCAAAACTCTGTCCCCATTGAACCCTCACTCCCCATTCTCTCCACCAGCCCCCGGCACCCGCCATTCTACTTTCTGTGTCCATGAATCTGACTGCTCTCGGGCCCTCGCATGGCTGGGATCACACAGTCTGTGTTCTTTTGTGTCTGGTGTATCTCACTGAGCAGTGTCCCCAAGGTTCACCCACGGTGTAGCCTGTGTCACAGTTTACTTTTTTTTTTCTTTTTTTGGAGACAGAGTCTCACTCTGTCACCCAGGCTGGAGTGCAATGGTGCAGTCTCGGCTCACCGCAACCTCTGCCTCCCAGGTTTAAGCAATTCTCCTGCCTCAGCCTCTCCAGTAGCCCGGATTACAGGTGCTCACCACCACACCCTGCTATTTTTTGAATTTTTAGTACCAACGAGGTTTCACCATGTTGGCCATGCTGGTCCCGAACTCGTGATCTCAGGTGGTCTGCCCACCTCAGCCTCCCAAAGTGCTGGGATTACAGATGTGATCCCACCACGCCTGGCCCAGAGTTTAATTCCTGATGGAGGCTAAACAGCGTTCCATCGTATGTTTGGACCACCCTGTGTCTCTCCATTCTGTGGAGGGACCCTTGGGCTGCTGTGAACGGTGCCACTGTGAACACACGTGTGCAGACGTCTCCCCGAGTGGCAGCTTTCTGTCTGTGCGGGGCAGACCTGCGAGTGGGATTGTTGGATCTGCCTGAGCCTCTGACCACAGTGCTGCCCCGGCCCGTTCCCATCTTCCTGTCTGGCATCAGGAGTTCTGATGCGGCCAGCCGAGGCGCAGCATGCGTTGAATGGCTTGGCTGTGGTTTGTGGCATGTGGCTTGTGACCTTGTGACTCTGCTCTCTCTCTCTCTGCCCCTCTCACCTGGTCCAGGTCGCCTTTTGCTCTTGGTGCCAACAAGGACTCACTCTCGGCCTTCGAGTACCCGGGGCCCAAGCGGAAGCTCTACAGTGCCGTGCCCGGGAGGCTCTTCGTCGCTGTCAAGCCATACCAACCCCAAGTGGACGGCGAGATCCCCCTTCACCGTGGCGACAGGGTCAAAGGTCAGTGTCTGCTGGTTGTCCTCCGCTCCTGGAGTGAGGTCAGGCTGGGGCCCTTCACCCGGCCTGCTGTGGGGACGATGTCCAAGGCTGTGCTTCTCCATGGAAAATACGGGCCCCTGGAAGGGCAGGAATGGGGAACAGAGTGACCTTCCCAGACCCTTTCCCTCACTGTCCAGGGAGCTGCTGCGGCTTCCCCAGTGCTGGGTCTCAGGGATCGAAGGAGACATGTCCACTGGGAATGAGATTCCACTTGCGAAGGGCAGTAGGGGAGCCAGATGAGGGCATCGAAGAGCAGAGCTCCTTTCCATCCCCTAAGTCTGAAGTGTCGGGGTGGGCCCTGGCATGGGTCGGCTTTGGGGTCTCCAGGTAGATGGTCCGGTGTGACCTGAGGCCCGGGGCCTGCAGTGTTCAAAGGAAGGAATTCTACCAGGTTGGAAGGAAAGATTCTCAAAGCAGAATCCTGAGAACCAGCGTTGAGAAGCCTCTGGGGGGGCCATTGTCAACACCAGGTCAAGAAGGGGTTAGACATTGTTCCTAGGGTACTGGGGAGCCAGTGATGGTTTCTGCCCAGGGGGAAATCAGGTGTGTGAAGCACTGCAGGAAGATAAAAGTAGGGTTGGAGGGAAGTTGGCAGTGGTGGCATCTGAGGCGCATAGCAGAAGCAACATGGCAGGTGTGGGCTGCGGAGGTTGTGTGGGGTGGTAGGAACTCACTGGGTGGAGCAAGAAAGGCCTAGCACACGTGGCCAGCATGCCCAGGCCCTGCCATTGGAGGGCAGCACGCCGGGCCCTGCCATTGGAGGGCCTTGCCATTGGAGGGCAGGTTGCCATTGGAGTGGCATGGGTGGAAGGTGCGGCCCTTAGAGGTCAGTAGGCCCGGTTCAAATCCTGCCTTCCCCAGCTGGCTGCCTCCTGGCCCCCAGCAGGTAATTGACTCAGTTCCTTTCTCTGCGCGACACACTGATCAGGTCAGCTTGACCTGGGTTACTGCAACATTCTAATGATGGCAGAGCCCCGCCCTCTTGCCTGATGGCCAGTGTTTCTGCTGCACACATATTTCATCATTTGATAGCATCAAACAAGTCTCTGGAGCTCTATTCATTTTTTTCAGTCATTTTTCTTTACATTAGATCATTTCTATTGGTTATTGTTTAAGTTCACTTACCCTTTCCTTTGAAATGTCCCTGTAGCTGTTAAGTCTGTCTTTTGAGTTTTATAATTTCATAAATCATGTTTGCTAGCTTTTCTGTTTATCTGTTTTTATTGTTGCCTTTTATTTGCCAAGATCTCCTATTACCTTGTTGAGATTTTTTTTGTTCATTAAAAACTTAGTTTTTTGTTTTGTTTTTACAACACTGTAGGTTGGTGTAATTGCCACTTTAAAATCCTTCACACTTACCCCATCAATTTGGCTGTCTCTCTGAGGACTAGTGCTGAGAGCCACCTTCCCTCCTCCCCACTGAGGCCAGCCCTGAGATGTCGGGTGACAAGGATGTTAAGGCCCCGCAGTGGGGGAGCAAGAGGGGCCATCTGTGCAGGGATCAGGGCCGATGCTGGCCTTGTTAGCAACCCCGTTCTAGGAAGTGAGAGCCGAAGTTCCTAGAGTGTTTTCTGACTGGTCTGCACACTCAGGGCCACCCCCTAGGCCCAAGTGGGAGCCAAGGAAGCTCACTGTCTCTCCAGAGCAGGAAGGGACACACGGTCTTCTTGTCCAGGCCTGTCCCTATTGTAAAGAGGAGAAGCCTGGGGCTCAGGGGTCGGAGGGTGGGAGCTGCTCCTCTGTGAGTCCTGCTTGGAGCTCACTGATGCCCAAGGAGAAGGCTGGGGTGCGGCTGGCAGTTCCTGTAGGGCAGCCAGGTTAGTCCTGGACTTCCAAAGGGGCAGAGAGGCCTGTGAAGATGAACCTAGAGCCTGGGGCTGGGCATCTGTGGACTCACTCAGGCATGCTGACCCATGCTCCGAGAGGGGCAGAGCTGCAGACAGGCTCCCATGCTGTGAACTTGGCACTTGTCCCCAGTCCCTTAGACATAGAGCAGAGGCCCGTGGGAGTGGGCACTAAACAGCTGAGAGTCCCTTAGAGGGGACCCTGAGTAGCAGCATGGATGAGCAGGAGCTCAAGGGAGAGGGGGAGCTGGTGATGAGCCCCATCAGTGGGTCTGAGTCTCCCACAGGCTGGCAGTGGTAGGCAGACTTGAGGACCCAGGACTCGCAGGGGTCCTGGGACATGGCAGGCGAATCCACATCTCACACCTTAATTCCCAGAAGCTCTGGGGGGGCCTTCCCCTGTCCAACTCCCTGGGTTTGATAGAATGATTCAACAAAGGAAAGAAGGGAGGTCACGTGACTCCTATCCGCAGCACACTGGAACCCAGCAGCACCTCCTCAAACATGACCAGACTGGAACCCGCCCCTCGCAGGAGCGTGGGGCATGCAGGGAGCTGGGCCTGTCTCCCAGGGAGAACAGAAATGACAGAGCTCGGTTCCAAAACTCACACTTCAAAGGATCGATGGCAAAGGACTGCTGTTCTGAAAAGATTCGAGTGGGCCGCGCAGGCCATTTGCACACAATTGGCACGGAGCCTCTTCCTGCTGCCAGTGGCGCCGCTCTTCCTTCCTGCCGAGCTGTCGGTGCCTCCTCCCCATCGTGGGGTGGCCCGCACATCCTTGCTGCCTGCATGGCAGTGCTTAGAGGCGGGCGGGTCGAGCCGATCCACTGCCTGCAGAGCCAAGGCCGTTTGGAGGAATTCTGTCCCCTTGATATCAAGGGAACAACCATTGTGGGCAGGAAACCCAGCTGCCTGGCTGGCAGGGGCAGGTCTGGGAGGGTTTCCAGAGAAACCAAACTCATTTTTTGCAGTGGAAGTCGGGTCTGGGAAGCAGGCAGGCAGGGTGGCTGTGACGGGCCCCAGGGTGGCCCTGGGGTCCTGCTGATAACACTGCTGCTCCTGGCTCTTTCAGAAGGTTAATTTACATCTCCTCCGCTCGGTCCCATTTGGGAAGGGGTTGACGTTCCCAGTAGACAGCTGCATACCATGTACCTGGGAAAACATACCCCATCATTTTTCTCCTAAAATAAGGGGTGCCCAAAAATAGGTGTGTACATGTTCTGATTCCCCTACTGACCCTCCTTTTTTTTTTTTTTTTTTTTTTTTTAATTCAAGGGCTCTTCTTTGTCCTTCACTGTGCCTGGCACATTCTTCCCTCCACTCCCGATAGTTCTTTATGCGAGATCCGGCATCAGGCTCCTGAGCCAGAGGCTCCTGTCCAAGCTGTGTACCTGAGTGCAGTTTCTCAGCCTCTCTTCCCAAAGTCCCTGCATCTGAGACATGAGGGGAGTTTGTTAAATGTGCAGATCTCCTGGCCATCCATCCCTACATCTGCAGAATTGTGTCTCCAAGGACACAGCCTGGGAATCTGAATAGTTAACAAGCTCTTCAGGTGATTTTGCAGCATTCCTGACTGACGGATTGTAGACCCTCTGCAGGCAGGACTTTGTCTTCTTCTTGTTTGTTTCCCAAGCATGTGACACTGTGCTTGGAATGGGATAGATGATGGACGGATGAAATGGCTGGATGGCTGGGTGGGTGGGTGGATGGATGGGCAGGCATGCAGGCAGATGAACGGATGGATGGACGGATGGATGGAGAGGCAGATGAATTGACGAATGGGTGGACAGGCAGACGGTTGGATGGATGGATGGATGGATGGATGGATGGATGGATAGATGGGTGGATGGGTATATGGGTAGATGGGAAGATGGATGAATGGGTGGGTGGGTGGATGGATGGATGGATGGATGGTTGGATGGATGGATGGATGGATGGATGGGTAGATGGATGGATGGGAAGATGGATGGATGGATGGATGGATAGATGGGAAGATGGATAAATGGGTGGGTGGGTGGATGGATGGATGGATTCATGGATGGATGGATGGATGGATGGATGGATGGATGGATGGGAAGATGTGAAGATGGATGAATGAGTAGATGGATAGATGGATGGATGGGCCGATGGATAGATGGGTGGATGGGTAGATGGGAAGATAGATGAATGGGTAGATGGGTGGGTGGATGGATGGATGGATAGATAGATGGATGGATGGTTGGATGGAAAGATGGATGAATGGGAAGATGGATGGATGGGTAGATGGATGGATGGGTAGATGGATGAATGGGTGGGTGGGTAGATGGGAAGTTAGATGAATGGGTAGATGGATGAATGGATGGATGGATGGATGGGTAGATGGATGGGTGGATGGGTAGGTATATGGGAAGATAGATGAATGGGTAAATGGATGGATGGATGGGTAGATGGATGGATGGGTGGGTGGGTAGATGGGAAGTTGGATGAATGGGTAGATAGATGGATGGGTTGATGGGTAAATGGAAAGATGAATGAATCGGTGGGTGGGTGGGTGGATGGATGGATGGATAGGTAAATGGATGGATGGGTAGATGGATGGATGGGTAGGTTGGAAGATGGATGGATGGATGGATGTGCGGTTGAGTTTGATAGGTGGGTGAATGAGTGGATAGGTGGGTAGTTGGATAGGTGGTGAGTGAGTGAGTGCATGGCAGCGTGAAAGAATGACAGAGTTTTCTAAATAGCAGTGTGTGTTTTGTCCCACGCTCTCACCACCATGCTTCCATCCTGCTTTTCCTCTGCTCAAACAGCAGCTATCCCTGTGTCTTCCCATCAGCTCCTCCTTCAGGATTCGGCTGCCATGTCCCTTCCTCTGGGAGTGTCCCCACCCCCACCTGCCATGCTCCCTCTCTACTTTTTGGCCCAGGCCACACAGGCCTCTGATGCAGCACATAGCACAGTGAGCGTGGTCATTTTAGGGGTTCATTTATTTAACAGACACACAATGAACCCCTGAGGGTTCCTGGCCATGGGTGAGGCCTAGGGAAGCAGTGATGATTGACCCTGCTTACTGCAAGCCCCCATTCTGGCAAGCAAAAAACTAAGCCCATGACATAGCATTGCCAATGCTGGGGGGTCGGGGCACAGGGGGCGCCAGCGTTTTTGCTCTGTGACATTAGGTAGGTGGACAGTAAGGCCATCCTCCTTTTCTGAAGCTCCTCCAGGTGTCTGCCCCAAATCCTGCACCATCTTTGTGACCCCAGACACCAGCACAGTCCCTGACCCAAGTAAGTCCTGTGTCAATTTAAGCAGAAGGATATGCGGATTCAAGAACACCATGCATGGTTTGAAATTGAAGATGGCCCAGAGGTACATTAGAAACCAGCGTGTTTGGTACAGAACAGGAGAAACACTGGGTCTCGGTTCCTCCCTCCTCCACAGTGACCTGGCAGGTTTCTGTGCCCAGGCTGGGGTCAACGGGGAGAAGGTGGAGTGTAGCAGTGGGGTCGGAGCCACCCCTGACCCATCCAGTACAGGGAATCACCGCTGCTTTCCAGTTTGCAAGAGAGCTGCTGAGGCAGGGAGCAGCCCACTGTGGTGGCCATGGTGAGGACAGCAGGGCTGGCCCTTCTCCAACAAGCTTATCCCCACTGTGGCCTCAGGAAGCATGTGGGGCCCATAGAGAGATCCGCAGTTGGTTCTCATAGGTGCCTTAAAGCATCGTCTGTGTTGGAGCAGACATGGTGTTGAGGATGAACCTTCTTTCTAGCCAGGTTTCCCAGGGTCCCCAGCCGTGCCGTATGTGCCCCTCCCCCGGTCCTCATGCCCTGGGTGCAGTGCCTTCACCTGCTCTCTACCCACCATTCAAAGCACTGCCTCTTCCTGCAGGGTTGCCCCAAGTCTCGCCACACCCCCTCTTTGCTTCCGTAGTCTTCCTCCTGCCCCTCGGTTTGGCTGGGACGATTCTCATCTGATCCTCTGTGGTAGAGTCAGTCCTATCACACCGTATTCCCCTGCAAGTCTGGGGCTCCAGGGACAGGGTCCTTGACAATTTTTCTAGCCGGAGCACCCAAGAGCAAGGCAGGACTCCAGACTCCAGAATTCCCCTGGTTGCCTGGTCAGAATTCACTCTCAGAATTCACCCTAGTGTTCCACATGGAGTAGGTGGGGCCACAGAGAGAACAGGAGTCCCCGGGGTCCCTCAGCATCCCAGTGATGGGGCCAAGTCTCTCACCTCCCAGCCCAGTGCTCGCTCTTGTACTGCTGGGTGGATGGGGACTTCCTCTTCTCCTCCACCTCTTCTTACCCAGGGTGTGGAGTCTTTACTTTTGAATGAATTGCATCAGCAAACTATGGGGTAGCCAAGCCCAGCCCCTTCCTCACCATATGAGGAACACCCATTCCTACCTGGACGCAGATGTTCTGTCAGGGAGGCACTCAAGGCACAAACCCCTCTCTTGCTCCCCATTCTCTGAAGAGGACCAGCAGGTACCATTTGCACAACCAGAAACCCAGAAGGGGCCCCCTCCTCCATTCCCCTGCACCCTCGGCACAGGTCCTGCTCTTTTTACACCCCTGACATGAAGGCTCCCCGTGTTGGGGGGACCCCTTGCGGCACGTCACCTCTGCCTCCTTGTACAAGCCCGTTGGAAACAGCCTTTCATATTTTTGGTTGGTCTTGTAATAACAATAACACATCCTGAAGTGCATACTTCATAGAGATTAAATATGGAACTAAAAGGTGTGATTCTCCTGGAGAGGGGAGTTTGGAAGGAAAGTCAGGCAGGAGTGTTGAGTCCTCATTCCACACTGGGCTCACGTGCCTCTGATTCACGCATAGAAACACTTATGAGCTAGATAGTATTGTCATGCTCTGATAAATGAGGAAACCGAGGTACAGAGAGACCGAGTTTTCCCAAGCATCACATAGCTAAGATAGGGCAGAGCTTCCATGGAAGATGATACCAATCTCTACCTATGCAGTTCCCTTCTCCCCAGGCCCATATAAAACAGCAGAATGACCTCACAGCCGTGAAGGAAGGAGAGTGTGGGTATCTGTGGGCACTGGCTCCTGGTGGCGCAGCAGCAAGTCCTTGGCCTCCCTTTGCAGCCCGGGGTTACTGCTCTGAGATGACCCTCTCAGGTCCAGGGTTCTGCTGGGAAACTGTGAGGCACATCCCGGCCAGCTGGGCTGAGAGGAGCCCACAGGCCCTGCATCGAGTTTTGGAGGAGATGCTTCAGGCAGTGATGATTGTCCTGGTCACCTGGGATGTGGCTGATCTGTTTCAGTTAGGTCATTTCTTCAGGTTATTAGGAACTTATAAAGTGGGGTTTTCAGTTCCATTAACCTTCAAAAATCATGGGCTGAGTGGTTCTCTGTCTGGCCTTTAAGATTCAAATGAGGGCTAGAGGAAAACACTTCTGGGGCCATAATTCCTCTTTCAGCAGGGCTGGTGCCTTTGGATCCTGAGTAATTTAAAAGAAGGTAAAGATGTGGAGAAATCAGATTGTTTTCCTCCTTGCTTAGACACATTAGGAGGGAGTGAAGGTGTTGAGGGCATCCCTGGCCCAGCACCAAAGTCCTAAGTAAGATACAGACCGGTGCAGTGGCTCATGCCAGTCATCCGAACCACTTTGGGAGGCGGAGGCAGGTGATTGCTTGAGCTTAGGGTTTTGAAACCAGCCTGGGCAACATAGTGAGACCCTGTCTCTAAAAAAGTAATTATAATAATAATGAGGTGTCGTGGTACACGCCTGTCATCCCAGCTACTCAGGAGGCTGAGGTGGGAGGATCACTTAAGCCTGGGAGTCAAGGCTGCGGTGCACTGTGATGACACCACTGCACTTCAGCCTGGGTGACAAAGCCTCTAAAAAAAACAAAAAACAAAAAAAAAGCCCTAAGATATAAAGATTTTCCTTCCTCACTTTGCCACTGCAAGCTTTATGACAGAAATAGTTATCACAGTAGGGCCATGGGGACCGGCGGGGTCCTCCTGACCTTCCCCCCACCCCATGGTGTCTTTGGGCTTATGTCCCTCACCCATGCTCAGCAGTTGAGTTTAAAAACAAACATGCTTTATTCTTCCAGCGGATGTTCATTGAGGGCCTACTGTGTACCCAGTACATGGGCTGGGGAGGGATGCCTGTGTCTGGACTCAGCAACTTCCACCTTGTAGGCTGGGGCGGCCGTGTCTGTCCAGTGATGTACGTGGTCGCCAGGACAGGGTCACTGTGTGGCCACCATCCCTTCTCTCCTGGGGAATTGGCTTCTTTCAACCACAAGTCAGAAAGAAACCTGCAGTCCTTGCCAGCAACCACGTAATGAATAGGTTCCTGATTAATAAGCCAGCACGCCTGTGGGCCAGGCCTCCAAGGGGCTGGTGCTGACTGTGTGAGGTTTTTAGTGCAGTTTCTTCCATTTTAAGTGAAGATAATTCCACGTCCACACCACTGTCAGATGATTCGTGAGCTGCTCGCCCATCCTCTGCTGTGATTTCTTTTTCTTTCTTTCTTTTTTTTTTTTTGAGATGGAGTCTCACTCTGTCACCCAGGCTGTGAGTGCAGTGGCGCAATCTTGGCTCACTGCAACTTCCATCTTCCGGGTTCAAGTGATTCTCCTGCCTCAGCCTCCTGAGCGAGTAGCTGAGATTACAGGCATGGGCCACCATGCCCGGCTAATTTTTCTATTTTTAGTAGAGACGTGGTTTGGCTATGTTGGCCAGGCTGGTCTTGAACTCCTGACCTCAGAGGGTCCACTCCCCTAGGCCCCCCAAAGTGCTGGGATTACAGGCATGAGCCACCGCGCCCAGACCTCTGCTGTGATTTCTCCTTCCGCACGCTTGTTTAGAAGATCCAGACAGAGCCGGGCAGGTGGATTTTCTTTCCTCCAGGCCATCTGCCTCCGGTTCTTGCCCAGCTTAGGAGGGGAAGGTACGACCTCATCATTTCCTCCCTGCTTTGTGGCGGTGCCCCCCAACTCCACTTTTATATCTGAAATCATTGATGGTAAGGACAGCCAAGCACCACTGTCCTGTCTCACGTGCAACACTGAGAGATGCTACAGGGCCGCCGTGCACATCCATTCATATGACGTGGTGTCAGATACATAAAGATGCAAACATGTCAGTGCTTCATTCCTGTCTCATCGCCTAAGGGGCAGAGGGCACCTGTGATCTGCAGTGGTGATGCCCCGATGCCTCTTAGCACTATCAGCAGCTGAAGGAAGTGCAGTCACACCAGAGCCACTTGCTCTGCAGGCCTGGCCAGGGGTGCGCTGATTCTCCTGCCTCTGCCCAGCCCCACTCGTCTTGTTCACCCTCAGGCCCTCCACGTCCCCCCTGCTAACACCTCTCCCTTTTTGTCGTCTCTAGTTCTGAGCATCGGCGAAGGGGGCTTCTGGGAAGGCAGCGCCCGCGGCCACATCGGATGGTTTCCGGCGGAGTGCGTGGAGGAGGTCCAGTGTAAGCCCAGGGACAGCCAGGCAGGTAAGGCGAGCGCTAGTGGCCGCCCACCCTCGATCCCGCAGGCCTATCTCAGGCCCGTGGTCGGTGTTGTCCGTGGCAAGATTCGGCCGTTGCGTCGTAGAGGGAGGCTGAGTTGCGAATTCAGGACTTTCTAGATCTTTGGAAACAGGTTGGTTGCTTTCATTCCTCTGGGCTTCATCCAAACCAGAAATTCCTTACAAGATGGTGTGGAAGCTTTTAGTTAAAAGGCTGCTCAGTACACGTCCCAGAAAACCTGGACCGTATGTTCTAGCCATCAGAGAGAGACTTTTGGGGGTTGATTAGATTTCTTTTTCGATCTCTTCTATCGATGGCATAAAACAGGCAGCTTCCCATGTGCAGGCGAGATGCTCCCGTGCCGCCCTGAGAACACGTAGCAAACGCCTCCGTAAAAACTGCTCGAAAGAGTTCAGTGTTCCGACGGGAAGCCATTCCAGCATCTCTCTTAGAACCTCCAGATATAGCACTTGCTGAAAATCGTTTCAAAATTGATTGCCGAGAGATTGAATTGATTAAAATGTGAAGAGGAGACCACTTATATAAAATGATACCGAGTATGTGTGTGTGTGTGTGTGTGTGTGTGTGTATGAGAGTGGAGGAAAAGTGAAGCCTTAAGTGTCTTATAAGAAGAAAGCAGTCCGCATGTGAACGGCATCTGGCTTTTAGTAGAATCCCAGGCTCACAGAACACGTGTCAAGTGGCCATGGACGCTGCGGCCACCAACCATGCACGCCTTCTTGTGCGGAGCCTGCCGCCTCTGAGCTCTGTCCAAACGGGCCCATTGCCCTGTTTTTGAGGTTCCTAGTCTGTGGGCTCACTAGGTAGCCCTCTGCCACCTGATCAGATCTGCCAGGGCCAGCCAGGCCCTACAAACGTGTGTTCTGGAAAGCAAGGAGGAGTCTGTCCTGGACCTGGCTGGCTTTGCAGTCTCTAGCAGGGAGGCTCAGTAGGTTTTCTGTCTGAGATCTTGGCTTCAACGGGGACTCAGTTCGTGCAGCAGCTTCCCTGCTGATGAGTCCCTGCTCAGGCTTAGACACCAGACGGTATTGTGGGGTATCGAGGTAAGACATGTCCCAAACTTAACCATGAAGGAGAAGCTGGGAATGTGCTCCACTTGGAAGGCTGGGTGGGAGAGAGTGTGTTTTTCTGGATGTGGCGATGACAATGTTACCAACAAAGCTGGTCTTCCCAAGAATGGGGTCTTTCTCTGTTGTGTGCTACACAGCCAGTATCCAAAAGCAAAAGTGAGCTTCAAGCAGCACAGGCTTTATTTGTTGTCCATGGAACCGAGAAGCGGGAGCTTGGCTCACAGATCCATTTATCAGCTCCCGAGGGCTGGGAAGTCACCGAGCTGGGGCCTCTGTAATAAAGGGATTGGGCATTAAATCAAGGGGAGGAATATTCATGTCTTTTCTGGAAATGGGCAGAGAGCTTCTCAGAACCGGTGTGCCGCCTTCCTTTCTGTCCTTTTACGGTTTCTTTCTGTTGTTGTCATGGTGATTGTCAACTATCCTGGTGCTGGGGGGAGGGTCATTTAGCATGGAAATCAGATTGTAATGAGGTTAGAGGTTCTTCAGAAGCCAAGTGAGCTGCCATCTTGGATCCCACTAGTCTTAGCCTTTTTGGTCACCAGGGGGAGCTTCTGACCTCAGGCATCCTGTTGCCTCAAGATAAGCAGAGTTGAACCAGGTAGACCACATGGGCTTTACACTGGGCAGCAATCACACTGAGCACTGGCACAGGCCAGACCTCCAAGCCCTGCCATTGCCCGTCCACCCCTGGTCCACACCCACCCTCTCCTGCAAGCAACCTTCCCCTGCCTCGCTTGTCTGAGAAGGGCCAGGCCCCGGAGCTCAGCTTGCCTCCCAGGGTTGCTCAATGCCTTCCTTCTCCCTGTCCTCCAGTCCTCCTCTTCCTGAGCAGCCACCACTCCTCCCTTTCCTGGCACTCACCTTCAGAGCCACACTGGCTGCCCTCCCTCCACTCTTTTGTTGGAAGGACTCAACTGTGCCAGCACCGGGCTTTGTTGGCTGTGCCACACCCGGATGGGGCAGTCCTGGAGGGCTGCGTAGGGGGATCATTTGAGCTTCCTGATCTCTCCATCCTCCAGAGAGTAGCGGCTTCCAGGATAGTGTGCAGGAGGAAGCAGGGCAGCTGGAGTAACCTGTCTTCCTCCTCTCTCCTGTGGGCTTTTCCCGTCCACCTGCCAGCATCACCCTGTGTGCCCTAGATGAGAACGTATGGCTTTCTCTAGCCCCGTTGACAGGGTCCCCACCCAGGGCAGGTGGGCGAGGTTGAGTCTACCAGAAGATGTACATCCTGTGCAGGCAGCTTCCAGAGGGGCGGTGGTTTGTGTTTGTGTTTACTGTGGGAGGAGGTTATTTAAGGGGTAAGACAGAGGTTTCTAGAAGGGTGATCTTGCTCCAGCTCACACTCCCAGGACAATGTCCTTGATAAAACCGTATTTTCTACCTGGGATGATGCAGGTGTGAGTCTCACTGGGCTAAAGTCAGGGCATCAGCAGGGCTGCATTCCTTTCTGCAATCTGTGGGGGAGAATTTGTTTCCTTGCCTTTCCAGCATCCTTGGCTCATGGCCCCTTCCTCCGTCTCCAAAGCCAGCACCTTTTGGTAGGGTCCTTCTTCCATTGCATCTCTCCAACCCTCCCTTCTGCCTCCTCTTCTTCCACTTTTAAGAACCTGTGTGATTATGGCCAGGTGCAGTGACTCACACCTGTAATCCCAGCACTTTGGGAGACTGAGGTGGGCAGATCTCTTGAGTTTAGGAGTTCGAGACCAGCCTGGCCAACATGGTGAAATCCTGTCTGTACTAAAAACGCAAAAATTAGCCGGACATGGTGCCATGCACCTGTAGTCCCAGCTCCTCGGGAGGCTGAGGCAGGAAAATTGCTTGAACCTGGGAGGCGGAGGTTGCAGTGAGCTGAGATTGCACCACTGCACTCCAGCCTGGGCAACATAGCAAGACTCCATCTCAAAAAAAAAAAAGAAAGAAAGAAAAAGAGAGAAAAGAAAAGAACCCGTGTGATTAGATGGGCCCACCTTGCTAATCCAGGTCAAGTAAACTGATGGGCCGCCTTAATTCTGCCTGCAACCTTAATTCCCTTTTGCCTTAAGGGAGCATATTCACAGGTTCTAGGGATTAGGACCTGGGCATCCTAGGGAGGAGCCATCTTTCTCCCTAACACAGATGGCAAAAATGAACATCAGAACTCTCCTCTAACACAAAGGCTGTGGGTCAGGGAAGGAAGGCATCTCTGTGACCTGGGGTGGAAGGAGGTACACCAAGATCACAGCACAGAGGAGTCGAGGAGGGTGGGGAGGATTCCACAGTGGTTCCTGCTGGGTTCTGCTTGCCCTTGGGTGTTCTAAGATCGTGACTTAGCACCTTCTTTTGTATTATATTCTTTTATAGAGGTGTGATTTACATACAGGAAAACACACAGATTATAAGAAAAATCTAGTTCAGTGCATTTTGACAAATGTATATACCCACATCTCCAACCGCAAATAAGATATTAAACCTTTCCTTCACAGGCCAGGTGTGGTGGCTCATGCCTGTAATCTTTGCACCTTGGGAGGCCAAGGCGGGTGAATCACTTGAGGTTAGGAGTTTGAGACCATCCTGGCCAACATGGTGAAACCTGTCTCTACTGAAAATACAAAAATTAGCTGGGCATGATGGTGATGCCTGTAATCCC
The DNA here is from genome assembly GCF_029289425.2 of Pan paniscus. NCBI lineage: Eukaryota > Metazoa > Chordata > Mammalia > Primates > Hominidae > Pan > Pan paniscus. The sequence continues at coordinate 71,770,033 of NC_073258.2, read as the reverse complement.
AGCTACTTGGGAGGCCGAGGCATAAGAATCACTTGAACCTGGGAGGTGGAGGTTGCAGTGAGCCAAGATCGCACCATTGCACTCCAGCCTGGGTGACAAGAGCAAAACTCCATCTCAAAAAATATATAAAATAATTTTTAAAAACACCTTTCTTTCACCCCAGGAAGTGATCTCAGGCTGTCTTCCAGCCATCCCTCCCCATCCCACACCGGAAGCAAGTGTGATTCTGATTTCTGTCACCATAGACCATAGATTTCTGTCACCATAGATTTTGCCTATCACTGGATTTCATGTAGATGAGACCCTGCAACTTGTACTCTCGGGCCCAACTTCTTTCCCTCAGCCTAATGCCTGTGATATCAGCTATGTATTGCAGGACTCAGTGGTTTATATGTTTTTTTTTTGTTTTTTGTTTTCTGAGACGGAGTCTCTGTTGCCCAGACTGGAGTGCAGTGGCACCATCTCAGCTCACTGCAAACTCCCACTCCAGAGTTCAAGTGATTCTCATGCCTCAGCCTCCCTAGTAGCTGGGATTACAGGCTCCCACCACCACACCTGGCTGATTTTTGTATTTTTAGTAAGGAGGGGATTTCACCATGTTTGCCAGACTGGTTTTGAACTCCTGAACTCAAGGGATCCACCTACCTTGACCTCCCAAAATGTTGGGATTACAGGCATGATCTACCATGCCCAGACAGCAGTTTATAAATGTTTATTGCTGGCTAGTGTTCTATGGTGTATTTACACCACAGTTTGATCATTCTCCTGATGATGGACATGTGGATTGCTTCTCACTTTTGGCTAATATGAATGAACCTGCTAAAAAAGGTTTTTGTGTGAGTCTTTTTAAGGACATACATTTTTATTTCTCTAGGTAGAAAACTGCTGGGTTGTATGATAACATTTTCATTTTATAAGAAACTACCACACAGTTCTCCAAAGTGCTGTCCCATTTTGTTCTCCTACCAGCAGTGTGTGAGAGTTCCAGTTGCTCCACTTTCTCATCAACATTTGGCAATATCGGTCTGTTTAACTTCAGCTGTTCTAATAGATATGAAATGATATCTTATTGTGGGTGTAATTTTGCATTTTTCTGGGGATGATGATTAGGCGTCTCTTTGTGTGCTCATTTGCTGTATGTATAGCTTCTTTAAGTCTTTGGTTCATTTTTAATGGTGGTATTCATCTTTTCCTTATTGGTTTGTAGGAGTTCTTTATATATTCTGTTTATCAGTCCTTTGTCAAATATATGCTGCAAACATTTTTCCCAGCCTGTGACTTGCCTTTTCATTTTCTAACTACAGTCATCTCTCGGTATACGTGGGGATTGGTTCCAGGGCACCACCACCTCACATCATACACCAAAATCCACCTCAAGTCCCACAGTCATCTCCATGGAACCTGTGTATGTGAAGTCAGCCCTCTGTATATGCAGGTTTTATTTTACACGAATATTGTGTTTTTAATCTACATTTAGTTGAAAAATCCACATGTAAGTTGACCCATGCAGTTCAAACCCATGTTGCTCAAGGGTCAACTGTATGTCTTTTAATGAGTAGAAGGGTTTTTAAAATTTTGAATCTAATCCAAATTATTCTTTTTTTCTTCCACGTTAGTGCTTTTTGTCACTTTTTTCTTTTGAGTCAGGGTCTTGCTGTGTCATCGAGGTGGGAATGCAGTGGTGCCATCAGGGCTCATTACATGCCTTGACTTCCCAGGCTCAAATGATTCTCCTGCCTTATTTTAAAATTTATTTTATTAGTATATTTTTTTGTAGAGACGAGTTCTCACTATGTTGCCCAGGCTGTTCTTGAACTCCTAGGCACAAGTGACCCTCCTGCCTCAGTCTCCCAAAATACTGGGATTGTAGGTGTGAGCCACCATGCCTGGCCCTTTTTGTAGCTTTTTTTGATGCTGAAAATTAGAAGACTTTGGATATACATAGAATCTGGAAGATGGTACAAAATGTTTTTAGATGTTCCCATCCACCAAGCTCTTTCTACACAGTAGACCTTGCTTGCACCCTTGGAAGCTGTTTCTCTTTTATGGAGCACCATTGCTTTATGTTGTAAAATGAACATTTAGTTGGTAAACTCCATTCGTGAACATTAAATGAAATAAGTGGGTGACTCACAGAATGAATAACTCAGTAAAGAAGTGGCTGCTCAGGACCCAGTGAATTCTCATAGCCTCATGACAGTCGCTGGAGGTTGGGGATAACAAACAGCAAAATCAAATGGTGGTCCTCGTTGGTTGGTTGGTTGGTTGGTTGGCTGGTTGGCTGGTTGATTGGTTGGTTGGTTAATTAGCTAGCTGGCTTGCTGGTTGGTTGGTTGGTTGGTTGGTTGATTGATTGCTTGGCTGGCTGGCTGGCTAGCTGGCTGGTTGGTTGGTTGGTTGATTAGCTGTCTAGCTGACTGATTAGTTGGTTGGTTGGTTGGTTGGTTGATTAGCTGTCTGGCTGACTGGTTGGTTGGTTGATTAACTAGTTGGCTGACTGACTGATTGGTTAGTTGGTTGGTTGGTTGGTTGGTTAGCTGGCTGGCTGATTGGTTGGTTGGTTGGATGGATGGTTGGTCAAATGATACAAGTTCAGCTTAGTTCCATGAATAGTTTGGTAGTTATGCCTTCAAGATATAGTGGGCTTACTCACCTGAGCCTTAGTTGTAATTTCTTAAGGCTGCATGTTTATGGGACTTCACAGTCTCCAGTGGGCTTTCCTGCATGCTGTCTCATCCAACCTTCTGGAATAAGTAGGGCAGGAATCATCACCTGCATTGTACACATAAGCATCCCCATCTCAGCATGTCGGAGCACACAGATAGGGAGTTACTGGGCAGGGACTATGACCCATTATTTGTAACTACTGATGCTTGAGCTGTGACCTGTACCTGCATCAGGACAGTGTTTCTCATGCAGTGATCAGGGTGGTGATCCTGGTGTGACTGCCAGTGATTAATCCTCCTGCACATCCACCTGAGGCAATGGGGAAACAGAAACATATCCGGGTCTATTCTCAGCTCAGCTGTCTCTGGCTGGCTCTGAGTAGACTTCTTTATCTGAAATGTGAAGCCTGGAGATGATGCGTATGAAGAGTTGGGGGGAAGTTTATGATCATAGCTTTTTTGTTTCTGTGCGTAAGAGACAGAGGCATGCCCAGACTTATAAAATCTCACTTGTTTGCATGCATCAGCCCAGAGACCTGAGAGCTAAGTGCCACATATGACTATGTTGTTATTATATGCAAGAGGAGATGCATCTTGGAAGATGGTGCTCTAGAAAATTGGTGCTTAATTACATGCATGTCCTCACCCCATCCTGCTGGAGTTTAGGCTCTCTGAGGGCAGGGACACCTGTGCTCTGCATGGTGCCTATCCAGGACAGAGTGCATGTCAGTTGGCCCACCGCGTTTGTGAAAAGGAGGTTGGGTGGTGTTGCACTTGATCAGTTAGGAGTTGGAAGGTCTGGCTTTTGTCAAGACTCTAAAGCTTTCCACCCATTTGTATTAGGTAGCTCAATGTCAGCTGCTACAACAAGTGAACCCACAACTTCAGTGGCTTAATGGAGTGCAGGTTTTTTTCCTGCCCAGTAGCCACCCAGTGTGGTCTCTTCTGGTCAGCAGACGGGCTGATTTTCTCCATGATGTGACCAAGCAGTCCAGGCCCTTCCATTCTGTGTCCTGGTCATCCTCGAGGACCTTAGGGTCCCCTGCCCCCAGCCTGCAGAGACGGGGAGAGAGAATGGAGAAACGCTGCCCTCTTGTGTGAGGCTCTGGCACAGCAGGGACACACATCATCGCCCGTGACACCCTGTGGAGGGGACCTGGATGCTGCAGATGCTGGGACCTGTGGTCCCAGGCCAGGAGCCACCTCCTGGTGACTGTTTGAGTCAAGATTCTCCAGAGAAACAGAACCAGTAGGACGTAGACACAGATGTAGATACAGATAGAGCGTATGTATTAAGAGACTCATTTCAAGGACTTGGCTCACCCGATCATGGGAACGGGCAAGTCTAAAATCCTCTGGGCAGTCCAGCAGCCTGGAACGCCCAGACAGGAGCTGGTGCTGCAAACTTGAGGCAGAATCTCTTCTTCCTCAAAGAAACCTCAATTTTGCTCTTGAGGCCTTTTAACTGATTGGAGGAGGCCCACCCACATTACTGAGAAAAATGTTGACTTCAAGCCAACAGACTGTAAATGTTAACCACATCTACAAAATACCCTCCCAGCAACACCTAGGCTAGTGCTTGGCTGCATAACTGGGTGCTATAGCCTGGTCCGTTGGCCCATAAAGCTGACCCTCTTTATGCACCCTGGGTGGAGAGACAGTGCCCTGGGTGGACATGCACCCTGGGTGGAGAGACAGTGCCCACCTCCCCTGCTGGGGACTTGACTGCCTTCCGCATCTTCCAAGACATCAATTTCCTCATCTGTGAATTCAGGCTGGTGGATTGTAGAATCACTTGATCCTTCCTCCTCAGAATTCTACACATTGAAATCAGGGCTGCCCCTGTTGATGTATCTTGACTAAGAAACAAAGATAAAATATTTCCGAAGTAATCAGTTGGCACCCATGGATGAGGCAGTTTATGAAAAATGAATGCAATGCACGTGTGTGCAGTTTTCAGCGACACATCTTATGTGTACATGGAAACTGTCAGGCCAGGGCTCTCTGTTTATCCCTGAGAAAATGACAAGGCCAAGCAGCACCAGAGCAAATCGTATTTTAGTTGCTGAAACAAACAAAAGACTTGACTATCAGTGAGCACCATTCATGTAGAACATGGTGAGAAAATGGGTGTGATGAGTCACCGCTGTACATCCCTGTTTCCATCCTCCAGAGACAGGTAGGATCTGGTCACCTGAAAGCCACTGAGGTAGGAGTGGGGGACTCACAGCCAGGCAGCTCAGACTGGGGCGTAAGATGCCACATTCTCAACTCCTACTTCACTCCTGGGCACCTACCCAGATGAGCAGCACCTACCCAGTGTAGTTTTGGCATGTCCTGTGCCGTATGCACCGCCAGAGCCTGTTGGAGTTGGGATCCTCAATCAGCTGCAGAGACCACCGAGGAAGTGACTTGATGGGATTCTCTGCAGAATGGGCTTCCGGAATCTTCTGGCTGACTCCCTGGTGCAGGGGTCTCGACTGGGTAGAAGGTGTGAGTGTAGGATGGGATTAGCCGTGCCTTCCCTTGACTGGCCACTCTTGTGGGGTAAGTCTGCATTTAAGAATAGTCCCCATGGCTCTCTAGAAGTTTCTAGAAGCTAGCCATAAGCACAGGGTCTAGATCAGAAAGTCAGAGCTCTGACCAGGAAACAGATGTGGTTTGCAGTGTGTCTTTTCTACTTTTTTGTGGCACTCAATGGAGAAGAGAGAGGACCTCATTTGAGCCTCGTAATTGCCCTTAATGGGAGGTGCCTTTATGATCCCCGCTTATTCATAAGAAAACACGTGTTGTGTATGTGTCTGGGAAGCATGTGTGCCAGGCTGTCCAGATTCCCAAGCTCTCTTCCCATGGACTGTTCCCATTCAGAATCCCTGCCGTGGACTCTCCTTTCCAGCCACTCTCTAATTTACCAGTGTAGGGGGCCCTTACTGGGAGCATCTTACAGCTTAGCATTGCCATTTGCTCTGAGAAGTGTCTCCGGACCGCCACCAGCCCCACACCCCAAGGACTAATGGGCATAACATTCTCGGATCTCTCCTTCAGATCATGTGGACCCGACAGGGTGGTGGTGAGGCTGGCTGTGTTTCCTCCTCCCAGAAATCGCCCTGAGCGCAGTGCGTTGCTCCTCTATCATCTGAAGCCACACCTGGAGCCGTCACCTCCTGTCTCCTATAGGACACCCTGTGTGGCCTCGTCGGGGTTTCAGGACACACTTGGAGTTTAAATCTCCTCCTCCCAAATCCAACCCTGGGGTCGGGGCTGGGCAGGAGAAGGATGGGGACCTCTTGGTTTTACCAACTCTTTTGTGACTGCAGCAGTCCCCCCTTATCTTCAGGGGCTACATCCCAAGACCCCCATTGGGTGCCTGAAATGGGGGACAGCGCTGAACCCTGTACTGCCCTGTACTGCATACACTGTGTTTTTGGTCTGATATCAGAGCCAGCTCCTAAGTGACTAACCAGTGGGTGGTGTGGACAGCAGGAGTGCGCTGGACAAAGGGATGAGTCACTTCCCCCGGGCGGAACGGCACTCGACATCACGCTACTCAGAATGGCATGCAATTGAAAACTTTTCAACTGTTTATTTCTGGACTTTTCTGTTCAATATTTTCAGACTTCAGTTGACCGTGGGTGATTAAAACCTCAGAAAGTGAAACCATGGATAAAGGGAAGCTGCTGAAGTCACAAGTGACTTGGGGCCACCGTCCTTTGAGATTTCTTGTATGTGGCCATTGATAAGAAGATGACACAATGAGGAAAGTCCTCATCCACAATGGCCCTGGTGGGGGACCTGTCCTCTTGGCTGTCACGCCTCCCAGTTCAACACTAGGTCAGCTTCTGGGATCCACCTGCTCTCCCTCGGGAGCCATATCAAGTATGCACTGGAGTAAGTCATGTTCCCCCATCCTGCAGGCCATGTAACATTATCGTTCCAGCCTTTTCAGAGCACACAGTTCCAAACCTTGTCCCTGTGGTTGCATCCTCTCACCTCTCATTTGATGTTTATAGGTAACTCATGTGATCCTCAGAGTAAACTTGGGAGGGGGGCATGCAGTGATGTTAGTCCATTTGACACGAGGTCAGAGATGGTGAGTGACTTGCTCAGAAGCATGGGTGGCCAGCCCAGGACCTAAATAAACATAGATACATCTGAGCTGACATCTGTTTCCTTTACCTGGAGGCTGGAGCATCCCCAGGGTCAGCCAGCCTCTGAGATGTTAAGATTTTGTGGCCTTGGAGTCAGGGACCAGGGGTGGTGGTGGTGGTGGTAATGATGATAAGTGGTTGATGGCAGCCATGGTGATGCTGTTTATGGTGGTGGTGGTGTTGGTGGCGGTCATGGTGATGATCGTGGTGATGCTGGTGGTGGTGCTCATGGCGATGATGGTAGTGATGCTGGTGGTGGTGGTCATGGTGATGGTCATGGTGATGATGGTGTTGATGCTGGTGGTGGTGGTCTTGGTGATGATGGTGGTGATGCTGGTGGTGGTGGTCACGGTGATGATAGTGGTGATCCTAGTGGTGGTGGTCTTGGTGATGACAGTGGTGATGCTGGTGGTGGTGGTGGTCACGGTGATGATAGTGGTGATCCTAGTGGTGGTGGTCATGGTGATGATGGTGGTGATGCTGGTGGTGGTTGTCATGGTGCTGATGGTGATGCTCATGGTGGTGATCTTGGTGATGATGGTGATGCTGGTGATGGTGGTCGTGGTGATGATGGTGGTGATGCTGGTGGTGGTGGTCATGGTGATGATGGTGGTGATGCTGGTGGTGGTTGTCATGGTGCTGATGGTGATGCTCATGGTGGTGATCTTGGTGATGATGGTGATGCTGGTGATGGTGGTCGTGGTGATGATGGTGGTGATGCTGGTGGTGGTGGTCATGGTGATGATAGTGGTGATGCTGTTTTTGTTGGTGATGATGGTAGTGATTCTATTGATGGTGATAGTCATGGTGATTGATGGTGGTAGTGATGTGACTAGCAATGATGCTGGTGGTGATGGTGTCAGAGGTTTTAAGATGATAAAGGGATGATGCTAGTCAAGTCTGGCACTCCACCTTGGTGAACGCTACTGCTCTGGCCATGAACAAATATTCTTCCTCATCCCAGCCCTGTGCAGCCTTCCCTTTGTTTGGAGGAGGTTCCTGGCTTTCCCCTTCTAGTTCTTGAAATTTCATTTCTTTCCTCACATCCCCTCTTGATGTAAAGAAATCAACACCACACTTGGTGCCCTTGAGAAAAATTATTTTACCCTTGTATGTCTCAGCTTTCTCATCTGTAAGTTGGATTTATATGCCCTGCAGATAGACACGCCCTGCAGGGTTGTTGCAGTGGCTCACAGAGAAGAATGCAAAGGTATAAAAGTCCATACGCATACAAGAATTGTTACCAACAGCACTGATGGAATGGGCTTCCTGATAGTAATACCTGGGAACACCAGCACCACCAAGGAAGGCTCTGGCCATGCAGGGCACTGTGGCTACAGTAGCAGGTCATTGTCACTCCTGCTCTGCCCTCACCTCCACCCAGCCCCTGCCCATCTGCTTCCCTGCTTTGTGAGGCTTGGTCTAATAGACTATCCTACCCCCAGCTCCATTGTAAAAGGAGGCCAGGCCAGAGACAGCCCAGGGTGGCTGCAGAGGAGAAAGGCACAGAAGCAAAGGACAGGTGCAAAGGTCATAATTCCACTTTATTGCCCCATCATTGATAAGCCCTGTGCTGCCCGTGCCAGCTGTGTTTCCACTTGAAAGTTACTCCTGGTTTTGTTGCAAACGCTGGCACGGTCCCGCTTACCCTGAGAGGAGACTTGGGCTGCAGTGTGGGAACCTCTACACTGCTAGAGGTCTGGTCCCGGGCCCATCTGTGCATAGCAGGTAGGACACCAGCCCATCAGTGGGCCCAGGCGACCACCCTCAGGTGGTAGTGGAACCCCTCCTCTTTGAGCCCGTGCTTAGAAACCAAACAGTCCCTGAAGCGGACAGAGCATCCCCATGTCCACTCCCTCGACCTGGTGCAAATTAATCTCGGCTTTTGTTTGGGCAGCCTGGTGCCCGAGATGGGGGATGACGCCCAAGGCCGCTGTTACCTCTCTTGTTTTGTCACTGCACCCCCTGTCCTGGAACATGTGAGCCCCTGGAAGGTGTGGCAGGGTCCAGCACCACCTGGAAGCCTGAGACTAACGGCGGCTCCGGCCACCTGGAACACCCTCTAGAGACCTCCCTTCACCCCACTGACAGGCCCTGCCCAGCCCCTGGGGGGTGCTGGAGAGACAGAGGTAGTGGCATTCACTGGGAACAGACTCCTCTCCCTGCAACCGGCAGGCTGCCTCTGCTCCACTGAGCGGGTGATGGAGCTTGGCGGGGTTGTGGGGAGCAGGGCCAGCTGGCAAAAAAAGAAGGAGAGAGGAGACTTTTGGAGAGAGGAGAGTTAGGTAAGGGGATGGGCTACCACCCTGGACAGGAGAGCTTTGGGGGGCATCTGGAGCAACGCAGGTTTAAAGCAGAGATCTGCTTTGATGAGTGAGGGCCCCTCCCCCTCGGGTCACCCCAACACTTTTAGCAGCAAACCTCATGCCTCCTCAAGTCTGGGGGGGTAAGATGGTGTGTGGACGAGGGTAGGAGGGGGCCCAGGCGCCCCCAGGGGTCTGTCCTGTGTGGTGTGCAGGTCTCCTGTCCCCTCCTGGCCATGCCCATCGGGCCCATAGCCTGGGTCCTCCCGGAGGCTCACAGGCTACCCAGAAATCAGGTCTGTGCTGGACGGAGGCATCCTACGGGCCTAGCAGCTGCAGGCACACAGGCCCCAGGACACCCCATGGAAACCCAGAGACCCTCTGCAGATGGCCCTCCTGGGAAGCCACCACTTGTGCTCAGGACCTGGGACCAAAAGCTGAAAGTGGCACCTCGTGTCCCTGGCCCTGACAGCTCAGCCTGCAGGGGACCACCTGTGGCTTCCTGTGTCCATGGATGGGAGGCAGGACAGCAGCCCCCAATAGCAGGAGGGCTCTTAGCAGTGGCGGTTGGAGCGTGGGCCCTGGCCCCAGGGCTGAAGGACTCTGGGCAGAGGCCCTGACATTTACCGAGATGGGGAAGCCAGAGGAGTCCTGACTTCCCCACCCAGCATCTCCCTGGACCTCAGCCACAGGCTCCCGGGGAGGCAGACAGAGCTCAGCCCATGCCACAGAGGGGGACAGTAACACCTGGGGACATCACCTCGCTGGTCAATGGCAAATGCGGATTAGAACTCAGGGTTTCTATGGCCAGGCACAGTTGCTCATGCCTGTAATCCCAGCACTTTGGGAGGCTGAGGTGGGCAGATCACCTGAGAGGTCAGGAGTTCGAGACCAGCCTGGCCAACATGACACCTCTAATCCTAGCTACTCGAGAGGCTGAGGCACGAGAATCGCTTGAACCCAGGAGGCAGAGGTTGCAGTGAGCCGAGATCACACTACTGCACTGCACCAACATGGTGAAACCCCGTCGCTACTTAAAAAAAAAAAAAAAAAAAAAAACTAGCCGGGTGTGGTGGCGCACGCCCTGTAGTCCCAGCTACTTGGGGGGCCGAGGCACGATAATCACTTGAACCCGGGAGGCGGAGGTTGCAGTGAGCTGAGATCCTGCCACTGCACTCCAGCCTGGGTGACAGAACGAGACTCTGTCTCAAAAAAAAAAAAAAAGCAGGGGTTTCTGTGTATTCTCCCGAGGCCTCTTTGTGCCAAGTGAGACCCTGGCTGGGTGAACAGGGTGCCCGGCTTCTTCCTGCAGCACCTGAAACATCCCGGCTTTGCCCCGGAGACACCCTTGGGGCCTTCAGGCAGCCACTTGTTCCCACTTCCAGCCTGTCCCCAGTGGCCCCTGCCCTGTGTCTCACACCCCCTGAGTCTGTGTCACCTCCAAGGCTCACACAGTGGGTGCCCAGGGCAGGCATCTGGGAGACGACCTTGCAGGTCAGACCCAGAATCCAGCAGTTCCCCTTCACTCCTTCCTCTTCCGGGCCTTCCAAATAGATGGGAGGATCCTGTTTGGTGCCTGTGTGATGCTTTTATTTTTATTTTTTCTGTGTGGCGCGTAACAAGCATACAGAGAGGTTCACAAAACAACCGCACGTCCAGTGGGCAGTTATAAAACAAACCCTGTGGACCCAGCACCCCCAACCCCACCCACACACCCCCTCTGCCTCCTCAGCTCCCTCCCCAGGATAACTGTCTCTGCCCAGGGCTGGTCTCGCACACAGTTGCTTCCTGATTTTATTACTAGTCCCAGGCTCTTATTACACAGCCTCAGACAGTGTCGTGGGACTCTGCCCACTCGTGAGCCATATGGAGACAGGATTGGCGTGTGCTGTGCTGTGCTGGCTTCTCTCCCAACAGCTGTCCCTGGTATCTGGGCCATGTGAGTAGATCTGGGTCACTTGTTTTCACTGTGAGGTCGTTCACTGGGGATTTGTCCCTCTGTCCCGCCGTGGGCAATCATAGTCCGCTTGCTGTGGGAGTCCCTACCCTTGTGTCTCGATGTAAACGTGGGTGCCCTTCCATCGCCCATACCCCAGGGGTGACCGTGGTCAGGCTGGACACGTCCTCTGCTTTTCTGAATTCTGCAACCCTGTCCTGCCTGGACCTCATTGTCAGTCCAGGCTTCTGTAACAGAACACTGAGATCTGGAGGGCTAAAATGCTGGTTCTGGAGGCTGGACAGTCAGAGATGAGGGTGCGAGCATGGCCATTTCTGGGAAGAGCCCTCTTCCTGGCTTGCAGACAGCCTCTGTCTCTCTGTGTCCTCATCCGCAGAAAGACAGAGACAGAGAAAAGCACTGTGCTATCTCTTCTTAGGACGGCAGGAATCCCATCTTGGGGACCCGAGCTTCGTGACTCATCTAAACCCAATCACACCCCAAAGTCCCCATCACATTGCAGGTCTGTGAATTCTGGAGGGGGTCACAGACATTTAGTCTGTAAGAGTAATGGTGCCCACGTGTCGCCAGCTCACTACTGACGGGCCCTTCCGCTGCGGACGCGCTGCGTGTGCGATGATGATATGGTTGTGATTGCCATTTGCGGTTCCCTTATTACTTCTGAGGCCGAGCACCTTTCTGTGCATGTATTGGGTGACTGTTTGTGTGTCGTCTTTGGCCATGCGCCAGTTCGGGTCTTCTGCCTGTTTTTCTTCAGGCTTGTCTGTTTCGTATTGATTTGTGGTCAGTCCTTGTATACTTCAGAAGCAAGACCTTTGTCAGTGGTGCAGGTGTGCAGATAACTGCTCCCACAGTGTGGTTTGCCTTTTTTTTCTGGGGGCTGGGGACTCTTCCACACAGCTCTGTGGTCTGTAGTCCTCCTTATAACTTGGAGAAGGCGGGCCTGGCCCAGTGCCTCCCACAGACAGCAGTGCAGCTCGACTGGGACCCCATAGCCTGCTTTCCCCCTTGTTGAATGTGAAGGCTTCCTTCCATCTATGCCAGGGAGGCTGGTTTTCCACTTAAAATGGTGACTTAAAGAACTGCTTTAAGGCTGGGCGCGGTGGCTCACGCCTGTAATCCCAGCACTTTGGGAGGCCAAGGCGAGCTGATCACCTGGGGTCAGGAATTTAAGACCAGCCTGGCCAACATGGCAAAATCTTGTCTCTATTAAAAATTAGCTAGGCGTGGTGGCGGGCACCTGTAATCCCAGCTACTCAGGAGGCTGAGGCAGGAGAATCACTTGAACCCAGGAGGCAGAGGTTGCAGTGAGCCGAGATCACACCACTGCACTCCAGCCTGGGCAACAGAGCGGACTGTCTCTAAATAAATAAATAAGTATTCTCATTGTTCAATTCCCACCTATGAGTGAGAACATGCGGTGTTTGGTTTTTTGTCCTTGCGATAGTTTGCTGAGAATGATGGTTTCCAGCTTCATCCATGTCCCTGCAAAGGACATGAGCTCATCATTTTTTATGGCTGCATAGTATTCCATGGTGTACATGTGCCACATTTTCTTAACCCAGTCTATCATTGTTGGACATTTGGGTTGGTTCCAAGTCTTTGCTATTGTGAGTAGTGCCACAATAAACATACGTGTGCATGTGTCTTTACAGTAGCATGATTTATATTCCTTTGGAACATCACACTGGGGCCTGTTGTGGGGTGGGGGGAGGGGAGAAGGATAGCATTAGGAGATATACCTAATGTAAATGACGAGTTAATGGGTACAGCACACCAACATGGCACATGTATGCATATGTAACAAACCTGCACGTTGTGCACATGTACCCTAGAACTTAAAGTATAATAAATAAATAAGTAAATATATATATATATATATATATATATATATATATATATAAAATAAGTAAGTAAATTGCAAGCTGCTTTTAGAAATAAATGTGTAGGAATGACTGTGTTTGGAAAACTCTGCCCTGCAGCTTTGAGGATGACCAAGCAATGGTCCCTTTCCCAGACAGGCTCCTTAACTTAAGGCTCTCAGAGATGCCTGGGTTGGGGGAGCTTCAGAGGTTTGCACCGGGCAGTGGGTACCATGGGGCTCTGAGGGTCCTGACAATAATCCTGACCCCGATTCTGACACCAGCCAGTGCCTGTTGGGCAGCTGGCTTCAAACCGGACGTTTCTCATGGTTTTCCTCCAATCTCCAGAACAATCCTGAACTGTGTGTTCAGTATTGTCGTTCCTATTTTGCATGTAAGGATGTGAGCTCAGAGAAATTAAGCAACCGGTCCGGGGTCTCACAGCCCTATGAGTTTCAGCCTGAGGATTTACATGTGGGTCAGCTGACGAATGGAACCCCTCACTCCTTGGGCTCATAAACAGAGAACCGACACAAACACCATCCAGAGAAGGTGAGAACCGTAAGGGATGATAGTTACTGCTTAGTTCAAAATCTCTCTGACTTAGTAACGTGTAGGTCACTGTTAAGAGGGAAATCTCCTGCGTTAAAACAACAACAACAAAATCACAAAACAAAAAAACTATTGTGAAACAGAAGTTCTGTCTTTGAAAATGTGAATTACAGCCAGGGCCTGTAATCCCAGCACTTTGGGAGGACGAGGCAGGCAGATCACCTGAGGTCAGGAGTTTGAGACCAGCGTGACCAACATGGTGAATCCCCGTCTCTACTAAAAGTACAAAAAATTAGCCGGATATGGTGGCAGGCGTCTGTAATCCCAGCTACTCGGGAGGCTGAGGCAGGAGAATCGCTTGAACCCAGAGGTAGAGGTTGCAGTGAGCCGAGACTGTGCCATTGCACTCCAGCCTGGGTGACAGAGCAAGACTCTATCTGAAAAAAAAAAAAAAGTGCATTACCAGGGAAAAACAGTTTTGTCTTTAAAGATAAGTATAGGGTCATGTATTTAGGTTATCATCTACATGTTGGCACCAAATAAACAGACATGAGATGCCCCTCAGATGACTTGGAGTTTCTGGACTCCAATTTGGGAAAACTCATTTAGAGCCAGGCCTCTATTTTTCAGAGAAGGAAATCTGGGCTTCTGGTTACTGGGGATCGAATGCCTGGCTCATGGCAGAGCTGGCCTGGAGCCCTGGGGTTAAACTCTGACCCAGGGCCTCTCCCTTCCCTTGTACCAACTCAAGGGCTTCTCTGGTCATTATTGCTTTTTAAATTGGAGGCGACAAAACCCCAGGGCTCCCTCCAACCCCTGTCCCTACGAAAGGAATTTATTAGTGTACATAATGGAGAAGCCTAAAATTGTCTGGCATCAGGCATAGTTGGATCCAGCTGCTCAAATGGTATCCCCAGGGAGCTCTCATTCCATCTCTTGGCCTGATTTCTCCATGGGGGCTTTATTCTTTGAGCAGCTCCCTCTCAGGATGGTGCCTGGCAGCTCCAGGGCTTATGTCCTTATAGGTCCAAGTCCTGCAGAAAGAAAATGGCTCTGTGCTAGCTTCTTAGCGAGAGTCCTGCAATGTGCCCTGATGGGACCGACCTGAATGATGTCCATGCCCACCCAGAACCAGTCACTCTGGCTAGGGGGTGGGGGCACCAGCAAGGGTGACTGGCCGGGTCTGGGTCAGGGGTGTAGGGAAGATGGCTTGCCAAGGACAGTTGGGGTGCTGGAACCAGCAGAAGGAGGGGGTGGCAGGCAGGACCTCTGCAGGCCATAGTTAGAGATATGCCTTCAGCAGGGACGCCAAGCGCCTCAGCTCCTTGAAGATCAGAGGAGGATATTGCTGTGACCTGCTTTCTCAGGGAGTAGGAATGCCCTCCCAAGGATGTGAAAGGGGTGGGAGCTGTCACCCACATCTCTGGGCGGCTCTGGTTGGAGCCATGGAACAGGGCATGGTACAGTCCTATTAAACAGAAGTGTCGTTAGTCACAGTGTGTATAAACCCTCGGCAAAACATCAGCATACCCATGTTTGGTTCTTCCAAAATAGAATGTCTTTGTTATCTTTAGAGCATTTAAAAATACAGGCAAATGACTCTATTAGCACAATTGTAATCTAAAATATTAATAAGCCACAAAAGCCAGCTTCCAAAGAAGTTACTAGCTGTTCCCTCACAGAACATAAAATAGCTATGAGGACGCATTGTCCTGTCTGCTAATGATTATGTTTTTGTTAAACAACTGTGGCAGACTCCTGCATCCCCCGCCCTTTCTGTCTCGTATGCCACTTTATTAAAACACACTCAGAGCCTCGCTGCCGTGAAGTATGTGCTGCTGTTTCGTAGCAGCCGCTCTGTGTTTTAAGGACCAGCTTCCATGCTTGGGTTCACCCTCAAAATAGAGTTCTGCCAGGTCTGTGTGTTGTTTCAGGTTCCTTTGGGAGGATCCAGTCTCTGGCTTTGCTGTGGGGCCCAGGCCTTCCTCGTCCCCTCCCAGCAGTGGTGGTGCCTGCTCTGGGTTACTATGGCAACCTGGTAATGCTAGGTACCAACCCTGTCCTTTTTTTCTCCACAGCCCCTCCTGCCGCTACAGGATGTGGTGTCTGCAAAAGTCACCTTGTACAGTGGCCACTGTGGGCAGAGGGTTCAGGAGAGAGGGGCAGTGACATGGCCCGGACATTCATGGGGTTAGAAACCTTCTTAGTGCTACACTGGGCTGCCAGTGTGGAGGGCAGTAGGCAGGGAAGAGTCTATATTAGTCAGTTTGGGCTGCTATCATGAAATACTGTAGAATGGGCAGCTTAAACAACAGAAATGTATTTCCTCCCAATTCTGGAGTCTAGAAGCTGCAGATCAGGGGCTGGCAGGGGAAGTTCCTGGTGAGCTTCTCTTCCTGGCTTGCAGATGGCCGCCTTCTCGCTGTGTCCTCACAGGGCCTTTCCTTGTGCATGCACACCTCTGCTCTCTCTTCCTCTTCTTAAGAATGCCAGTCCTCTTGGGTCAAGGCCCTGCCTTGTACCTTCATTTAATCTTAATTACCTCTCTAAAGTCCTTTCTCCAAATCCAGTCACACTGAGGGGGTCATGGCTTCAGCATAGGAGTTTTGAGAGGGACACACACATTTAGTCTATTTCAGAGGCAAAGAGTCACAGCTGTAAACCAAGCTGCATTCTGTGGATGACTTCTCAGTTTCACCCTTTCTTACCACACAATCCCATCCTCTGTGGGGCCATTTTGTTGTGTGAGCCGAAGGCAGAGACTGCTACTTGACAAGGGTGTACCCTGGCCCATCAGCATTTAGAAGCCTTTTTAGGTCAGTCTCAAGGCTGTTCTGGGGGTTTGACCTGGATTCTTTTCCATTGAAAAGGCAAACATCAGAGTCCATGACTCCTGATTTATGTCTCCTGTGTGACCTTGGGCAAGTTACTCAGCTTCTCTGAGCCTCTGTTGGCATTGACAGTAATGTGTTTGCTACAGGGCTGCTATGAGAGGGGAATGAATTCAACCTGGAAAGCACCAGGAGCAAGCTAGCTCTCCTATCATTATTCTCCTTCCTCAGCTGCAGATACCCAGAAAACATGGGTTGTGTGTGTCTGGACAGCCATGTGTTAGGGTATGGCCCTCAACCTGGACTATAGAAAAGTAATGTGGATGCCAGGGCTCTATCTCCACCTCCTGAAACCTGAATGTCTGGGGTGGGACCTGGGAATCTGTATTTTTAAGCAGCTTTCCCAGTGATATGTTTGATGAGCTGGGATCAGGAACCTCGTGTTGGAGCAGATTTAATAAGTGCAAATGGTGCAAGCCAAGAGGACTGAAGGCAAGGACCTGGAGGTTAATTAATTTGTAAACGCCTGTTTGTGGGGTCAATTGATCAAGGTTTACTACCCTCCATGAGAGCCAAGAATCAGGAGGATACAGTTGACTCACATCAGTATTCTCTGCACCTCACACAGTGCCTGGCATGGAGTAGGGGCTGAGAAAGTACTTCCGATGGATGGATGGATGGATGGATTGATGGATGGATGGATGGATAGGTAGGTGGGAGGATGGATGGGTGGGTGATCAGATGGATGAATGGGCTAGCAGGGTTGGAAGGATGAAGAGTAGTGGGAGGTTAGATGGATTAATGGGTGAGTGGGTGGATGGGTAGATGAATAAATGGGTGGGTGGATGGGTGTATGGATGGACAGATAGATAAATGGATGGGTAGGTAGAAGGATGGATGAATGGATAGATAGATGCATGGGTGGGTGAGTGGATGGATGACTGGGTGAGTGGATGGATGGATGGATGGATGGATGGATGGATAAGTGGATGAATAGATGGGTAGCTGGGAGGATAGATGGATGGGTGAATGGATGGGTAGGTGGATGGGTAAATGGATGGGTGGATGAGTGAGTGAGTGGATGGATAAATGGATGAGTGGGTGGATGGATGGGCAGATGTGTAAATGCATATGTAGGTGGGGGAGGATGGGTGAGTGAAAGAGTGGATGAATGGATGGATGGATGCATGAGTGGGTGGGTGGGTAGATGAATGGATGGGTAGGTGGGTAGGTTGGAGGACAGAAGCGTGGCTGAGTAGATGGATAAATGGGTTAGTAGGTATCTCAATGGGTGGATGGATGTCTAAATGAATAGTTAGGTGGGTAGATGGGAGGATGGGTGAGTGGGTGGGTGGATGGATGGGTGGGTGGATGTATGGATTGATGCATGGATGAATGTATGGATGGATGAGTGGATGAGGGATGGACAGGTGGGAGGATAGATGGATGGGTGAATGGATGGGTGGCTGAGTGGGTGAGTAGTTGGATAAATAGGTGAGTAGGTGGGAATCTAGTAAGACCCACCCAGTTAGGTGGGTAGGTGGGAGGATGATGGGTGACTAGGTAGATGGATGGATGGGCTTTGCTTGGGGATGTTTATAGATACTCACTCTACCTTTCATACACAGCTCACCACAATTCAAGTTGTGCATCCCTTCCTATTGTAAACCTTTACATTACCCAATGAGATGTCTTTAAAACCATAGAGTTTGTGAGCAACAGGGAAGGCAGTGAGGTGTGCATGAGGCTCTTGGCGATACCAGCAACATCACTGGCATCCCAGGCCAGGTTGTCTTCGAGTCTTTGGCCCCTAGAGAGTGTTAAGGTATCAGTTACCTTCAGCCAACCCAGATGCACTGTGGCCTTAGACTTTGCATGCCTGTCCTATCCCCCAAGTCCAGTTTGCAGGCCTCAGCCCTACCCCTGTGGAGCCAGAGGAATGGGGTTGGGGCTTGGACATCCACATGGGAGGGGTGGGTGACCTGCCCCCACTCACTCATGCCATCAGTGTCTTGGATTCTTGGGTGTTCCAGAAGTCTGATGTTGTCATGCCCTGAAAAGGTGGAAGGAATGGGCTGCTCCCAGTACATGCAGTGGAAACACTGATGTGCCATCTGTCAGATGGGAACCTAGTGAGGACAGACCTGCGTTCTCTCGCTTGGCACTGGGACACCAAGTCTGGGTCTGGTCAGCCAGGGCTGGGAGCCCCCTTCTAGCTGGGGCAAAGATGGAGGCCAAAGGCCACCCCTGCCCCCGCTGCAACCTCCAGAGCATGCCATGGCTCATTCTGGGAAATGAAAGCTGTCATATGGTGCTCTGTTATTGAATGAAGATGTTGTTTTTGGCTCCTCTGAAATAGACGATGGGAAACAGATTCGGGGATTATGAATAAACATTGGCTTATGGGGGCCGCGTGCTGGTAACGATGAAACCTCCACATTTGCAGATTAAATTTAAGACAGGCATATGTAGAGTGGATGTGTAAAGGGCAGGCTCCTGCTCAAACAAATCATGTAACCAAGCAGAGCATCTTGGACGACATTCTGTAGCCCCCTGTCCACAGCCAGGTTGTGTGGCTTAGGAGCACCGGGTCCAGGGAGGAACCCGTGTTTCTAGGAGACATGGCACAGGAAGCCAAGAGGACATGGCCGCGAGTGGTGGATTGGGCACCATCTGCAAATGTGGGTCTAGAGTCAACACTCATCTTCAGCAGACGCAACCTCCAGATACCTCAAAGTGGTTAATTGAATCAAAGCAGGCTGCAAAATAATTTTTTCTCATTCATTTGAGACAGAGTCTCACTCTGTCACCCAGGCTGGAGTACAATGGCACCATCTTGGCTCACTGCAACCTCCGCCTCCCAGGTTCAAGCGATTCTCCTGCCTCACCCTCCCGAGTAGCTGGGATTACAAACGCGTGCCAATGCCCCCAGCTAATTTTTATGTTTTTAGTAGAGACGGGGTTTCACCATGTTGCCAAGACTGGTCTTGAACTCCTGACCTTGTGATCCGCCTGCCTCGGCCTCTCAATATGCTGGGATTAGAGGCCTGAGCCACCACACCCAGCCAATTTTTTCTCTTTTTAAGAGACAGGATTGCCTTTGTCGCCCAGGCTGGAGTGCGGTGGTGCAATCATAGCTCACTGCAGCCTTAAACTCCTGGACTCAAGTGATCCTTTCGCTTCAGCCTCCCAAAGTGTTGGATTATAGGTGTGCATCACCACACCCAGCCTAAAAGCAATGTTTATTTTTTAGAGACAGTCTCACTGTCTTGCCCAGGCTGGTCTTAACTCTTGGCCTCAAGCAGTCCTCCTACCTCGTCCTTGCAAAGTGCTGAGGTGACAGGTGTGAGCCACCACACCTGGCCTAAAATCAAATTTTGACGGTTAACCCTCGCCTGTTTAGTTTTATATTATTCTGTGATCCGAAGGAATTCACACAGGACACCAACCTTTTTTTCTTTTCTTAAATTGATATATAATTTCAATGCCATAAAATTTACTGTTTTAAAGTGCACCATTAAGTGGCTTTTTGCATGTTCACGAGATTGTGCAAACATCACCACTCTCTAATCTCAGAGCATTTGCATCACCCCAAAAGAAATTTTGTACCCATTAGAATTCACTCCCAGCCAGGCACGGTGGCTCACTCCTGTAATCCCTTTGGGAGGCCAAGGCGGGCGGATCACCTGAGGTCAGGAGTTCGAGACCAGCCTGGCTAACATGATGAAACTTTGTCTCTACTAAAAATACAAAAATTAGCTGGGTATAGTGGTATGCACCTGTAGTCCCAGCTACTCAGGAGGTGGAGGTAGGAGAATTGCTTGAACCTGGGAGGTGGAAGTTGCAGTAAGCCGAGATCGCACCACTGCACTCCAGGCTGGGCAACAGAGTAAGACTCCATCTCAAAAAAAAAACAAAAGTCACTCCCCGATTTCCCCTTTACCGGAGCCGTGGCAACCATGACTCCACTTTCTCAATCTAGATTTGCCTGTTCTGTCCATTTCATGTAATGGGATCATCCATGTGGGGTCCTTTATGACCAGCTTCTTTTAGTTAGGACAGTGTTTTTGAGATTCTCCCATGCCATAGCATGTATCAGAATCTCACTGCTTCTTATGGCTGAGTTGTATTTCATTGTATGGTTATACCATACTTTGTTTCTATTAGAAGATGGACACTTTGGTTGTTTCCAGTTTTTGGCTGCTGTGAACATTTGTGTGCATGGTTTGTTGGAACACCTGTTTCCACTTCTCTTGGGTATATATCTAGGAGTGGAATTGCTAGGTCACAAGGGAACTGTAGGTTTAACCTTTTGAGGCACTGCAAGACTGTGTTCCACAGTGGCTTCATTTTACATTCCCGACAACAGTGTAGGAAGGGTTCCAGTTTTCCCCATCATCTTCGCCAACACCTATTATCTGGTTTGTTGTTATCATTATAGGCATCTTTGTGGGTATCAGACCTATATATCATTGTGGTTTTGATTTGCATTCCCCTAATAACTAATGATGTGAAGCATCTTTTCATGTGTTTATTGGTTATTTGTGCATCTTCTTTGGAGAGAAGGTCACTTATTAAACTAATACTTTATTATACAAGTAATATCTAGTCCTGTAGCAAATTTGGAAAATAAAGAAAGGTATAAGGAAGAAAATTAAAATCACTCCTGAGTCTATCCCACGTTCATAGTCACCACTGAGGCTGTAGTCCTTTGAGCATAAATGTATATTCAGCAACATTAAGCTCATTCTCTATGATTATGAATCTGCATTTTTCCAAGTGAAAAGAGATGTCATGAATTGAAAAGATCCTTCCAAAGCACCATTGCTAATGGCTCTTCCAGTTGTCACAGATGTGTGACATTTGTCGCCTGTTCCCCCCACTTCTGACTTATGATACTGCAGTTGTTTGCATGTTTCCCTCTTGTGAATAACGCTTCAGGAACGGCCTCATCATCTCAAAGCTTTGCTCTTGTCTTTAGGACGCTGCCCTGTGAGCCACTCGCCCAGCTACTTTGCACAGCAAGACATCACCTTGTAGCTGTTCTTGAGCGGTGCACTGGCATCCAGGCCAGTAGTGTGGTTGCCTCACCCCCAGCTCCTCCTACAAGTTCTAGAAGGCCTCTCTCTGGTTCAGCTCTTGGCAGCTCAGTAAAGATAAGACCTGCCCACAGCCCTGGGGGTGGGCAGAGACTGGGGGTTTAGAGGAGCCAGAGGTCACCTCCAACTGCCATTTAGCTCTTAGTGGGCTCTTCAGCTGGATCTAGAAACCAGATTGACAGCAGGCAGATTAATAAGAATAGCATACCAATTGTATTGGTTTTACATATACATGGGGATCTTCTGCAAGAGAGCGAAATGCAAAGAAGTGACCCAAACAAGACGCTTTTGTACTTTTTAGACAAAGAATGATAAATTTGAAAAGAAATGACAGGGCAAAGAAAATCTGGCTAGGACAGTAAATTTTCTAGTGGAGTCCCTAGGACATGTACAGGTGGTGTAAAGCAGTGGAAGATGAGGGCTACTCCATTACGTATGTTTACTCAGGCCCACTGCAGCCTCCAGTGCCCAGCCTCTGGTGACAAGGGCCGTTTTCTCGCCCTGGTGCAGAGAGGGGACCCCTTCCAGAGGCATCTCTATCACTGGCTGCATGTAGGAAGCAACAGGTCAGCTCACCCTTTCTGAAACTATAGTTTCTCCAATGTTTCAACATGATATAGTCAGTATAATCAGGCATATGTGAGGATGGCCTGTCCTTCACTCTTTCAGAGGCATGGAATAATATACTTTTTTTTTTTTTTTTTTTGAGACAGAGTCTTGCTCTATTGCCCAGGCTGGAGTGCAGTGGTGTGATCTTGGCTCACTGCAACCTCTGCCTCCTGGGTTCAAGCGATTCTCCTGCCTCAGCCTCCCGAGTAGCTAGGATTACAGGCATGCGCCACCACCCCCGGCTAATTTTTGTATTTTTCGTGGAGATGGGATTTCACCATGTTGGCCAGGCTGGTCTCAAACTCCTGACCTCAAGTGATCCACCTGCCTCAGCCTCCCAAAGTGCTAGGATTTCAGGCGTGAGGCACCACACCAATACACTTCTCAAACTAGGGGGGCTTGTACCCACTGTCACACGGGCCCCATGCTTGTGTAATGTTCTGCTGTCAGCACCCGGAGACTCTGAATCATTTTAAACAAGGGGCCCTTTGTCATTTTGCCCGGGGTCTCACAGCTTACACAGTGGGTTCCACTGACTTGAGCCGTCCTCATCCTTAGAGACCTTCACCTTTTAGACCTCAGAGCTTTGCTGCCTTTACACAAAGACACCTTGTGGTGAAAACCCCCAGGCCCAGTTGCAATTTCCTGGCTTCCTCACCTTGATGGCACAGACCAGGGGCAGATTCTGGAGTCCTGGCAGCTCAACTGGGAACGGGGATTTGGCTCCAGGAAGTGTTCATTATTTATGAACCTCCAAATCCTAAATCCATCAGTGGCCGTGTGTGGCCACAGTGGGGCAGGCTGGCCGGCAGCCCAGCTGCTCCTGGAATGAGCTTAGAGTCACCCCTCCCGGTGGAGGCAGAAGCTCGCTGGGCCCCCAGCGCGGCTCTACACCCCTCCTCCAGGTGGCTTGGGTGAGAGCCTCTGTCCCGTGAAGTAACTGCCAAAAACTGCCAGATCCCCTGGAGCCATCGTCCGACCCGATGGATACCCACCCGCTCCACCCAGCCCAGCTGCTCCGTTCACCTTTTTAACCCTGAGAATGTGCTCAGAAGGTTCCAGCACTGCAGTCCTCATGCAGGAAGATGAGCTGCCACTGGGCATCTCCATCCAGATGCCACTGCCCTGGGATGGGCCCCACCTGGGTCAGGTGCCCAGGGACCCAGCTGCCCCCACCACTTCTGTGTGCTGGTCACTTGTGCATGTGGTCACAAGGTGCCTCGCCCTCCATGTCTCTGAAAGAGCCCATCACTCCTTCGCGATGGTGTGCTGAGATGGCAAGAATCCGTCTTTTATAGAAACTGTCTCTGGGCCGAAGGCCGTGGGTCATGCCTGTAATCCCAGCACTTTCAGAGGCTGAGAAGGGTAGATCACCTGAGCTCAGGAGTTCAAGACCAGCCTGGGCAACATGATGAAACCTCATCTCTACCAAAAATACAAAAAAATTAGCCAGGTGTGATGGCACATGCCTGTGGTCCCAGCTACTCAGGAGGCTGAGGTGGGTGTATCGCTTGAGCCTGGGAGGCGGAGGTTGCAGTGAACCAAGATTGCACCACTGCATTCCAACCTGGGTGACGGAGTGAGACCCTGTCAAAAAAAAAAAAAAAAAAAAAAAAAAAAAAAGGAAGTAAGAGGGAGGGAAGGAGAGAAGGAGGGATCTCTTATTGACTACCAGGGTCCTGCAGATCTGTGCACAGATTAACTGTGCACAGATTAACTGTGCCTGTTAACTTCTGGAGCACTCTGTGTGTCGGAGAGGGACTGATCCCAGAGCAGGAACCTGGGGGAAAGGTTACTTTTCCTCGGAGAGAGGAGGCCCATGCTCCAGTTGATTCTCAGAGAACCGAAATGGGTGTCACTTTCATCATCACTGTGGAGCTTTTTATTTGTAAACGGTTACAACTTCTCAAGGTGCCCAAGCCCTTTCCCAGAGCCATCCATTGGATAAACAGGGCCAGAATTGCATCTGAGGACCCGTTTTAGAGAGAAGGCCTCTGGGCCTAAGTAACTTCCCAGCCATCACATGGTGACCCCGGCTCATTGGCCGCTCCAGGCACAGTGGCTTCTGTCCAGGTGGGCATTTTCAGGCCAGCTGGGGGCCTCAGCGTTAACACAGCTGGACAGCTGGCCTCTACAGTGCTGGGCACAGAAAGTTCCCACCCAGGCGGATGAGCAGAGGCATGAGGACCACAGGCCCATGGCCATGACACCAGTCACCCTCAAGGGCCTTCCCAAGTCTGCTGTGTATACAAGATTCCTACTATCAGAGACCAGGCTGGTCTGGTGGTGCTGATTCCCAGGAGGACACCAGAGGCAAAGAGCAGGAGACACAGCTGAGCTCCAAGTCACACATCAAGTGGGCGGCAGCAGAGACTAGAACTTTCTCCCCTAGACCAGAGCTTTATCTGACCCACATACTCAGCTGAGAAGGGTATTCATCTTCCCCTCAGCTGCTTTGCGAGCAGAATCAGAGGGAGCCAGAGGGCCCAGGTCACACTGTCCGTGGGCCACTGGGAAGGTACATGCTCAACACAAGGTTACGTAAGGCCTTCCTCCATGGCCCAGGGATAGGGTAGGAGATGGCAGAGGAAGATGATGGATGCCCACCCCCTTCAGCCTCCAGCACCTGCAGGACCCAGGGTGTGCTGGCTGGTGCCTCTCTCACAAACACATGCAGCCACAGACCTCATTGAGTAGCAGATGAAAGATACCCATGCACACCCACACACCTACACACGTGCAAATGTGCACATACGTGCATGCCTGCACACACACATGCCTGCACATGCCCACATAGAACACACATGCCTACACATGCCCACATAGAACACACACACATGCCTACACATGCCCACATAGAACACACGCACATGTGTGCTTATGCACATACTACACACATGCTGCACATGCTTCACTTGTGCTCAGCACACGTACACCCTCACATTTACACATGTGTACATGTGCATGCACGCACATGCCATTTCATGTGCTCTCGCGGAAGGCTCAGAGAGCCCCCCCGCCCCACCCCCTGCCGTGTGCACCAGGTATGCATCACGTCCGTTGAGCACAAGCTCAGGTCACCCTGCAGCTCCAGCGTTGTTCAGGGACATGCTCTGTCCTTGAGCTCTGGCACAGATAGAAAACCCCAGTGGCGACCTGACCTATTTGTTGTTCCTGAAGCTCCTGGCATTTCTCCTGGATCCTCCTAGAAGGAGTCTGTGTGCCAGGGTGACCGCATCATTTATCATCCAAACGAGGACATGTCTGCGAGCAAAGGAGGGCAGTGGGTACCGTCCCTGGGGCCGCCGCGTGAAGCAGGGCTGCCCTACTTACTGCCAGGAGCACAGGCCCTGATGATGGGCTGCACTTGCTCCGCTGAAGGAGACCGGAACTGGAACTTCTCAGGCGAGTCATTCACTCAACCAGCCACCCACCCATTCATTCACCCCGCCACCCTCTTACTAGAACAAGTAGGATGCCAGGCCCTGCATTCCAGGGAATAAAGCCTCTCAGTGAATTACACCTGGGGAAGAGCGATGGCCTAGCGTGGACAGACCCCGACGAGGCAGACCCAAGATGTGGATGTGAGACCAAAGCCTGGGAAGCTTCGGCCACCTGTGCAGACACCTTTGGGGAAAGCTGGAGACACCTGCCTTCCCCACCCGCCTGGAGTGGGTCTCTGGACCTGACACCGCCACTGGTGCCCACCTGGCCCCTCTTCCCATGTGCAGGGTGGGAACCTTGGAAGCCAGGAGCCAGAGCTGAGGCCTGAGCAGCCAAGTCCTTGGCCTCACCCTCACACCCCTGCAGCCACAACTGCCCGCCTCCTCCCTGCATCTCCAGGCTCCCCATGGCCTGAGGCTTCCCCCAGCTTTGTTTCTCCTGATGAGGGAAACCTGCCTGGAAAACCTCCTGCAAATGGCTACTCCCTTCCTTTGCAAGTTAAATAACTCAGGGGTGCAGGCTGTGGTGTGTGCCCCACAGACTCCTGAGATGCCAAAGTGGTTAGAGACGGCCCCTCCTTCCGGCCCTCACTCCTGCAGGCACCCAGCTCTCTCTGCTGACAACAAGCTTCCCCACAGGGCCAGGCCACCTCCCCACTGTGCCGCCACTCCAAGGGCCTTCCCTGAACTGCCTCCGGGTCACATTCCTCACCTCATCCTTCTCTTGGTGTGGTGACACTCTTGTGGCCAGAATTACTTGGCTGATTTGGGGAGCTCTATTCTTGCCTATCTCTCAGGTGATGCTGGGGACTTTATCCTCCCTGTCCACGACTTCCTCCATCACTACTTCACTGTCTGGTGCAGAGGCCTGCTCAGTAAATAGCCACTGGCAGAACTACCCTGTCCATCAGACATGGCCTCTGCCCCAGTAGACAGGCAGGGAGGGAGCTCACATCTACACTGCATGCTGCATCGTCTCTTTGATGCCACTCCTGGCCCCGGGATGTGCAGCTGTCGCCACTTTACAGAGAAGGAAACAGGCTCCAAGAAGTTCAGCAACATCCTCAGCACCCCCACCCCAGCTAGAAAGTGGCCAGCTTGGATCTAAAGGGGGTCTGGGTGTTGTTTCTAGCACCCTGCCCCGCCTTTCTGCACGGATCCCTGCAGAGTCAGGCAGGGGAGACCCAGAGGACCCCTGGTGGTAATCTGAGTGCAAGAAGCAGAGGGAAAGGGAGCACTGGCATATCTGAGCCCCAGCAGACCATTCTGGAAGGTTTTTGTGTTTTGATTCAGGCGAAATTGACATTAACCATTTTAAAGTACAAAATCCTGTGGCATTTAGATACTCCTGGAGTTGTGAATTGTCACTTTTTAATTTGAGGACATTTCCATCACCCCAAAAAGAAACCCTATATTCATTAGCCGTCACTCCTCATGCCCCCCCCCGACCCCTGGCAGCCACTAATCTACTTCTCATCACTGCGGATTCCCTTTCCTGTGCATTTTCTATCAATGAAATCCTCCAGCATGGCCTTTGTGACTGGCATCCTTCACTCAGTGCCATGTTCTCAAGGCTCGTCCACATTGTGGCATTGTGGTGGTACGTCGCTCCTTTTGAAGGCTGAGTAGCGCTTCCTTTTGTGTATGGACCATGTTCATTATGTGCTCATCTGTTGAGGGACACTTGGGTTGCTCCCACCCTTCGGGCTGCATCTGTGAGTGGTGCGGCTGTGAACGTCCATATGTAAGGATATGCTTACCTGTTTTTCCTTCTTTTTCTTTTGGGTGTGCCTACCTGGGAGTGGAATTGGTGGGTCATATGGTAACTCTGTGTTTAACTTTTCGAAAAACCGCCAAACTTTCTTACATTCTGGGATCTTGAGCCCAGAGAATGAGGTCAGTCTGGCTGCTGCCTGGCCCTCTCCTGGGGCTGGGCAGGACCCTGGGCTGGAAGGCAGAGGTGAGGCTCTCCCAGCGGCTTGGCCTAACATCATCTCTACAGCCAGCCTTCAGTTCTAAAGCCCAGCGCCCATGTCCATTTTCACTTCTCTCATCTGTGTCCCCACTCTGCAACTCCTTGGGGCAGGGACCCTGTCTGATGCCTCCCCGTGTCCGTGCCTGGCACACAGTAGGCCTGCCACGCCAGAGCTAGCAGAGTGGACATCACATCTCCCGGACAGCTAGTTATTTTCTAAGGAGCGCTAACCAGCTCAAAACAGATTTAGAATTCCGTGTGGTTAAAAATCACCCGTCTTATGCCGTTTAAAAATTGCTTGTCATTTTGTATGCCAAGAGCTCTTCCAGCAGCCTACTTTTCCAAAATGATCGCTGATTGGAACAAAAACATTGCCACTAAAATTAGAGTGACAAAATGGAGTTGTTATGAAACAAGAGGAAAATCGACAGGTACATTTTAACAAGCGAGGAGCGATCCCTGCCTACCTGTTAGAGCAGCAAGGAGCATTCCGGCCCCGTCTGTTCTGAGGGGCATTGATATCCACGTACAATGCTCTATTGTTTGATTAAACCCCTGATGCGGTTGCTTAGGAGTGGAAACTATTTTAGTGACTTAAACCAGGGCCTGGAGGTGTTTGAGGGAAATGTTCTGTAATTCGAAAGCATCAAATAAGATGCTTTCAAATTAACACAAAAATCCAAATATCCATATCTTGAAAGAAGAGACCCCTTCCTCCCCTCTGACTTCTCCTTCCTCCCAGCCAGATTATCCAAGACGTGCTGCTATTCAGAGTCCCATCAGCCACATGTGACAGAAAAACAACTAAAGAACATGGCTTACATGACACAGAGGCATATTTCTCTGTCATATTAAAGAAGACAGAGGGCGGCAGTCCAGAGCTGATATGAGGGCTTCAAACATACAGGGACCTGGCCTCTGCCTTTCTTGCTGCTCCAACATCCTTAATAGGCTGCCTCGCAGTTCAAGGTGGCTGCTTAGACTCCAGCCATTGTATCTGCGTTCCAATAGAGGAAGAGCGAAAGGTTCAAGAAAACATTCCCTCTTTTAAGGACATGCACATTGTCCACTCTGCTTCCAATTATGGATGATCAGCCATAACATCATCTCAAAGGAGGCTGAGCTGTTGGCTTTATTCCAGATAACCTGCTATGGGTGAGTAAGTTTAGAACTGATGTTAGAGTAGGCAGCTGGCCACGTCTGTCACAGTACCTCCTAGGTAATGGCTTTCTTCCCATTTCCAAGGTGCTCACCCCGTACAGATGTCCTCTACTTCCTCCCAATTTCAGAGCAGTTCAGGATATAAGGTACAAAATGTCATTCAAGAAAAGTGTTGGGAAGCTTTAAGTGAGAAAACAAAACTTATTTCATGTATGGGGAAACTGAAGCCTGAGCTGGGGAGGGACTTGCCCCAGATGCATTTGTGCCCACTTAATGTTACACCAGCCACCCTGGGTCTCTCGCAGGGGATTTCAGAGCCTCATGGGAGTTCTTGCTTCTTGGGAGCTCCTGGATCTCTTTGCTGAGGCTATACCCTGCCATGTTATTAAGGACACTTAGTTACAGATGACAGAAAACAAGCCTATCCTGGCTGAAACCAAACAGAAATTTAACGGCTTTTAAGTTTAGGAATAACAGCTTCAGTCCTGGCTGGATCCAGGTGCTTAGGGAGCCTTAAGAAGCTCTCATTCTCTTTTCTCTGGTGTTGTCTGTATGAACTCCCCCATGCCATGCAGAGGTGGTCACCGGCAGCACCAGGCTAGCATTCTGCTGTTTTAGTAGTCACATAAGAGCAAGACTGCCTCTTTCCCAGTCATTGTAAAAAAAGGTTCAGGATCTAATTTCACTGGACTGATTTGAATCACTGCCCATCCCTGACCCAATCATGCTGGCCAAGGGAGTTGGATGAACCCTTTGACCAGACCTGAATTGCATGCATATCTTTGGAGGCGGCCAGCCGTGCCACTTGGGTCACAAAGACTGGCACACAGACGTGGGCTATAATGTTTCCCCAGGAAACAGGAAATGGATGGAAGGCAGGCCCAACTCCCTCTTCCCTTCCACCTCAGTTCTGCACCTCCCCACTTCTCTCCCCGATCAAAACAGAACTGGTGTAGTCTTCTTCCCTTGGGCTGTTGTTCAGTGGCTTGTCTTTCATTAATGGATTACTTCCCTCCAGGCCTAAGAATCTGTTGGGAGAGGGGCCATATGTAACACCCTCTCTGATTCATCAGTGCCTGCCCTGCATAGAACTTGGCATAAAACAGGTGCTAATAAATATGTGACCAACTGGATGGATGGATGGATGGATGGATGGATGGATGGATGGATGGAAGAGAGAGTGGGAGGCAGGGATAAAGCACAGATGGATGTGTGAGTGGATGGATAGATGTGTGAATGGATGGGTGAGTGGGTAGATGGATGGATGGATGATGGATGGATTGATGCAAGTGTGGATGGATAGATGCACGTGTGGATGCATGAGTGGGTGGGTGGATATGTGAATGGATGCATGGGTGGCTGGGTGGATGGATGGATGGATGGATGGATGGATATGTGGATGCATGGGTAGATGGATCAGTGTGTGGGTAGACAGGTGGATGGATGGGTGGGTGGATGGGTGGGTGAATGGATAGATGAATAGAAGAGAGAGGGGAGGGAGGGATAAAGGATGGATTGATGTGTGAATGGATGGATGGATGATAGATGCATGTGTGGATGTATGGGTGGGTGGATGGATGGGTGGGTGGATGGATGGATGGATGTGTGGGTAGGTATGTGGATGGATGGGTGGGTGAGTGGGTGAATGTATAGATGGATAGAAGAGGGAGGAGGGAGGGATAAAGGATGGATTGATGTGTGAATGGATGCATGGATGTGTGGATGGATGGATGGATGGATGGATGCATGGGTGGGTGAGTGGATAGATGGATGGGTGGATATGTGGATGCATGGGTGGATGGATGGGTGGGTGGGTGGGTGAATGGATAGATGGACAAAAGAGAGAGGGGAAGGAAGGGATAAAGGAAGGCTTGATGTGTGGGTGGGTGGATGGATGGATGGATGGATGGATGGATCGATGGAGATGGATGGATGGATTGGTGGGTATATGGATGACTTAATAATCAGATAGTTTGAGCAATGGAAAACTTTGCTCTATGATTCCCACAGCTCTGATTAAATACATGCAGTTTAATGTGGTATGATTTCATGTCAGCATCTAACTTTCATACATTCCACCCTTTTAAAAAGCGGTTTAATAGTGTGGTTGATGCTGAGTCACATCCACTCACAGTGTGCCCAGAGGCCCAGGACAGCTGAGCCTCTCTCTCGAGTAAGCCTGCAATGGGGCTGTGCTCCCTTGAAGCTTGGGCCTCTCCGTCTCCCTGGGTGTGGTTCTAGGGGTGACACCCTCCTGTCAAATGCATTCTGCCTGCCTGCTCTTTATTGCAGTCAGCTGCAGACCATTATGCATCGGGCATCCATATGGCCCAACAGGCTCAGAGCCAGGCATGCTGCTGTCCAGGTCACAGGGTGCTTTCTGTGGGTGCTGTTGGCCCGAAAGCACATGGCCCTCAGCCCCTTCATGAGGCTGGCCCCAGTAGGCGGCCTTTCACTGACCACTGCGAGCCCAGCCTGGTCCCGAGCAGCTCAGAGCACAGAAGGGCATGGGAGTCATGAGAACATCCAACTTCTGCTACACTTCCCTGCAGAGCCAGGCCCTGATGCTTCACCCACATCCACTCACCCAATCCTCAGGGCAGCACAGTTATCCCGGAGCAGCTCCACCCCTGCCAGCAAACCCTCTGTGCCCCTGTGTCCCCTGCTGTCCCATGGGGATGGGAGTTCCCATCCCATGGCCCTGTCTCAAAGATGGTTATGTACGTGGCTGCTGCACGTGGCAGGTGCTTCATCACTGGTGTTCATTACGATGCATCATTTGGGTTGCATTTGTTGTAACTTAGACCCACCCTCCAAGGCAGGTTGGTTTTCGCTCTATCCTCCACATGAAAAAACTAAGGCTCAGAGAGGTTAAGTGACTTGTTCCAGGTCGCACAGCCAAGGAGTTCCCCTGTCACACCCTGCTCCTTCAGATCAGGCTCTTTGGCAGGGAAAGGGGGTGGTTAGGAAAGAGTTGAGTGGCTGGGAGGGATGTGCCCGGGTGGAATGCAGTGTGGCCGGGCCTCATGGTGGTGTGCAGGTGAGCGTGCTCCCATCACGTGGCCTGGCCACCAGCCATGACTTTGAAAAGCGACAGCATCTCTCCCGCCTCCATTCTGAGCTTCTCTAACAAGGCCACCACCTGTCTGTGCTTCCCTCCTCCTCTGGGCTGAAATAAGGGCACACATTTCAGGTGGCCGCTGTAGAGGGCCAGGTGGCCTTAATGCCCCTCACCTCTTGCCTCTCCAGGTCAGTGTGGCTTACCTGAGAGGACCCAGGGGCACCTGCCCTAAGGTAGACACTAGGCCATCCAGATGGCTCATACTGAGGAAGGAGCTATGACCTCCACTGCTTGTGGGATCGATCTGTGGACCTGGGGCCTGGGGTCTGTGCACCTCTGTACTGGACCGTCAGCCCTGTCATCCAGTGGCTGGGCTTAGACTGGAGGGGCAGCACCCTGGGGTGGTCTCCAAGCACCCGGACACTTGGCACCACAAAAACCCTGGTGGAAGACTCTCACCATGGCCCTCAGACCAGCTGCCCACCAACTCCAGAATACAGACTCAAAAGAGGTGCCCCCACCACTGACATTCCTTCTCATTTCCTCTGCATCCTGCTGGTCTGGGGGGCCCTGGATGCCACTAACCGACAGCCTGGCAGTACCCACCCAGGGAGAACTTCTGTCTCCAGCCAGGACACTTGGGAGGTCTGCGATTAACATGGGCCCCATTTTCCTTCGGCTTAAAAATAAGCTAATTTCAGGCCACGTTTGTAAAACCACAGAATTTTGAGAACTACCGCGTTGGCTTAGGTTTTGCTTTGTTGGAGCTTTGCTCTATTCTGTCTGCTTTAAAGATGAAATATTCATGAGATGAGCATTGGCAGATTGAGGAAAAGAGAGCAGGAGCGAAGTCAGGGGTTCTCTGAATCTCTGGGGCGCTGCAAAAAGAACCCCACGCCCACAGATGCTGATGGAGTAGGCGGGGCCAGGGCAGCAGTCATTGAGAAAAGCCGCTAGGGCTGAGAACCACCTGGGCAGTGTTGCTCCAGCTGGATGCCCCAGACCAGCAGCAGCAGCCGGGAACTTGCTAGGAACGCAGAATCCCAGGCTCCACCCTGGAATCTGAAGTTCTATGCTTTAAAAAGCCCTCCGGGGCAGCTCAGGTTTGGGGATATCTGCACAAGGATGGCTGAGGTCAAGGGCCACTCGTGAAGATCTTGCCACTCAACGTGGCCCATGGAGCACAGCATGGGCATGGTCACCTGGGTGCTTGTTAGGAATGCAGGCTCCCAGGCCCCCAGAACCTACTGAATGAGAGCCTGCCTGCTGGCAAGACCCCCAGAGACTGGAACACACGGCAAAGCCGGGGAAGCCCTGCACCTTGGAGGGTTTCAGAGTCTTCTCCAGAATGTGAGGGGAACACTGGTGCACCCGGGATGAGCCAGAGGACCCGTAGAGGCGCGTCACTCACTGGACACCCTTCACCATCATCATCATCCCACGCAGACATGGTGCCTCGTTCTGTGGGTCTGGGGAAGGCTGATGTCTCAGCTCAGGCTGCTGAAACAAAACACAATCGAGACTGGGGCTCACACACCAGAAATCAATTTTCTCACAGTGCTGGAGAGTGAAAGTCCCAGATCAGGGAGCCTGCCTGGCTCATGGACACCTCCTCACTATGCCCCCGTGTGGCCGAGGGAGAAAAAGACTGGGACTCTCTTATCTCTCCTAGTAAGGGCACAAATCCCATCATAGGGGCCCCACCATCATGACCTTATCTCACCCCAGTCACCTCCCAAAGGCCCCACACCAGATACCATCCTGTTAGAGGTTTGGGTTTCAACATTTGAATTTGTGGGGAGGAGACACCATTCAGTCCACAGCAGATGACTTTGTCTCATTTATCCAGAGACCCAGCACACTGATAGAGGAGGGTCCCACGCTCTCCTCCCAGTGGGGCCTCTCCCACCCAACCTGTAGCCTGGAAAGCCGGCACCTCCACCACTGCCCCTGGGCATTGCAGCTCCCTCAGCACATCCTCCAGGGGACCATCACCTCGCCGCATTGAAGCCCTGCAAACATGGCTCTGGACCCGCCTCCTGCTGGCTCTTCTCATCCTCCAGCCTCTGCCCCACAGGTCACTCCTCCTGGGAGCCTTCCTACACTGACTACCACCCTCCAGGTTAATCCCTTCATTTGCTCCTGGGGTACCTGCAGCCTCAGCAACTGCCTTCAGCTGGAAGCCTCCAGGCCACTGCCTAGGCAGGGACAGGTGTGCAATGCTCAGGGGAGCAGCCACCATGGGGCCTTCCCGAGCCGCTCCCTGTGCTGCACCCTCCCACAGCGCTGTAGGGTAGGGATTCATCGAGTCCCCTCAAGGGTCCTGTCAGGCTGAATGCTGGCCCCACCCATGACCAGTATGTGTCCTAACTTCCAGGTGCTGTGAGTCAGACCTTATTTGGAAAATAAAAGCATCTTTGCAAATGTAGTTAAGGATCTTGAGATGAGATCTTAGATTACGATGGCCTCCAAATCCAATGGCAGGTGACCTTAGAAGAGAGGGGGAACAAACGTGGGGAGCAGAAAGTCACATGTCAGCCTAAGAATTGCACGATTTATAAATTTAGAAGGGAGACTATTATAAAGGGTTACAACCTGCGAGCTGGGAATTGGGCCTCTAGCCAAAACCAGAGGCAGGCGCTTCGAGGAGGAGAGGGTGGAATGGGGCTTTATGCTGAATGCATTGGCTAAGGTTATGGCAGGTTAAGCATACTCAGCAGGTTACAGGAGAAGCTGTGAATATTCACAAAGCAGGTCCTGACATGTGCACTGAGCACACATGCGTGTTACATGCGTCCCATGTTCACCTGGGGTGGAGGCTTCACATTTAAAGGCATTACAGTCAGGCTCTGTATGTCAAAAGGTGAAGCAGGAATGTAAAGCCGCTCAGTGTGCAGCCTCTGTAAACCGGCAGAGCCGGTCTCTCATAGTTCTGGAGGCTGGAAGTCTGAAATCAAGGTGTCTGCGGGGTGGGTTCCTTCTGGAAGCTCCGAGGTAGAATCTGTCCCATGCCTCAGTCTTTGGCCAGTGGTTTCTTATCAAGAGAAAGCTACTGAAATCAGCCTCTTATCCAATCACAGTTATAGTTATGGCTGCTGGCATGGGGTCTGTTATCAGCATCTGGTGGAGCTGCAATGGTTTTAATGTTGTCCATCCCAAGGCCGGGGCTTGCTGGCTGCTAGAGGAAGAGAAAAGCACTATGACAGCCAGAACTCGTTTATTTAAGTGTGGGGTGCATGACTTCACCCTTGCCTCGCACAGTCTTAGGTCTTGCTTACAATCCAGTCTCTTATTGCCACCAGGAGCCCATTCCATCAGTCTCACAATCTCTCCTTTAGTGTTAACGCCGGCCAGTTGTGGCTAAACCTCAACAGGGAGCAGCATAACAAGACGTGCCCAACCTCCTGTCCCATCATGGTTGGAACTCAGTTTTGCTTTTTTGTTTTTTGTTTTTGAGATGGAGTCTTGCTCTGTAGCCCAGGCTGGAGTGCAGTGGTGCGATCTGGGCTCACTGCAACCTCCGCCTCCCGGGTTCTAGCAACTCTGCCTCAGCCTCCCAAGTAGCTGAAATTACAGGCACCTGCCACCATGCCCAGCTAATTTTTGTATTTTTACTAGTGACAGGGTTTGGCCAGGCTGCTCTTCAACTCCTGACCTCAAGTGATTTGCCTGCCTCAGCCTCCCAAAATGCTGGGATTACAGGTGTGAGCCACTGTGCCCGGCCAGAACTCAGTTTTTTTGTTTTGTTTTGTTTTGGTTTGGTTTGGTTTGGTTTTGTGATGGAGTCTTGTTCTGTTGCCCAGGCTGGAGTGGCGTGATCTTGGCTCACTGCAACCTCTGCCTCCCAGGTTCAAGCAGTTCTCTGTCTTGGCCTCCCGAGTAGCTGGGACTACAGGCACACACCACCACGCCTGGCTAATTTTTGTATTTTTAGTGGAGACAGAGTTTCACCATGTTGGCCAGGAAGGTCTTGATCTCTTGACCTCGTGATCCGCCTGCCTCAGCCTCCCAAAGTGCTGGGATTACAGGTGTGAGCCACCGCGCCCGGCCAGAACTCAGTTTTTAAGGCTTCTGTGGTGTCCCCTTGTTCCAGTCAGTCGGGGGCTTAGGATTTTATTTTTAGTTCTCACATGTGAAGATGGAGGCAGAAGTTGGAGGGATACGGCCACAAGCCAGGGACTGCTGAGGGGTGCCAGCAGCCCCAGAGGCTGGGAGAGAGGCTTGGGGCAGATTCTTCCTCAGAGCCTCTGTTAACTGGGGATCCTTGTTCTTAGAGCTCCCAAGATGATGGCGGGCCACTTGCAAGATGGTGGCAAGCCTCTTGTTCCTTGACCTGGGGTTCTTGGCCTCACAGATTCCAAGGGATGGAATCTTGGGCCATGCAGTCAGTGTTACAGCTCTATTCAGCTCGATTAGGACCAACCCCAGGCACTTAGCTGGCGCAGGAACAATGGCGAGCCTCTAGCCCAATTGGGAGTGGCAATGGGCGCCGCCTCGCTGGATCGGAAGTGCAGCGGACACTCTGCCAGATCCGGAGGGGTGGAAGTCAACGGCGGGTCTGGTATGGCGGTGAACAGCAGGGGTGGATGGCGAGCGAAAGCTCACCTCGAGCCGTAACAAACACGGACCAGAAGAGCGTGCAGTTGCAAGATTTAATAGAGTGAAAACAGAGCTCCCATACAACGGGAGGGGACCCAAAGCGGGTAGCCATTGCCGGCTGGAATGCCTGGGTTTACATCCCGATCATTGTCCCTCCCCCGTGCTTTCAGGCGATAGATGATTGGCTATTTCTTTACCTCCTGTTTTTGCCTAATTAGCATTTTAGTGAGCTCTCTTTACTATCTGATTGGTTGGGTGTGAGCTAAGTTGCAAGCCCCGTGTTTAAAGGTGGATGCAGTCACCTTCCCAGCTAGGCTTAGGGATTCTTAGTCGGCCTAGGAAATCCATCTAGTTCTGTCTCTCACCTCCAGAAGGAGCCCATCCTACAGACACCGTGATCTCAGACTTCCAGCCTCCAGAACTGAGAGAATGAACATCTGTCGTCCAGGCCTCCTGGTCTGGGGTCATTTGTTGTAGCAACCCTGGGACATTCATGCAGGCCTATGGGATGGTGTGTCGGGGGACCCCACCCACACATTCTGGGGTCCTCTGGAAGGACTCGCAGGACTCGATATAGAGTCATCCTGTTGTCTAAGGTTTATAACAGTGCCACAGCTTAGGCGGAGTCTGCAGGCATCCATGAGCAGACTGAAGCCCCCTCCCTCTCTCCTTGAGGGGACACAGCACATTCCCCACCCACTAGGAAAAAATGCAGCCACATGTGTGAAATATTTCTCCCTTGGGAATCCTGTCACGTAGGCACCCTCAGCCTGGCACGTGCCACAATTCCCGACTTCTGGAAGGAAAGCTGGGGTTTTGCTTGCATACACCACAGTGTTGGCTCAACACGCCATGGGAGCTGCTGCCGCAGGGCTGGGTGTCCCGGCCTCTCCATGTAGGGGACATTTCAGTTCCCAGATGCCAGCTAGGGGCCAGCCCTGCAGGCAGGACTTTCTCAGGGCAGCAGCCACAGGCCTGCTATGCTCACTCTTATCTGCATGGGTTGATATGGTTGTTATCCCTTTTTACAGATAAGGAAACCGAGGCTAGAAAGTGTAAGCCCCTTGCTCAAGGTCAGCCAGCTCATAAATGGCAAAGCTGGGTGGGATTCAAACCCAGGAGTCCAGCTCCTAACACTGCTATTAACCTTCCTGCTTCCTGTCTCTCCTGCTCAGGGCAGGGGCTCAGTAGATACTTGTCTACTAAAGGGATGCATGGAGGTATAAAAATAAGAATAGTCACGTTTATTAAGCATTTGTTACCTGCCAGCCTTTGACCTTCACACGGCTCCCCTCCATAATCCTTGCCAAACGTCCAATATCATGGAAATTGCTAGTGCTCCATTTTGCAGACGGGGGCGCAAGGACCTGGGGAAGTGGAGTGGTTGGCCCAGGAGGTTTGGAGCCTGGGTCTGAGCCCAGGGTCTGCTCTATGTATCCGGTCTCTTTTGTAACATTCTGTGCTGATCTACATAAGACAAGCTGCAGATCTGTGTAAAGGTGAGCTTAGAGGACACGTTCCCAGAAAGACAAAGCAGCTTACAAAGCAAAATTCCGTATGTCAGAATATGTTCAAGGCTGCGTGGCCACTGAGATGATAGGGGTGTGGGGCTGCCTGGTGCCCCAGAGTGTGCAGCCGAGGCCCTGCCCTCAGCAGCTCCAAGCCTCCCCGTCTTCCCCTGCTAGTGGCAGAAAGCAGGGTCCAGCATGATGCCATGGAACCTGCCTGGACCCCAGAGAGGGCAGCAGGGGTTGTGAGACTAGTTAGAGAGGTAGCCACAGCCCCTGCCCACACAGCTGGAGGGAAGGAGCGTGCAGGCGGCGGTGGATTCAAATGCCTGTTCTGGGAGAGGGTGTGCTCTGTGCCAGGCAGCGTGGGGACTTCACCTGCTAACCTGGGCTCTTCTCTGGTTCACCTCCTGTCTATCCCTAGGCCCAGCACCGTGGCCAGCCCCCAGGATCAGTGAGTGCTCCTGGAACCCTTATTATCCCTGTTTCAGAAAATGTGCCTCTAAGGCTCAGAGAACCCAGGCCAGCATTTGAGTATTTTCAGGTAAAGGATCTTTCCCATCAGAGCCTGGACATTCAGGAAGGGAGCTTTCCCTGGCTGGAGGGTGGAAGAGAGACCTCCAGCCTGGAGTCTGGAAGGTTCTCTGCCTCGCTCTGGGAACCTGCCTCTGGGGGAGCTGGGGATGTCTCCTGCACCTGCTCGCACGGGGGCTGCAGCTGTCACCCTGAACCCGCTGCGGCCAGTGAGGAAACGAGCTCAGAGCAGCAGAGCCATCTCCGCAAGATCACAGAGGCCTTTGGCCCCAGGACGTCAGTGGGGCCTGGGGCTCGGTGAAGCGGCTAAGTCATAGGCTTGGCTTTCTGCACAGGCACAGCTGGGAGGGCTGGGTATTCAAGAGCTGGGCAACGGAAAGCCATCCTGTAAGATGGAAATAAACTTGTATTTCCAACAATCGGAGGGTGATGCAAAAGTGGCCCTACGATGGCCCCAGCACTGGGAGGCCCCTCCGGAAGCCGCGGCGTTCCAGGAATCTGCTGGCGCGGTGTCTTCCCT
This sequence comes from Pan paniscus, assembly GCF_029289425.2. Lineage (NCBI taxonomy): Eukaryota > Metazoa > Chordata > Mammalia > Primates > Hominidae > Pan > Pan paniscus. The sequence goes on along the minus strand of NC_073258.2, from coordinate 71,731,205 downwards.
CTTGTGGCCTGTCGCTCGCCTGGTAGGAGCGGACTCACTGACTGGCGTCCCTGCTTGTGGCCACTAGATGGCAGCCGCGGGGTGCGGAGCCGAGGGCGGCCTCCAGGAGTGAGTCCCTTCCGCACAAGAAAGGCCGGTTGCCAGGAGAACCTGCCGGGCCTTGTCCCCAGAATCTCCGCTGTGGTCCCACTGCCACCACTGCAGGCCAGGGCCGGGGCTGGGGACGTGCCTGGAAAGCCACTGGCTCTGCCCGGGTGCCCACAGGGCACCAGAGAGGCCAAGAGGTTGGACGCTCACAGGGCAGGGATGGGATGAGGGGCCGGGGTGCACCCCTGCACACAGTTTCTGCAGGAAGCCCCTGGAGGGTGGACACCCACAGGAAGAAGGCTGCCTGCGCGCTGGGCGCAGTGGCTCACACCTGTAATCCCAGCGCTTTGGGAGGCCGAGGCGGGTGGATCACCTGAGGTCAGGAGTTCGAGACCAGCCTGGCCAACATGGTGAAACCCTGTCTCTACTACAAATACAAAAATTAGCTGAGTGTGGTGGTGGCCACCTGTAATCCCAGCTACTTGGGAGGCCAAGTCAGGAGAATCACTTGAACCTGGGAAGCAGAGGTTGCAGTGAGCCGAGGTCACACCACTGCACTCCAGCCTGGGCAACAGAGCAAGACTTCATCTCAGAAAAAAAAAAAAAAAAAGATTATGAACAGGGTTTTCATACATAGGAATTGTGCAGGACATTTCAAAGTACTTCTGGGATCTTGCTTTTACTAGTATCGTTACTTATTATTTTGTAATCATAGCCGTTATTATTGCTGTATTAGTATCTTCTTAGGGACCCAGGTGCCTCCCTGTAATCGATGTCTCTCTGCATCTGGGGCCGTGTTAAATCTAGATATTTGAAGCAGCACTTCCCAGCTCTTCGGTTTTGTCAGCATTTCTTGGAAACGTGCTGTCTGGAAGGTGTTCAGCATTGCCCAGACACCTGGACTTTTCATCCTTGTCCTCCCTCTCCTGCCACTGAGGCCCCGCCACTAACTCTTATGGGTCCATGGTATTCAAGTAATGTCAGAGACCATGGGGGCCAGAAAGCTCTTTATTTCCACCTCCTCCTACCGCTGCCTTTGCCAGGCTACTCAGAACCCAAATGTGGAAGGCATGGGCCACAGGTTCCAGGCTGGGCTCTGCTTGAGCTCACCGGAGGGAGGCTGTCACCTATGTAGAATTTCCTCAAAGGCTTTTTCTGCACCAGTTGCTATGATTATCTGTTTTTCTTCATTAGTTTGTTTATATGGTGGCTTACATCAATAAATTTTTCAAATATTGAACCAGGCTTGCACTCCCAGGATAAAGCACACTTGCTCGTGATTCCCTTTCTACTAATATATGTCTGGATTTGACTTCCTAATATTTTAAGGATCTGTGTCTATGTTCCTGAGGGATGTTGGTGTATTGATGTCTTATGCTGTCTTTGTCTGGTTTGTGTATCAGAATAATGCTGCCCTTATAAATTAATTTGGGAAGCGTTCTCTCCACTTCTCTTTTCTGGGAGGAATTGTGTAGAGTTGGTGTTGCTGCTTCTTGAAATGATTGGCAAAATTCACCAGCGAAACCACTGGAGTCAAGAAGTCTTTTTCAGATGCTTTTTAAACTACACAATTGCCAGGCGTAGTGGCTCACGCCTGTAATCCCAGCACTTTGGGAGGCCGAGGTGGGTGGATCACTTGAGGTCAGGAGTTCAAGACAAGCCTAGCCAACATGGTGAAACCCCATCTCTACTAATAATACAAAAATTAGCCAGGCATGGTGGTGCACGCCTGTAATCTTAGCTGCTGAAGAGGCTGAGGCAGGAGACTCACTTGAACCCAGGAGGCAGAGTTTGGAGTGAGCTGAGATTGCACCACTGCACTCCAGCCTGGGTGACTGAGTGAGACTCTGTCTCAAACACACACACACACACACACACACACACACACACACACAATTAATATCTTTAATAGATGTAAGACAATTTATCTCCTTCCTAGGTGAGTTCTGGAAGTTTGCAACTTTTAGAGAATTAGTTTATTTTACCTAAATTGTCAAATTTATCTTAGACTTGGTCACAGTATTCCCTCATTATCTGTTTAAAGTCAGCCCTGTAGTGATATCATCTCTTTTAGTAATTTGTGTCTTCTCTCTTTATTTCTTTGTCAGTCTTACTAAAATTTTATCAATTTTATTGATCTTTTGAAAGAACTACCTTTGAACTTCATTAAGTTTTCTCCTTTCTCCCTGTGCTTTTAGCTTATTGATTGCTGTCCTTATTTTGTTATTTGCTTCCTTCTCCATGCTTTGAGTTGATCTTGTTCTTTTTCTATTTTTTTGACTCAGGCTGTGGTCTATCTTGGCGAATATTCTATGGACATTGAAAAGAATGTATATTATGCTCGTTATTGTTGAGTGCGGTGCTCTTTAAATGTCAATTCGGTCCTTTTGATGGTATTTTTAAGTGTTTATAGCCTTGCTGACTTGTCCTCTGTTGTTGATTGCTGAGAGCGTAGGAATGTGGAAATTTTCCAGTATCATCGTGTGGCTGTCCATTTTGTTTTTTTTGTTTGTTTTTTGTTTTTTTTACAGTTCTGTTGTTTTCTGCCTCATGTTTGTTTTGTTGTTTGTTTGTTTGTTTTGTTTTGTTTTGAGACAGAATCTCACTCTGTTACCCAGGCTGGAGTGCAGTGGCATGATCTTGGCTCACTGCAACCTCCATCTCCTGGGTTCAAGCGATTCTCCTGCCTCAGCCTCTCAAGTAGCTGGGATTACAGGTACCTGCCACCACACCCAGCTAATTTTATATTTTTAGTATAGACAGGGTTTCACCATGTTAGCCAGGCTGGTCTCAAACTCCTGACCTCAGGTGATCTGCCTGCCTCGGCCCCGCAAGGTACTGAGATTACAAGCGTGAGCCACTGCACCTGGCCTGCTTCGTGTATTTTGAAGTTCCAATGTTAGGTTGTAGGTTTATGCTGGCATTAGGTATTATTATACTTAGGTTATTCACGACTGGCGTGTCTTCTTGGTGAATTGATTTTTTTTTGTTGTTGTTGTTTTTGTTTTGAGACGGAGTCTCGCTCTGTCACCCAGGCTGAAGTGCAGTGGCGTGATTTCAGCTCACTGCAAGCTCCTCCTCCCGGGTTCACGCCATTCTCCTGCCTCAGCCTCCCGAGTAGCTGGGACTACAGGCGCCCGCCACTTCGCCTGACTAACTTTTTGTATTTTTAGTAGAGACGGGGTTTCACCGTGGTCTTGATCTCCTGACCTCGTGATCCGTCCGCCTCGGCCTCCCAGTGTTGGGATTACAGGCGTGAGCCACCGCGCCCGGCCGAATTGATTTTTTTAAATCATTATTCAATGTTCCTATTTATCCCTGGCAATTTTCCTTGCACTTGAGACTACTTTGATATTAATATAGCCACTCTGGCTTTCTTCTTATTAGTGTGTGTATGTCTTTTTCTATCCCTTTGTTTTTAACCTCCCTATGTTGTTATATGTAAATTTGAGTCCTTATAGACTGCATGTCATTGGTTAGTTTTCTGAAAGTCCATCTGATTGGGAGGCCAAGGGGGGAGGGATTGCTTGAGGCCAGGAGTTCAAAACCAGCCTGGATAAGAAAGTGAGATCACATCTCTACAAAAAAATAATGAAGAAGTCAAATTTTTAAATAAAAAAATAAAACTCCATCTGGTGATCTATTTTATTTGATGTGTTTAGAGCATTTAAATTTAATGTTATTATTAATGTGTTAGTATTTATATCTACCATTTTATTTCTTATTTTCTATTTGTTTCCTTTGCATGTTATTCTCTATTTTTCTTTCCCGATAATTTTTGGATTATTATTTGACTTGTTACTTTTCCATTTTAATTTAATTTTGGAGGCTTTAAAACAATTATATAGCTTTTTTTTTGATTAAAGCAATTAGTCTGTGATTTCAATACACATATGTAGCTTTTCCCAGTTTACTTAATGCTTTACCACTGCAAGTAGAACATGGAAACCTTACCACCATATAGATCGCTTTATTCTCTCCCTTTTTTGGTGTAGCTATCACGTGTATTAAACCCACATATATTGAAACTACTATCATAAAATATAATAATTTTTACTTCAACCATCGTATTTTCAAGAATGTAAGAAGTGAAGTATAGTCTATTAAAAGATATTGACCATTTTGTCTGTACTTCTTTATTCCTGACTTTCAAAGGCTCTCTCTGGTATCATATCCATTCCATTCCAAGCATTATCTTTGGCATTCCTCTTAAAGTTGACCTGCTGGCCACACATGTTCTTGGTTTTGCTTCATCTAAAAATGTCTTGATTTAACCTTTATTCCTGAAGGATATTTTCACTGGGTATAGAATCCTGCATTTGCAGTATTTTAAAAATACTGTTCCACTTCCTTCTGACCTCCATAGTTCTGATGAGGAATCTGCAGTAATTCCTGTGGTTTTTCTTCTGTATGAAATATGTCATTTTTCTCTAGCTGCTTTCAGTATATATTTTTTCGTTTTTAGTCTTCAGCAATTTGATTTGGACGTGTCTGGGAATGGATTTTTTGAGCTAATCCTGTTTAGGATGCATTGAGCTTCTTGAATCTGTAAGTTTATGTGCTTTTCTCTCTTGTTCAGATTGGATAATTTCTATGGATCTGTCTTCAAGGTCACTATTTTTTTCCTCTGTCTTCTATATTCTGCTTTTGACACATCTAGTAATTTTTTTTCATTTGTATTGTTTCCGTTGAGAGTTGGCATATTTCTAGTTCTTGGTATGCCAAGTAAATGAAACCTGTATCATGGACGTTTGGAATATTTTGTTAAGATACTCTGGGTCTTGTTTAAACCCGATGGAATAGGTTGACTTGAGCACTTGGTTGAGATCAAGCCCTAAATTCCTTTTATAGAATATGCATGGTTTCCAACGTCAAATGAGCTTCTAACCCCTTGGCTTGCGATTGAGATTTGTCCCACGTATGCACAGACACTCGCCAAGCTTGGAGATGGTGGTGGTTTTTATCTCTTAGTTCTTTTCTGAATATCATTGATATGCTGTTCGAGGTCAGATCCACCTGTGCACAACTTGGAGCTGAGCCTAGAAGTTCACACACCACTTCACACGATCCCTGTTCTGCTCCCTCCTCACTACAGTCTCCCTGACATTTTCCGTGTCCATGGAGACCCCTTTATCAGGCTTCTGGATGAAAAACTGGGACCTTAATTAATTTCCCTGCTTTGCCATAAACTTACTGCAAATGGATCTTCATCCATGGTCAAATGGCAGAAAAAGAGAGAGAGAGGCCAAAAGCAATGGGGATTCCTCCACGTGTGTGGACCACAGCTCCTCTGGCCAGAAAGAAGGATCCCCTCCTCCAGAGTTTTAGGTGCCTGCCCAACCTCCGCCACCACAGGATTGCTTGAGGCTGTGGGTGGGAGAAAAGGCAATAAAGAATGAAAGGGAAGATCTCCCATGTGCTCTGAACCTTGGGGCTCCCTTTTCTTGAAGCTCTTTTTATCCACACTTGTTATACACATGTGGCTTTCAGGCTACCTTTGAGTCCCAGCCAGGTGACAGCCCAAGGGAAAAAATGGGAAACTCACAGCTTCTTTAGTGGTACTTGGAAATCTGCCTTTCTTCTCCAATTGCCTGCTACTCTTTATTTTTCAGAGTCCATAAATAACAGCATCTGCCCAGGTTTGCTAGCTGCGTTAACTAGGGAAACAGAGTGTGGTGTGTGTACTCCATCTTTCCTGGAACTAGAAGTACTTGCTGAGTTTCTTGAATCTGTGCATTCGTTTCTTTCATCAAATTTGAGAAGTTTGTTTATTATTTCTTAAAATACTTTTTTCTGCCTCGTTCTCTGTGACTGTGATTATGCAATCCTTAGATTTTTTGTAATACTGTCCTTTGGAACCCTGACATTGTCTATTTTTTTTTCAGTCTTTTTTTCTTTCTTCTTCAGATTAGACAAATGTCATTGATTTGTCAAGTTCCCTGAGTCTTGTCTTCGTCACTTTTATCCTACTAAGGCTGTCCATTGAATTGTTTCAGATATTGTGTTTTTCAACTTTAACATTTTCATTTGGTTCCTTTTTATGAAAATGTTCACCACATTTACCTTTCCTTGTTGAAATAGTTACAATAGTGGCATTAAACTCATTGCCTCCTAGTTCCAGCATCTGCATCATCTCAAGCCTGCTATCTCTTGTCTTTTCTCTTGAGAATGGGGTCATATTTTCCCAGGAATTTTGGATTGTTTGCTTGATATTGTGAGTATTATGTTGTGTAGATTGTGGGTTGTGTTATATTCCTCTGGAGGATGTTTATGATTTGTTTGAGCTGACAGCTACTATGATTAGACTCAAACTGGAATCTCCATCTTGCCTTCAGTGGTTAAAGTCTCAGATCACTCATTTAAGCTTTTGCTCCACTCCTTTGTGCCTGTCCTATACATGCGTGCTTTGGGGTCAGCCTGGGGCTTTTGCAGTGCACACCCAGAACTGGGGACTCCCTTCCTCTGGCTCTTCTCCCTCCAGGGCTCTCCTCTCACTCCCCAGTTCCCCTACAGTTGCCTGCACTTCTTCCCCTGAATCCTTCAGCCTGAAAGATGTCAGCTGTACTGGGGTTTTAGTCGCCTGTGCCACGTGGTTGTGTGTCTGCAGCAGGTCCTCCGGACAAAGCCCCCATGAAATGCAAACTAACACCTGAGCCCATCTGACTGCTCTTATTTACTCTTCAGAACCCTCAGGTCACTGTGTGTGTGTGATGGGGGGATTCGTTATTGTTTCTGTTGTGTAGTGTTCTGATTGCTGTCAGTGGAGGGTTGTTCTACAGTGTCCTAAGGGCAGCACTCTCCAGTGCTGGCTTTTAATTTGGAACTTTTCCAAGAGCTTTTCTCCACTTCACCGTTAAGCAGCAGGGCTGGTGGGAGGGGGTTGCCAGCTTATTCTGCACTAGTGGTCTTCACATTCACGGTCACTCCATCTGTGTAGGTATGAGCATTTCACATGGAGATGCAGACGGTTGTGTTGTAAACAATGTCCTTCTTCTAGTTTGTCTGCACCTTAACAGTTAGAAGGAATTATATTGGGGGTGGGTATACTGAAAGTTTCTAGTATCTGTGAATTTTATTTCCTGGCAATATCGGGGTGGCATTAGAAAATATTTATTTTAAAGGTGGACTGTTGGATCTGAGGTCATTAGGAGCTGATGGGTTAGGTGCTGATGGGGCCCCCTTTGGGCACTGGCCCTCCCTGATTCTAGGGAGTGTCTTTTCCTGCCCTCCTGCCAGCAGTCCCTCCAGGGAGCACCAGGCATTAGCCAGGCACCCACCATGGTTGTGGGGGTGGGCAGGGGATGGTCCCTTTTTCTGGTTAGTGGATGTTCACCCTTGACTTCCTCACTCTTGCCAAAAGGACCTTGTGCCCCAGGGATTCCATCCATGGGGGACCTGCGGCACTGGTGGCTTTCAGAACAGCGTGTCTCTTGGTGATTTATGTCTGGGCGAGGCCTCCTCAGTGCAGGGTTTGTCTGTGGTGGGTATCCTGGGAGCAGCTCAGAATTCCTGGGAACAGGAAGAGCCTCCAGGCAGTGTGGTGCAGTGGGCTGAGAAATGAACTGGGAGTCAAGACCCAGGGTCCTTCTCTGCTGTGTGATCTCAGACAAGTCATGTGACTTCTTTAGTTTTCCTGACTAGGAGGTGTACAGAGTGGACAAGATAACCCCCGTTTCAGCTCCACTGTTCCATATAGCAGTGCAGTCTCCTGCCTCCTTCCCTCTCCTCTTTTTTCGTCTATTATTTATTATTGTCCATGTACACACACACATTCACATATGTGCACATACACGTATGCTCATGTGTGTGCTATATGTACATCATGTGTGCATGTGTGCACACACAAACACTGCACATACATGCACCGTGCAGCACGCATGCACACGTGGACACTCACAAACATGCACACTGCACATACATGTACCATGTGGCATACATGCACACACATGCCTGTTCACACATATGCACACTATACATATGTGCAGCATGCATGCACACACACATACATACTCATGTGCACACACATGCTGTTGTCTCTGCTATTCAGCATGGAATTGGCACCTGGGGATATGGAGGGAGGGCCAGGTCAGCCCCACCCAAACAGTGCTATCTCCAACGCAAGCCCGGTGGCCACCAGCAGTGCCAGGTCTAAAGGCTGCCCTGGAAACAGGCTTCCAAATCGCAACACTGGTCTGTAAGCCAATCTTCAGTTACTCAGCTGTCCTTCCAGGATGTGACAAGGAAACCCGGCCCCCATGGCTCCTGGCCTGGGGTGATTAGGAGCCTGAGAATGTCAGGCCATGAAAGGACTTTTCCACCAGCAGAAAACAGGACTGTGTTCTCCGGGTAGCCAGCTGGTAACTGCCCGGGTCCCTCCCATCCCTGCTGCCCAGGGCTAGTTCTGGAGAGCAGGGCAATCCTAAGCATGGCACCGAGCCCCACCTCCCCGCCTGCCACCTCCCTGTGCACTTGCTGCAAACTCTGCCACCGGTTTCCACTTCAGGGTGGTGTACCCCACCCAGCCCTTCAGTCTCCTACCTCTGTGAACCCAAGCGGAGTCTTACCACCTTGGGCTTGTCCCCATGCAGCCCAGTCCCCAGTCACTCGTGGGGACCATGGATGAGCCAGGGGAAGAGACTGAGCAGGGAGTGCAGGGGTGGAGGGAGGGGAGTGCAGGGGTAGGGGGGTGCAGGGATGGAGGGAGGGGAGTGCAGGGGTAGGGGGGTGCAGGGATGGAGGGAGGGGAGTGCTGGGGTGGAGGGAGGGGAGTGCAGGGGTAGGGGGGTGCAAGGGTAAAAGGGAGTACAGCGGTGGAGGGAAGCAGACAAGCCACCCTCATCCCCAGGGGCTGTGGCAGAGAGATCTGGAGAGCCCAGATCTGAGGCTGGGATGGGAAGGGTAGGGCAGAGCCCTCCCCCCAGTGTGGGGGCAGCGGGGCATAGAGGAGCTGAGGTGGGAGGTCGTGTGACATGCCTGGGGACACAGAAGAGTCACCCAAGGCCACCTGCAAGTGCTGATGACCAAAGGGGAGCAACAAGATGGAGGGTAGGGACCAGACCCAGAGGCTCCCATCGGCCCCTCCTAGGGGTGACCCTGAAAGCAGCGGGCAGACGGGGGCTGTGAGCACGGGGCACCCTGCATCCCCCACCCTGGAGGGAGGCCCAGCCTTCCCGTCCTGGAGAAGCGGGAGAGTGGTGGGAGAGGAGATGCGTGCTGTGAGCACGGGGCACCCCGCATCCCCCGCCCTGAAGGGAGGCCCAGCCTTCCCTGTCCTGGAGAGGCGGGAGAGTGTGGTGGGAGAGGAGATGGGGGCTGTGAGCAGGGGGCAGCCCGCATCCCCCACCCTGAAGGGAGGCCCAGCCTTCCCTGTCCTGGAGAGGCGGGAGAGTGTGGTGGGAGAGGAGATGGGGGCTGTGAGCACGGGGCAGCCTGCATCCCCCACCCTGAAGGGAGGCCCAGCCTTCCCTGTCCTGGAGAGGCGGGAGAGTGTGGTGGGAGAGGCTGCTTCTGTGCTACAAGTGTGGCTGGGCACGCTACCCAGCCCTGGGCTCTGCCCCCAGATCTGCTGGGTGAGTTCACAGCCTCCTGGACCGTGTCAGAGTCACCTTTGAAGCATGGGTGTGAGATTCTGACCCAGCAGGTCCTCAGCCCTGTCTCGGGTCAGCACCTGTGTGATTTTCCCTTCAGTAACTCCCATGAAAGCCCCCAGGCCCCGGGTTGGCTGGAAGCTGGAGAGGAGGGTGCAGCACGCATGTGCTCAGCTGCCTTCTTTTCCGTAAATGCGCCCAAATGGTTTCACATCCGAGGCCTTTTTTGACAACCGTGAAGGACACGGATGAAGGAATAACACTCGCTCGAGGTCTCAGGTGTGGCGGATCAGGGCATGAGGCCACCTTTTGAGCCTCAGTTGCATTTGCATCCTCAGCAATGCGTTTCCCACCAAGGCTCTGCAACTTCCAAGGCGGCGGGTGACCTAGGGACAGCTCAGGTGAGGCAGGGAGTGGGATGGCTCACAGAAGTAGGAGGCAGACCCTGGGCCAGGTGGGGGCCAGGCCAGCTCCAAGCAGCTCTACCCATCCAAGCTTACTCTACACGAGACCCACGTTCCCAGGAGAGGATTGGGGCTCTCTGAGTTCCAGGCTTACCTCAGGCCTTACCGCAGGGCAGGACACTCCAAGGGTAGTCACCAGAGTGGCAGGACCACTCATAGGGGTGGGACAGAGCCAAGGGACACAGCCAAGACTGTGTTTTCAAGGCAGCAGGAGGAGGGGACGGAGGCCCGGAGGTTTGTTTTGAGGGACTGTGAGCCCCAGGGCTGAGACACGGGTGTTTCAACCCAGGGAGGGTGATAGATGAGAGATGTGGGCACCCAGGGCTGGCATGGAAATACGTGGAGACCACTCAACCGAGAGCAAGCAGAGGCTGGGTATCACGAGCTTGCTGTGGCAACAGCCAGGCCCTGCTACTTACATGAGGCAGAGGCTCAAAGGCAGGCAGTGAGGGAAACGCTTTGTAGCAGAGAAAGGCGGGGCTCACTAGCACTGGGGCCTTCTAAGTCATTGGTCGGGGGAGCAGATTTGGCTTTCTCTGGTTGACCCTGAGTTGGAGGTCGGGTAGAAATTGGGGTGAAAATGACAATCCTTGATGAGGAGTCCTGGCTGCTTGGGGCGGCTTTTTGCTGAGAGGTTTGCTTGGCTTCCTGGTGCTGCCGCAGATGCTGGGTCAGGGCGCCGGTGTCCCCCGTGGTGTCTGTCCTCTTGTGCCTTCACTCTCACTTCAGAGCTGCAGGGTGCAGCTGCCACTGCCTGGGCTGGGGGAAGTGGCTACCTGGACTCAAGCCTTGGTGGGGAGCAAGACAGTGCTTATCGCTCAAGAGGTGGCCTGTGTGCTTGACCAAGCTGAGATCTTGCAGGGGTGCAGCCAAGGGGCCCCTCAGATGCCTGAGGTGGGGTGTGGCCCAGCCGGGGCTCCCACAGCCCAGGGCTATTGGCCCCAAGAAACTTCGTCTGGCTGTGCGATGTCCTAGTGCTTGGAGGAACGCTGGCACTTCGGTCCCCAGCCATCACAATTCCACCACCACGGTCACCGCTGCAGGGGCACAGCCAGGTGGGCAGTGGAAGCACGGAGAGATGCCAGGACGCTGGAGCTGCTGTGGGCTGCCCTAGAGGGACTTGGAAAGGAGCAAGGAGGAGGGAGGAAGCTGCCTGCCTTCCTCCAGCCTTCTGGGCTCATTCATTCCTCCCGTAGGCAGATCCTAGCAGGAACCCCCCAGGGGGCCGGGGGCATAGCCTGCCAGGCCCCACTGCAGGCTCACATTGCAGAGCGCAGAGAGGGTGCTTAGAGGTGAGGAAGGAGGGCCCAGCAGGGTTCCCTACATGGGTCTCAGTGATGCTTGCTGCAGGGTGTGACCAGCCTCTACTGCAGTCATGGAAAGACCTCCCTGGGATCTGATCGCCCGAGCCCACAAGGGCAGGAGCTTCCTGGGGGAGGCCAGAGACCCACCCTGTGCCTTGGGCTAAAGCCTCGGCCATGGGGGTGGTGACTTGCCAGGTGCGTGAATGTGGCCCTGGGGCCCTGTGTGTTCCTGGTTCTTCCACTTTCCTCCCCTTGGGTAGGAGGCAGGGGCCTGCAGCCACACACTGGTGGCAGCTCAGGGTGGCTGCTGCGTGAAGTGTGGCCCGGGATGCCCAGCTGGAGTTAGATCCGGAGGGAAGGCTGAGGCCAGGTGTGGGGCTGAGGGCTTGGGCCCGGGAGCAGCTGAGTCTCTGCAGGCAGAAGGAGGTGCAGTGGACGGGGTCTTAGGAAGAGGACCCTGAGGGTTTGGCAGGGCCTCACAGAGCCACAAAGAGCCATGTGGGGGTGTCGCAGCAGCCCGGTAGGAAAGGAGGGAAGGAGACCTGAGAAAGAAAGACATTTTGGAGCCTGAATCCACAAGAATTGGTGGGCAGGGAATGTAGGAGCTGGGCAGAGTTCACCAGGATCTGAGGATCCCGCCTGGAGGAGGGAGGAGAAGGTGAGGGGGACATGGAGCAACTTCCCGTGGGGGCTCTCCCGGCCCCTCTGTGTAGGGTAACTGCTGTCGTCGCTCTATAGAGAAGCTTTTCTGTAGCTGTGTGCTTATCCCAAAGCATCCAGTGTGTGTGCAGTAAATGTTGATGAATAAAGTCCCAGTAGGAATCACGTCTCCTCCTGAGTCAGCTCAGGCTGCTGTAACAAAAATCCTCTAGACTGTGTGGCTCAAACAACAGAAGTGTTTCTCAGCCCTCTGGAGGCTGGAAAGTCCTTTATGGTCTGCAGACAGCAGCCTTTGTGCCATGTGCTCGCATTGAGGGGAGAGGGGTACTGGTGTCTATTCTCGCAAAGACACTAATCACCAGAGCCCACCCTCATGACCTCCTCCAACCCTAATCACCTCCCAAAGCCCCCACCTCCAGACACCCTCACACCGGGGATTTCTGCCCCAATATATGAACTGGGGGGGCACACAGACGTGCAGCTCGAGCGCTGCCCCTGGCATCTGGCAGCTCTAGCTCCTGCAGCTCCTGCGTTCCTGGCTGTGCTGTTATCGATCATTCAGCAGGTTTCCCCTCCAGCCCCTGCCCTGTGCCTTTGTGTCCCCACCGCTCAGCACCGGCAGATGCACGCTGGCCCTCAGGCACCTCCCCTCTCCCAGGTTCTGATCCCCTCTCAGGTCCCACCAGCACTGCAGCCACATGGTGTGTTCACCAAATATGCACGAAGCTTCTGCAGAATTCCAGATGCCAGACATCCAAGGACGCCAGGCCAGGAGCCGGCTCATCAAATATGTGCAAGGCGTCAGAGGTGTGAATTTTCTACTTCCAGCCCAAGGCAAACTTTCTTTCCATTTCCTTTATCAGTGCTGGTCACACCTGTGCAGGGAGACTCCAGCCCCCACCCCCAGCAGGGAGTGGCCATGCCTGCGCTCCAGGCCGCCCCCTTGCCTCTTATCTCAGGCAGCCAGTCAGCCACGCTGCCCAGTGGGGTGGCTGTGCATGGAGAGCTCTGAATCTGCCTCCTTTTGAGCCTAAACAGATTAGTGCTGACATTCATTCCGCGTCCTGGGCCTGCCTGTCTGTCATGCGGGGAAGTGCTGGATTATGGGATGGCAGAGCCGGGTGGGGGGTGGTGTGAACTGGACTGGGACTGTGGATCTGGAGTTAAATATGTGATGACTGCTTAGGATTCCCCATCCCTCTCAGAGCTTGGCCTGGGTAGTTACTAGTAAGAGAAACCTGCCAAGAATTGTCCTGGACCTAGGCAGAGAACTAATATGCCTAGCTTTTGAAAAAGCATTCCAAACTTCTACTTTGTGCAGTGGCCTGAGGGAGAGGCCCTTTTCCTTCACCCTGTGGGTTCAAGAGCAGTCGGTAGAAACCAAGAGACAATAGGGTCTGGAGAGCTTGACTTCCCAGAGTGCGCAACAGTCCACCTGGGTTTTGAAGGATGAGTAGGAGATTGCCAGCAGAAGGAGGAGGAAGGGGCTTTGCTTCATAGAGGACTGCAAGCTGTCTGCTTCCCTGGCCCATGAGGCCACAGGGGATGTGGGCTCAGGGACAGGGCAGTGGCCTCCAGGGTTTGGAAGCTGTCAGAATTTGGAGTTTCCTAGGTGGACAGCCAGTGTATCTAATGTTTTACCTTGTGAGTGGTTTTCATTACTCCATTTTACAGATGAGGAGGTGGGAACTTGGAAGAGACCAGTCCTGTAGCTGGGGCAGCAGGGGAACCAGGTGGGAATCTGGAATTCTGGACACTGACTCTTTCCTTAACACTTCTCAGGGTCCACCATCATGGGGGCTACTTCCTGTGGGACTGCTGGGGGCAGCAGAAGGAATCCTGGATCTAGAGTTAAATATGCCTTCTGTTCCTTACTCCTTGCCAGTTGTGACTTCTTAGAAAAGTAGGATGGTCCCTTATGGACGTGTGATGACTGTTTAATGAGAAAACAGAGGCAGCCTGTGTGCCCAACACATAGTAGGTTTTCTGTTAGTTTCCTTCCTTCTCCGAGGAGGTAAGCATCAACCACTTAAGTTATGGTGAGGCATAGGGTGCAGAGGAGACTGGAAACCTGGCAGGGGACATGTCAGGGGCCTGGGGAGGACACACAGGGTACCCAGGCAGCTGGGAACAATGAGTAGGCAGTACCTCCAAGAAAGTGGGGGAAGGTACCTGGTAGGTACTCAGTGAGGTACAGACAGATACATGGGGTGGATGGGTGGGCAGATGGATGAGTGACTATGCAATGCCTTTGGGAAGCTAAGTGGGTCTGAAGGTAGAGGAAGATACCTGTTGGTGCTCAGTGAACAGCGAATGAATGTATGGGTGGGATTGATGGATGGATGGATGGATGGATGGATAGATAGATGGGTAGTTGGATGCATGGATGGATGGATAGTTGGATGCACGGATGGATGGATGGATGGATGGATGGATGGATGGATGGATGGATGGATGGATGCATGGTTAAATGCATGAATGTTTGGATAGATGGGTGGTTGAATGCATGGATGGATGGATGGATGGGTAGGCGACACCTCTGAGAATTTGAGGGAGTTCAAAAGTGGGAGAAGGTATATCAGGTAGGTGCTCAATGAGCAACAGCTCAGTTTATGAGATGGATGATTGGATGGATGGATAGACAGATGGGATGAGCGGAAGTTGAATGGATGAACAGTTAAGCAAGAGATAACACAAATAACCTCATCCCCTCCACCTTGCTGCCCATCAAATCAGTCTCAGTCATAGTTTGTCCCCTTGATCAACATACATGGGCACCACCTGGCCAGGGGCTGCAGGTGCTCAGGATGTTCCCTCAGTGAGGGACTCTGCCCTTTCCCATCTGCTGGATAGGACCAGACTGGCCTTGGACATCCAGAACTGCCTCTGGGGAGAGGCTGGCTCCAAGGACTGGCTCCCTCTGTCCACTGCTACCAGGCTGTGCCAGCTGACGCTTCTTCTGGCTGCTCTGCTGTGGGAGTGCTGCACTCCCAGTTAAACTGCTTAAGTGACAAAAGACCCCGGGTAATCATGTGATTAAAAATAAACTTGGGCTGACTGATGCTGCTTGCTGGGGCCTATCCAACCGGGCAGGGGGTGAGGGGGAGGAACAGGAAGACTTCAGTTCCAGTTCCTCTGACGCATCACCCCAGGGGATGAGGGCGCTTCAGCTACTCCCTGTTTACAACCGAGGATTTGAGAGACCCAGAAAAGACCTGGGAAGCTTCAGGAACTCAAGGTGGAGGGTGGGTGGTCCCAGCCTAGGGGAATCTCAGGCCACAGAGACACAGAGCAGAGGTCAGGATAAACGGGCTGGCATTTATTTGTCGAGCACATACAGTGTTTCTATCCCCAGAGGGAGCCCTTCTCATGGGTTGTCAAGAGAACCCATTGCGGACAACCTTTATGGTTTTCATTCATACAGATGTGGGCTGCAGGGGCAGAGAAGCCCTTTCAGTCCTTCATTCAGCACCTCCTGTGTCCAGTGAGCACCTGCTGTGTGGCAGGCACTGTCTGTCCTAGCTGCTGTGGACGGAGCCATGAGCACCTGCTGTGTGGCAGGCACTGTCTGTCCTAGGTGCTGTGGACGGAGCCATTAACAATCCCAAAATTCCTGCCCCTGCCGGGCCCCTGGTCTGGGTCGTGTGACTGTCCAAGGTCTCCTGATGGCGAAGGAGCCAAGCTGGCCTTCTGTGCCCTACCTGTGTGCCACCGAATGCCAGGATTCGGGATCATCATCCTCTGCGGCGGCTCTGGCCTGTCTTCACGTGGCCGTCCTCCGTGGGTGCCTCCCTGGTGCCTCGTGTGTCTGGCTCTCCTTGTCTTACAAAGACACTGTCATGCTGGACGAGGGCCCATCACAGTACCTCGTTTTAACTTAATCACCTCTTTAAAGACCTTACCTCCAAATACAGTCACATTCTGAGGAGCAGGGGTTAGGCTTTCAGCATATGAATTTGGAGGGACTCCGTTCAGCCCATCACAGCCTCCCTGGGGCCCAGCTGACCCTAGCTGGTGGTGGGACCCTAGACCAACCTCACCAGGCTCAGAATCTGAAACCAGAACAAGACAAATCACATGATCTGGCAGAGCCCAGCAGCCACAGGTCATGATCCAGGTGTTCGCCAGACAAGGCACAGGCACATACACCCTCCCCACGTGGGCACAGGTAGACTTCAGGGGCAAGAGGAGAGGACGGGGAAGCCTGGGCGTCAAGGCTGGGGTCTGTGCCTGGCCTCACTGCAGCAGCTGCTCCACACGATTGTCTTCATTGTCCACCTCCTGGCCTCTTCCCTTCTGTGGGGAGGTGGAGATGTGTGGAGATGTGTGGAGATGGGTGGAGATGGGTGGAGATGAGTGGAGATGGGTGGAGATGGGAGATGCCCCGGGTCTGCATCTGGGCTTTGTGTGCCCCTGAAGTTCACATGCCGCATCCCCACCATCAGGCCCTCTGGCTGAGGTTCAGTTGGTTGCTGGTGGGTCAGGCTCCTGATGGGGCTCAGCTACGCCACCTGCCTAACTCACTGGCCAGGAGATAAAGTGGAGTGTGTCCTGTCCCCAGACAATGGGGCCAGATGGTGGGATATGCAGCATCTTGGCTGGAGAAACTCACCAGCCCTACTCACTGAATCCAGAGGGGTGTCTGAACACCACAGGTCCTTCCGTCGGGCCACAGACCCCCTCCCTACATGGGAAAGTTGAGTCCAGTGACCCCGCTGTCTTTCTCCATGGGCCGGATCTCCATTCGAGGGGGGCAGCAGAACCCTCTGGGGCCTGGGCAGGCTGGTGGCAGTGCATGGACGTGGCTGGAGGCCATGAGGTGGTTTGCTTACTGCTTTTGTTATAAACTACCACTTCCCTCCAAAGAGGCGGGAGGCTTCTGGCATGGTGGGCGTTCTGGCTAGTCGGCTCTATTGTCAGGGGACACAGGCTGGAGACGGGTCAGCACTGATGGGGGTTATAAGAATGAGTACGGTGGCCACTGCAGAAAGACAGGACAAGGGGTCCAGCGGCTGGCTGTGCTTCCATTGGTCCCTTGGGTAGCTGAAACAGTGGATAAGTTTGGGCCTAAACAGACCAGAACACCATGGGGCAGCTTTGTAGATTCCGGGGACTTCCCTGCGATGGGCCCTGGGAATGCACTTGCTCCCCGCACACGAGGGGCAGTGATGGCGGCCTCTTCCTGTGCAGCCTTAGCCACGGTACTGCTCGGAGCCTTGGGCGTCCAACTTGTGACCTGCAAACAAGCACAGCGCCCCTCAGGGCTGTGGTGCAGCCTCCACTGAGTGTTTATGGTTGGGGCTGGTGCACAGAAGACAGAGGGGAGCGCCTTTCCCTGCACATTGTTGATGGGAGTCCGGCTTTCTGCCAGGCCACACGCGGTTTCCTCGGAAGCTTCGGTTGTTGTAAGGCTCGAGCATCTACCAGGTCTCTTAGCAGTTTTGAAACTCGTGGCATTGCTGCCAAGCCCCTCCTGGAACGTGTGCTGATTCTCTTGTGCGATGCATGGTTGCTTTGGTGTCAGGACAGATTTCGGGGCTTTCAGCCAACCATGCGATATGCAAGGGAGCTCTTGCCACCGTCTTGCGGGCTTTGTCACCGTGCAGCCAGCCGGTGCAGTAGCTGCCGAGCCCGGCACCCGGCTCCTGGCATCATGAGGCCTGGGCCCAGATTCTGGTGTGACGCCCACGTCTCCGCGGCTCACCGTAGGGCACCTTCACACTTGTCATTGTCACACATGCTCACCCTGGAACCTTATTAGCAAATATACTTAGTGTTTTTTCATTTAAGTGCCAGCTCTTGCAAATGACGGGCCTCCTTGCCATCTGTGTGCAGGGAAAACCGGCCCCAAGAAGCCTTCATTCTGGAATCATTTGTCCTCAAAATGTTTGCGATGTAAGGGTCTGTGGGAGGAGCACCACCCTCGCATTCCAGATGGGGCTGAGGCTGCAGCCCTGCCCCAGGCTGCCCGTCCTATACTGGCTGCCCACTGGGGCCTGGGCTGCCCTCTCTAGAGGGTCAGGGAGGGCGGAAGCCTTTGCAGACGGTCTCCTGGAGAGAAATGGGGCGTATCATGTGGGTTTGAACTCAGTGCGATGGAGGTGGCCAGGGATGTCTGGAGCGAGATGCATGCAGGGCTGGGGAACTCGGCCAGAGTCTCATTGAGCCACCTGTGCCTGGGATGTGTTTCTGGACAGATCTCAAAGAAAGCCAGGCCACCTGGGGGCTGGCGTGTCCCAGGTGCAGAGGGCACAGAGCTGAGCCCAGGACCCTGATGGGTGAGGATCATTTTCAGAGCCGTTGGGGCTGCCACCTCACAGGAAGCTGGCAGGCAGATCAGGCAGGTGAATGCATCTTCCTTGAACTTGTTTCTATTTTAACATTGAAACGGGAGGATGCGCCACATGGCTGGGAAATGATAGTGAATGCAGCTGCACCCAGAAGCCAGTCCCCCACCCCTGGGGGGCTGCACCCAGCCTGTGAGGGACCTGACTCCACCAGGGTGGCTGGGCAGGGCTGGCAGTCCCAGGAGTCTCTGAGGGGTGTAGCCCTCGGCTCGGGACTTTGGCTCAGAAAGGATTTTATCCCCACTTTGGCCACGGGTGAAGGAGAGTAGGGACTTTGGCTCAGAAAGGATTTTATCCCCACTTTGGCCGCGGGTGAAGGAGAGTAGGGACAGGTTCCCTAGGCCCCTGGGAACACACATGGTACAAGAAATTCACACAGAAACTGGGATTCTAGAGGCCACGTTTCAGAACCCCCAGGTTCTCGCAAGGAAGAGGCTGAATTCCGTTCCCATTTCACGTTCAGTCCCTGGCCCTGACCACATCTTGGCAAACCGTTTGGTTCTGGAGAAGCCACTTCATCCCCAGGGAGATGGTGCTGTCCTTTGCTTCATCCCTGGGATCTGAAGGGTGTGAGGGTGGGGTGGGGGTTGTGTTGGGGTGCGTGGCGGGGAGCCGCCATGGAATGAAGCTGTGTGACTCTCCTGAGGACCACAAACTGGGTGGCTCAGAACAGCAGAGAACGGATTGTCTCAGTTCAGGAGTCCAGAAGTCCAATATCACGGTGGCAGCAGGGCCGTGCGCCCTCCACAGTTGCTAGGGGAGGGTCCTTCCTGCCTCGTCCACCTCCTGGTGGCTCCAGGCATTCATCGGCTGTGGCCGTATTTCCCCATCTCTGCCTCTGTCCTCCCATGGCCTTCTCCTCTGTGTCTGCGTCTTCTCTTCTGACTCTCAGAAGAACACGTATCATTGGATTTAAGAACCCCCCTGGGAAATCCAGGGTGATCTCCTCATCCCAAGATCCTTAACTCAATCACACCTACAAGGAGCTGTTTTCCAAATCAGGTCACACTCGTGGGTTTTGGGGGCTAGGGTACAGTCACATCTTTTGGGGACCAGCACTCACCCCGCCCACACAGTTACATCCTCACAACTAGAGAGGGGCACACTGTAACTATTTGCTGAATGAGTGAGCTCTGAAACCAGCGGTTGGCCACCAGGAGGCCATGCATGGCCTGAATGTGAACACAGGTGTGTGTGGTTTCAGAACCCAGCCAGGGGCCTTGACTGGCTCCTCTGCCACTGGGCTTGGCTGGGTTCTTGTTCCCGAGCCTCAGACCTGGGTCAGGCTTGGGTCTAGTTTGCCCATCCTTGGCTACTCTAGTGGCTGTGGAGGAAGGCGATGGCCTGGATCAGGAAAACATGGCAAGTGGCAGGATCTGAGGTCACATCATAAGGAGCGTGTACCCAGGGCAAGGGAGGTGAATGGAGCTTGTGGAGGTGAGCGGCTAGGATGGTGATGGGTGTAGGGTTTGGAGAACATGACCACGCAGCCACCTGCCTGAAGGGTGGACACGCTGAAGAGAGAGCTACAAGAACCTCAAGTTGGGCCAGTGCATGGTGCTCTGGGGAGGTGGACCTCGGGGCCAGTGAGCACTGGGAGAAGGAGTACTCGGCCTTCCACTTCCCTCCCTCTGCACATTTTTTTTTTTTTTTTGAGACAGAGTCTCACCCTGTCACCCAGGCTGGAATGCAATGGCACAATCTCAGCTCACTGCAACCTCCACCTCCTAGGTTCAAGCAATTCTTCTGCCTCAGCCTCCCAAGTAGCTGGGATTACAGGCGCCCGCCACCACGCCCAGCTATTTCTTGTATCTTTAATACAGATGGGGTTTCACCATGTTGGCCAGGCTGGCCTCGAACTCCTGACCTCGTGATCTGCCTGTCTCAGCATCACAAAGTGCTGGGATTACAGGCATGAGCCACCATACCCAGCCCTCTGCACATTTTCTATCATGCTGGGTGAGGCTGGCTTGCGGGACCCCAGGAAGCCTCCACAGGTGTGGCTTCCTCTTCCTCTCTGGAGTTCCCTGCACATCCCTCCTCCCCAAGGAAGGATCTCTTGGGAAGCCAGGCCTTCCCAAGACCCTGCCTGGTTGCCCAGCTCCACCTGGGACACTTGCAGAACACTCACAAGGTGCGCCTCTGTCCTCAGTCCCTGCCGCCTCTCTCGGGGAAGATAGTCCCTTGAACACAGGGCAGTGGGTTCCCTGACAGATTGGGCAGAGTCCCGAAAACCTGCCCACCCGGGGGGAGGCCACGGCCTCGCCCACCTTCCCACACTGACCCCGCGATGGAGGGGTCCCCTTCGCCCCTGAGCCCAGACATGGGACTGGCCCCACAGAGCACAGATGTGCTACAGCCGCCGAGGCCTGGGCCCGCTCGTCTCCAGGGCAACCCAGAATCCCCCTTGTACTGCTTAAAATATCCTGCCATTCCCAGCTTCATGGGCCTTGTACTCTGTTCTTGGCAGAATTTCTCTTTCCTTCCCAAGCCTGGGGGAGGGTGGTGGCAGGACGGCCATCCCCAAGGGTCCTCATCACTCAGGTGGTTGCTGGGTAGGCCCTGGGGGCCAGCAGCCATTCCTGTGGCTATGTAACACTGGCTGGTCCCCAGGCCACCCCTCAGCACCCTTCGGTCTTGAGGACACCCCGTGGCCTCCAGGGCACAGGCCGTGGGGCCCCTGCTGAAAGCCTGGGCCAGGGCAGCCTCTGGCTGGGAGGAGAGTTGGTGTTGGTCCGGGGGCCCTGGCTGGGCCTGTGTCCTCCCCACCCCACCCCTTGGTCCTCGCCCATTGGATCCTTTGAAGCACACAGCAGGAGGGCTCTGTGTCCGCTGGGCTCCTGGACTCTGCCTGTGGTTGGTGAAGCCTGGCTGAATTTTGCCAGCCCAGCCACAGGCACCCTGAGCTGTCAGCGTGGAGCGTGTGGATGGGTATGAGAGTCAGGTGGCCCACTGGCGCCCTCACGCTCATCATGAAATGTGCCTCACCTTTGAAGTCACCTTCACACACCTTCACTCGACCTCCCTCGGGTTTTAACTATTCTGCCTGTTCAATCCCTGCTCAGAAGCATCAGGCAAAACATTCTCGAACAACCCAGTTAAAACATCTCCTCACATAGCCAGTTCCCCTGTCACGGTGCCCTGGAGGGGCCTCCACACCCTTGCCCCTGCCTGCCGCACCTGCTGCCCGGCACTCCCTCCTGCGGGCTCTGCTCTGCATACTCCACCTGCTCCTCCCAGATGCGCTGCTCAGAGGGTGCCTCCTGCCCCCTCCCTGCCGCCAGGGACCTCCCAGCCCCTGGTGACTCTTCCCCTCTCCCCAGTCACTGCACACCCTCCCCTGTCTTCCATGAGTGTGCGAGTGCACGAGCAAGTACACAGAGCCATGGCTTCGCTTTGTCTCCAGGTCCCACCTTGGCCAGGCACGAGCTGGGCCTAGCAAAGGCACCCAGGGGTAGCAAGTGCTTGGGGGGGTCACCCTCCCCGCCTTGGCAGCTGAGTCCCTGTCCTCACCGTTCCCTGTGCCTGCACAGACACCTCATGGGAGCTGAGCCTGCCCCTCTTCTTGGGCCTCCCTCTTCCCCAGACCTGCCAGGCCCTCCTTCCCGGGTCCCTCTTCTAGTGGGGCACGGCCCACCCTAACTTACCTGCCACCCCCCTCTCCATGACCTAGGCCAGGGGTCCACAGAGTTTATCCGTAAAGGCCAGAGAGTAAATATTTTAGCCTTTGGAGCCACGTGCTCCCTGTGGCAGCCTCTCAGCTCTGCCTTTGTAGCAGGGAGCAGCCACAGACAGTACCCCGATGAATGGAGTGGCAGCATGCCAATAAAACTTTATTGACAAAAGCAGGCAGCAGCCCTGGGTTCCAATTCCAGCTCAGTCACCCATAGCTGTGAAGCCTCCAGAAAGGGATGGAGCCTCTCACATTCTTTTTTCAGATCCTAAAATGGCGATGATCACTGTACCCACCACACAGGGCTAACATGTGCATTGAATGAGACATTCTGTATCACACATAAATTGTTAATATGAATCAACTCCTTGCTTCTGTGTAAACATACTAAACTTTTTCACACCTCTGGGCCTTTGCTTATGTTCTTCCTCCTTCCTGGGATGCCCTTCCCTCACGTGTCCATCTACCCAACTCCTACTCATCCTGCAAAACCCAGCTGTGACAGTCCCTCCTCTCCACGCTTCCAGCGAAGTCCTCTTCCGGCACTCTCAGTGGCTCCGGTAGCATGTGACACGTCTTTCTGTCGCGGATGATCCCACTCAGTTGAGATGATCTGCTCCGCGTCTGTCTCTCCCACCCCGCCCAGCCTGTGCCCTCGCCACTGCTTAGTCATCACTCCATCGGCAGCATCTGACATGCAGGAGAAGCTTAGAATTCATTCATTCCGCAGAGCGCTATTCGCGCGGGCTGTGTGTGCCAGACACCATTTCCAGAGCTGGGGTTACAGCCGGGAGCAAAACAGAGAGTCCCTGCCCTCACAGAGCTGGCAGGCCTGTCCCCTGCAGGGAAATGGCAGCTGCTGGGGATGTGAAGCAGCTGCAGGGCTGGGGAGTGCTGGAGAGGGGAGGGCAGGCTTCCTAGGCAGGACAAAAATGGCCACCTAGAGGTGGGATGTGTCAGCAGAGACCGGACAGAAGCAAGGGCATGGGCTGCATGGGCATGGGCTGGGGCACTGCAGGCAGCAGGAACAGCAGGTGCAAAGGCCCCATGGCGGGAATGGACTTGTGCTTGGGGAACAGCAAGAAGGGCAGCGCGGCTGTAGCTTCTAGGGAGGGGAGGGTCGGGGAGGTGTGGTCACATAGGCTGAGCCCAGCTCAGTGAGGCTGGGGGACACAGAAAAAAATCCTGGGCCATGCAAGGGTCTGAGCAGGCAAGAGATGTGATGGGTTCGGCTTTCTAAGGATGGCTTTGGGGCCAGGTGGAGAAAGGACAGAGCAGTAGAGAAGTGGGGAGACTGGTCCAGAGCCAGGCACAGGGCCCAGGAGAGAGAGGAAGGTGGCTCAGGCCAGAGCAGAGATTGTGAATGGGCAGCAAGAAGGGTCCGGAGTTGTCTGTGACCTGCAGGCACTCGCTGTCTGATTGGCTGTGGAGGGTGAGAGCAGAGGCGAGGCTTGCGGCTTCAGCAACTGGATGAGGCGCCAGGGCAGAGATGGGGTGATGTTACGTGTAATGTTGGGCGAGTTACATTTGAGCAGCCTGTAGTGTGTCAGGGCGGAGCCTGCGTGGGTTGGGTTGGGCTGGAGGGTGAGGCTGGGGCCACAGGAGTCTGATGGCATCTGAAGCCAAGACTTGAGCAGGTCACCCTGGGGGTGTGTGTGGCCAGAGAGGAAGACACAGAGGACTGCGTTCAGAAGATGGGGAGCTGAGGAGGAGGCCACAGGAGTGGCCAGGAGCATCCAGGAAGTGAGAAAGGGGACATCTGGAGAGCCTGGCCACGCCCCAGCCCGGCAGAGCACATGCAGGAGGAGGAGGCGGCTGTGTCAGCTGAGACGAGGGCTGCTCATCAGCCGTTCCACCTCGCAGCGTGGAGGCCACAGGCACCTTGCTGGTAGCTGGTGTGAATCTGGTTTTGAGGGCTCAAGAAAGAAGAGAGCCCCAGAGAATTAAAAACAGGTGTCCAGACAAGTCCCTGTGCACAGATGTTCACAGCAGCACTATCCACAATAGCCAGAAAGCAGAAGCAGCCCAGATGCCCACCAGCAGGTGGATGGATGGACAGACTGTGGTCTGTCCAGTGAATGGAATATTATTCAGCCCTTAAAAGGAATGAGGGACTGACACAGCACACATGAGTGTGGGAAACAGGATGCTGAGTAAAAGAAGTCAGACACAAAAGGCCACACATTGTGTACTGTGTGATTCCATTTCTGTGAAATGCCCAGAATTAGCAAATCCGTAGAAACAGAAAGTAGATGAGTGGTTGCCAGGAGATGGGGGAGAAGGAGCGGGGAGTATGTCAGTCAGCCTGGACTTTCATAACAAAATGCCACAGACTGTTGCTTAAACAACAGACACTTACTTTTTCACTGTTCTGGAGGCTGGAAGTCAGAGGCCGAGGTGCCATCAAATTCAGTCCCCAGTGAGGCCTCGCTCCTTGGCTTGCAGATGGCCACCTTCTTACTGTGTCCCCACATAGCCTTTCTCTGTGTGTGCTGAGAGCAAGAAGGTGCACAGGTGTTTCTTTCTCTTCTTATAAGGACTCTAATCCTAAGGATCAGGGCCCCACCTTTACGACCTCATTTAATCTTGGTTATCTCCTTAAAGGTCCCATCTCCAAATACAGTCAAATTAGGCGTTGGGGCTTCAACATATGTGTGTTGCGGGCACACAGTTTTGTCCATAACATGGAGTGACTGCTTCATGGGTATGAGATTTTCTTTTTGGGTGATTTAAATGTTCTGGAACTAGATAAAAGTGCTGGTTGCACAGCATTGTGGATGTGTTAACTGCCAACAAATTGTACTTTTTTAAAGATTAGTATTCAGTTTTGTAAATTTCACCTCAATTACAAAAAAAAAGAAATAAAAAAGAGAGGTCCCAGGCATAGCAGTGAGCAGACGCCACTTTGGGAAGGAAAGTTGCTGAAATGAAGACATGGGGTCCAGAGAAGATGTCTTGGATGATTTGGGAGTTGGTGGCCCTGCCGCAGCAGCCTCATCCTTCAGCAGGGAGAGGAGGAGATGCTGGCCTGGCCAGGAGCCTGGCTGCTCATCTGCAGGGACCAGGTGCCCAGGGTAGGAATGGATGTGAGGAGACATCAGCTCATCAGACAGCTCTGAGGACAGTGCTGGAAGGGCTGGGAGATGCGGTCCAGTTAGGGGCACACTCAGCGTTACAGGGGTGGGCATTGGGGTTGAGTCTGGGATAGTCGGGTGAGATGCAGTCCAGTTAGGGGTGTGCACAGCTTTATAGGGCTGGGCTTTGGGGGTGAGTCCTGGGCATCTATTTGTGATGAGATCATGGGGACAGTTGGGCGTGAGTGGGGAGGTTGCAATCTCAGGGCCTGTTGCACTAGGCAGGTGCAAGGGCAGGAGTGGAGAAGGCAAGGAACTGACAGGCCAGGAACTCAGTCTAGGTGTTTGTTGAACCAATGTACACATCCTGCTTCAAAGAGCTCGGGGAACTCCACAGAGGGAGATTCACCTGCGCCAGCTCCTGGAGCCTCATGCTGCAAATAGCATTGATGATAAGATTGAAACACATAATAGCAGCTGGCACACAGGTCCCACTTCCTCCTCTCCAAGGCCCTTCTAAGAGCTTCACGTGCATTGACACATCCAGGCCCGACACATCTGCAATGGTAGGTATCATGACAAAGGAGAAAACCGAGGCAGGGGGAGGTGGTTTTGCTTGCCCCACATCATGAAGCCATAGGTCGTGGAGCAGGTTTGGGACTTAGACCACCTGGCTCAGGCACCTATCGGCTTTTTTTTTTTTTTTTTAGTAACACTTTGTTGAGATATCATTCTCAAACGCCAGAACTATCCCCATTTTTAAAGTACACAGTGCAGGCCAAGCACGGTGGCTCAAGCCTGTAATCCCAGCACTTTGGGAGGCGGAGGCGGGCAGATCATGAGGTCAAAAGATCGAGACCATCCTGGCTAACATGGTGAAACCCCGTCTCTACTAAAAAAAAAAAAATACAAAAAAAAATTAGCCTGGTGTGGTAGCGGGCACCTGTAGTCCCAGCTACTCGGGAGGCTGAGGCAGGAGAATGGCGTGAACCTGGGAGGCGGAGCTTGCAGTGAGCCGAGATCGCACCACTGCACTCCAGCCTGGACAACAGAGCGAGACTCCGTCTCAAAAAAAAAAAAAAAAAATGAAGAAAGTACACAGTGCAGTGGCATGAGTACATTCACAGGTATGTACAACCGCCACCTCTCTCTCGCTCACTCCAGAATACTTTTAGATCCCAAAAGGAAGCCCCGTGCCCATGAAGCAGTTACTTCCTCCCTATTTCCCCCAGCCCCCAGTCCCTGGAGCCCACCAGTCTGTTTCCTGCCTCTGTGGACATGTGTATCTGGACATGTGTAGATAGAGCCCTTAGTGTCTGGCTTCATTCACTGAGCAGGAAGTTCCTGAGACGCATCTGTGTTGCCACGTGTATCAGTATTTCTTTCTTTCTTCTTTTTTTTTTTTTTTAATTTTTTTTTTTAGATGAATTCTTGCTCTGTTACCCAGGCTGGAGTGCAGTGGTGCGATCTCGGCAACCTCCACCTCCCGGGTCCAAGTGATTCTCCTGCCTCAGCTTCCCAAGTAGCTGGGATTACAAGCACCCGCCACCACACCCAGCTAATTTTGTACTTTTAGTAGAGACAGGGTTTTGCTATGTTGGCCAGGCTGGTCTCGAACTCCTGACCTCAGGTGATCCACCCACCTCGGCCTCCCAAAGTGCTAGGATTACAGGCGTGAGCCACCACGCCCGGCCCTTCATTCCTTCTCAGGTGCCAACACCAGTCAGTCCGTGCTGCGCCATCTCCCACTGGGAGGATCATTTTCTTGAACCCCTTATGGGTATGTTTAGCTGCAGGCCTTCTTACGTGATCAGAGGGCATGCGTAGGAGAAGGTGTGAGTGTCACTGAAAGTGTTTGTAACTGGTTTTTTGTTTTTCTTTAAAGCAAACCTGAATTGGGGGTAACACAGTAATTCAAACAGCACCTTGGGCAGAAGAAAGACCACCCATGGTCAGTGTTCTGGGTGTGCGTATTTGTTTGTGCCTTGTTTGTTTCCAGGCAGATGTGTTGTTTGGGTAAGAATCCATTATCTCTGTCCATCAGACTCAAAAGCCCAGCCCCGTTCCACTCAGAAGCTCTGGACCTGTGGCTTTCATCTGGAGCTCTTTGAAGCCCTGGGATGACTTTGCTTCCGCTCAGGACGCTTCCTGAGTCTGCGTGATGAACCAGTCCAGCTGCCAGGCTGTCTTGAGTTATATTGGCAGTAAGGGGGCTGCCTTCTACCAAATGAACCGAGGGTGACCACTCCCAAGTCACAGTGCCTCGGATCCGGCCTCTGGCTGCAGACAAACCTCTGTCCCTTCTCCCATATCCCAGAGGGATCCTCTTTGGATCCCACAAGGACCCATCTGCATCTGGGGAGGCGTGGGACACTCTCATTTGTTGGATTCCAACCGGGGAGTACTTTTCCCTGTGTTCCTAACCAAGCACTGCCCTTTGGGAGTCGGTTTAACCCCATGGCTCGGTTTCTATGGTGACAGTCAACAGGGAGCCGCCAGGGAAGCTGTAGGCTCCGCATACACCTGCCTGTTCTTGCCCTGACACTGGGTGCTTGCATATTCATTTACTCTCCTTTTCCAAAGCATTTATAGCATAGAACACTAAACACAATAAATGCCTTCGCTGAGCCCGTAAATAACTTCTGAAAAATGTCAGCCAACAAAACTCGTCAGAACACCTCTCGCCTCCTTTGTCCCTTGAGGAAAATTACTTACTGCTCTGGAAGTTTTCTTTTGTTGATGTAAATGTTTGTGCACAGAAACTGAGGACAGCCCATGGCCCCCATCCAACATCTTGGGGGAACAGAGGCTGTGTTGCTGACCACACCATCTGAATGCTTGCAGGTAGGGCTGGGGCCCCCAACCCGGGACCTTGGGAGGTCCTTTATCCTGAGTCTTAACCCAAGGTGGTACCAATTTTTGACATGGGCCACCTCATTTTTACCTTATGCCTGCCCCATGTGGAGTGCAGAGCAGGGGTAGCAGCATCCATTTACCCACAAAGAAACCACCTAGCAAGAGGAACAGTCTTAGCTTAGAGCATAAGCTACAAAGCAATAGGGCCAGAATACCAACACCTTGCCTGGGATGCCAGCTCCTAGGATACCCCTGCTCTACCATGGTGCCTCTTACATCAGGGAACAAATTACCTACTACCTTAGTTGCCAGAAAGCCCTGGAAACTACACAAGAGTCAGTGGAGACTTGGCATCCCCGAAGGAGCCCCTCAGGGAATTCTGCTGTTCTCTGGAGAAAGACCCCGAATATAGCAGTTCATATGTGAAGTATTGGCCAACCTCCCACATTTTGTCTTCCAGGTTATTCTAATAGTAATACTTCCACCCCAGCTACCTTGCACTTTAAAATTCGCAATGCATTTTTACATAGTTTCCCATGTGACTCTCACAACTGCTCCGTGCCAGAGGCAAGATTTGTCATCTCCATTTTGTAGATGGTAAAACTGTTGCTAAATTATCAAGTGGCTTGCCCAGAGTCATAATGTATTAGTCAGCTGTTGCTGCATAACAAATTATCCCAAAAGTTAGTGGCTTAAAACAACCATCATTTGTCTCATGATTCTGTAAGTCAAATTAGGGTGGGTTCTGCAGGGAGGGTCTTCTGTTCCCAGGTAGATTTCCATTTGTGTCTGTAGTGGCAGTTGGTGAGCTCTCAGCAAGTTGGCAGGGATGACCAGGGCATCTGGGTCTCATCCTTTAGTGGGCTAGCCCAGGCTTACTGACATGGCAGCTGTACAGCCTTCCAGGAGTGAGCAGAAGCACATGAGGCCTTTTGGAGTCTAGACTCAGAACTGGTCAATTGCACCACATGCTATTGGCCAGTATCACAGGACCAGACCAAGTTTAAGGTCTGGGCAGATAGGCTTTGTCTCTTGATAAGAGGAGCTGCAAAGTCATATCGCATACGGGTATAGGTTCAGGGAGGGGAATAATTTTAGGTCTTGTTGCCATCTACCACAGCCAACCCCCACCTGCCTTCCCAAATGAGCTTACTTTCTCCCTCTCTGAAAATCTTTGATCTCCACAGACAGAGACACTTGCCCCTGCCTTTTGGCTTCCACCAGCTTTGTCCACCTCCGTTCCAGCCCTGATCCCAAGGGGGTCTAATTTATCTGCCCACCCCACCCACCCACACCAGACTCAGAACAGCTTCAGGGCAAAGACCCCACATCTCTAGCCTCCTGATCAGAGCCTGGCATGTGAGCTCCATAAGGCATTGGTGAATTAACAAAGTGCATCTTGACCAGAGGTTTCTGGTGCTCCTTTTAGTGGCCAGACCTCTGCACTCCTTGCTTTTGGTACAGACAGGCAAGAGCTCTTTATCCCCAGCTTCCAAACCCAGCCCCAGGGAGCTCAGGTCCCTCCAAGATGCTGGTGGGAGGTGAGGGGGCAGGGCCTCTGTACTTGCTGCTTCTGTGTTAGGTTCTGGGTAAGATTTCACTGAAAAAGAGGCACCCATCCCTAAAGCGGGGAAGGAGGTGTAAAAGCCCTCAATGCACTTACCAAGTACAGCTCTGAGAAACTCAGCTGAGCATGGAGAAGCTTACATGGAGGAGAGAGCTGGTGCTCCGAGTTGAGCTCTGTCCCTCCACTGCCTGTGTGTGTGAGTTCACGCATACCCTCCTGGGCATCCAGCTGCTTCGACATGCTTTTATGGACTGTCAGGCAGAGCAGTTAGAACAACACGTCTGCCTTGCTTTGTCTAGGTATTTGTGAGGAACAGAGATGATGCAGCTTAGAAGGTGGCTGTTCTTCCCCCCATGCTTCTGTACACATTTTTTCATTCATTGTACACCATCTTTCAGTTGTCTTCAGAGGTCTACCGGGTCATCCATGAAGACAGGGAATAAAATACGTAGAGTACTGACAATGTGCTGACAAGAAGTGGGCCTTTGATAAATGACATTCTCAGTGTTGCTGTGGATAGCAGTGTTTCTGTGTTGATATGGATGCATCTTTTCTCCTCGCATCCTCTTGGGATCGTGCGGTATTGGGGTGAGGTTCATCTGAACAACACCCACTGGTCCAAGTGATTCGGTCCATAGTGAGCCTCTTTGGGCACCAGGCCCTTGCTCTGACCTCATTAGCCTCGGGCTCCAGCCAGCAGTTGCAGCTGACATGCAGCTGTCAAAGGCCCCAGGCCCTTTGGGAGGAGCGGGTCTGGGCCACCGCACCCTGGCAAGCCCTCAGCGCCATGTGCCTTCCTGTCCCAGTACCCAAGGAAATTCCTCCTGCCACGCTCAGCTTTTAAGAGTCCGCAAATGTTGAAAAATGATTCATTTTAAATATGACACAGAACCAGCTGCAAATAAGTTAAATGTTGCTGCTTTGGGGTGTTAGTGGCATTTATGAATATTGTAGGGAAACATTTACTCACTAAAATTCCACACAGTAGAAAAACATCCCTCCCTTTAGTACACTGTACGGTGCTTATTTTTGCCCATGTTATTTACGCTAACGATAGTCTTATAATGGCCTTAGCTTAAGTATTTTCCCCCCAAAGAATCAAGCTTTGGAATATTCCTTTTTTAAAACATACTTTAAAAAATCTTTTCTTACCTGTGAAAGCTTATGGCACATAGTAGACATTTAGCAAATGTTGGTTTCCTTCCTTTTAGACCGACATTTGGTTGGGACTGGTTTTAACTACCTTGAAGACTTTTCTTATCTCACCCATCTCAAATGTCTCCTCCCCTGTAGGGTGTATGGGCATCAGCAGCAAGTTGCTTCTTCTGACTAGAGTCTGCTACCTGATCACCCCGTTAGATCTTGAGAGAGGTTTCCCTTCCCAAACACTGAGCAGGTGACATTTCCGGAATGCAGAGTTAGCGTCTTCCTGCTGCCTCTGAGCTGGTGTTTGGACACAAGGCTGCCCAGACAGCCTGGCCGCAGGTGTCGACACAGCTCTCCACAGGACGTGGTTGGCGGCAGTCACCTGGTCACCACAACTCTTCTAAGCCTCCCGGCTCGGGAATTCTGGACCTCTTGCATCCTCCAAATTGGATGCTGTCTGATATTTCCAAAAGGATACCATGCTTGATGAGATCAAAGGAGGAGAGGATGACTCAGAAAAGACCCAGAAGAGCTCACAGTGCTCTTAGCAGGATGCTTAGTGACATGGAGTCCTCTGACAGCAATAGTGCTTGGAGACATTTTTACACCTATGGCCACAGGCACGTGAAAACACACACACCCCACCACCACCACAACAAAACCTGCTGCACTGATGGTTCTTCCTTAACTGAGCAAAGTGTAAGAATGAACTTTGAGCCAGGCACGGTGGCTCATGCCTGTAATCCCAGCACTTTGGGAGGCTGAGGCAGGTGGATCATTTGAGGTCAGGAGATCGAGATCAGCCTGGCCAACATGGTGAAACCCTGTCTCTACTAAAAATACAAAAATTAGCTGGGAGTGGTGGTGTGCACCTGTAATCCCAGGTACTCAGGAGGATGAGGCAGGAGAATTGCTGGAACCCACAAGGCGGAGGTTGCATTGAACCAAGATCATGCCACTGCACTCCAGCCTGGGCAACAGAGTGAGACTCCATCTCAAAAAAAAAAAAAAAAAAGAATGAACTTTGGGGCCTCCAGAACACACCTCTTGAGGAGTCAGGGTTTGATACGGGATTTTTTTTTTTTAAGTGGATTTGGCAAGGTCTTGAGCTGTGAAAAGGAACTGCTCTTATTTCTGTCCCTAGAGTACTCAGAAGAGCACCTAGGAGAGTGCTGGCTCCTTGGAGCTGCTTCATTACTATTTGAGGACACCTGCTCTTGTTTCTTTCTTCAGTTTGCTTCTCCCACATTGCCTCTCTACATCCTCTTCCTCAGGTCTAGGAGAGACAGTTTCACCCATAGAATATTTTATAGTGTTACACCAAGTAAGGCTATATGGCATGGCTCATAAGTCTAAACAGTGTGGGACTTGATTAGTCACCTATTAATGCATGACAATATTACCATAAAATCAGTGGCTCCAGCAACATGCATTTACTCTCTCATGGTGTCTTTGGGTTAGGAGAGAGGCATGCTTTAGCTGAGTCTTCTGCAAGGCTTCACTCAGCCTGTGGGTTGGGCTGCGTTCTCATCTGGAAGCTCATTGGGGAAGGGTCCACTTCCAAGCTCTCACAGGTTGTTGGCAGAAATTCAGTTCCTTGTATTTTTATGAGTAAGGGCTTCATTCCTGGCTGGGGGCTGGAGACTGCTCTCAGCAACCAGAGGCCACCTGTGTCTCCTTGCTAGATGGGGTTCCCCAAGGCAACTGCTTGCTTCATCAGGCCAGCAAGAGAGAGAGAGAGAGAGACAGACCCTCCAGCAAGAAAATCGCTACTATCTAATATAATCGTATAATCCTATAATCATGTGCATGAAGTCACGTATATCTTGTCCCCTTTGCTGTATTCTACTTGGAAGAAGCAAGTCTGAGACCCAACCCACACTCAGTGGGAGAGAATCACATCAGGGCCTGAAGACCAGAAGGTAGAATCCAGGGCCACCTTATGAGTTTGTCTACCACAAGGACCATGAGCATATTTCTAGCCCCACATGGGGTCTGACGGTGCTTTGTAAAAAAGTCCCATAAAGGTAAGGAGATGAGGGACCAGGCAGAAAAGTTAAAACTGAGGCTTATTCATTATTAACAGTGAGATTTTTATCTAACAAAGTAGGTTTCTTTTGAAAGCATTTGGTTATTTCAAAACCCTCTTTTTCAGGAGGCTTAGAATCTTTCTGAGCACATTATTCTCCTGCCACTTCTCATAAGTCGTAAGTCCTGCTTTTAAGCTAAGAGATTCTTTTAATAAGTCTCCAGGTTAAGCCACCAGCAGCCTTCGAGGTACACTATGTTAGGAGGTAGTGGTTTTGACCTTTATTCCTAGCTCCACCATCCTCAACCCTTTAAGAAACCAGCTCTCATTTTTGCTCTGTGGTTCTCACCTCTAATAGACACATTGCACCCATTTTTTCAAACAATGATGTGCAAGGATTCCCCTTGTTATCTTTAAATGAAATTCTTATAGAATAAAATTAACAATATACATAATTTCAAAAAAACTCAAGCTAATACCTTTTATGAATCCATGCAGTCAGAAAAAACAATCGCCTATGTAGGTATTTCAAACAGAGGGCATTGAATACAGGAAATTGTTTCCAAAACTGTTGGAAAGGCTGGAGGAGCAGAAAGGGACAGGTGATGTCACCCAAAGATTGGTCACTGCAGGAAGCCTTCATGTCCCTTAGGGTTACAGGAGTAAAAAGAACCAAGAGGTATTGCTGAGAGCGTGAGGAGCATCCTATTGACATTCCTCAGTGGCCACCTGTGCCAGCCACTAAGGCCAACTTTGCACAAATGCCTCCCATCAGCAGAGCCTGACTGCTGCCCTGGCAAGAGAGTGGGAAATGCAGCGTGCATACTTAGCCCCTGAGAGCACTGAAGGGCAGGAATGGGGCTGAGTACCAAGAGACAGCACACATCCCAGCAGTGACAGTGAGGACAGAGGAGAGGATGGCATGACAAAGCGGGAAGATGATTTCCAGATCCATGCACTTGGGTGCCACTGGACGGGAAAACAAAGGATGGGATGGATGATCCTGCAGTCACCTTGAGTGCCACATGAGGTGCACTCACACCTCGACGGGCCCTGCCACCAGTGGCATCATTTGGGGGAATTGGTGAGCAGTTCTTTCAAAGCCTCAGCTAAACAGAGGACATTCTTCCCTTGATGTTGAAGTCATTGGCATTCCTGAAGAATTGTATGTATTCAAGCCGTGCTCAAAACACGCTGTGCTTCTTGCGAAAAGAGTTTAGGCTCTGAGCTCAGATGGTTAGGAAAAGACACTGCACCTGTCTAGGGTTGGGTGGGACCTTTGGAAGTCCTGCATGCAGGGTAACTGGCTGCTGACGGTCCCACATCCCAGCCCTGCCTGTGGCATGCCAGTGGTACCTCCCCAGCACTGGGACAGCACTAGCTGGCCCACGAACCTCCAGACCACACCCTGGGGGCAGAACTGCCTCAGCAAGAACGCTGCTCACAAAGTGGTGCCCTGAGCCCAGCCCCACTCACAGCTGGCCTCAGAAAGAACAGGCCTTCCCCAACAGTGGGGTGTACACACCTCCAATATTCAGTGGAGCGCAGCCCCTACAATTCCCTGTGGTGGAGCACCAGCTCCTGTACACACGGTCTGCCCCAAGATGTTGGCATCTCTGACCCCTGCATTTAATCCTGACTCATGTATTAAATCCAAATGGGCAAGAGTTCATTGAGAACCGACCTTCAGGCATGCCCATGTGAGACACTGGGGAGGAAGCCTCAGAGTGTGCCTGGGAGCGGCTGCAGTCCCTGAGGGAAACCCTCACAGCCCCACTAGGTGTGATGCGCCTGAAATGAAACTCAAGAGCTGCTCGCCTCTTTCGGGAAGGAGCAGCAGAGCGTGCCAGGGAGACCTTTGTCTCCCTAGACGTCGGTGGAGAGATGTCCAGGTGTTAACTGGAGGAAAGGGAGGGGCACAGAGAGAAGATGCCCGGACTGCCAGTCAGTCAGGGATCTCACCTCAGGCCTGCCTGGCACACGGAAGCCCGGGCTCAGGTCACTGGGGGAATGAGGACTGGACTCCTTTGGGTTCCAGAAGGAAAGAAAGCCTTGAGATTATTTTTCCAAAGAAAAGAATTCCCAATTCCCAGTCTCTCCTCTGTTCCTCCCCAACATGTGTGTACAGATGTGTATGTGTGCATGCATGGGTGTGCATACATGTACGTGTGTGTGAAGATGTGTTTGCATGTATGTGAGCATGTGTGTATATATGTGCATGCACACGTGTGCATTGTGCACGCCGGTGTGCTACATGAATGTGTGCATGTATGTTCACATGTGTGTTCACGTGTGTCGGCACATGTATACCTCAAGAACACACAGCTATCAGTCCCACCTGTCATTCCTGCATGTTTCTGGGTAATTAGAGACTGGTGTTGGGCCAAGAACAGCGTAAACAACTCTATCTCCAGCCCTCCCTCCTGGGGACCTCTTAGGGCCTCCCTGCCATGGGGGTGTGACGGATGAGTGGATTTCAACTGAGACACTTTCCACACACCCTCATGGGTTCTCCTCGTGGCCCCCTGGGAGCTTGCACTTTCTCCATCCCCACTTTTTCACCAACGAAGGAGTCACAGGGCCAAGAATGCCAGGGACATTCCTCCAGTCCCATCACCCATGGCATCAGGGAGCAGATTGACAGGCGGGGGCTGTGGACACCAGACCCCAGGCTCATTCTCTATAGCCTCTGGAGATGTCCCTGGATCACGTCCATTTTGTGATAAACCAGTTAGACGAGGTGATGACCCCTACATCAGTAATGACCGTGGCACTTTGTACAGTACTGTACAGTTTATAAGCACGTGTGTGCAGGTAGTCGGTGTTTATGGGCATCTCCCAGGTACCAGGCCCTGGGGGTGCAGCTGCATCCAGGGGCAACGTGGACCCTGCCCTCATGGAGCTGGTTCCAGCGGTCCGATGGTTCTGGCTCTGCCTTCCAGCAGGAGCTGTTCTGGTCTGCCTGCTTATTCTTGATGCAGAAGCTGAATCTCAGAGAGGTTGAGGAACCTGCCTGGGGTCACCCACTGGGAAGGGACCAACCCTTTTGCTTTGAAGCTCAGCCCTCACCCACTTCTGGCCTTCCTAGTCAGCCTGATGTGGGGGATTTAAGGACTTCAGGGAAGGTGGAGCCTCTGCTGTGTGCAGCTGCGAGCTCCTCATTTTCCTGGCAAGATAGGGTGTCTCCAAGGACAGGAACCTTTAAGATTCCAGCGCAGTGGGACGAGAGGATCTCGTGTGCTGCCGTGTCAAATGCTGGAGCAGGGGAGCGCGGGGCTGTTGTGGAAACCCTTGCTATTTTTACCTCCTGTCTCCGCAGCTTCTGCCTCCCACTGAAATCCCAGCGAGCAGCAGCAGCCCCCTGGGCCCCTGGCGTGCCAGGCAGGGCTATTTTTATGACCCTCCGATTTGCCCATAGATCACATCAGACCACGGGCAGAAGGAAAGGGCCGCAGAAACCAGGATCCCACGTAGGTCGGGGTTCCGCACCCCTCCACCATGCTGCATGCGGGCAGGATTAGGGTTAGGTTCAGCATCTGCCAGGCCACCCATGAGAGTGAAGCCCAGCTCCATCCTCATCCCCAGCAACCCGCTGGGTGCCCATGCACACAGCACCATGACGTCCATGTCCCCAGGAGTGCTGGGGCAGCAGGCATGGATAGTGGGTGGGCACAGCGCTGGGTTCCAGCCCCAAGTCCACCCTTACCTGGCTGTGTGACTTTGAGCCAGTCGCTAACCTTCTCCAGGTCCACGCTTCTCATCTTTGAACTGTTACAAAGTGTCTATTTGAACCGTTACAAAGTGTCTATTCCAACGTGGGTGGGCTAACGGGAATCAAAGGAGTGAGTTACACCCCACGCTATCTGGAACCCCAGGCAGTGTTCACTGCGCCACGGCGAGCTTGCAGGTGATGGCACCTGACGTGCTCTTCACATGGGCAGTGAACGTAAGAACAGGAACAAAGCTGATCTTCCTTGCGTGCCTACTGTATGCCAGGCACCCTTCTTTAATTCATTGTATTCTCATGACCCTGATTTCCATCTTACCGATAATTCGTGATTATCCCCAGCTGACAAATCAAGATAACTGGAAACAAGCCCAAGCTCATAGCGCCAGTGACCGGCAAAGTGGGATTCAGTCCAGGCTGCCTCCCTGCCACACACTCTGCCTCTCCAGGGGGATGAAGGACATCCATCGAGTATCCCCAACCCCTTCCAATCCATTTTCTAACCCACTGAAAGCCTGCAGCTCAGGAAGGTGAGGGCTTCTGTCCCGGGCCATGATGGACATTCAGGCCAGCAATTCAAAAAAAAAAAAAGGGAATAAGCTCTATCAAAAAGGGAGGAGCACTCCCTCCCTGCCCTGCTGTGACATTCCCCTTCTCACCGGACGTACCGATTGGGAAGTATTTGAAAGCCGAGAAGTCCTTGCAGGTATTTGGAAGGAGGCTCAGCCCCCAGCCCTGTGCCCTGACCCTGATACAGGGTGGAGTGCTGGCCGTGACCCTGCAGATGGACTCGGCAGCATGTCCATGGATTTTTCCCCAAATCCCTCCTTGCCTCCTGATGCCCCAAGCCCCACTAAGGACCCACTGCCCAGAGGAAGGCACAGTGCACGCCTTGGGCCAGGGCCACCTCCACCGAGGCGCAGTTCCTTCCCTCCAGCGTAGGCTCAGGGCGTCTGTGTAGCCAAAATGGGCTTGGCTGCCCGGCTGCCCCTTCACAGAAAGCAGGGCTCTGAACGGCCAAGACCGAGGAAACACCAAGCCTTGCAAAATGAGAAAGCAATTACTGGGGACGAGGACAGCCACCGCCTCTAAGTGACACCTCCGGCCCGTCCTAATAGCCGGGTTGAATCACTGCCTCTCCCTGCTAATGGCATGCGTAATTGCACTGGTTTTTCAGGCGTCCTTCACCCGTACTTATTTAGACTAGTGACTGATGCATTGCCATGGAAACCGGCACTAGGGGAAAAAAAAGTCCCTGGTACAGTGGGAAGTGGAAGGACGCAGCTCCAGTCTGGGGCTTACAACTTGTGTCAAAGAAGCGAATTTTCATCTGATTTGGATGTTCAGTCCCCAGAAGTCAAATTTGTGAACTTCCTCATGGATGAAACATTCCCGGAGCCATCTTTCTTCTTCATCTGATTTTTTTTTTTCTTTTCTTCTTCAATTCTGCCCCCAGAGGGCTGCAACTTTTTTTTTTTTCCTGTTGAATTAACAGGCAGTAGTAGATGAGGCCGCCCCACGGACTCAGTCTCCGCGGAGACCCCGAGGAGCAGTGGTCCGAGTGAGATGGTCACACCCAGGTTAGAAAGGATGGCCGAGAATTCACGGTTCAAGAAGAAAGTTCATTTTGGAGGTACGCTGTGGGCTGGTGTGCGGAGCCTTTGTTCTTTACGAGAGCTGCAGGGACGGGAGGACCGTGGGACTCGGGCAGTCCTGCCGGCGCTTGGTGAGATGGGGTGGCAATGGCTTTGCACTTGGTGTGTTTTAGGGGGACTGTGTCCTGCTTGCTGGGCGCCCCAAGGCTATTGTTTCCATCACGGCTTTCACCTGCTTCTGATTTATAATGGAAATAAAGATATAGCCTCAGATCATTCGGGAGGAAACAGGCTTCTCAGTTGCATCCAGAATCCCAGGGATCCTGTTTATAGTCTCAAGGGTCCCTTTGAGCGGCTGGTGGGTTTTTAAGACAAACTCATACATCTCTTCCTAGTAAGCACTGTGGTTAACCTCAAAGGGAGGTCGGTTGCATGATGAGGTGCTGTGGCTACAGATGTGGCTTGTTCATTTTCTGGCGTGTTCTTTCCTAACCCGACAAACTGTATTGAAAGTCCCCGCAAGGCTGGCCTGGGGCAGCGTGCCTGCTCCCGAGTGCAGCCTGCCTTTCTCCAAAGACAGCATGGCTGGGTGGATTTCCGTTGTTGTTTTAACCAAGTGGACGGTGTGCTCCTTCCGCGTG
This sequence comes from Pan paniscus, assembly GCF_029289425.2. NCBI lineage: Eukaryota > Metazoa > Chordata > Mammalia > Primates > Hominidae > Pan > Pan paniscus. The sequence goes on along the minus strand of NC_073258.2, from coordinate 71,692,448 downwards.
GTAACGGTGGAGAGGGAGAAACACCCTGTGCGTTTGCAGGCTGCATAATGGTTTATATCAACTTCTCCAGTAGCTTCTCACCAACTGCTCCCTCTTGCCCACAAAGGCCGAGGAGAGCAGGAATGGCCAGGCTGGGAGGGGTCCAGTTGGCGGGGGGGCGCTCCGGGACCCGGTCCAGTGAGATGTGAGGCGCCTGCCACCGAGGAGCGTCCCTCCCAGATGTTGCTTTGCGGTTGAAGAGATCCATGTGAGCCATGAGCTGTCGAGACTACGGTGACCCCTGCCCAGTCTCCCCGCTGGTCTTCACCCGCCTGGCAACTCTGGGTTTTGTCAGCGACATGTAGAATCTTTTGGGGGTGCCCCGTGTTGGTGAGTGGCAGGGAATGAGCCCTGAGCATCTGGCCCTGGCTTGTTAAGGTCACGGCCAGGGGCGGAGGGCGGGTGGTCTTTGTTAGCACCAGTGGGACCCACCTCATCCTCCCCAAGAAGGCACCCTGATGGAGATGGGTCCCCTTGACCAAGAACTTCGGTTGGCCAAGGTCCCAGCACCGAAATCCGAGCAATAAAGAAGCAGCTGTCTTCCCACACGATCAGGGCGGTTTCCTTGAGCTCAACAGGTCTTTTTTCTAGATGTCCTATTTCTGAAGCCTCAGCTGCCGGCATCCTTAAAAAAGATTATAAAGCTAAAAAGAATCCTCCCGCCCCCACCCATTCCTAGATTTAAATCCAGGCTCTCCTGCGTGCCCTTGGACATGGCCCCCTCCTGGGCCCTCTCTTGGGGGTAACAAGGCCTGGCCGGGAGCAGTGTTGAGCACCTCGTGCCAGGAGATACTTGGGGTGTTTGCTCTGAGAATGGTGGCTCTGATTATCATCGGCCTTCTTCGAGGTGCTCTGATTGGCCGGGGAAAGAGGCCGACCACAAAGAGGGCCCTAAGACAGGATGTTCTGTGGGGTTAGGCAGCGGGTGTTGGAGGGGCAGGCATGGGGGGCAGAGCCCTAAGACAGTTTTGGGGTTAGGCAGTGGGTGTTGGAGGGGCAGGCATGGGGGGCAGGGGTACACAGAGTGAGGCCCCTCCAGACGCCCTGTCCACAGCCAGAGGCAGGCTCTGCTCCCCTCTGAGCCCAGGCCGGATTAGCTCAGCCGTGGACAAGTCTTTTGGAGTCTGGCCACAATACCCCACCCCTCCTCCCCACTGGCGACTCCAGCCCTGGGCTGCCGGGTCCAGGGGCATGTGGGTCACATTCGCCAGGCGTCCTTCTGGACAGAGAGAGGAGAGAGAGCCATTCTTGAAACGGAGCCTGCTTCGGCATGGACACTCCCAGCCGAGCTCATCAGCAAATGCAAATCAGGCACAGATTCATCCATTTACTCTAATTTCCATTTAAACTGTGAGTTTGGCTCGATGTATTGGTATACATGCTTCCACTGAGCTCCTGGGCTGATTTTTTTTTTAAAACATTCTAATTACTATAGAGTAGAAACCAACTCAGTGACAGCCAACAGCTTGATTCATTTGTCCAGCCAATTTGGGAGGGTGGTAATTGGGAAGCATCACCAGAGACTGAGTGTAGCCTCCCCTCCTACGGTGTCCCCAGCCTGGCTTGGCCCGAGAGCTGCAAGAAGGGCTAGTGTGGGCAAAAGAGAAGTCCACACTGCCCTCCCCATAGGCACTGGGTGCCCAGGGTGGGAGGCGTCCACCGAGCTTACAAAGCAGGCAAAGGAGCCCAGTGGCGGGAGGGCAGCAGGGCAGAGCTGAGCATCCTCCCTTCCCGGCTGGGTGACCCTGGGCACAGCCCGTCCCATTCTCCAATGAGGGTCCTTCCTCCAAGAACCTAGGATTCCAGGTTTTTCCCACATTCCCGGATAATTCTCCAGTGTAGCATTGTAAAAAATATTATCTACAGGGCACCACTCACCTCTGAGATTTATCCTTTCAAAAATGTTATAGGTGGGGCTGGGTGTGGTGCCTCATGCCTGTAATCCCAGTGCTTTGGGAGGCTGAGGTGGGGGGATTGCTTGAGGCCAGGAGTTCAAGACCAGCCTGGGCAACATAGACCTCATCTCTACAGAGAGTTAAAAAAAAAAAAAAAAAAAAAAGCCAAGTGTGGTGGTGCACACCTATAGTCTCAGCTACTCGGGAGGCTGAGGCAGGAGGATTGCTTGAGCCCAGAAGTTCAAGGCTGCAGTGAGCTATGATTGCACTGCTATACTCCAGCCTGGGCAATAGAACAAGATTCTGTCTCTTATAAGACAGAAATGCTACAGGTAAAACCAATCTTTTGCAAAAGAAAAAAAAAGGAAGGAAGAAAAATGCCGTAGGGAGGATGTAGCCAGAGGCCATGGGGTGACCTTGACTCTCAGAGCCAGGAGGACCTGGGTTTGGATCCCAGCTCTGATGTTCAGCAGCCAGGTGACCTTGGAAATGATCAGATCACACCTGATTTTCTCCTGGGTCGAGTCCTCTCGTGGAGTCTCTGTGTGCAATACTGCAGAAATGTTAAGATATTAATGTAATCACCAGCTCCATCAGTTGCTGATTGTGTTATAGAGGAATATCATTTAACCTTCCGGTGCCTCGATTTCCACATCTGATAAGTGATTATTATAATGACAGTGCCTGTCTCATGGGGCTGTTTGTGGCTAAACGAGATAAGGCCTTGCAGTTAGGACCCTGCCTGGCTGGGAGAAACAGAAACCGTTGCCTAAACACACAGGGCTTTACTCATCTCACCCAACAGACATCAGGGGCCAGGCTGCAGGGGCCAGGTGGGCATAGCTGCGCCACGGTGATCTGGGCATGTGGCTCTTTCTCTCCTTCTCCTCCGTGTCCTCAGCATGCTCTGGGGGCAGCATAGATGTAGAGCCACTTCCGCATTCCAGACAGGGAAGAAGGAAGGGCTGAAAAGCTTCAGGCTCTGGGGAGGTTTGGTTTGGGGAAAGGAAGCCCCTCCTGGCAGGCGCCTGCTCCTGTCTCATTGGCCAGGACCTAGGCACTCCTGGAGGGAGGCTGGGAGAAGCGCTGAGCTTCCTGGCCCCTGGGGTAGAGGGAGGAGCTGCTGCTTGCAAATAGCTGTTGAGTGAGCCAAAGCAGTTTGTTGGAAGGAAGAAGGCACTTAGCACGGCCACAAGGCAGTGCCCAGAGCTTGGACACTGGCACAGATCGCTGGTGTGCACCTGAGCTTCTTCACCTGTACAGCAGAGGCCAACGCTGCTAGCACTTTTCTTGTAGTGTTGCTGGGAGCATTCAGAAGAGAGTGTGTTTTACACTTAAATGGTGCGTGTGGCACACGGCGAGGCATGACGGTTGGTGGAAAAGGACAGATCAAGATCACATGGTGGCAGCAATGGACATCCAGCGCTGTGACGGACACCCGGCGCTGTGACGGACACCCGGTGCTGTGACGGACACCCGGCACTGTGACAGCTCTGCCGCCTGGAGGCATCTCCCTCCCATTCTCTTCCTCAGACTCTTGGAGGCTGACACCTCACCCTGGCTTTCTGATGATCAGTGGAACATGCAACTGAGCCACCGCCTTGCTGGGCACCCTCAGCCAACCTGTGAGCCTCCCCCTCGGCTCCGTACATGAAGCCACTGCTACGTGGGCCTTGGCTGCTCCACGCCCAAGCCCTGCTGCTACGGGGGTTCTGTGAAAGCGGACACAGCTACGCTTGGCAAAAAGACTGCTTCGTAAAGTGGCAAGTCAGTACTGCAACCCGTGTTCTTCTTAAGGTGCTTCACTCATCTTGCAGTACAACCAACAATTTCCTGAGATGACTAAGAAAAACCAACTGTGCCAGGAGCAGACGGAGCCGGCTCTCCGAAGTGATTTCTGTTTATTGGAGGATGGAAACACAGCCCAGCATGCTGGCACCTGCTTCCTTGGCCCCTGGATTTGGAGTCCATAGATCTGGCCCTTGTGTGGTGTCAGAGTGCTGAGGACCCACTGGCACGTGCCCGACAGGGCTGGTGCCTCCCCTGCCCACACACAAACCCATGCCAATGTTAAGGGAATTCAAAGCACGTGATTCTTTTGGCAAACTTCCCCTGCACCTCGCTGCTGGGGTCTTACCCAGGCATGTGACACGAGGCTGTTCTTCCCAGCATCGGGCAAAGAGGAGCAGGGCGGATGACACACGCCACACACATGTGTGCACATGGGAGGAACCACGATCTTCCAGGGAGCTGGGAACAAGTGGAACTATGGACTCGGGTGCTTGTTGGTGCTGAATTCCAGCAGATAGGCAGCTTCCACTACTGGAAACCAGTGTGATTCCAGGAAGGGGAGCATGGCCCCCCGAGCATGTGGTGCAGACCAGGAAAAGGGCTGTTGGTGCAGAGCTGGGCGCTTTTAGCCGAGCGAGGAACCATCGTGCTGGCGGCTCAGTCTGAGTGAGGGCCACGCCCACCCATTACAGGAGGAGTCTCCAGGAACTGGGCTCCACCCTAGGGTTCACCATAAGTGGCAGAATCCGAATTGGAACTGAGTGTTGTTTGTATCTGGGAACAGAGAAGTGCATTTCCTGGAAGCCGCTTCTCTGCCACCCTCATAGTTTCTGTCCTGTTGAAAGTTCTGAGCTCTGTTGCTGATGGGGAGGTAAACAGTTTTCTGAGCACAGCCTGCCCAGCTGTGCTGTCTGACAGGGATGGTCTCTTTGTGGTTATGGTGGGCACAATAGCGGCCCCCAGAGATGTTCACGTCCTAATGTCCAGAAGCTCTGAATACATCAGCCTCATGGTCACGTGGAGTGGAGGTCGGAGAGGGAACTCAGGTTGCTGTCAGCTGAGGGTTATCTGGATGGGTTCAGTGTGACCCCAAGGGTCCTTAAATGTGGGAAAGGAGGCATAGGGCTGAGAGTCAGAGGGATGCAATGCGGTGGGGGGGAAGGACTTGTCCCGCCTTTGCCGGCTTTGAAGGTGGAGGCAGTGGCCGGGATCCAAGGAACACCGCAGCCTCTGGAAGCCGGGTGGGGGAAGCAAGTGGATCCCCTACACTCCAGGAGCCTCCAGCAGGAAGGAAGCTCCACAAATGCCCTAACTTCAGCCCAGAGACCTGGTCAGACTTCTAGCCTGCAGCTCTGTAAGGGGAGACGTTTGTGTTGTTTGAGGCCACCGAGCCTGGTCGTCTGTGCCGGCAGCCGCAGGAGCCCAGGCCACCATCCCCACGAGGTCCGTGTGCTGTGACGTGTGCCTGGGCATTCTGCACAGGGTCCTTATTTTCTCTTCCCCTCCCCTGCAAGGTCAGTCCCGGGAGCCCAGAAGGTGCTTGATGAATGATCTGCTGCTGATTGAGCAAAGGAACAAGTGAGCCGAGCCAGTTGGCGGCATTTTTGTGATACGTGTTGCTTTTCAAATCAAAGCTCTGTGCCTCTCAGTTGAGTAGTTCTGAGAGCCAGGGTCCCCACCCTTCTGTCCCCCTCGCGGTGGGTCCCATACCCAACAGCTTGCCAGAGCAGAGACTGGGCCCCAAGAGTGGAGTCCTGAGCCTGGAGGCCAGGCGGGCGTGCTGGCTCCAAGCCCCGCACACTCCTAGCATTCCTGCCTGCGGCACTGCTGCCTGTGTGTTCCTCTGCCTTGCAAGGAGCCCATCAGCATCTTTGGTTTTAAAAAAGAAAAGTTATTTCAGTCTTTCATCCCCATCAGTAATTTCTTCCTCCTTGTGGTTCTGATCCCGCTTTTGGCTCAGCAGCCTGGGCACAGCCTGAGCGGCGTCTGATTTAAAACCTGTGGAGACGGCAGGAGGCTGCGTGGGAGGGAGGCGTTCGGGTGCAACACTGGGGGGATTCGGAGCTGGACAGCCCAGCCACGTTGCCACCCGGGTGACCCTGAGCCCTCTAAACGGCAGGAAGGGTGGCCAGAGCGGACTCAAGGCTGCACGTTGCAGGAGCTCAGCAATCACAACCAGGATGACACGGAAGTCCTGGGGACCCCACCCCGCCCCAGAGCCCACTGCTGTGATTTTTGCCTCTTTGGGATAAAGAGTGAAGAGTGAGAGTTCAGAGAGGATGATGGATTTCAAGGGAGGGAAGAAGGGAAGATGTTCTGGGACTTCCCTTCACCCACATGCCTCTCCCTCCCTCTCTCTCTCTCTTTTTCAATCTCCGTCTTGGGTGAGATTGCAGATAAATCTTCAGGAAAAGAAAAAAAAAGATCTGTGAAGGAACCTGCAGCCCCAGTTCCCTCCGTTTCCTGTGCTACAGAACCCGTGACCACAGGCGTGTCTGCTCACACCCCCAACCCCGAGGCTCTGTGAGTCCAAAGTCAGGCAGCTGGACTGGGTTCTCTGCCCAGGCTCTCACAGGGCTCCGGTGGAGGGGTCTGAGGCCTGGGCCCTTAGCTGCAGGCTCGGGGAGGAGTCTGCCTCTGGGCACATTCAGGTTGTGGGCAGGATTTGGCTCCCTGAGTCTATGGGACTGGCCTCCCCAACTCATCTAGTCTCTCCGACTTCCCCTTCTGCCACCCGCCAGAGAAAAGTACTTGCTTTCAAAGGGCTCATGAGATGATGAGATTAGTTCGGTCCCACCTGATCAACCCTGACATTACTGTGAGGGTGATGCCAGGGGGCGAAGGTCGAGGGGGCATTGTCAGTTCTGCCTCCCTCGCCGGCCTCATGTGCTCCGGCACAGTCCGCATTCAGCAGGGTGTCTGCAGCCCTCCTTGGGTTTTAAGCTTCCCTCCTACCCCATTCCATAGCCGAGAGGGGGCAGTGGGACACAGTCTCCTACAGTCCTCTCTGCAGGTCAAAGTTTGTGTGCAGTGGTTGCTCACCCTTGACTTCAGAGCCTGGTCACTTGTCGTGCGGCAGCTCTTAGGCCGTTGTGAAGAGGGAGCCAGCCCCGCCTGTGGGGACGGCACAGCCCCCAGGTGTGGGGAGAGCCAGTAGGGGTCAAGGCCCTGTCTTCCCACGGCCACTGAGGAGGCGCTCAGCAGCCCTAAAATCGCGTTCATCTCAGAACAGGGGTTTTCAGTGCAAAGGTGGTGGTGGATTTTGATCTGGGAGAGCGCCTAGAAAACCTCTTCTGCTGCCCCACCCTTTCCTGGCCTCTGAATTTCAAGTCCAGCGGCCAGGGAATCTCAGTGTTCATCCTCCTTTACTTCTCCGTGGGAACCGTTCTCACCACCTGTCCCCCTCCGTCCCTGAAAGCATAGACTCAGCTCCGAGGACATCCTACCCTGGACCCCGGGAGCCCACCCGCCCCACTGGTGACCTGAGGCCTGCGGCTGGCTCCTCTTCTCTCCTCTCTCCCCAGCCTCTGTGCTCAGCCGTCACATGGACTCGCTCGCCAGGGCTCCCCCAAGTCTCTTCCCCAACCCCAAATCTCATGATACTTGTGTACCTTTGCCAGCTGTCTCTGCCACAGCCACACGCTCCATCGGCCCAACACTGAGTGTGTGCGCTAAGCCTTCCCTTAACTATGCTCTGCCTCAGTGTCCGTGTCTGTGAAATGGGCATCCTACAGAATTTTTCTAGGGCTTGTCCTGAGCATTTACCCATGGGATGTCAGGATGGCTGTGGTCACCGAGTAGGCTCTGTCGAGCTATAGCTGACATATAACATTTCCCCATCTCTGCTGAGACTTCCTCCTCCTTCCTCAGCCAGGTCAGACCTGATCTCAACCTTCAGGGTTCTCCCCTGCTCCCCATTCCCAGCAGGAGCCTTGGCAATAGCCAGCATTAGCTAAGGTCCTGCCATGTGGCAGAGGACACAGTCAAATAACCTGCCCAGGCTCCTGGGCCCGTGTTCATGTGTGTTCAGGGCTTTAGCTGATGTGACTCAGCTCTCTGCAGTCACCTTCTGAAATGTCCCATTCAGAATTCGCCTACATCGGAATTCTTAGTATGTTTTGTTTTGTTTTGTTTTGAGACAGGTTCTCACTCTGCCACCCAGGCTGTGGTGCAGTGATGTGATCTCAGCTCACTATAGCCTCAAACTCCCAGGCTCAAGTGATCCTCCCACCTCAGCCTCCCAAGTAACTGGGATTATAGGCACATGCCACCATGCCCAGCTAATTTGTGTATTTTTTGTAGAGATGGGGTTTTGCCATGTTGGTCAGGCTGGTCTTGAACTCCTAGCCTCAAGCCATCCACCCGCCTTGGCCTCCCAAAGTGCTGGGATTATAGGTGTGAGCCACCACGCCCTGCCCTTCTTGTGTATTTTAAAACCTGCCCTGGAGGTCAGCAGGGGGTCCACACATCAGAAGGCCTTTCAATCCCCTCTTCAGGACGCATGGCATCATCTTCCCACTCTCCCGTGGCATTTGTGCTTATTGTCAATTTACAAAAGTAAATTTGGGACGTAGCACTTGGGGAAAAGAATGAAAAAGCTCAGTATATTATCATCTGGGACCCCTCAAAGGGCTTGGAGGAGCGGCTCCCAGCCAAGGCAGACGATCCAAGGCTGCCTGACCCGGAAGTGCTCTGTGGTCATTTGAAGTCAGCCTTAAGGTCCTTGGCCAAACCTCGGGGCCTCACTGTCTTTGTCATGGACACAGGAGACATCTGACCCCTGCCTGTTCAGTGCCCTCTGTCTGGTCATTGTCACTGCCCTTTGACAAAAAGTAACCCAGAAATGTCTGCAGCGTGTGGCTCTTGTGGTGGGGGAGTGCGGGGACTGATTGGAAACGTGGAGGGGACGTTACTTGGTTGTCATCGTGAATCCCAATGTTTAGAGATTGGAGGCAAGGATGCCCAAAGCCCTGCAGTGTCCAGGGCAGTCCATCGGGAGAAATGCAGTGTCCAGGGCCGTCCATCAGGAGAAATGCAGTGTCCAGGGCAGTCCATCGGGAGAAATGGGCCACCGAGCCAGGACCTGAGATGACGTCTTGGGTAACAACAGGTTCCACCCAGCTTGACAGACAGACTGAAAGATGGCACTCCTCCGATTGCAAGAAATACAAAGCTTGCCTGAGCTGGGTTGCATGAAGAAATGGACCTTGGTCTAGGGACGCCAGGGCTTTTCCTGGTCATCGAGGGCAGAAGGCAGGGCCCTGCCTCCTGAGGCCCTGGAAGCACATGCCTCTCTCCACTGGTGCTGTGTGGTGACAGCCTCGTCGCCCCAGCTGTGATGTCCTCGGTGCACACCGGGAGCAGACTGTCCACATCTACTCCAGATTCCCAGGGGAGGTTCTGATGATTGGCCTGGCTTGACACAGGTGCCATCTCATGGCCCAGCCCTCTGTAACTGGGGCGTGGGGTGAGGTGGTACAGAGGTGGTCAGGGAGCAGAGCTTCCTGTCTGCAAAGGGCAGGGGGATGTTTTCAGAGAGACTTGTAGACCAGAATGTCCAAGCTGGATTCCTGGACAGACAACAGTAGCCAACGTGACTCGACGGCTTCCCCAGGCCGGATGCTGGGGAAAGGATTTATTTAGAAGTGTGCATTCATCTTGTCCTCAGTGCAGCCCTGTAAACTCTGCTCTTGGCCCAGGGCACAGTTGAGAAAACTGAGGCTTGGAGGGAGATGGTTTGCTGCTTGGGGTTGTGTAGCTAGCGAGAGATTTAAGCTCGAGCTTGTCTTGTCTAAAGATGGACTGTTGTGTATCCTTCCTGCCTCTGTCTGTCCACGTGTGTCTCATGAACAGAGGGGACCACTGCCCATGGAATGTGGCTGGAGTGTAGAGGTCAGCATGCTCACAGGACCCTGTCCTCACCTCTCACCTTCTATCTCTCTCTCTCTCTCTCTTTTTTTTTTTTTTTTTGAGATGGAGTTTTCACTCTGTCGCCCAGGCTGAACTGCAATGGCACAATCTCGGCTCACTGCAACCTCCACCTCTCGGGTTCAGGCGATTCTCCTGCCTCAGCCTCCCAAGTAGCTGAGATTACAGGTGCCTACCACCACACCCAGCTAAATTTTATATTTTTAGTAGAGATGGGTTTTTGCCATGTTGACCAGGCTGGTCTTGAACTCCTGACCTCAGGTGATCCACCCATCTCAGCCTCCCAAAGTACTAGGATTACAGGTGTGAGCCACCACACCTGCCCCACCTTCTATCTCTTAGTTCTATAGCCCACCTCCTCCCAACCCATCCTTAAAGATTAGCTTTTGGCCTTTCAGTGTCTTAGTAAATTTCTTTGAGAAAAATCCTCTTATTTCCTTTTCCAGAAACAGTCAGAGCCCAGGATCAGAGGCCACTGGAATCTCCCCGGATGCCCCATCTTGGCTTCCTTGCCAAGCTGTACAGCATCCTCTTTCCAGCAGCCCTGCTTAAAGGTCTATTTTAAATGCTGACAGTCTGAAGCTTGTCACGCAATCTGTCACTGCCTCTCGTGAGTCCCAAAAGGTATATTAAGTGGGATTTCTAGGTTTGGCCTTTTTTTTTTTTTTTTTTCCTTTCAGTGTAGATTTTTCTAGGCCATACTCAGAAAACAGCTTTCAGGCCCTGCATGCTCAAATGCTGCATGTGTGAGATGTCTGGACCGATGGCCCTCTCCTGGGACATGGGGTGAGTCGCCTTACACCCAGAGGGATGTGTCGGGTTGACAAGTTCAAGAGCCTAAGGAGCTGTTTAGTCCCACCGGCCCACTTCACAGCTGAGAAGGGGAAGGCCCAGAGATGCAAAGTGAGGAGGTCACAGCCAGCCACTGCCCCAGCCAGGGCTGTGTCCCCTGCCTCGGCAATCCCCAGCTGGAGCTGTAATCATCCAGCTTCCTGTATCTCCAACTTGCCCCATTCAGACCCAAGGAGATGACGTGGCCAACGTGGAATATGAGCAAAGGGTCCAAGGGCGTGTGGCTTTGACCCATTCGCTCACTTTCTCCAGAGTTACTGAGTGCCCGCTATGCACCAGGCTGTGTTGTAGGATCTGGAGAGCTAGCATTGCAGTGAAATGTGAGCTGGGGAAGGAATGTTCCAGGCAGAGTTAAGCACACACAAAGGCCCTGAGGTGTGAATGAGCTCGACTTGTTCAAGAGACAAAGAGGAGGCTAACACGGCTGGGGGGACCGAGGAGGGGAGAGCGGTGGGAGATGAGCCAGGGAGCAGGCAGGGCCACGTGGTGTCTGGCTTGTGCCATAGAAGGCAGCTTGAATGTGACTCTGGTTGCATTGGGAAGCTGTTGGAAAACGTTAAGCAGCAGAGTTGAAAATCACCTGATTTACGTTTTTTAAAAGCTCATTCTATTGTCTCTATAGAATGTGTATCAGTAAAGGGAAGGGCAAGCATGGAAGCAAGGAGGCAGGAGGCTGCTGCAACAGTCCAGGTGCAAGATCATGGTGGTTCAGACTAGAGTGGTAGTAACTGCTAGCCTCCATGTATCTGGAGCACTACAAACATTGCTGAGCCCTTGCTATATGATGAACTGATCCCAGCGCTGACTGGGAGGAAGGCCTGGTTGGAAGCTTGGTTTTGACGTCAAGAAGTTTCTCCATGGTTAAGGAAGCAGACAAGTCAATACTTCCCTCTTGGATGGTTGGCTTCCCTGGCTTCTTTATCACAGGCAGAGGGGTCTCCTCTGAGACACATAAAGTACCTGCTTCTATGCTGTGTTCTGGCCATGCTTAATGGGATCCATTTCCATTGTCTAGTAGGTGGTTTTTTCCTTTTCTCCTAGAAAGTACAGCCATTCTCTCAGAGGAGGCCAAACTCAGCCTTTGCCTTGATTTTGTCTGGTCTTCCCTCCTATACTTGCTAGGACAATTTTGGTTGCTGGTGACAGAAACCCATCTCTGCCTAGGATGTACTGGCCCACAGGACTAAGAGGGCCATGGAGATGTGTATCAGTCAGCTTGCCCTATATGAAGCTGCAGTAACAAGCATTCCCCTTGGCTGCTCTGAGTGCAGCAGTGTTTACAACTCATTGATCACAACCAGTTACAGATTTTGTTTGTTCCTTCTCCATTCCCACTGCTTCACCTGACTAGCCTTAAAAAATAAAAAATAAAAAATTCCCCAATCTCTGTGGTTTGGAACAACAAAAGTTTCTTTCTCATTCACACCTTATGCCCATCATACATCAACAGGGGGTGACTTGAGGACCCAGACTAATAGAACCACCAGCTTCTCAAATGTTTTGGTGGCCATGCCCAAGGACAAAAAGACAATGCTGGTGGGTGGGGGTCTTGCATTTGGAATTAAAACCTCCAGCCAGGAAATAACAGAATTCACTTCCTCTCAAAATTCACTGGCCAAAATTAATTTCAAGGGCCTACTCAACCACAGGAGAGCTAAGAAGTAGTGTCTGACCACATGTGCCCTGGTGGAAAGCCAGAAGTATTTGATTAGTAGCCTCAGTGACCACCACAAGCCACAATCCGGGGACTCCTAGCATCAAGGTCTTTTGTGTCCATCTCTCCCTGACCCAGACCTTGAACTTGGTTCTGTCTTCCGCCATGAGCTGGCTTCATTGCTGGACTCACTCCCTCCCTGTGCTTTGAATGGTGGCCATAGCCCGTGTCCTTCCATTGCATCTCTAAAAGGAAGCCAAGATCACCTTTCTCAGCAGTCAGACTACAGAACATCTCAGAAAAAAAGCCACCTGTCCTTAAGTGGGCCCTGGGTCACTTACTGCTAATGACAGGGCCCAGGAGAGTCCAGCAGGATCCCTAGACCACACCCACACATGCACCACTGTGTGCCGGGTGGGCTGCTTGGTCTCCTGAGGGTCAGCCTCACCAGGACCTTCCCATGGTGAAGGGAAGCGGCTGTGTCCCCAGAGAAGCTATGTGGCCACGGCAGTTTCTTAGCCACGCAATGCAGCAGCACAACTATTAAATGCATTACTGCATCATTCCTAGTTCTTTCCATTGTAAACAACAGAAAGCCAAGTTTTTTTATACCACCAAGGATATGCATTTAGTTTGTACAAGTGAGAAGCCAGGCATGGCTGTGTCCAGGGTTTCCAGCTGTGTCTCTAGGGCAGTCGCCCGTCTCTCTGGGTCTCTCTGTCTCTGTTCCTGCCCTTCTTCCTCCCGAGCCCTGTGCCATCCTGCACATAGGTATCCCCCTCAGGAGGCTGGCCTCCCTCTGTGGCCTGAGGCGTGGGAACCCCAGCAGCAGGAGTAGGGCGGCATTGTCCCCGCTGTGGTCCCAGGCCCCTCCCCTGAGCCCGTCACTCACTGGGATCAAAGGGACATTCCAGCCGGGCTCCCATGGCAACTGCAGGAGCCCAGGGCTGGGCAGTCAGGTGGGGAGGGGGCAGGGTGGCCTCACCTGACCACATGGCTGGAGCTGAGAAAGGGCTGGTCCCACAGAAGACAGGGAGGATGTGGCCAGCCAGGTGAGCAGGTGCATGCGCCGGCTGAAGGTGTGGTCAGCTCTGAGGCAGAATTGACCTCGGGCCCCGGCACCTGGGAAGCCGACCTCTCAGCAGCAGGAAACAGCCAGCATCCTTTGTTGTCACTGGTGCACAGGGAGGCTGGTGTGGCCCCTGACCTCCTGCTCCTCCCCTCGTCTGCCTCAGGGTGTTTTATTTGTGACCCACGTTTTCACCAGTGAGATCCAGGGAGCCTTAGGAAGGGGCAGCCCAGCAGCCCTTGCCTCTCAGCGCAGCGCACAGCAAGTACCAGGGGGCCAAGCCTGGACATGCCATGAAGTGTGCACTGTAACACTGGGGGCAGGGTCCCAAGGGCCGTCTAGCCCACCCCGCTTTTTCCAGGTTAGAAACCGAGGCTGCTGAGGGCACCTCCACAGGATGTGGCAGAGTTAAGAAGACCACCTGGATTTACACAGGTCGCTCATGAGATGCCACCTCCCAGGAGCCCCATATGGGTACTACCGCCGGAGGCTGCACCACAATGGGCTCTGCCACTTCCTGGCTGGGTGACTCACTCAAACTCTGTGAGCCTCCCCCTCCTCACCCGTAAACCAGACACAGCAACGTTACTGAGCTCAGACAGGTGAAGCACACACACCTAGAATACGTGTGGCCCCTGGTAAGTGGATCACCAACTATGGCCATTGGTTGCTGTCAGCACTGATTGTGGAGGCACAGATCTGGGATCAGAGGCCCACACTGCTGCTGACGGACTCCATGACCTTGAGAGGCCACCTTGGGAGGCAGAGGTTTCTAATCTAATGTATGACCACGACAGCATTAGTTAACATTACATAGCACTTTCAACATGCCATGCACCGTTCTAGTGCCTTACATGTATTGATTCCTCAATCCTTCCCCTTTAAGGAGGGACTGTTACTATCATCATCCTTTTAAAGATGAAATAATGAGGACTTGCAGCCAGTAAGTGGCAGAGCTGGGTTCTGAATCGAGCCAGCCTGGCCTTGGAGCCCACATCCCTTATCATTGCACTCTGCTACTTCTGTAAACCAGGGACAAGAAATCTGCTTACTTTGGGATATTGTGTGAGTACCAATTAAGGGTAAAGACTTACTTTTAATGAAATGAGATAATTTAGCAGAGCATTCCACACTTGACAATACATAAATATGTCTTCTGCTGCAGTGATGATGATAATGATTACAGTGATAATGGCAATGATCATGATGGTGAAGAAGATGATTGTGGTGGTCATAGTGGTTGATGATGGTGGTGATGACGCTAGTGATGATGCTGGTGAAGAAGAGGATGGTGGTGCTGATGATGGTGATGGGGGTCATGATGATGATTAGTGGTGATGATAGTGATGATCGTGGTGATGATGTTGGTGATGATGGTGTTGGTGATGATGATGGTGAAGAGGATGGTGGTGATGATGGTGATGATGGTGGTGGTGTTGGTGGTGATGATGGTGGTGGTGATGGTGTTGGTGATGATGATGGTGATGATGGTGATTGTGATGATGGTGATGATGGTGGTGATGATGGTGGTAGTGATGATGGTGATGATGGTGAAGAAGATGGTGGTGATGATGATGATGGTGGTGATGATGTTGGTGATAGTGAAGAATGTGCTGGTGGTGGTAATGATGATGATGATAGTGGTGATGGTGGTGGTGATGGCAGTAATTATGGTGATGATGTTGGTGATGATGGTGAAGAAGATGGTGGTGATGATGTGATGGTGGTGATGATGGTGAAGAAGATGGTGATGATGATGGTGGTGATGTTGGTAATGATGGTGAAGAAGATGGTGGTGGTGGTGATGATGATGGTAATGGTGATGCTGATGATGATGATAGTGGTGGTGATGATGGTGATGATGGCAGTAATTATGGTGATGATGGTGGTGGTGATGGTGGTGGTGATGATGGTGGTGATGATGGAGGGTGGTGGTGATGATGATGGGAGTGGTGATGGTGATAATGATCTTGTCCCTTAGGGTCCCTTTCCTGTCCCTTAGGGACTATATCCCAGAGCCCAAGTATAACTGTTTCTGGGAACCAGGAGACAGGGAAGGCCTGTGCAGGGGGATTCCTGCATGAAGCAGTCAGAGATAATGTCCTTTTAAAGGCTTCTTTTTCTGGCCGGGTGCAGTGGCTCACACCTGTAATCCCAGCACTTTGGGAGGCTGAGGCAGGTGGATCACGAGGTCAGGAGATTGAGACCATCCTGGCTAACATGGTGAAACCCCATCTCTACGAAAAAAAAAATATAAAAATTAGCTGGGCGTGGTGGCACGCACCTGTAGTCCTAGCTACTTGGGAGGCTGAGGCATGAGAATGGCGTGACCTGGAAGGCGGAGCTTACAGTGAGCTGAGATCGCGCCACTGCGCTCCAGCCTGGATGACAGAGTGAGACTCCATCTCAAAAAAAAAAAAAAAAAAGATTCCTTTTTCTTACAATTTTGATAGCAGAGGGGAATTTACTGTTCTTAATATCCTTACTGAGCCAAATGTAAAACTTGGTGAATGTTATGTTAGTCTACACCCTTTTTCTCTTTGTTTAAAGTTTTGTTGGTCCATGAAACTCCAGTCTGGGACACACTGGCTACCTTACCTAGCCTAGAAATGGTTCCTTTACTGAAATAGTCTTTTTTTCTGGTAAATACACACACACACACACGTACACACACACACGTACACACACACGCACACATTCCACTACACACTCCTCTCTGCTTCTGGCCCCGGCCTCCAATTTCAGCCAGGATCCTGCACCAATCAGCTGGTAGCGCCCAGCAGTTCCCTAGAGAGCCAGCACAAAGCTGCCACATGAGGGTGTAAGGAGCAGAGACAATTAAAAGTAATAATAGCAATTAACAGCCAGTCCCTGTGGCCCTTCATTGGCATTGTGAGCTGCTCTGTTTAACCCTAGGGAAAGGTGCAAGTCTCACTTGTCCCTGCACATGCATGGCCCAACATAAATGTCACAGGGATTGCCTGACCATGTGTTCCCACCTCACAGCTACCCACGTGCTGGGCCCCTCATCCAGCCTGTGGAGGCTCAGCACCCTGGGGCTCCTCCTTCGCCCCATCCCTGGGATCCTGAGGCCCTGCCCTGCTGAATTCTTCAAATCCCTGCAGTCAAGGCACGGGGCCTGGCTGCCAGGCAGACTTCATAAATGATGATTGGAATTGGACCTGTGCAAGATGCTGGATGCCAGGGAGGAGGGGGGCACAGGTGTCCTCCTGCACCTGGGCCTATTTGTTGCAGATGCCAAGCAAAGGGGAGGTGTGTGCAGCTTGGCTGGACCGGTGCTGGCTTGGTGAGGGCCCTGTGCACTCTGACCAATCTGATGGTGTATACTGTGTTTTTATCTGGTAATCGTGCAATGCGTCTTTTTGGTTGTACAAGGAGGGCTCCCATGGCCCTGAGCAAGGCTTTGAGGAGTGGCATTCAATGGAGTGGAGGGCAGAGGGTGCCCCTGGCTGCACTGGAGGGGCCTGCGAAGTGGAGTGTGCCCCACTCCCTGGGTGGTCATGGCAGTTAAACTATTGAATACTTGGGCAACACTTTATAGCAGGGCCTGGTACAGAGTAAGTGCTCAATAAGTGTCAGTGATGATGATGGAGATGGTGATGATGTGGCTGTTTGGGGAGTCCTGTTGTGTTTTGTAGGAGCCTCGGGGGTTTGTGGGGAGCAGTGTGGAAGGGGTGGAGACAGCTGGGAGCTTCCATGTGAAAGACTTAGCCACTGTGTCAAATTAATCCAAGGCTGCAGCCTAATGTGGTAGAAATGCAACTCTTGCTTACGTAAGAGTCCAGGGCACAGAGACCCAGCTGTTGACCCCAGGGTCTCAGAGGCCTGAGCGTTGAGCCGGCAGAAGCAGGAAGACAGAGTCGGGAGAGCACACTGGCTTCTAAAAGGCCTAAGCTTGGAAGGGACCCTTCCCACCCTGCTTGTGCTCACATCTCAGTGGTGAGAACTAGTCACGTGGCCACATCTGGGTTCAAGGGAGGCTGGGAAATGTAGTCCTGGGCTCAACACCTGCCTCCTTTCCTGCCCTCAAGGGCAACACCACACTGCTGGAAAAGGGAAAGGGTTCTTGGAACATGTGCTTTTGGTAAACAGCTGGCTGCCTCTGGGCACATGAAAGGTGTGGAGACCTTTCTCAATTCCCTTATTTACTTTTGAACCGCAAATGTGCATTTTGGGGTTTGAGCGGAAGAAAAAATGATTTCACCTCAGAATTTGGGATGGAGGAGGCTAACAACAGAGAAGGTTGTTTACAGAGTTTAGATTAAACTTTGGGCCATTTTCCTGAAGTCAGTTGCATAATTTCTTTGGATGTTTTGCAGGGCTTAGGTAGGAGATCATGCAGGAAATCCTGTTTGGGAGGAAAGTAAACAGGAACTCGTGAGCTGCTATGTTTTATGTCTTTTTGTTGTGTGTGTGTTTTTTTTCTCCCTCCAGCACTGAGCTATCCATTAAATCTAATTACATCACTCATATCATTTCCCATGAAATTTATGTCTCAATCTGCTGAGTAAGGGGAGCAAGCAGAGGACTTAATTAGAAATGTTAATCATGTGGGTTTGGTGCTTTTTTTTTTTTTTAGGAGAAAGGAACTATAATCAGGAAAATGACAATAAATGTTCTTTCTTTCCCAAATGGCAGTTGTCTGCAGGTTTTCAGTTTTGCTGGAAGGCTCAGCAGCACCACGGCAGAATGCTGTTCTAGTGGATTCCATGAGCCAAGCGGGCTGCCCTGTTGGGGTCTGAGCTGGCCTGGCCCTCTCATCTTTGCAGGCTGCTTCCTCCTGCCTCCTCTGTGAGCTGAGGCCTGTGGGACTCTGCCTCCCTTAGGGAGTGGTGCTCCTGACTCTTCAGTAGCCAGCATTGGGGTGCACATGCATTCCCCAAATTTCACAAAGTTGAGCCCCAGAACCAGGCCTCATTTTCCTCCAGACTCTTCCCCAGGACAGTGCATCTCACATTTTGGGGAGTAGGTGAGAGGGCCCACCAGCCTCACGTGCTGTGGGTTCCGCGTTCGGGGACCATGACTTTTCTGAATGGTGTTTCTCTTCCCTCTCTGTACAGAAACCCGCGCTGACCGCAGCAAGAAGCTTTTCAGGCACTACACCGTGGGCTCCTATGACAGCTTCGACACTTCCAGGTAAGACGCGCTGCTTTCTCTTCCAGGACCCTCTGGTCAAAGCTGTTCGTCTGTGCTGCAAATGCGTTGGACCACCTTGCATGCAGCTTTCAGGCCCCTCGTGTCTGCCTCCCTCTGCGTGTTACCGGGCTAGGACTATGGAAGCCACCATCTCCTGGAGCCCCTGCCTGAGAGGTGTACTTGGTGCCACCTTCGGTTTGTGTCCAGCCAGAGCACACCTGTGTGGTGGCCCCAGGGAGAGGGCTGGGTAGCATTGTTTTTGCGAAAGCATGCAAATGTCAAGGATGACGGCAGTGGGCCACAGGAGCCTTGAGGCAGTATTGGGGCAGCGGCATCCCCCGGGGGAGTATTTCGGATGCCTCAGGTCTGGGTTTCTGCCTTCTCTGTGGTCCTCGGGTTCTCATCCATTCCTGCCACTTCTGCTTAGGTGGAATGGCTGTGAAGGAAGGGGGCAGGCGAGCCACCAGGTAGCCAGATCTTCTAAGCACAGCAGGTTTGAGTTCGTCTGATGTGTGGAAAGAGCCCTGCATCTTTGACAATGTGACTGGCACAGGCACATGGTTGGATTTTTCTGCAGAAACCACACCTGTGTGTCACCAGCTGTGGGAACATCCTTGGGTCTCTGTGGGGAGGTTGAGGCTGGGGGGTACCTGCAGGGGAGGTTGAGGCTGGGCAGGGGAGGTGTCCTGCTGGCCCCGAGTGTGGGGAAAGGCCCCTCCATGTGGGGAGCCCCAGATAGAGGGTTCTTCCTGGATGTTGAAGCTCAACAAGGGCCAGTGTGTAAGGTAGAAAAGAGAAGGAGGTGCAGGTGGAGGCCCCGGGGATGTGAGGGTCCTGCGCCCGGCCCTGCTGGCTGAGGAGCCCCTTCTCAGAAGCTGACCCCACTCATCTCCTCCAGAGGTGGGAGGGTCCAGAAGCCCTACCCTGGGTTCTTCCCCGACCTCCAGGATATCTGTGATGAGCAGCCCAGACCCCTACACTCGACTCTTAGACCTGCCTGTGGAGGGATCCAACCTGGGTTAGCTGATTGATTTGCTTTTGTTTGTCTGTTTTGATTGAGGTAAAATGTACGTAACCTAAAACTTACCATTTTAAAGTGTACAATAAGGTGGCAGTTAGTACGTTTACGATATTGGGCAACCATCACCACTATCTGCTTCCAAAACATTTTGTCACCCCATTAGCAGTCACTCCCACTCCCATTGCCCTTCGCACCCACCCACCTGCTTCTGTCTGTGGGCTCTGCCTGCCTCGGTGCTGCGCATAGATGGAATCAGCCGCTACGTGATCTTTCATGTCTGGCCTCTTCCACGCTGCATCATGTTTTCAAAGTCTATCTACATGGTGGCACGTACCAGTACTTCATTCCTTCCCCGCCCCCAATTTTTTCTTATTGTGGTAAAATACATGTAATATGAAGTTTCCTATTCCGACCATTTGTTAGTGAATCACTAGTTTAGTGGTATTAAGAACATTCACAGTGTTGTGTAGCCAACACCACCATCCAGCTCCAGAGCTCTTTTGTCTTGCAAAGTTGGAACTCTGTCTGCATTAATGCAAACTCCCCACTCTACCTCCCTCAGACTCCAGCTCCCAACCTGTCTACTTTCTGTCTCTATGAATGTGATGACTCTAGGAACCTCAGATGAGTGGAATCCCGAAGTATTCATCTTTCTGTGACCGGCTTCTTTCACTGAGCATAATGTCTTCAAGGTTCATTCGTGTTGTAGCGTGTCTGGATTTTCTTCCCTTTTTTAGGATTGAATAATGTTTCATTGTATGGACGGACCACATTTTGCTCATCCCTTCATCCATCAGTGAGCACAGGTTATTTCCACCTTTTGGTTGTTGTGAATGGTATTGGTTGCTGTTGATATTTGCATGCAAGTATGTGTGTACACTTAGGAGCAGAATTGCTCATTGGACTCAGTTATAATGCTGACCTGTCCCAACCGCTTCTCTCGTAAATGAGGTGTGCTGTAAAAGGAATGCCATAGCCAGGAGAGGAGCCAAGACCCCTCCAGGGAATGTCACAGACTTTCCAGGTCTTGCTACACTCGCCCACTTTGTGACCTTGAAGCCCAAGTGTGATCCGTGGCCTGGCCACAAACGCAGCCCTAAAGGCAGGTCAGGGGCTGACCACAGCTTCTCCTGATGAGCCTTTATTTGAGCCAGATGAATTGTTTCTGCAGCAGCAGAAGAAGGCTGCCTGTAGAAGTGGACCCTGGGCAGGTGGTCATAGTCAGTGGGCCTATCACACTGTGATAGGATCTGTGATAGCAAGCAGAGTCTGCACAATGATACATAGTGCCTGAGTCTCCCCACAGAGGAGCAGAGGAAGGACCTGCCTGGGAAGAGAGACATCTGTGGGCAAAGCTGGCTAGGGTGTTGTAGCAAAGGTGTGACACATGGCTAACAGCAGGGCCAGAAAGTACCAGGGACATGGGCTGGAGTTCAGCCAAGAGAAGACTTGCAGAACTATTGTGGCTGTTCAGCCTGCCTCAGGAGGTAGTGAGCTCCCCATACTAGAAGGAGCCAAGCAGGGCTGAGGATTCTCTTGCCAGAATGTCACAGAAGATTGGACTGGATGACCTCCAAGATCCCCACCAACTCTGCATCCCTGTTTTGGTGTCCAGTCAAGGGCTTTTGTTTTACATGTGTACTGAACACCTGTTCTGCCAGGTCCTGGGACCTCACCTCAGAGAGGAGGAACATGCAGACCACATTGGGGGTCAACTGGTAGCTTCTAAGCAGATGGTGAAAAAGCTTCAGCCTTGATCAGAGTTAGGAGTCAGCTCCAGCACTCCCACGGCGAGGGATCAGACAAGCTGTGGGCCTCATGTGACCCTGTGGTTCATTGAAAGAAACAAGAGTCACAACAGCACTGCTTATCCACTCCTCCCGTGCGCCACCCACCCTGCATGGAGCACAGCCCTGTTCATAGCTGAGCCTCCCAGCAACCTGGTAACGCAGGTGTTACATTCCACCTGCTAGAGGGACACTGATGGAGGGAAAGGAAGGCCAAGTTAATGAGCATCTGAGCCTGAGTATGTGGCCTGATCTGTGGGCAGTAGAGCCCTGGCATTCAGGCCCCACCCTCCCGCGGTGAGGATGTTACTGCCCAAAGCCAGCCTGGGTTGAGGGAAACTGACGAGGAGGAGGGCCAGTGTTTCTTGTGGTAACAGTCAGCACCTCCCAAAGCATTGTTGGGAGAGATGCACATAGATGGAATCAGCCACTACGTGGTCTTTTGTGTCTGGCTTCTTCCACTCTGCATCATGTTTTCAAAGTGCATCCACACAGTGACACACACCAGTACTTCATTCTTTACCCACCCCCCCATTTTTTCTTACTGTGGTAGAATACACATAATATAAACTTTCCTATTCTGACCATTTTTTAAGTGAATCACTCGTCTAGTGGTATTAAGACATTCACTGTGTTGTGCAACCGACACCACCGTCCAGCTCCAGAGGTCTTTCATCTTGCAAAGTTGGAACTCTGTCTGCATTAACACAAACTCCCCGCTCCACCTCCCTCAGACTCTGGCCCCCACCTGTCTACTTTCTGTCTCTATGAATTTGATGACTCTAGGAACCTCAGATGAGTGGAATCCTGACATATTCAGGATGATGGTATTATCGTTGTTCATCCCTGACTGTGAGCTGGTTCATAACGGGTGCAGGGTTAGCCTGAGGGAGGCCACCCTGCCCAGGACCAGCAGAACTGGCCTCAGCCAGACTGTGAACCTATTAGCATGGCAGGGTGGACAGGGGGACAGGCAGTGCTGACAGAGGGTGGGCAGCACGGATGGAGGGTGGGCAGTGCAGGCAGAGAGCGGGCAGTGTGGAAGGAGAGCAGGCAGCATGGAAGGAGGGCAGGCAGCATGGGAGCTTGTGGACAGAGATGAGTAGGTCTTGTGCACCCCTGTGACCCTGGAATGGCATAACTCTGGAGTGGGTGTGGAGTGAGATGCTGACTGCCAGCTTCTCCAATGGAGCAGGAGGAGCATCTGGAGGCCATGGTCACCAGGGCATGGGTGCAGAACAGCCTGTAGCTCACAAACCCTTGTCGGCATTCATGTTGCAAGTAGACTAATGAGCAGCAGGAACCTGGGTGCAGTGCCAGCCCTGTGGGCCAATTATCCACAGTAGGCTGTGGGGTCACAATCTGGGCAGACAGCACAGGGCTGAGGCCACCCCACTGCCGATGCAAGTGTAATGAGAGAAAATGCCATGGGAAGTGAGACTCAGTGGAGACATTTTCTGAATCAGTCAGGAGGTTTCTCCCCTTCCAACCTCCTCTTATGTCAAAAACTGCTCAGAGTCTCAGAGCTGGAGAGCCGAATGTTGAAACACACCAGTTCATTAGTGAACATATTCAGCTGTTCCAGCCAATTCCCTCCCTGGGATTCCCCTCCACTCACTCGGAAAACAGTGAGAGAAGGATCTAGAAATGGCCACATTAATTAAGGTCAAACAGCAGAGGCCCTAAGGGCCATTTCTACTTGGGACTTTACAGATATTTCAATGTCATTTTTAAAAAGATGTCTCCACTCAGGGAATGGGAATCTTAAGTTCCCACTCCTCTTTAACCAAATCCCCAGCCTCATCATGGGATACCCCAGAGAAATCTACCTGGTGGGATGGGGGAGAACTCAGGGTCTCACTTTAGGCTGAACGGACTCCATTTATACATCCATCCTTCCCGCCATCCACTCACTCAGCCATTTATCTTTCTATCACTCATCTATCCACCTATTTATCTATCCACCCAGTCACCTGTCCACCTGTCCATCTATCCACACATCCATCTATCCATTCATCCATCCATGTATGAATCCTTCCATCCATATGTATCTCTTCATCCATCCATCCACCCATTTATCTGTTCACTCCCCCGTCCATCCACCTACCTACCCACCCATCCATCCACCCATCCACCCAACCACTGCATTCATCTGTCCATCTGTTTAATGAATATTTATCAAGATCTGACTATTCTGGGAGCTGAGGATATAGAGATAAACAAGACAAGCACATTCTTTGACTTCAAGTAGATTACAGTCTAATTAGTAAAGGTACACAATAAAGTTAACAAATGAAGCAGAGGATCTCACTTTGTAGTTAATGCTATGAAGCAGATGAGTGCTGTCATAGAATCCTGGGAGGCTGGGTCATGCCGGCTTTATGTAGGGATGCCAGGGAGGGAGTGTCTCCCTGAAGAAGTGACTTTTGAGTTGAAACACAAAGATTGAGGAGGAATCACCCCTCAAGAGAAGGTTCAGCAAGTGCAGAAGCACTGGGGTGATGAGAAGATTCGATACTGCAGGAATAGCCATGGCCTAGAAGAGAGTAGAGGCAGTAATGTCAGAGAAAGTCCTCGTGCTTCATGAAAGGAGTTGGGTCTTCTCGCACTTGCAGTGGAGGCATTGGAGGGCGTTAGGCAGAAGAGACATCATCTGAATCACTTTTCTGGAGGAAAGCAGATGGCAGGATGGATGGAAACCAGTGAGGAGCCCATTGCCATTATCCAGGCCAAGCAACAGTGGTGGTTGGGGCTGGTGGAGGAGGTGGGGTAGAGAGGTAGATGGAACTGAGGGGTAGGATGGAGTTAGATTGGATAGGGGCATGGACATGGAGGTGAGGAAGAGCATGGAGGACTTAGTTCTCACCTTCTCTTCGTTTTTGCTGGGAGCTCCCAGAGGCACATCCTTACTGGCAGCAAGGTCTGCTCAAAAGGAACATGTCCATTAATGCCACTCAAGGAAAGGATTTAAGAAGGTGCTGAGCATCTGTTTTTTGTTCTCCCTTAGAGAAAACCAGTTTTCTCTTAGAGAGCGAATTAGAAGGATGGCAAAGTATGCCTGCTCACCATTGAATATCCACTGTCCACAGCTCCCTATTTTCATGGCTTTCGAGCCTCACAGCCCAATTTTTATCTTTTCTAAATCAGTAATAAGAAATACATATACCTGGTTTAAAAATTCAAGATATGCAGGAAATTGATAGAGTGTGAAGAGTAGGTCTCCCATCTTTGCCTTCTGGTCCCGAAGTTCTTCTCCCTAGAGAGAATCTCTGTTGCTGGGTTCCTGAGGCTCTTTCTAGAGAAGGGCCCTGCAAATAGAAGCATATATGCATGTTATCTGAAGCGTTCTAAAGATGCTGAGAAATCACCGGTCCTAAGTTATCGCTCTGGCTTTCCAGCTAAGTCACTATGCAACCTTGGGTAGCTCGCCTCCCCTCCCTGAGTCTTCAGTTCCTGTTGTTTGCAAAGTAGAGCTGCTTCCAACTCATTCTGTATCTCCAGTTGTGTTCGTGTTAAGGATGAATGAGAAAATATGTTTAGTACTTGCAGCTCCTAAGAGGCATGTGCTATATAAATCCAGAGGGGTGCTGAGTTGTGAGCAGTGTGTGTGGGTAGCTGGCTTTCCTTTGAAACCCTAACTCTGCGCTCTAGAAGACTGCCTCAGTGTGTAGGTTGTAAGAACTGAATGGCAAGAAACATTGATTTCCCTCATTCTTCCTCCGCCATTATTTTGTATTTTTATATATTTTTTCTTATTTCTTAGACTTGAAAAGAAGGCTTTATCCCTGAGTATGTCTACTGTCTGGGCACAGAAGGAAGCACACCCCATTTGTTCCTTACTCTCAACTGAAGGCTGAGCCTCGCAGTTAATATGGAAGCCCCCATGGCGGCTTCTTTGAGGCATAGTTTGGGGCAGGGCAAGAGATTATTTCACTGTTTATTTCATACATTTTCTGTATTTTTATTTTTTTAATATTTATTTATTTATTTTTGAGACAGAGTTTTGCTCTGTTGCCCAGGCTGGAGTGCAATGGCATGCTCTCAGCTTACTGCGACCTCTGCCTCCCTGGTTCAAGTGATTCTCCTGCCTCAACCTCCTGAGTAGCTGGAATTACAGGCATGTGCCACCATGCCTGGCTAATTATTTTGTATTTTTAGTAGAGACGGGGTTTCACCATGTTGGCCTGGCTGGTCTCGAACTCCTGACCTCAAGTGATCCACCAGCCTCAGCCTCCCAAAGTGCTGGGATTACAGGCATGAGCCACCGCACCTGGCCCGTATTTTTATTTTTATTTTTGCAAGTATATAGTTCTTTTGTAGTTTTTTGAAACAGAGAGGTATTTCTCTGGGCGTAGGCAAAGGAAGGCATCACAACCACAGATGGCCCAGCTCTTCCTTTGTGCTCTCTCAGCATGGTAAAGATGGTGGCCGGAACCAGGTCTCCATTTGGGTGAGTCATTTCTCCAGGGAGTACTGCTCTTCTCTGTGGTCTCTATTGTGATGGACAGCCCTCCCAATGCCTAAACGGGGGACCTGAGTGTCCCCCTCCTCATTCTCCCTTGCCTTTCTCCCTCCTTCCCTCCTTTAGTCCATCACAAGGGTCAAGGAGTCCTGTCTTCTCCTCGTCCTCCTGCTGTTTCCCTGGGCTGGCCCCTTGGCTCTTGTCCATGTTCTCTGTTCCCCTTAGCACCCCACAGTCCGGCTGCCCCAGGGACCCCTCCCCTCATCCATTCTCAGTGAACTCTCAGTTTCACATTTTTCCTCCCTCCATAAATTTTCATCCAAGTACTGCATGCATGTAATGAAAGTAATTAATTAAACTACAGAGATAGGGCTAAGAGTAGAAATAAATTATTATGTGCCCACTCTGACCCAGCCTCATCCACACAGCCCCACTTGGCAGAAAAAACAGTTTTTAAATTATGTCTGCTTCATTCTTCTGGTGGGTATCTTCCCAACGTGATGATTACTCCCGTATTTCTTAATTTTAAAATGTGAAACATCCTTGACACATTGCTGGAAAAAATGAGGCTTTCATAGTTTGACCCTCACCTCCAATTTTGAATAGTTCTTGCCAGTATGCTAATGGATTACCTTTAAATAACATTCTCAAACTTCTCTCTCTTGTTTAATACATTTTAGACACTATCACTCGACCCTTTGGTATATTTATATTTATATTTATATTTATATTTATATTTATATTTATGGGTTCTAAGTTTTGTCTCCAAGTTGGACTCAGAAGTTAAAAAACAGTGGAGGGTGAGTGCAGTGGTTCACATCTGTAACCTCAGCACTTTGGGAAGCCAAGGCAGGAGAATCGCTTTAACCCAGGCATTCGAGACCAGCATAGACACCAAAAAAAAAAAAAAAAAAAAAAACACATGGGAAGTATTACATTATGATGATAACACAAATGGGGTTAGTATTCCAATTCCTCTTTACAGACCTATGAGAAGAAGGGTACTAATAGTATCACAACCCAATGAGTTTTTTTTTCCACTCTATCAGTGTTTCAGAGTAATTCTACATTTCAGCTTAATATTAGGATCATGATTTTCACATGAAGATTTTGTTTTTCCTGGAGTTTCTGATTGCCTTTTTTTTTCTCGTGGGAGAAAAATTATGGCTTCTTGAGCATACCACTAAAATATCATTCTTTTTCTGATGTATCACTGGAATCTGTCCTCTTCTTGTTGGAGTCCTCTGACATTCTGCTCCAATTTGAACTCCAGTTCTCAGTACACAATGATCATCCTGCAACTTCACTTCACTGAGCTAGTGGATACGTGAGTTGCTTCTTGTCTTTGCCCTTGTTCTGTCAGGATACATCCTCCACTTCAACAAAAGGTATCTGGAATGTAACCTCCCTGTCTGGAAATTCCCTAGTTATCAAATGTTCTCCAGGTTGTAGAACTCCAGTTTCAAAACTCTCCAGGCATTGCTTCATCGCCATCCCGTCTCTACTCATGGCTTAGAGCCTTGCTGACTTGTCCTCTGTTGTCAATTTTTGAGAGAGGAATGCTGAAATTCTCCAATATTATTGTGTTTGTCTATTTTTTCTTTTCAGTTCTCTCGGATTTTGCTTCATGTATTTTGAAGTTCTGATGTTAGGTTTGTACTCATTCAGGACTGTTTTATCTTCTTGGTGATGGTCCTAGGCCTGGAAGTTCAGGTGTCTGGGGGTTCTGTTCCCAGTTCTGAATTGATCTTTTTCTCATTATTCAATGTTCCTGTTTATCCCTGGCAGGTGAGAATTGCCAGTAAGAAGTTATAGCACTGTCTGATTCTCATTCCACTGTAGGTAGCGACCCTTTATTTTCCTCCCTAGAAGTTTGCAGGAATGTCATATTTTCTACTTTTTCTTAGTGTTCTGAAATCTGATGGTGGATGTGAGTGTGCACTTCCTTTGCACATTGAGCTCATTGCTCTGGAGGCCCCTCCAGACTGAAGCAGCTTCCACTTCAAGAAGGTATTTTATTACCTCCTTGGCAATTCCATGGCTTCCTCTTTCAGTTCAGCCTTTCTGGATTTCCTCTATTAGACCATTTACCTTCTCCCCATTTGTCACTTATTCTTTCTCAAGATTTTTTTTTCTGCCTTCTTGCTCTGTATTCTGGGAAATGTCCTTAACTTCCAACCTGTCTATGTAAGTTATTATTTTGTCAATCACACTGTTACTGTCCAAGAGCTTTTCCTTTCAACAATGGGATAAGCTTCTAAAGCTTGAGAGAAGTGGTTTCCGGATCTCTTTGTGAACAAACCAGCCAGCCAGGTATGGGCAGATCTCTGCACGTAACTGCTCTCACGGCAGAGCTCAGGTGAACTGCACGTTCCTCCAGGTCAAACACCAAAAAGAGAGGCTTAGAGACATGCTCCTGGCCCCACTCCCACCAGAAGTTCTAAGCAAAGATAGACATAGGTTCTCATGCATACCTATAGGATAAGTAGTAGGATCCAAATTGAAAATTGAAGTGCTGGTCTGTTTATCTTGAAGTGAGCTGCACAGATGGCCAGGTGATAGAGCTGTGGTGGGGAGAAATGGTCCCAGGAGCGCAGTGTCCCTGCCGAGTCATGAAAGGGGAGGAGGCTCTCTGATGGGAAAGGGGGCAGTGAGGCACAAAGGGCCTAGATTCATGAGTTAGACAAGCCCGTGTTCCCTCCCAGCCTCTCCACCTGCCAGCCCCGTGACAAGATCATCCACTCTCAGCTCTGCCTGTGCCATCTGCAAATGAGCATTTGTGATTCTGCCTCTGTCACGGAGCTTTGAGATTCAGATTTCTTAGATATCATCTGTGAAATATATAATTTCAAAGAGCCAAGCACAAGGCTGACACTTGCTATGTTTCCTGGGTGCACAGTGGGTCATGAGTCTCTTGGGATGGCCGGGGCTGCTGGCTTGGCTGGGCCAGGCCTGGACTCCTCCTTCTCCAGTACTCAGTGATGCAAAATTAGGTGCGCGAAATTAGGTGTGCTCCGACCTGGCCATGGCCAACTTCCCCTTGCAGTTTTATGACGTCAAGCACCTGACTTGGGGACTTTGGACCTTGGCCCCAGACCAAGGTGAGGGTAGGTTTTTCTGGCTGGAGGTACGCTCAGACCCTCTGAAAACAGTTGGATGGGTTCTGAGGGTGGAGAAGGGGAGGGGCCTCCTCATGCCCTGCAGGGGGGATCCAGCTCAGCAACTGTTCTGCACTGGGGCTGGGCGCACTTGGTCTTCAGGTTGGGGTAAGTGGCTCCAGGACCACTCTGGCTGGAGAGCGGGGAGGCCAAGCTCTCAGCAGCCTGGACACCCTCATGATGGCCTTTTCTGTGGGGCCAGGCAGGAAGGTCTGGCTGCTTTGTTCTGGACCCAAGTACCCTGCTTTGGGGCTGGGAGCTGAGTTCCTCACCACAGGGAGGCTCCTGGCTCAGAGCAGCCTCAGACCACGTTTAGTACATTTCCCAGGTGGCGAGTGGGTGGATGGTGGGGACACCGGTGGTGGGTGGGGCCATCGGAGCAGCAGCAGAGGAGGGCCTGGGGGGCTGGGATTCAGCACCTTCAGGCAGGGCCCCACTGAGGGCACTCCCAGAGGCCTGCCTTGCTCCCCACCTGGATGGGGCAGGGGCCCCCAGAGCTCAGGAGCTCTGTAGCTGCGCAGGAATCTTCTGTCTCCTAAAATCCCTGAGCCCCGCCGGCAGGCAAAGGAGAGGAGTTAGTCATGTTCTCTCTGGAGCTGTTCTGACAATAGCTGCCAAAGCTGACCTCTGCCTCCACACCGCCCCCGCCCACCCCCCTACCCCCACACTGTACCTGGCCCCTCTCGTGCTCCTGTCTTATATCCACCTTGATTGGTAGCATTTACTGATTTCAGTGGTGCAAATTGCCCCACAATGGCCCATTCCGAGCTGCCAATGTGAGGTCACTGAGCAAGCTGGAAAGAGGCACCCACAGTCAGCCCTGGCAGCTCCTAAGAGCCAGCTTCGGCTCATCCCTGGGCAATATCCGTGCCTCTGCACCCCTGCTCCAACCTTGTGCTCTGAGTCGGGGTCTTACACAGGGTAATGAAGTGTGCTGATCTGAAGCTCCAGCAAGCAGGTTTCAAGCCTGATAGGCCTAGGCCTGGGAGTTCAGGTGCCAGGGGTCCTGGTCCCAGTTCTGACATCACCTTCCTGCACGGGCCTTAGTTTCCCCATTTGTAAGATGGCTACATTGTAAAATGCCTACATCATTGCTGAGATCTCTTGTGAATATAAAATTCTACACATTGGGCCTGAAACTGCCGTAACCACTGGCCAGTGGTCATGATGAATGAATGCGCTTTAGACAAAACTGCAAACCCTGAGACAGGCTGGGCAGGGTTGGAATTCCAGGGCCTGACCCAGAGTGGGCAGAGGTATCCAGAGGGCAGCCCAAGATGGGCAGGAGTGCTCTTAGTTGGGGTCCAGGCAGGGGCCATCAGTGGCATACAAGGCCAAGGGGTGCCTCTCCAGGGAGCAGATGAGGAGACTGGTTCTGGAGGGATACCCAAGGCTGTGCCTGGGAAGCAGCAGGTTTTTGGGAAATGCTCACACTGATCCCCGCCTCTGCCCAAAGCCTGGTGCTCTGGGCCTTCCTCCAGGAAGCAGGGAGGAGTCTTTGGTGCCTGACTTGTAGAGCTAGAGTGAGAAGCAATCAGACCTCCCTGACTCAACATTACCTGGGCCATGCAGGACTGCCTTTTCTCTGCCCACCCCTGTCCTACACCTGTGTCTCCTCCAGATAGGACCAGGACTGACTGACTTGTCTCCTTCTCCCTGGCATCTGGCACAGGGTCTGGCAAATGTCCAGCTCTCAGAGAATGGAGAGTTGAGTGGAGGGAGAGGTGAGAAGATGGATGGATAGACAGATGATGGATGGCTGGAAGGAAGGAAGGATAGATGGGGAGCTGGATGGGTGTGTGGATGAGTAGATAGATGAATGGATGGATGGGTAGATGGATGATGGATAGATGGAAGGATGGATGGATGGACGGATGAATAGATGAGGGGCTGGATGGGTGTGTGAATGGGTGGATGAGTGGATGGATGGGTAGATGGATGATGGATAGATGGAAGGAAGGATGGATGGCTGGATAGATAGGGAGCTGGATGGGTGTGTGGATGGGTGGGTGGGTGGGTGGATGGATGGATGGATGGATGGATGGATGGATGGATGGATAGATGGATGGGTGGATGAGTAGATGGATGGATGGAAGGAAGGAAGGGGAGCTGGATGGGTGTGTGGATGGGTGGATGGATGGGTGGATGAATAGATGGATGGATGGAAGGAAGGAAGGGGAGCTGGATGGGTGTGTGGATGGGTGGATGGATGGATGGATGGGTAGATGGGTGATGGATAGATGGATGGAAGGAAGGAAGGAAGGGGAGCTGGATGGGTGTGTGGATGGGTGGGTGGGTGGGGGCATGGCTGGATAGGTGGATGAATGAATGGGTACACAGATGGATGGATGAGTGCATGGGTGGACCCATGGATGCATGGATGGGTGAGTGGGTGGGTGGCTGACTGAATCTGTGACTTGGGGTAAGGGTGGGGACCAAATTTGGGCAGTGTGCTCAGACCTCTCTATAGGCAGTACTTGGTACATTGTCAGCACTCAATAAATTTTCACTTCATGGGAAGGAGGGGATAGCATGGCCCCAGTGAGAAGGAGACTTGTGTCCCCAGTGCCAAGGAGTATGCCATGAAAAGTGCTCAGGGCAGTCTAAGGAGTTGAGACTGCCTCCTGTCCTCCCTAGGGCTCTGCTGCCCCGTTCTCTCCAGGACAGAATGAAGCACTGGGCACCTGTCCCCATGCTTAGGATTACAAAGAGATGCAGCCCATCCAAGTCTTCGGGAGGGTCCAGCTTAGAATCTGCTTCCCTCTCTTTCCCTGTCAGGGAGCTTGGTCAGATGGGTCAGGACTAGAGGCTGCACTCCCAGGCCCTGCCAACCAACAAGCAGGGCTTAGCTCTTCAGGGCATGTGCTGATTAAAACCTGACTCTACTGCCCCCAAGGTCAAGGTGGAGGCTGGCTTGGTGGCCTAATGCCTGGTATAACAGCTGGCACCATGTGTCCCAGGTCCCCTGGCCTGGAGTTGGCCCCGTGGAGCTCTGAGGCCTCCAAGATGAGTGAAGGGGAGGAGCCAGGAAGATGGCAGCTCTTTTCTGGGCGGCAGGAGGAGGGTGGAAAAAGCGAGTTCAAAAGCAGATTGGAAGAGAGAGGCCCAGACTGGAGGTTGGGAGCTTTTTTCTTTCCTGGGTTTCATTTGCCAGTTTTTTGTTTTTTGGGGGGTTTTTCGCCAAGCCTCTGGGACTGTCAGATGGGAAGGCAGGGATTAAAGAACTGGAGTCCTCTGGCCACACCATCTGGGGGAATGGCTTGGACTGAGGTCAGGGACCCCAGGCAGGGACTAAGGTGGTGTTGGGGTCAGGCCTTGCCCAGGGTCCTTTGCCTCACCTTTCTGCAGCACAGCATTCCCACTGCCAAAATGCACAAAGTAATTGCCCTGCCTCTTTTCCCAAATTATCCTCACCTTTGCATTTGTGCCAAGAGGGATCTCTGGAGTCCCTTCTTCTTCCTAAAGGGTACACTGAGACAGAGTGAGGCACGTGACCTATCAGAAGGGCTGCAACCGGTCAGACAGGGCAGGGCTGGGACCAACAATGCTCACTGGATTGGCAGGGCCAGGGGCACTGTCCCTGGCCCTGAGTGTGACTCAGGCACTCACTGAGTCACACTGAGTGACGGACAGGGGCCAAGGGTTTACCTGCTCCCACCTTGACACTCTTTCCACAGCCTGTGCTTCCTGGGTGAAGGGAGTGTGAGATACCAAACCAGATTCTCCTAGGAAACCAGAGAGTATGCCTTTGGGGTGGGGGTAGGGGGCTAAGAGACAGGGTTTCCCTCTGTCGCCCAGGCTGGAGCACAGTGGTGCAATCATAGGTCATTGCAGCCTTGAATTCCTGGGCTCAAGTGATCCTCCCACCTCAGCCTCCCAAGTAGCTGGGGCCACAGTACAGGTGTGCACCACCACACCTGGCTAATCTTGTGTGTGTGTAGAGATGCGGTCTCTCTAGGTTGCCCAAGCTGGTCTTGAACTCCTGGCCTCAAGCAATCCTCCCACCTCTGCCTCCCATACTGCTGGGATGCATGCGCCGTGCCCAGCCAGGAGTGTGCCTTTGAACCTTCATGGTTTCAGGCTCTGGGAGCCATTTTTCACACTTCAAGGGTGATGACTGGGTAGGGGGACGGGGACAGTGAAGACCCTGGGAGAGGGGCCGTGGATATGAAGAGTGAGTAGCAGGAACAGGGACCCAGGTCTCTCTCTCTTTTCATTCATTTATTCAAAACTATGCATCCAGGGCCAGGTGCAGTGGCTCACGCCTGTCATCTCAGCACTTTGGGAGGTGGAGGCAGGTGGATCACTTGAGGCCAGAAGTTCGAGACCAGCCTGGCCAACATGGTGAAATCCTGTCTCTACTAAAAATACAAAAATTAGCTGGGCGTGGTGGTGTAGGCCTGTAATCCCAGCTACTTGGGAGGCTGAGGCATGAGAATCGTTTGAACCCAGGAGGCGGAGGTTGCAGTGAGCCAAGATCACGCCACTGCACTCCAGCCTGGGCAACAGAGGGAGACTCTGTCTGAAAAAAAAAAAAAAAAAAAGGAGATCATGAAGCTAGAAGAGGAGAAAGCCACATGACCACAGAGGCAGAGATTAGAGAGATTGACCCCAAGACAAGGAATGCCCGCTGCAGCCACCAGAAGCGGCAAGAAGCAAGGAGGGTTCCTCCCCTGGGGCCTCCTGAGGGAGCGTGGCCCTGCTGATGCCTTGATTTCACCACAGTGGTCATGCTGATACTGCACCTCTGGCCTCCGGCGCTGTGAGAGAACCCATTTCTGCTGTTTAAACCACCCGGTTTGTGGCAATTTGTTACAGTGTCCACAGGAAACTCCAAGAGCATGTAGCGGCATATCAGTGAGCTAACAGACACAGAGATGCACCATCGGTAGAAGGCAGCAAGTTCCAGGGGTGGAAGGAAAGTGTTAAAAGCAGCACGGATTGGGTGGGGAAGAGGGCAGGTTGCTGAATTACACAGAAACGGCAGAGTGGAGCTCGCTGAGGTGAGAGCTGGCCAGAGACAGGAAGAAGGTTAGGACTAAGGAAAAGAAAGGAGGAAGTGGCCAGGCACGGTGGAATCCCAGAGCTTCAGGAGGCCAAGGTGGGAGGATTGCTTGAGCACAGGAGTTTGAGACCAGCCAGGGCATCAAAGCAAGATCCCATCTCTAAAAATAAAATTTAAAAATTTCAGTAAAAAAGGAGGGAGCGGTAATTGTCAAATCCTGAGCCAGCGGTGAGCCTGGTGGAGAGACCAGCAGGGAAACTGAGGTCATCAGGGAGACGGCGCCTTACAGGGGATGTGGCTCAGCGGTCACACCAACCCTCTCGGCCGCGTCCCAGCTTTGCCCCTCTCCAGCCAATCTGCCTTAGACTTGTCACCTAACCCCTGGCCTCGGTTTCCTCACCTTCAGGGTAACACCTGACCCATGCCTCGGTGGTGCGGTGAAGAGCAGTGTCATTCCCCATCCTCACGTCATCCTCCTGTGCTTAGGACTTGCGTTTTGTCTTTTCATTTTCTTCCATCCATGGCTGCTCTTGGGTCCTGAGAGAGTGAGTTCAACAAAGGAACCAGGATGCTCCCCCACCTGGGAGGACAAGGGCTCCAGGCCTCCTTCTCTGTGGCCTTGGGCAAACCGGAAACTTCCTCCTACCTGCCTCCCCCATTTCCTCCCTCTCTCCCTCCCATCTTCATTGTCTGTTTTAGAAAACAACAGTGCCCACTTTTCCATCTCAAGATATTCAAAGAATGCAGAAATATAGAAAGTCAATATCATCCTCCTGGTCCCACTTCCCAGAAGGGGCCACTGTGCATGGCTGGCTGTGCCCGCCAGCCTTATTTATTTATTTGTTTGTTTGAGACAGGGTTTCACCATGTTGGCCAGGCAGGTCTCAAACTCCTGACCTTCGGTGATCCTCCCGCCAGCCTTTGCAACATCATTGTGTCCTCCTCTCGTGTATTTGTGGGGCACAGCGGGCTCCGCCACACGCCATCCTGCAGTTTGTTTCTGCACTCTGTTGGTGTCCAGCTTCCATGCCCATGGGTTCGTGTAGACAGTGTCCTTCCTAGTAACCGTCCGGGGGTGGGGTGGACCCAGCATGTCCCCTGGAGATGGCTGAAATGTTTCCAGTTCAGACAGTGGCAGTAGCAGCAGCAGCCCTGGCCCTGCCTTGTGGTGCTCTTGAGGGTGCGTTTCTGTCGGATCAGTCCTGGAACCTGACCTGTAGGTCAAAGGCCCTCTCACCAAGCACCCTCCAGCAGGTTTGGGCTGCCTTATACTCTTCTCCAGGTTGTCGAACTCCTGTTTCTCTGAAAGGGAAAAGCCGCAGCCCCTCGCCTGGGGGAAGGCCACACCCAGATGCATTTCCCTTAGATTTCACCCCGAGCATGCCCAGACCCTGTTATTATAAAGCCCGGTGATGTCCGCCCCTCCACATCTTTGACTTGAAGCCCGTGCAGAACCCCACAGTGTTCAAGATCTCTGGAGGTGGTTTCTGTTGCTAAAACCTAGAGCTCTGGTTGATCCAGAAAGGGGTTTCTCTGTGGAGCCTGGATACCCTTGCCTCCTGCTCCCACCCCAGTCACTCCATTAGGTACTGGGCTTGGGTCGCCTCCCAAACCAAAAGGCATGGGCAGGAGGGTTGCTGTGAGTGATCTGGGGAGCTCAGTGTGCCCCAGAGTCCGTTCAGTCTCCCTTCATGCGAATGAGCTGGCCTCTCCCCTGTGGAGGTACAGCAGGGATCCGGCTGAGAGCCTGGATGGTTACAGTCCAGGGTGGCTGAGGCAGTGCCGCTGGTGGGTCCCATTTCTGGGCATGGTGGGGTGGATGTGGTGGATGTGCACCTTTCGGCCTTTGAAGAGATACCCCAGGGGGCCCAGGTTTCCTCTTTATCTAATTAGTTTCTGGGCCGGGAATCTGATAGACCCTTTAACCTTGCCAGAGAAGGTTACCGCTGAGGCTGGCGGAAATTTGGCAGCATCGAATGATGGGCTTGGACTTCTGAATTCTCCTCCAGTGCGAATCCTGAGCCGCGGAGAAACATCTCTGTGCAGGAGCTGTTTATTCAGGGGGTTTCCGCCGTCAGACTTTGCCAAGAGAAAAGGGACCCCACGCTGAGCAGCAGAGAGAGAACGGGGGACTTGGCAGAGCCGGTGCCGCTGTGTGCTTCAAGAGGCAGGACCCTCCCAGCAGGTGCCGGCAGCCCCAAGGCACAGATGCAGAGGCATCCCTGAGCAGCCAGTGTCCTCTGAGTCCTCCTGCAAGTCAGGGCACCTGTCAGCTGGGCCACCAGCACCCCAGAGCCAGTTGCCTTTTAAGTGGGTACTGGCCTGTGGTCTGAGCATTGACGGGGATGGTTCACACCCAGGGAGAGTGTGATTTACTAGGAAGAGTGTGGGAGTATCTCGGCCGCAGGACCTGCCTGCTTGCTTGCTGGTGCCCAATCTGAGGTGTGCCTGCATCCTGTTGAGAGTCCCCACAAGGAGGACGGTGCCTGCAGTTGGATGAGTCAGCCCACAATCTGCGAAAGATTGTTGAAAACACCCCCACTCCATATTAAAGCCTCATCCACCTTGAGCCTCACCAGGGAAAGAGAGAGAGGCTGGGGTGGCATGGCCAAGTGAACTGTGGAGCCCAGAGACATCCATGTCCTAACCCCTGGGGCCTGTGAGTGTGTGACTTCACCCGGCCAAGGGGAATGAAGCTTCAGACTTGTCAGCTAATCAGCTGGTGGTGGATTAGGAGATGGTCCTGGCGAATGCAGGTGGGCCCTGTGCCATCACAGGAGTCCTCATCAGAGGGCAGGGGGTCAGAGGCAGAGAGTGGGGAGCTGGGACGATGGGAGTGGAGGCTGGAGTGATCTGAGGAATGATCATGGGTCAGGGAACGTGGTGGCCACTAGAAACCAGAGAACACAAGCAGCCCCTCCTCTGGAGCCTCGGTGGGGAGCCCGCCCTCCAACACCTCAGTCTTAGCCCAGTGAGACCTCGGGCCCCCAGAACTGTAAGAGGCTAAATGTGTCTAGCTGCCAAGTTTGTGTTACATTGTTACAGCCGTCACAGGACACTCACAGAGTGCTTGCGAGCGTTCAGTGCATAGACTGAAGAGGTTGAGAACCCACTCTGACAGAGGCTGTTTTGGCTGACATTAGCTGTGAGTGTGTAACTCCCTGGGATGGGGTGCGATGGCCCCACTTTACAGATGGAGAAACCGAGGCTGCAGGAGTTCTGCTCCCTTCCCCAGGGCCAGGACATGCAGCAGAAAAGGACAGGAAACGCCGCCTCTCTCAGATTGTGCAGACTGCATGCTGCCTGCCCCACCGACCCCTGTCCCACCCGTCGGCCTCCGTGGGACCCCAAGTCATTTCCAGTCACAGTGATCATAGGGGTCTGGGAAGGGACTGTGCAGCCCCAAAGGCCACAGTCACCCTGGGCTCTGTGGATTTGGGAATGGATCACACAACTGTTGGCAGGTGGACGTCCAGGGTCCCGAGGGAGGGGCACCGGTTCTAGTTGTCACTCCATGGGCCAGAGGGCCTGGCTGGGGTGTGGCAGCGGGCAGCGGTGGCCTCTGTTGCTCAGGCCACAGACATCCTCATGATACCCCAAAATGCGCCAGACACCGTTCCAGGCCCTGGGGCGTATAGTCAG
This sequence comes from Pan paniscus, assembly GCF_029289425.2. Taxonomy (NCBI): domain Eukaryota; kingdom Metazoa; phylum Chordata; class Mammalia; order Primates; family Hominidae; genus Pan; species Pan paniscus. Next base: position 71,654,988 of record NC_073258.2, on the reverse strand, counting down.
CACGACAGATGGCACCGGGCCTCCCAAGCCTCCCGTTCAGTGGAGGTGCCCTCTGTTCCTCGGCAGGACCCAGGCCCAGCCCTGACCCACTTTTCCCCGGCACAGGGGAATGGGACACAGCCCTTTGTACTGGTCATGGGGAGAGAGCTGATGGCTGGAAGCCTCCGCTGCTGCCAGGCACAGAGGGACTGCCCCAGGCAGGTGCACACCCCAAAAGAGGGGGCCGAGGGTGCAGGGAGATCTCCCACCTCCCTGATGATCCGGGGATAGGCCTGCCCTGCTCCTCAAAAGGGGACTGACTGGCTGCTGGTGGTGGGAACAGGCTCTGCAGTTGGCCTCGGGGGTTGGATGCCCAGCTCCACCATTTGCCAGCTGTGTGACCTTGAGCTCCTCACTGGACCTCTCTGAGCCGCAGCTTCCTTGTTTGTAAAATGGGAAAGAAAACGGTGCCTCCCTCCACAGTATGTTGTGTGAGAGAGAGAATGAGGGCAGGGGCTCCCCATGGGGCTTGGCATGGTGTGCGTACCCAACCTGCCAGAGCCCAGCGTTGCGGTCAGGCGTGTTTTACTACCTGCATTTGCACGGATGACCCCGTGCCGTCACCTGTTACGGGCCTGGTGTCTTCTTCTTCCCAGTCATGTGAGGGCGGGGGAGGAAGGTTGTCCTAGCGAGCATGCTGAGATCCCCTGGCTAAGGAGAGTGAGTGTGTTGGAGCTTGGAGGTAACCTGGGGATATCTGGAGGACGTATGTCAAGGCAAATGAATACCTGTGCAGCCTGGACTTGGGGTCAGGGGCATGGACCAAACAGTTCGCAGTTAGAAAAATACCAGTTCTGGGCTGGGCGCAGTGGGTCATGCCTGTAATCCTAGCACCTCAGGAGCCCGAGGCGGGCTGATCACAAGGTCAGGAATTTGAGACCAACCTGGCCAACATGGTGAAACCCTGTCTCTACTAAAAATACAAAACTTAGCTGGGTGTGGTGGTGCACACCTATAGTCCCAGCTACTTGGGAGGCTGAGGCTGGAGAATCACTTGAACCTGGGAGGTGGAGGTTGCAGTGAGCTGAGATCACACCACTGCACTGCTCTCCAGCCTGGGTGATAGAGCAAGACTCCATCTCAAAAAAAAAAAAAAAAAAAAAAAAAAGCCTGTTCTTAGCAGACTGGAAATGAGCAGGTCGAGAGGCAGGGAGAGGCAGGGAGAGGCAGGACAGATAACTCCAGCTTTAATAAAGAACAAGCAGGAGGCTGGGTGTGGTGGCTCATGCCTGGAATCCCAGCACCTTGGGAGGCTGAGGCATCAGGATTCCTTGAGCCCTGGAGTTTGAGACCAGCCTGGGCAACAAAGCGAGACCCCATCTCTACAAAAATTCGCTGGGCCTGGTGGCGCATGCCTGTATTCCCACCCAGGAGGCCGAGGCAGAAGAATCGCTTGAGCCCAGGAGGTGAAGGTTGCAGTGAGCCAAGATCGTGCCACTGCACTCCAGCCTGGGTGACAGAGTGAGACTCTGTTTCAAAAACAAACAAACAACAACACAACAAAAGAACAAGAAGGAAAATGAGAAGGAAATCAGGAAGTCCTGGAGAATGGGGAAGATTTAAAGTGAGAAACTGGCTGGGGCTGAAGACCTGGGAAAATTGGTGCAAGGGGTTGTCTTTTGTCTTTGGAGGGGGCCTCCTAACAAAATAAATGAACTGGACACCATGGGAAATGGCAGTGAGGATGCCAGTGGAGATGGTGGAAGGGAACAGAGGGCTGGAACCTTCTGCAAAAAGAAGGAGCGAGCCTACGACTGGGACAAGCAGCTCGTTCTTAAGATGTGTCTTCCTCAGTGAGAAGTTTGCACACATCTGGGAAATGGGTATGCAAGGACCCTGGCTTTGGTGGTCGAGTGCAGAGCAGTGTGAGAGGGAGTGGGCATCTCGGGCTCAGGGGGAGCCTGGCTCCCGGAGCCCTCAACGGGGCTTCTGGTGGGACGTGCTGTGTTGGACCTGGTGCTCTGAGGGTTCCCTGCCTGCCCGCTTCTTGGAGGTCATCTCAGCAGTGGACGTGGTCATATTAATGGTGGACTTCCTTGGGTGGGTGCAATGAGCAGGGTTGTCCAGGGGCAACCGGCCTTACCTTTATCTTGTTGGGAGACGCTTCAGCCCCCATGCTGTGGCCAAGGGTCCGGTCACAAAGACAGGGCATCAGTGGTGTCATGGAAGGTCAGAGGGAAGGCAGGGTTTCATTCGAGCGAGGCCAACTTTCAGAATCGTGGGTGGTGGCCCGGGTTCTAGGAACACTTAAAGGATAGAGGAGACTCGGCACCACGTGCTGAATCCAAGAGGAGGATGTTGGCCGCTCAGCTGGATGCATTGAATGACAAAGACTTTGCAACTGTGTGGCTTGTCTGGGGTGTCTGGAAGCCCAGTCTGTGGACAGGCTGGTCCTCAGGTCTAGCAGAGGGACCCATTAGCAGAGGCAGCGTCTGGCCTCAGACATCCACTCATCAGGTCCAGACCAGACCGTGGGCCTTGGCTGTATCTTCTGATCCACTCCGTTGCTAAGTTCCCCTCTGTACCTAAACTCTGTCTCTCTTTACTTCACTTGGCTTTTTAGAGATTTCTCAGCCTTGGTGTGTGTTGTCCCCAGCCCTGTGATGTACAAGTAATTGCCTGTATACGTGGGATTAGCCAGCTTGCTCAGGAAGTCAGTGTTGTGGTTAGTGGGAAATTCAGAGCGGTTGAGTCCAAGGAAACCACTTTTCCTTAGTTCTCTGTTTTCTGAACCAAAGTTCATTTGAGATGAGGGGTTGTGACTAGATCTTCTCTGGACAGTTGAATATGGAGCAGGGCCCCCATCTGTGTCACCGGGGCTCATGAATCCTCCTTGCCAATGACTAGAGTCCTTGAAGGAATAAGGGCTGGGTCAGTGTTTCCCAACCCAGAATATAACTCGGAGACCTCTTAAGTTGTCAGGAAGCCATCCCAGTGTTTTGCCCGTATCTTCTAATTTATAACTACCCTGCCCCCTCACTCCAAGCTCCAAATATTCACATTATGTTCATTAGAAAGCATTTGGCTGCAAGTAATAAAAAACCTCACTCACAGTGGCTGAGACCACAATGGCGAGTCCAGAGGAGGGCACAGCTAGCATCCATTGCATGGGCAGTGACATCTCTGAAGGCCTCTTGGCCTCTCCCTCATGGTGGCAAGATGGCAGCCATAGCTCCAAGTATGATGTCCCCATAGCACGTCCTACTCAGGAACGTAAAGGAGGGGGTGCCAGGGAGCACTTCCCCAGCCCCCACTCCCTTTCCAAATAGTCCAGCCTTTCCCAGAGGTCCCAGCGGACCTTGGGTCCGCTTGGCCTTGGGTCTCCTTGGCCAAAACTATTCCATAGGGTCATGACCATCCATAACTGCAGGAGAGGCTGCAATAGCAAGTGTCTGGCTTTTCCAGCCGCTGCAGCAGGCAGCAAGCTGGGAAGAGTGCCAGAGTCTGCGCCAGGAGCTGGGTGTGGGGGAGAAAGAAGACTTAGTCCCCTCCCTCTAAGCACACAGTGTCACGTGAGGGACAGCATTAAGGTCCTCTCGGAAGTGGTGGCTATTGCAGTGGGCTTTGAAGAATGAATAGGAGTTCAACTGATAGAGATAGCAGGTATAGAGTGTTGTAGGTGGGAGTAAAAGTGTGAACCACAGACCAGCACACACCTGCTGTGCCCAGGAGATGCCTTGTCTTCTGACACATTGCCAGTTCATTGAGATGGGAATCATAAAACACAGGCATAACCAGCATGGGGCGTGAACTGTAAACGTTTATCCAGATGTTCCTGCACCCATTTTTAGGTGTGGGGCCTTGCTTTGCCTTTGGCCTTGCTCACCCCACCGTGTCCTTCCTCCCTGGCATTACCCAGCCCAGCATTTGGTCCACCATTTCCAATTTCAAATTTTTTGATACAGAGCAGGATCTCCTGGCAAAATCTTCTCAGAGCATCCCAGGGTGCCCTCCCAGCAGCTCAGATACTGGCAGGACAGTAAATCACCAATTCCTTCTCCAGTTCTTTCTCCAGAACATGCTGCTAGGACCAACGCCTCCCCTGAGGGTTCTTTCCTTTCTCTCTGTCATTGTCTGGGTTGGGAGGGCTGTGAGCTGTCGGGGAACTGGCTCCCACCTGGCCAGGAATCAACAGTGCTTCAGTATCACTATCGTTCAGTAACCCACAGTGGTTCAGACAGCCTGGCTTTGCCTCCAGCTCTGTGTTCTGGTGCAAATCACTCAACCTCTCTGCTTTATTTGCTCCCCTGTAAAGTGAGCGTCATCACAGCTCCTGCCTCATACGGTCATTATGAGGATTCAATTAGTTAAACCCACAGAACACTTAGAACAACGCCTGGTGTGTGGAAGGTGCTCAAAGGCCGTAGCATAATAATTACACTAATTACTCTAATTATGAATTATTACTCATTAAGCCAGAATTCAGGTCTATCCCCACTTGGAGCCAACCAGAGCATAAAAACCTAGACAAAGTAAAGAGGTGTTTCTTTGTTTTCCAGAAAGTACTCCCCATGTGATCCTTCTGAACCTCTCAGGCATCTCACAGATGATCTCATTTCTAAAACGCGTTCTCCTCGCCTCTTTTCCAGAGCTCAGGTGTTACATCAAGCCAGGCACACCTGTACACAGTAATGTCAGCATGGCTTCTGCAGCAAGATTGAGACTTTTCTTAGTTTTTATTATACATAGTTATATGCCATGTACATGTATTATTTGTGTGGACTTAAATGTCGTTAGAATATTTAGAGCCTATCTTTAGAAACTGCAGCCCACAGGCCAAATCTGGCCCATTGCCTGTTTTTGTAAATAAAGTTTTATTGGAACACAGCCCCACCCATCATTTACATATTGTCATGGCTGCCTCTGCGCCACAACTAGCAGAGTGAGTAGTTGCAACAGGGACCACCCATCCACCCTCAAAGCCTGGAATGTTCACTCTCTGGGCCGTTGCCTGGTCTAGAACATTTGCAGAACCCCTTCCAAAGGACATCATTGGCTGGACATTGTGGCTCACGCCTCTAATCCCAACACTTTGGGAGGCCGAGGCAGGCCAATTACCCGAGGTCAGGAGTTCGAGACCAGCCTGGCCAACATGGCAAAACCCCGTCTGTACTAAAAATACAAAAAGTAGACAGGCCTGGTGACGGGCTCCCATAATTACAGCTACTTGGGAGGCTGAGGTCACAGAATCACTTGAACCTGGGAGTTGGAGGTTGCAGTGAGCCAAGATCATGCCAAGCTGGCAAGTAAAAAGAGCAAAACTCCGTCTCAAAAAAAAAAAAAAAAAAAGGGACATCATTAAAATACTTCCCATTACAATGTGTCAGCCTCTATCTTAGTTCAGCTGCATTGCAGTAATGGATGCCTGAGCCTGGGTAATTGATAAAGAAAAGAGGTTTCTTTGGCTCACAGTTCTGCAGGCTGCCCAGGAAGCATGGTGCCAGCATCTGCTTCTGGTGAGGGCTTCAGGAAGCTTCCACTCATGGCGGAAGGCTAAGGGGAGCTGGCATCACTTGGCAAGAGAGGAGGAAAGAGAGAGAAGAGGAAAGTGCCAGACTCTGTTTAACAATCAGATCTTGTGGGAACTAGGAGTAAGAACTCTCTCAGCCCCGGGAGAATGGAACCAAGCCATTCATGAGGAATCCACTCCCATGACCCAAACAGCTCCCACCAGGCCCCACCAACAACATTGGGATCAAATTTCACCATGGGATTTGGAGGGGACAGATAGCCAAATTATATGAGCCTCCTACTTTTAACTGTTTTTACAACTGCCCCTCTGGTGACACCAGTCTCTTAATGAAGCATCAGCACTTGGAAGAGAAGCAAACTTTTCAGTGGCCCTAGTGAGTGGAGGGAGGTTGGTGGCCAGGGGTGGACGGCAGCGGTGGCCTTCTCCTCCGGCATGGGCCTGGCCTGGGTTTCTCATGGCCTCCCACTCAACAGCTCTGTGCCATCCAGGTTGGGCAGGTGATCCTGGTGGGGGGACCACGGGCTGCAGGTGGGCCCCCAGCCCTAGAATCAGCCTTCCCTACAAAGCCCAGGACATCAGGTGACTGTCACACTGAGTCTGGTTCCCGGGAGAGGAGGACATTTCTGGTTTTGTAGCTGTGGGGCCATCTACTCCCCACCCCCACCAGAGGGACTTGGGAACTTGCCTCACAAGGAGACCCCTGTGGCCTGTCCCATGGCCCGCCAGCATAGTCTTTGTGGGCGAGCTTTGAGACAGACAGATGGGGCAGGCTTGGCCTGTCATTTTAATTAACGAATGAAGGAAAAGTCATCAACAGTCCCTTCCTGCACTCACAGCAAAATGCCAGGCAGTTGTACTGTTCCCCTGATTTTTTTTTTTTTTAAAGAACATTCAGTTCAGAGTCAAAGGCTGAGGCTTCAGTGTGACTTGGCCCTGCTGCTAGTGGAGGCATGTGCCCTGGGCAAACCTGTCGCTGCAGGCTGCCTGGACCTTCAGTGGCGGTGCTCCCACCAGCCTGCAGGGTCTCGAGGGCCGCCGAATTGGAGGGATGTGGGAGAATGGTTTTGAATAGAGCCACGAGTACTGTACTCCAGGCACAAGGGGTGGTCTGGGAGGGCGACCAACTCACCCCATTTGTCCAGGACCATCTTGGTTTTAAAACTGACAGCCCCATATCCCAGAAAACCCCTTTGTCAGGAAACATCAGGACAGGGGGACACCCAGCCTGCATCAAAGACCACATAGGAGGTTCCAGCTCAGGCTTCCTTCACTGCGTCAGGAGCACTGATGAAGCTTCTGCTCAGATATCCTGGTCTTTCATTTTGCAGACAGGGAAACCCAGGCTCAGGGTGGTTGAGGGTCCTGTCCAGGGTCCCACTGCCAGTTCTTGCCAGAGCCAGGACTAGAAAGTGGGCCTTCTCCACCTAGAACAGCACTTTTCCTTCCTTCCAAAAATAACACCGGTGGCTGGCACCATCCAAGGCTGCAGAGTGTGGTGGGCAGAACCGTCCTGCCTTCGGGGGCACTCACATGCTACTGGGGGAGTCAGACAGCAAATGAGTGAACAAGCAAATCACAATTTCAAACATAGTAACTGGCCAGAAGAAAGCAAAGCAGAGAGAAAAGCTGGAGGGCTGGGGACACAGGAGGACGGCAGCCACCAGGCGGCAAGGCCCATCTCTGGAGGTGACCCAGGGGACCTGCAGGGACAGCAGCCTGGCTCGGGGAGACCTGGAGCAGTGTCCTGAGAATTGCACAGGCAACGCAAAGGCACTGTATGGAGATGAGTGTGACCTGCTGGAGGAAGAGAGGATGGCAGCATGGCTGGAATGGGAGGAGTCAGGAGGAGAAGGGGCATGAATCAGATCACAAAAGGTCTTAGCCATGGTGGAGAATTTGGATTTTATCCTCGATTATAATGGGGAGGCTGGGTGCGGTGGCTCACGCCTGTAATCCCAGCACTTTGGAAGGCCGAGGCAGGTGGATCACCTGAGGTCAGGAGTTTGAGACCATCCTGGCCAACATGGTGAAACCCTGTCTCTACTAAAAATATAAAAATTAGCCAGGCATGGTGGCGGGCACCTGTAATCCCAGCTACTCAGGAGGCTGGGGCAGGAGAATCGCTTGAACCCGGGAGATGGAGGTTGCAGTGAGCCAAGATCGCGCCACTGCACTCCAGCCTGGGCGATAGAACAAAACCCCCTCTAAAAAAAAAGAAAAGAAAAGAAAAGAAAAGTATGGTGGGGATCTGTTGGGGTGTTTTAAGTGGGGGAGATACAGTGCGATTTAAGGTTTTTACATAAAGAGTGAATTCAGAGGAGACTTTTCGGTGGGCTCAGAATAGAGATACTCATGGTACTTGCAGACAGGTTGGCTGTGGGGGAAGGAAAGAGCTCACTTCGGGACAGCTCCTCGGGTTTGGGCCAGCACTTGGGTGTTCTGCCTGGCACCGCAGAGTCCGTGCCAGCTTTGGAAGCACAGGGAGGCATCCTGGCATCCCTTGCTTGGGGGCCCCCTGCCCTCATCCCATCTGCCCACAGCCCTGTGTGCAGAGACCCGCCCACCTGTGAGACACACACAGTGTGGAGACTTTCTCCTTGTTGGCTAACACACCCGTGTGTCTTGCTCTCCATAAGGAAGGACACCCAAGGGCAGGCCTCTGCTGATCTCAGTAGGAGAGTCTTTTACCTGGGGACAAGTGAAAATATCTGTTTATGCATAAGGTCTCCAGAATGAAGCAAGTTCTAAGGTGCATTCTCACATGCTAATAGGCTTCCAGCCCCTGCTGAGTGCTGAATCCTGGCCAGGGGCCTTTTAAACAAGGAGCTTCCCACCCCACTGTGGTCTCAAGGCTGTGGTTGACATCTGTAGTCGGCAAGTGAGGATACTGGCGCTCGACGAGGTTGAGGAACTTGGCCAGGGGCACGGCGCTGGTTTGGGGAAGCTGGGGTTCCACCGGGGTGCTCAGCTTCCAAGGCCGGCATTCTCCCTCCTAGCATTCTCCCTCCTAGACGACGTTTCCGTTCGTCTCGGCAGGGAGCGCTGATCACACCCCGTCATGATCATGAGCGCAGTTAAGCCGTATCTGTCTCCTCCGCCAGCCGTTCCTGGCAGGTAACATGCCTGGTAGTGCTCAGGAAATGCTTGTGGGTGATTTATTACAAAGTAATGAGACAATTTAATTTGAATCAAGTTCTTTGTACATTATTGTTTCTATTAGGAAAAACTTGCATTGCTTATCATGTTAGCAATGAGGAGGAAAATGGTCATAATAAGCGCCAGGCAGGGCGTTTTCATAATTGCCGATTTGAGAAATGGCTTCCGCCAGCGCACGTCTCTGGGCACGGGTGTGCGGGCTGCATGAGTACAGAACCACTGCCCTCCTGATGCCACGTGAAGCGACGCAGCCCCCTGCCCGTGGGTGAGAGTGGCTCCTGGGAGCCAGGAGGAGTCCCCTCCGTGCAGGAATTGCCCAAAGTCATCACCTCCTGCCCTGGAAACAGCAATGGCCTCCCCAGGAGCAGGCTGGCCGGGGCTGTCACTCAGGCACCAGGATGGCACTGGGTGTTGGGCATCATTTCCCCTGTGAGTTATGCAGGAAGGGCAAGAGAGCAGCATCACACACTGTAACTCTCCGACCAGGAAGCAGGATGCTGGGAGCAGCTGCATGTGTGGTCATGGGCTGAGAAGCTCCCCCATGCCCCTTGGGAGTGACAGATGACGGGGAAACCCTCCTGTTCTCCCGCAGCCTGCCCCGCCTGTCAAGCGGCCCTCTGTGCTGCCCTGCAGCCAGCTCTGCCACGGTGAGCTGGGCTGGCTGCCCGCACCCGGCGGCCAAAGCGCCCGAGCTGGCATCTCCGCTGAGCTGGGACACCTGTTGGGTCCTCACCTCAACACCCCCCACGGAACTGCTGAAAGCTCTCTGCTTAGCCTCATCTTTCCTGATTGGCAGAGCCCGGAAATTTCTAGGACATCCACTGCCATCACCGTTCCCTGGAGGATCCTCTTTCTAATATAGTGCTCCAGTTCCTGCCTTCACCAGGCCCTGCCACTGAAATGCGATTACACCAGGAATGATTTAGCGAAGCTGCTCTCAGGCCCTTCCCTGCCTTGGAGAAGGCAGATCTCCTGGCTCCAGCTGCTCTGGGAAGGACTTTCAGGGGCAATAAACGTACCACCCAGTCTCTCTGTGGGGAGTCCTTCCTGGCTTTCCCAGGTCCCACCACCCACCTCTATGGACCTTGCTCCACCCCCCTGCATTCCAGCGGCCCCCGCCTGGGTCTGATCAGACATCACACCCACAGCCCATGTTCAATGTACCTTTCTGCCATGAAAAACATTCGGAAGTGATTTAATCATTCCGCCTTTGAACTTGTTTGGCCATGAGTGATACACTGATCGTTCCCCAGCAGCTCCTGTGATTCCCCAGCCGCCATCAGCACACCCAAGGATTCTTGCAAGGTGGGAACACCTGCCCTCCGAGTGGTTCTACACGCAATGAAGTGATGCGTTTATGGATACCAGCTTAAATGGGTCGTGACGTTGACCCCATGTTAAATATCAGAGACACTGAATTCAACAGAGATTAACTGCACTGTTGTTTTCTCTTTGGATTTTGGAGCCGGTGAATTTTATTTTTCAGGTTGCAGACACATTTGGGGGTCCCTGCAACCCTCGGAGACAGCTGGAGTCTGGACCTGTAGGGCCTGGTTGTGGAAACAGCCCCGCTGCCTCCTGCCCGGTGGCTCTGGAGGCCCCTTCCGCACACCCAGGGCAGGTCGGCTGCTCCAGTTCTGCCTTCCCACCCAGTGCTGGGATGTGCAACGCCCCCCACCGAATGCTCAGATGTGCAGCCCCCTCCTCTGCTGGTCTTGGACCTTGGACCTCACACGTGCACACGTTCTGACATCAGTGCCTCATCCGATGTCCAACCCCTGCCAAAGGAACCACCGTCGCTTCAGCCCCACTCTGACCTTGGAAGCCCCACCCTGCACAGAGGCAGAGGTGGGAACTCTGTCATCCACCGTTCCCCACAGACCACTCACAGCTGCTTTAAGAGAACAGCCAGGGCTTCTAGGCAGGAGCACGACAGTGTTCACGCTGATGGCCAGGGAGCCTCCTCAGCCAGCAGCAGCCGACTCGTGCTTGTGCATTGTTCAGATGGAAGCATGATCATTGGATGGAAGTTCCTGGCACAGGTGCAAGTTGACCCTGAGTCATTCCAGAAGGATTCGGGCCTCACCGGAAAGAACGCCAGGAAAAGCCATAGGGCAACAGCTCTTCTGCCATTTCAGCCCTCATGGGTGAAACTGGGGTAAAGCGTGAGTGGCTGGGGCCCTGCTGACACCTGCACTTGTGCGTCACCGCCAAGCTGTGTCCCTAGACTGCCCTGGGTGAGTAGGCAGCCAACGTCTGCAGCCCCCTGTGGTCAGCTGCTCCTGCCCTCCCGCCTCATCACGGCCCTTCAGACATCAGGGCCGGCTGCCTACCTTCCAACCCCACTCTGTCTGGAATGTTCTTTTCTCTTCTGTCCCCTCCCCAGTCCTCCAACCCATTCTCCTATGTATACTTCAGTCCTCCTCCTCCAGGAAGTCTTCCAGGTGCCCGTATGGTTCTCACAGAACCACGTCCTGCACTGTTGAAGGCACACATTTCTGTGACTGTGGATTGATGTTTATCTTCCTCACTTGCCCGGCCTTTGCTCTAACGATCACCACAGACTAGGGGGCTCAAAACAAGAGAAGTCACTTACCTGTCACAGCCCTGGAGGCCAGAGGTCCAAAACCAAGATGACAGCAGGGCCGCGCTCCCTCCGGGCGCTCCAGGGGAGAGTCTTCCTCCTCCACCTCTGCTGTTGGCCTGCAGTCCTCGGTGCTCCTCAGCTGGGCCACATCACTCCAGCCTCCGCATCACTCCAGCCTCTGCCTCCACCTTCCCATGGCCTCCTCTGCACTGCCTCTGGGTGTCAACCTCCCTCTTCTTTTCTCGCGTAAGGGCACAGTCATTGGTTTAGGACCCTCCCTAAATCCAGGAAGATCTCAACTCAAGACCCTTAACTAATTATACCTGCAAAGACCCAAATTCCAAGTGTCGTCACTTTCACAGACGCTGGGGGTTAGGAATTGGACACATTTTTTTGGGTGGGTTGAGTCACCATTCAACTGACCACACCAGACAACTCTATAAGGACCAGACTGGGCCTGGTTTGTTCCTTCCTAAATGCCCAGCACCCAGTTCATCCCCTGACTCTCAGTGGGTATTCAGGATGTAACAGCTGGATTGATTTATTGATTTACACGGCGGCTTGACACTGGCCTCAGTTACTTCTGAACTTTGAAACCCAGTCCCAGCTGATCACGGAATAACTAAAGCTGTCACCAGACGGGGCCACCAACCCAGCTGGGATCCTGAGAGCTATGAGTAAAGCCATCTGGTCTACCCCAATAACACTGGTGTTCAGAGTTAAAATGTCCACATCTATCCACCCCATGTGTGGGGAGGCACACAGAGCCACCCAGAGCCCCTCAGGCCCATACGTCTGGGCCAGCTCAGGCCTGGCTTCCCATGCCTCCAAATGGACATCACCTCCAGGATCAGGTGCTGCTGCCAAGGGAGCTTGTTAAAGTGACTGACAGATCCTAAACGCCAACTGTCATCACTGGCACCTGCTGCCCGCTGGACCAGGGAAAGCGCAGCCTTCCCTGTGAGTCTGTCATGGTGCCCAGTGGGAGAAAGGGAACCCGGGCCACTGCTAAAAGCCACAGGGTGTGTGGCCACCTGTGGTCTTGCGAGGCAGACACCAGGAGCATCTTCAGGCCTGCCAGCGGGGAGAGACCTCTGGGGCCTGCTGCGTGGCCATCCCTGGGTCTCCACAACCCTCCTGTCTTGCTTCAAGGTGCTAAGTGCTCCAAGTGTATCCCATAAGCTCTCTTGCAGCATACAGTGGGACCGTGGGTGAGCAGAAACAGGCAAACCTTTGATGCTCTCTCCTCCAAGTGGCTCCCAGGAGGGCATCAACATGGAGGTAGTTGTGTCTCCGGGAAGCCAATATGGCTCCCATAGGGATACCTCTTGCATTCTCCATGGCAGCGTGGCCAGGGCAGCCTAGACCCCATCTTTGTTTGAACTAGGAAAAGGTGCTTGCCCCTTCCTTAAGACATTTTTCTTCCCTCTGTGCCGAAATTACCATTAGTACCTGTGCCGTGATGGCCATGATGGCAATGGTTTCCTCCATAGTTGTACAGTGCACAATCTGCACAGCTGTACTTGGTGGGGCTGGTTGCCCACCCCCTTCACCTTCCACAGCTCCTGCTGCAAGCAGATGTTGGCAAAAGAGGGTACATTTGGGGCATGTCAAAGTGCCCTTCCACCTAGCTCAGAAAACATTTGGGGAGTGCGCCGCTGGATTACATTTTTTGTTCAATCAATAAGCAGGGGTCAATGTTGTGTTGCATGGAGATACTCAGAGGATCAGGGCATGGCATTTGCTTACAAGGAGCCCACAGTGCCTACTTCAGGCACATGGTCAGTGAGCAGGTTAGGGGGTGAGACAGGCTTGGAGAAGGCTGTCCCAACAGCAGCATGGGGAACGTGCAGGCGCCTCGGTCATTTCCCCATGAAACTGGATTGCAGTGCATCTCATCTGCATGTGGAGAGTGGGTCTGCTGGTGCAGGGGCAGGGCAGGCTGGCAGGGGCCAAGGTCAGGGCAGACTCTGGTTCACAGGGACTTCAGCACAGTTCTAGGGCAGCACACAGAACTCAATGCCACAACTTCCGGACCCAGCCGCAGCTGTCATCCTGGGATAGGTTTTAGATTCATGAACCAGCAGAAGGAGCCTCTGAGGGTTTCTTGTCTCCAGAAAGGCCCCTTCCTAAGGCCTGCGTGTGAGACCCCCCTGTCTGATTGCATGGGGATGGGGGGTGCTGCCAAGTTCCGCCTTTCAGACACAGTGACTGCAGCTCCTTTCAAGGAATGACTCTTCTAGAGTGTCCCATTGCTTTTCATGAATTCCCCAAAACATTGAAAGTTTCTAAGGGCCTGGGGCTGCCTTTTCTGTTTCCTCTCTGACTTCCTGGGCCAAGCCAGGTGCATGCCGTAGGTCCTCTGCAGCACTGAGTCTACCTTCTGGGTTTAACTAGGAATCCAGGGATTGTTCTGGTGCCTTTTTACTCAAAACCCTGTAGTCATCCTTCGCCCACCTCCCACCCAACATCCGTTTCTCCCTGCTGTGCTCCTGACTTGAGTTCATACCCATTTTGCATCCCCTCTGGGCACACATGGGGCACCTGGCCTATGCGGGGTGCTGTGGGCATTTGGGGTGGTCTGCAGGATGAGGTCACTGCCCCCATTGACCCTGTAGAAAATGTCCCCTCCCCCACAAGAGACAAGCTCAGAGGGGTCGTTTTCTCCAGGGTCACCCAGCTCAAGAAGATGGACGGGGATGCTAAGAAGAGCAGCTTCCCCTGGTTACAAGGAGCCTCCTGCTCATGGGGCATTCACTGGGCATCGCCTCACTTGCTGCTCCTAAAACTTACAAGCCAGAGGTTTCTCCCCCACTTTGCAGGTCAGGAAATTGAGGCTGTAAGTAGTCAAGGTGGTCAATGTCTGGGTTGAAATTCAAACCCATGTCTGTCTGCGAGTGAAAGTGAGATGGGTTCATGGTGGGTGGGGAGTGGGGGCTGTTTAGATCCTGAAACAATGCCGGAAAGAGAAGTTAGAAACAGTCCTTCTTAATGTCAGAGACTAAGCAGTTTGGTGTTTTACTGAGTAAACAGGACAGGGCCATTACAGTCTTGGGGCAAGATCTTTGCACAGTTACAAGTGTGGGCTAGAAAATTCTCAGATGGAGCAGGGTGTGGTGGCTCATGTCTATAATCCCAGCACCTTGGGAGGCCGAGAAGGGAGCATCCCTTGAGGCCAGGAGTTTGAGACCATCATGGGCAACACAGTGAGACCCTGTCTCTACAAAAAAATTAAAAATTAGCTGGGCATGGTGGTGTGTGCCTGTAGTCCCAGCTACTTGGGAGGCTGAGGTAGGAGGATCACGTACTGCCTGGGGTTCAAACTTACAGTGAGCTGTGATGGCACCACTGCACTCCAGCCTGAGTGGCAGAGCAAAACCCCGTCTCTAATTTTAAAAAACTAAGTTCTTGGGTGCATTAGGAATCACTGAAAAGGTTTTAGCCCTGGATGTCGAGATCAGAGGGGTCCCTGTAGGAGGAAGGGGGTCCGGGGAAGAGAGGGTGGCGTGTGCAGACAGGGATCCCACTTGTAACTGTTGGAGTTATGAACATGTGCTGCTTGCCTGGGCTGGTTCTGAGGCATGGATGCACGACTCCACGGCCTCCAGCTCAGGACCCATCAGGTGTATCTTGTTGTTCTCATTTTGCAGAGCAGGCTCTGGGGCCTGATAGGTCAGTGACCTCGGGGTCAAAGCAAAGCTGGGATTTGAACCACGCTCCTTGTGATGCCAAAGCCTGTGCCTCCACCAGCCACACTGGAATGCCCCTGCCCTTCTCTAGTCTATGGGAGACAGTTAGCAAGTGTCTGGGCAGCCCCCCTGGCCCTAAGAAGTTCCCGTCGCAGGGTATGCTGGCAGGAAGTGGTCTGGGTCATCTTGGAGATGCAAGGTTTGGATGGCGCTGGGCACTGCAGGAGGAGCTGCCCAGCAGTGCAAGTGAGCACGCCTGGAGCGCATGACAGGTTCCCCTTGGAGCTGGGTGGAGATGGACTTGATCAGCCCATGTGTCCCCAGGGAGAGTGCAGGGCCCTGAGCTCCAGACCCCAGGGTTCGGCATCATCCTTCCAGGGTTTCAGGGAGGCGGTCACCCTCAGCAGCTCCTCTTGCAGACAGCAGGTGCACAGCAGGGTTGAGCAGAGGCTCTTGGCTTTGGCAGCCTTGGCCTTTAGAGAACCTTCCATGAAGGAGACACAGGAGACACACAGGCTGGTCACACAGCTTGCGCCTCCCCGGCCGTGAGTGAGCCATGGGGCCGGGGTGGGCTGACTCCCCTTTCAGGAGTTCAGAGGGAAAATGGGTGGTGACTAGAAGGCATTTCCCATGAGGGACACAAGTCTGTGTTCTCATTGTGGGGGGCCATGGAGACAGGTCGAGGGACCTGGTAGAGGGTCTGCTCATCAATGTCTCATGGACCCCTAAATCCATGGCAGTAGAGCCCCAGCTCTCCCTGCTCAGCCTCCTTAGGGCTGCAGAGTCCTGGCCGCCTACCAGGCCTGCTGGAGGTTAATGGCAGCCGTCACAGGGACAGCGGCCTGAGGCATCCTATTACACCACACCAGCATGGCATGGCCTCATCTGACCCCATGGTGATCCCAAGAGGCCTGTAGGTTTGTTCTTACCCACTCTTGCTGTGCAGGGAAACTGAGGTTTAGAGAGCCCCATCATTTTCTAAAGGTCACAATAACCATGTGACCTCACCCCCAGGCTCCCAGGGTCCTGGACCTCTGACCCTGTGTCAGCCCTTGTTTGGTGGCCCTGAGCAGGGTAAGTGGGCTTCCAGGGATGAGCCAAGAGGGGCTCACAGTTGTGACCGAGTTCCCCAGAGTGGACCTCCCTGCACTTAGCAGGCTGTCTCTGGGGAGGGGGCAGGGTAAGGAAGGTCAGGGGCCAGAACCCCCCTCCCAGCTGCTGACAACGGGAGTGACCAGTCACCTGGATTGTCCTGGTCTTCGGCTGTGAAGCTATCATTCATGCTGGGCTATTCCTGGAAGACAGGGTCACCCCAGCATGCCTCCATGCACGACCCTCTGATGCTGTCGGGGGTGTGTGCGTGGAGTGGTGAGAAGAGCACGCGTTCCCTAGCTGGGTCCTCCGATCTCTCTGAGCCTCACCAGCTTCATCTGTAAAATGGGAGGATCGAGGGGCCGCTGCTCGTCCCTTGTCCAGGATACTGAGCCCTGTCATCCACGTTTGCCCCGTCCCTCCTCCTCCCCAGGGCCCCCCAATCCGGGGTGGCTGTGCTGTCACCAGCTGGCTGCACCTGGGGCCCTGTGCTTCCTGTAGACCGTGAACCTGGTGCTGGTGCCAGGCAGAGCTGACCCGCACTCCTCTGGGACCAAGAGTCCGTCAGCACATGGCCTTGTTTGAAATTTGCATCCCTGGGACTGCCCCTGTGCGACGGGGGCCTGGTGGGTTCCTCATGACCCATCTGCAGCTTTTTCCGGCTGGGCCGCTGGCCTGGTGTCCTTTCTCCTCACCCCCGAGGCTCACACACAGCCCCGCAAGACCCTGCAGAGGCCTCCCTCCACGCTGCCTCCCTCCCTTCCCTGCTCCCCTCCGCAGAGGCCTTCCCAGCTCCCCACTAACTTCCGGGCAGCAGCAGAGTCCTACGGCGGGGGGGGGGGGGGGGGGGAGGTGCCGGCAGCCTTCATCTCACTCCCCTTCTGCCCCCGCGGGCCACCCAGAAGGTGGGGGTGGAGGACAGTTCAGCCGCAGCCTGGAGGCTCACTGAG
This sequence comes from Pan paniscus, assembly GCF_029289425.2. NCBI lineage: Eukaryota > Metazoa > Chordata > Mammalia > Primates > Hominidae > Pan > Pan paniscus. The sequence goes on along the minus strand of NC_073258.2, from coordinate 71,638,002 downwards.
CAGTGCACTGTCCCACACACTCTGGGTGCCTCGGGGGCTGGATGGTCATGTGGCGAGTGCCAGCAGGAAAAGCGAGAGGACACTGTGGCCACTAGAGCAAAGTTGGAGCTTTTTTGGTTTCTTGCCTTAAAAAAAAAAATGCCATGGCTAGAGGCAAGCAGTTGTGGCTTTAGCTTGTCATCTCAAAGGGGCAGCCACATACCCCCTCCAGTTCCCCAGCAATGAATTCATCATCCCCAGAGGGGGCTGGTGTCCTCAGGGGCTTTAACACCGAAATGTCCTGAGTCCTCTGCCAGGGAGCCCCCACCACCCCCCGACCGGCCACCGGCCACCTTCCAAGGCTGCGAGGGACCGGGGAGATGCTGGAGGGGGGGATGCAGAGAGAGCCCCAGCCGCTCCCCCCTCCCCGCCCGCTCCCAGCCCAGCCTGCGGATGCTCGCGCGGGATGACGCCCAGGCAGCCGCCGGGCGCACTGTGGGCTCGTCAGATGATTGTGGGGGCTCCTGCCTGCCGCACACCGCCGGCGCCGGGACGGGAGAGGGAGGGGGCGCTGGATGCGACGCGCAGGTCCCTGCGTCTCTGGTGCCTGCTGCCGGCTCGTGCGGGGAGCAGATAGGATTTGATTTTATTTTAAACCCCCTTCAAGGAAAAGCAAAACAAAACTGCTGCCTCATTTCTCCTCTGGCTGATTTTCCCGGGCTTCCCTGGAAGATGCGTGTGGTCGGGACAAGCCGGAGGAGCTCATTCCCGACGCCGCCGCTGCTGAGGCCGCCGCTGCCGCCGCCGCCGTTCGGGCCACTTACTTTCTTTGCCCTGGGCGGCGTCCTGGCCAGCCCCCCTTGAGCCTCCAGCTCAGCCATCCCTCGGCAGCCGCCCCACCATGTATGACTCCTTCCTCCGGCTGGCTCCGGCTCTGCCTGCCCCCACCCTGCAAGTCTCATTGTGCCACGCTCGCCTATCCCGGTAGCCACCCCCCTCTTCCTTCGCTCCTCCTGCACCCTCGCTGCCTTCTTTCCTCCATGCTGCCTGGATCTGGCGAGCTGGGGTGATTAATTGGCTATGATGATGAACGTCCCCGGCGGAGGAGCGGCCGCGGTGATGATGACGGGCTACAATAATGGTCGCTGTCCCCGGAATTCTCTCTACAGTGACTGCATTATTGAGGAGAAGACGGTGGTCCTGCAGAAAAAAGACAATGAGGGCTTTGGATTCGTGCTTCGAGGGGCCAAAGGTAAGAGCAGCCGCTCCGAGCCTGAATATGTTCCCATGTTGTGTGTGTGTGTGTGTGTGTGTGTGTATATATACGCCTGCATGAAAAACGTTCCCCAGCTCAGGAATAAGCATTAAATAAGCATTTTTCCTGGGGGCACTCGGTTGCTAGACAACCATGTTCCTTCACATTGTGCCTTACTCAGAAAACGTTAGGGCTTCCTTGAGGAATGTTTTTAATTTTCTGTAGATGATGTTGTTCTGAATGGGTTCTCTCTCCCTCCTGCCCCTCCTACCTTTTGTTTTTAAATGATGGGGTGGTCAGTATTTTGTGTTCTAGTTGAGCCAGACTGTGGCTACCCTCAGAGCTCCGGGTCTCAAATCCCCAGGATTGCCCTGGCCTGAGTTTCAGGCACCTAGAAACTGCCCCATTCTGGGAGTGGGCTTTGGCTCCAAGGGCGGCAGGCATTTGTGTGCTCACCTCTAAGGTGACTTTGCAAAGGAAATGTGACAAGATGGTCCCCTCTGCCGTGGACTGAGCCGGCAGCACACACATTACGTGGCCCGTCGTGGGAGGCTCAGGAATGCAGTCCATGGCGGTGCACCTCCCAGTCACCCTGCACGCGCAGCTTCCCCTCCAAAAGAAAACAAAATGGCATCGCCTCCCCATGAGAGGGGACATCCGCCCACTGCGTGTGTGGCTCAGCCATGTGGAAGTTTCATCTTGGAGCTTACGCGCTGTGTCAGGGGTCCCGCACCTGTGCTGCAGGAGGCCTCCTCCCCAGCTGGCATGCCCACCTGCCTCAGACTCAGGCAGCTCCATAGCGAGCTGTCCAGAGAGAGAAAGAGCAGATGCATCTGTCTCTGTGAGAGCATCCACGCCTGTCTGTGTGATTTGCTCTCCCCTCCCCCTGCTGGAATCTTTATCTCCACACCCACCCACCCCTGGCCACTCATGCCTCCCTAGAAAAGTCCATCTCCTGCCCTGGAGTTGCACCTGGCAGCTGTGTGGGGCCCCAGAAGCCAAGCCTCACTGTGCTGGGCAGTAGTGGTTCAGCACCCACACACACACATGCCAGTGCCCAGGGACACTGGTCACACACAGAGTGGTCACAGAGGCCTGGACTCCCTGTAGAGAGGACTCATGAGCACATTCCAAATCTGTAGCCACCCACTGGGTCAGCGTGATGTTCCGTCCGCGTTCCAAGTTGAATTCCCTTGGTTGCGAGTCTACGTAGATGTAAATTTGGCAAGTGGTTTAGTGTGGTGTTTCTGTAGCTCTGTGTGGCAGGGGAGGAACTTTTCCATTTTTAGAACCGAAAATGTTTAGTCACTGATGCTTTTAAAGAAAATGATGGGCGTGTAGACATGTACCACAGAGCACATTATCCTGTGGTTTCAGCAGAGAGGCCAAGAAATATGATGGCGGCCCCAAAGTGCGATTGACTTCATTGCTTGAGTTGCATCAGCCCATGAGTATGAATCTCAAGCCCTTCCTGGGGGAGAGTTGGCCTGGACTAGCCACCTGCAATGGGAGATGAGTGGGCCTACTTCCTCCCGGGGTCCCGTGGGGAGGTCAGGCAATGTGAACTTGGAAGACATCTCCCAGGCTTGTAACCAGGTGCTGCTTGTCTTCCCAGCTGACACACCCATTGAAGAATTCACACCAACACCGGCGTTCCCAGCCCTACAGTACCTGGAGTCCGTGGATGAAGGTGGGGTGGCATGGCAAGCCGGACTAAGGACCGGGGACTTCTTGATTGAGGTAGGGACACAGGTGTCTGTATCTTTCTGCTTGGGGAGAGCGCCGACTCTCGGGGAGAGGGTCATAGTCCTGGCAGCACAGCCACGAGGCCCAGTCTGGGGGTGCTTGTGGAGGCTGCCATGAACTTTCATTGGTCAGTTTCTCCCACCGTGGGTGCCACTGCCTGTGTACCTGGTGTTGGGCTTGTCTTGGAGGCCTTGGCCGTAACCCGTTGGAAGGAGGAAAAGTCTGTGGAATTTGGTCATTGGTCTTGAAGTAGAAGGTAGAAAGAGGAGGCATGTGGTCACCATGATGTTGGGGACATGTGCAGACCTGTGGGTGGTTTAGTTGTGACTAAATAGGCACCAAGAGGAGTCATCGTCCCTTCTTGTGTCCTATGGGTGAGTCGGCAAGCACTCTTGTGTGGCAGTTGCTGGCGTGAGGTCTGTAACATTGATGGCTAAGAGCTTGTAGATTTGCAGATTGTGGTAACCACCCCATCAGATGGACGATGGCCTTCCAAGACCAAGGAGCCCAGGCAAGAGGGATGGCTGGTGTCGATGGTGCAAAAAGGAAACTTAGGAATTCAGATGCTTTGAAAATGAACTTTTGCTGGTACTGAAAAGGAAAGAGCATTCTCTTCCTTTAGAGAATAGAGGTTTGGGTGCTCCGGCTCTGCAAACAGTCCCTAGGGTTGGCACGTTGGTGTGTGCGAGGGGTTCGGAGGCCCCAGTACATCTGATCACCTGGCCTTTTTGTGAGTTTAGGTGTTCAGTTTTAATCTTGTTATGCAAAGGAACATGTGACTCTTTGGAAGTAGGAAGAAGAAAAGAATGTTACAGGTTGAAAAAGATGATATTTTAAAGGTTCAGTAGACTCGAATGGTCCTTGTTGGGAGTGCGCATTTCTTGGATGCACACGCTCTTCCATGTCACCCTGAGCCCAGCCTCGTGTACATCAGAACTCCACATGCAGGTGGAAGGGGTGGGTACGTGGCATCCAGCCAGTCATTTGGTGGTCCCTGCCATTGGGCCGGACAGACAGACATTCGTTCTGTAAATGAGGAGCCCACATCTCCACCCGTGGTGAGAGGGCTACCCGCGATCATTTCTCCCAATCAGGCCTAAGCTCCCAAGCTTCTTGTTCATGCTATGATTCTGCTAGTGATCTCCTTAGAGATCCTCAGGACTATTAGGGGGCAGTGGAAAGTCAGAAGGGAAGAGACTATTGGAGAGCCAGGTAAGATGGAGCAGGTGCTTAAACTTATTCTGAGTGCCTCATGTTGATCTCTTTGATTTGCTGGAAGATGCATTTAAATTATTATTGACCAATCAGAACCTGGTTTGAATGAGAAATGAGCTTATTTGGGTTCTTGTGTGTTGAAACTGTCGGGTGCACCACCAGAATGACAGAGACCGGAGCCCGCCGTGGCTTTGTGGGCTAACTCGATTTGTAACCTTCATGGAAATGCAGAGGGCCTGGGTTGAATCATCCTCTGTAGGATGCAGTTGGGATGTGAGTCCCCTTCGTGTGTGTGAGTGTGTGTGTGTGTGTGTGTGTGTGTGTGTGTGTGTGTGTGTGTGTCTTTTGGGGGGGGCGTGGCCTTGGGCCTAGCAGCAGGGCTGAAGTCTATAGGTGGTGTAAGAGTGTGTGCACGTGTGACAGGCAGGGTGGGGGGGGTGTTGAAATAGGTCACTCTTGGTTCTTGATTTTCAATAATAAAAGAGGGCTGCAGATGCAAGAACAACCCCCGTTGTTCAGCTCATTGGACTGTTTCCTGGATAAACTCATCAATAAGAGAAACGTGGCCTGCTGAGGCACGTGTGTGGGCCCTGCACTTGCCCAGTGAGCGGAGCCTCAGTGGGTTAGAAGATGTAGCTGTCTGTGGCTGCAGCGCTCACCTGGGTGGGGCTGAGAAGGTGGACCTGTCCTGTCGGTTTGAAGCCTTTGTGGAAATTTGGAGCTTTGAGAGTTTCCACACTTCTGTTTCTAAGCACCTCCTCTGACATTGCTTTTAACCTCTGGTATGCAAATAGATTTGCCATTTTGGGGCAGGTTTTATATTCTGGGTAACCTCTGACTTCCAGTATTCTAGGAATGGCTGGTCCTGAGATGCATTAGGGCTGCGCCTGCATTATGATTATCACAGATAACCCAAGGAGCACTGGGCCCTCCACAGCCCTACGAGGCTGCTCCACACCAGTCATACACTAATGAGGGTGCGGGGCTCAGGCAGCTGGACCCTTGCGCAACCCTGGCTCCTCCCAGTTCATGTCCACAGCTGCCTCTGGGACTCAGAAATTCTCCTCTAGGGGCTTAAGACTGAGAATTCCATTGAGTTGTGTTCCTAGCACTGGATTTTGCCACCGGAATATTAAAATCTTGTATAGCATAATAGGTGTGTGTTTGTTCCAACAGACCATGTTTCTCTATTTTTAGTGAAGAGCTTTGACCTTGGAGGGATGGTGTGAAATAGCCTCACATGTCTCACGTGAATTTTCTTTTTGGTGAGCAGCCAGTCCTAGAGTCAGTGGGGTTTCTGAGCTCCCGGTGAGGTGCAAGGTCTCCATGTGAAAAGCTGCCCAAAATGCAGGCATTCTGTCTTCCTTACCCCAAGCAGCCCTTGGCAAGCCTTCCTTTCTCTCTGCTATTTTGAAAGAACCTTGAAAGTGTGACAGATTTTTATTTTCTCTTTAAAAATGCATGCTGCGGTTTGAACTTTTGGACCAATGGGCACCCTTTGAAGTGAATGTTGGTTTTTAATGTCTTTGGTATCTCTAGAACTTCATTTTCCCTCGTTAACTTTGTGAGAATGCCCTGACGTGGCCATCCAGCTCTTGGCCTTGGTGCCTGTCATGATTTCCTGCTGTGCATGACTTTCTTGGGTACTTAGCTTGTAGAATTTATTTCTCTCCTACCTAAGCTTTTGGGAAGAGTTTGTTCTTTTGCTGTTGTTTTTGTTCCTTGGTTGACCACCCCCTGACCCTACCAACCACAATCAAAGGCTTTGAGCTATCTCCAAATCGGGAGTCTCATGAGACAGATAGATGTTATCACTCAAGCTATGTCATAATAAAAGGTTCACCTCAGAGGTGGACGTGAAAGATAAGTGAATGTCCCACGGGTAGGGACATTTGATCACAGTGGCCCCATGGATGGTGCGATTTGCCATTTCAGATCAGCTAGTGTGCCGGAATTCCCAGGATAGCCAGTGACACTAAGCCGTCCCAGATTGTGAAATGTCAGCCAGCCCAGGGGAGAAGGAGCCAGAGAGATTTCAGAGGCCGTGGGAGGGGCAGGGCGGCGGGAAGTTGAATGCCCCTGCGGAGAATGCCCGTGGGACCTGCTGAGGGAGGCTGAAGCCGAGGCTTGGAGCAGTGACAGCCCCCGAGAGAAGCAGGGCAGGTGTTTCTTTCTATGCAGGTCAGAGGTGAGGATGGGGCCTCCACCAGCCAGGAGTGACAGAGGCCCATGTCCCTCTGGTGACAACAGGAAACCCAGTCCAAACTGGTTTTCATAATGATTAGAGCTTGTCAGGAAGCTGAGACCAGAGAGTTTCAAAGGAGAGTGAGCCTGCCGTAAGAGTTTGCTGAAGACTTTGTCTGCTGTCTCTTTGAGATGGCCCTTATTAGGCCCCTTCACTCCCACAACATGGGGCTGGAGAGATCACAGGTTGCTTCTGAAGTTCACGACATGTGCTAAGGAGGATGTGGGTGGTTCCTGGATGACGGTAGTGCATCAAGTGTGTAAGGAGATGTGGAGGTGGGGACGCCACTTGGATGTCATGCAGGGCTCACTGTAGGTCTCACTCAGTGAAACCTGGCTGGGTGTCAGTCACCTGAGGGTTATAGAAACCTCGTCTCCAGCCCACACGCCCTGAATCAGAAGCATGAGGCGAGAGCTGGGCATCCATGAAAGCTGCAGTGGTGATGCCGGGGGTCCCAACAGGCAGGCGATGACCCACTGGCCCAGTGCAAGTTGACATTCCAGCCTCTTGATGTGGCCTGCCAACTAAAGTCTCCTCGACCCAAACACAAGCAGGTGCTGCGTTAATCTCCTAGTCTTAAGACTAGGACTGTCTTCCACAAACCCCTTGTTTGACAACCTAAATGTTGTTTCTTGAATGACTTTTGTGATCTAAAATATCCTGTAACTGAGACATCCTTACAGTTCAACTCAACAGCAGGCAGGCAGAGGGCAAACAACATTTGCAACAAATGTCCCAAGAAGCCTGTGTCCTTGTTTATAGCAGCTGAGCTGGATCTCCAAGCCCTACAAGCCCTGCAGTGCTCCGCTTAACCCTCACAGTCATCCATATAGCAAGTGTGTTCCTCCCCATTTTACAGATGGGGAAACTGAGGTACATAGGTGCAGTAACTACATGGCCATGTAGCTGGTGAGTGGAGAAGGTGGAATTCCAACCCAACATTGTCTGACTCTGTAATGTCATGGCTCAAAGATGCCTGAACAACACTTTGATGTGCTTTATGTATAAATGGGCAAACGGTAAAAAGAAAAGCAGTGAGGTGACTGTTTTATTTTCAAATTAGCAAATACTTTTTTGTGACTATACTCCTTGCTGGTGACAGCACTCATGTGTTGCTGGGGGAAAGCCTAAGTTGCCATAAATGTTTTCAAAATCAGTGTGGTAGTGTGTAACAAGAGACATAAAGCTGAACCAGGAATTTTACATCTAGGAATCCATGCTAAGGGAATAATTTTTTAAAAAACAGGTAGAAATCAGCCAGGCGTGGTGGCTCACGCCTGTAATCCCGGCACTTTGGGAGGCCAAGACGGGTGGATCACCTGAGGTCAGGAGTTCGAGACCAGCCTGGCCAATATGATGAAACCCCGTCTCTACTAAAAATACAAAAAATTAGCTGGGCGTGGTGGTGCATGTCTGAAATCCCAGCTACTCAGGAGGCTGAGGCAGGAGAATCGCTTGAACCCGGGAGGCGGACGTTGCCGTGAGCCGAGATCACGCCACTGCACTCCAGCTTGGGTGACAGAGCAAAACTCCATCTCAAAAAAAAAAAAACAAAAAAAACAAAAACAAAAACAGGTAGCAATTACAGTGTGGCAAAAACAAGGAGTTGGGGCAGGGAGGGGGCGGGGCTAATAGGAGAATGGTTCAGTGGCAGTGGACATCTGTTGTGAATTCATAAGAAAGCATTAAAAATGATGTTTACAAGGAGCTCTTAATACCAACCAGAAAAGGTTACATTCTACTTAGTGAGAAAGGCAGAATCAAAATGATCAGCACAATATCATCTAATACCATCTTTCCCCAGTATAGTCATAGAATAGAAAACAAAAAGGAAAGGAAATATTAACCCCTAGGTGGTGAGATTGTGTTATTTTCTCTTTCTTTCAGATGTTTCTCTCAGATTTCCTAGAATCGAAGTATTCATATTTTGAAAAGTATCCATTTCATACATAGGAATCTGTGTCTTAGAAGAAAGTTATCTCACAGAGGAGACAAATGTCCAGCCCCCTTGGCACAGATAGTGCTGTTTGCTGTCAGAGGAAAAAGCCTTCCTGGGCATTAATTAATTTCCCGGGGCCATTCCTTACCCGCCTGCTGCAGGGCTCTGATGACGCCTATGGTTTTTGTGATTGTTTTCTTGGCCCTGAAGTGGCCAATCTCATTTTTGTGTTAATTTCTCCAAATAGGTTTTCCCTTGCAGTTAAAGCAGGTGGCAGTATCCTTCATCCTTGAAAAGTGGTGCTCGAGTTTGCTAATTACATTTTCCTCGTATTAAATACTTGCACGAGAGAGGGCGTGGATCTTCTTTATACTCGTGGTTTGTATTTAAGTCAGGATGCTAAGAGGGATGCCCTGGTGTTTTCCTCGGAGACCCTGGGAGTATCTCATAAGGCCAGGCGTGGTGGCTTATGCCTGTAATTCCAGCACTTTGGGAGGCCAAGGCAGGCAGATCACTTGAGGTCAGGAGTTCGAGACCAGCATGGCCAACATGGTGAAACCCTGTCTCTACTAAAAATACAAAAATTAGCTGGGCATGGTGGCATGTGCCTGTTAATCCCAATTGATTGAATGCCAGCTCTGTGCTCAGCGCCTCTGACTAGCAGTCCAGTGCTGAGGAGCCCAGCTCATCTCAGGTGATTCTGCTACTGTCACAACCACCCAATTTATCAACAGGAATACTGGGACCCAGCAAGCCTAATGACTGATCATGCTGAATATGGACTTCATTTTCTTTCTTTTTTTTTTTTTTTTTTTTTTTGGAAGGCTGAGGCAGGAGAATCACTTGAACCCGGGAGAGGGAGGTTGCAGTGAGCCGAGATCACACCACTGCACTCCAGCCTGGGCAACAGAGCAAGACTCTGTCTTGAAAAAAATATATATGTTTCTTGGGCTGGTATTTTAAAATGGCACTTGAGAAATGTGAGGTGGCCTCTAGCATGTTTGACTTTGCAACCAAGCTGGTGTGAAGAACAGTTGTTAGAGCTCGCTGCTCAAGGGTCAATCCCCAAAGCTTCAGAGTTAAATATTACTTGGAGGAAAGAAAATGAAGTCCAGGCCGGGTGCAGTGGCTCACGCCTGTAATCCCAGCACTTTGGGAGGCCAAGGCAGGCGGATCAAGAGGTCAGGAGATCGAGACCATCCTGGCTAACATGGTGAAACCCCGTCTCTACTAAAAATACAAAAAATTAGCTGGGTGTGGTGGTGGGCGCCTGTAGTCCCAGCTACTCGGGAGGCTGGGGCAGGAGAATGGTGTGAACCTGGGAGGCGGAGCTTGCAGTGAGCCGAGATCGCGCCACTGCACTCCAGCCTGGGTGACAGAGCGAGACTCCATCTCAAAAAAAAGAGAAAAAGGAAAGAAAATGAAGTCCAGATGCATCATGATCAGTCATTATGCTTGCTGGGTCCCAGTATTCCTGTTGATAAAATGGGTGGTTGTGCTGAACTGGGCTCTTAGCACTGGACTGCTGGTCAGAGGCGCTGAGCACAGGGCTGGCATTCAATCAACTTTCTTTTTTAGAGACAGGATCTTGCTCAGTTGCCCAGGCTGGAGTGCAGTGGCACAATCACAGCTCACTGCAGCCTTGAGCTCCTGGGTTCAAAAGATCCTCCCACCTCAGCCTTCCAAGTAGTTCAGACTACAGGCACGCACCACCATACCTAGCTAACTTTTGTACTTTTTTATAGAGCCAGAGTCTTGCTTTGTTGCCTGGGCTGGTCTCAAACTCCTGGCCTCAAATGATCCTCCCACCTCAGCCTCCTGAAGTACTGGGACTAAAGATGCATGCACCCCACCCGTCCTCAGTCAGTATTTGTCATTGATTATCATCTTGTCTTTCATCATCATTAATGATGCCTGACTCAGAAGAGGCAACCAGTGGCTATTAGTTGAACAAACAGGGATAATAATATTATAATAATGACTGATGTTTGTTACCACTATTATTTGAAGCATGTAGCAGTCACAGGGCACACCCACCATGTGCGAAGTACGTCGGACACTTCCAGCCAAGAGTACATGAGCCATGGTTTCCTTGTGCCTCTGTTGTGGGGAATATCACTAATAGAGGTACCTGTCCCACCCCACCCGCCAGCCTCCAAAGTCCCTGGCAGGCATATCTCCTCCTTTGACTCAAACCACTGCTCCCAGAGCACTTACCAGCCTGTACAATTCTCTGTTGGCATGGGTCTGGCTTTTAGATCACCTTGGAATTCCTATTCCTGATGCCCACTTTGCCCTCTAGCAGCAAATCCCAGGGCCAAGGCCAGAGCCCTGTTGTGGTTTGCCTGGTGCCAGCATCCCTTGGGTTTAGTGGTTCAGCCACATCACACAGCTCACATTTCTCTAGCTTGCCTTTTGGGGTATTGTGAGAGACTTTGTCACATGTCCTGCTGGTGGACCTGATGACCAATCTAGGAACTCTCCACCCCATCCCCAAAATTTCTTCCACTCTTATTTAGATGGTTTTGAATGGCTACTTAATAACCAAGTTAAAGACCAAACACCAGCTGATGTTAGCAGGAACCCAGGGTGACTGCTGAATTCTTGAGCCAGGGTCACATTGGTGCTTTGGTCATCAAGGCCAATATTTCATTGCATTCACACCAAAGACAAACAGGGTCTGTCCTGCATCCCTCTTGAGTGTGGGGTGTTTCTGTCCTGGCAGCTCAGTGGCTTCTCACCGTGTCGTCAGGATCCATTGACCAAGGGTAATAGCATTGGGGGCCTTTACTCTCTAAGGCTAATAGCACTGGGGATCTTCAGTCTCTGAGGCCAACAGCATTGGGGTCTGCTCTCTGAGGCTTAATGCACTGTGGTCTTTCTTCTCCCAGACAGAGGCCACTGCTCTGTGGGGAGCCCTGGATGGCGGGGAGGTTGGATCCCTTTTCTGCATGTGGCCTTCTGGGCCTGGGGAGGTCGTTCTCTCTGTCCTCCATATTGACTGGGAACAGGTGGTTCGGGCTGAGGAGTGGCCCAGGAATCTTGCTGAGAAGGTGGATGCGGGCAGCTCGGCAACTGCAAATCTGAAGTCTTGGCTCGTTCATTTTGGGGTTCTAATTTGAAGCATCAGTGATTTCAATTTCAGGCTATAAAAAGATTCAGAATCACTTCAGGGGACCATGGCTGCTGTGCTCAGATGCCATGGGACTGGCAGATGGCAGCACACAGGGTTGCAGAGAGGCAGAGAGGAGCCGCGGTCAAGGGCACAGGCTGTGCCATATGATCCAGGTTTGAATCCAGGCTCTGCCTCTTCCTAACTGTGTGAACTTGGGCAGGTTGCTCATTTCTTGGCCTCAGTTTCTTGAACTGTAAATAAAAGTGTGTGTGAAGCATGTAGCAGCTTCTGGCATCATGAGTTCTCAACAAATGGTGGCAATTGTAAAAATTACTTCTGAAGCTTCACTCATTCATTTCTGAAGCATACATTCTGCCTCCCAGGTACTGGGCTGGAAGAAAGACGTGAATCAGACACAGTTCCTTGAGGAACACACAGTCTAGAAGGGGTAGGCAAAAAGCAGAGTGTGGTGAAGGCCCCAAAGTAAATCAGGAAAAGGGCTTCATGAAAGATGGTGTTGGCTCCAGGCTTTGATGGGTAAGTGAGGTTTTTGCAGGCAGAACTGAGGAGGAAGGTCTTGAGCAAAAGCTTAGGGGGTCAGGAATGTTCAAGGTGGATTTGGGGAGTGATCAGATGCTATGAAGCTGGGCGTGACCGGCTGGTCTAGTGGGGGCCTGGGTTGTTAGTGAAGTAGGTACAAATGTGTGTGGCTGTACAGCTGCACAGAGCAAGAGCATTGCTGGATCTCTCCGGGGTGCTGAACCCTTGTGTGGCATGGTCTGTCTCCAGGGTGCTGAACCACTCCAGGGCGCTGGCTCTCTGCAGGGTGCTGAACTAGACAGCTGGGAGGATTGGATGCAGCCTTCCTCAGGAGTCTGGAGAAAGCCCTCAGCATGTCCCCTCCCTCCATCCCTGCACCTTTCATTTCTGTCCCCTGTGTCCTTGGAGTTTCTGGGCATAGAGGCTCATTACTTAGTGACAGTCTCATCTACTCGATGGAGAAATCTCTTCCACAAGGAGGGGCCAAGGAGCCAACATGGTTGAGCATCTGCTATGTCCTGCCATGTCCATCTGCATCTGCTTCGAGCCCCACTCCCCTCACCACTGAGGTTTCGGCTCACATGATGCCTTCTCAGAGAGGCCCCTCTTGGCACCCTCAGGTTGCCCTGACTCTCACACTCACACCGTGTGCTTCCATGACCATAGGAATCATACATCTCCCGTGTTAGGTGACTGACTTACTATCCACCTCCCTCAGGGAACATTCCCTGTGGGTCAGAGAGTTTGCTGACCAGGTCTCTGCTACATCTCCAGCATGCAGCACAGTTCAGAGAGATTAAGAAGCCTGCCCAGGGCCCTCCAGGGAGGTCTGAATCTAAGCTGACTCCAAAGCTTGTTTCTTTTGCACTGTGTCTGTCTGATGCTCCAGGTAAGTCCCAGATCACTGGGATGTAATCTTACAGCCATCTTTTTCTGTGTGTGGATGCTGTACACCCAGCCCCAGGCTACATGGAGCGAAGGCTGCAGGAGGCATAGTGGGCTGACATCTCCATGTTGGAAGCTGCTGGTGCCAGGTCCTCTGATGCACCCATTGGTGCCTCTGGGTCCTCTCCACCTGCCCCCCTCCTCCCTCCCATACACCCACTGCCCACCTCCCAGTGTTCTCAGCAGGCTCTTGTTAGCATTGATTTCTCTTCGCCTTTGGTGCCCTTTCGTGGGGAGTTTCATGATACAAGTGATTAGACTGGCAAATGAACTGGAGGAAGGCCCTGTGCTAAATGCCCCACAGGATCTTTTAATTGATGGAGTTTGTCAGCCCTGGGAATTAGGGTGTGTGCGCGCCAACAGTAAGCAGAGTGGGATGAGAAGGGGAGTTAGAGCTGATGCTGTGGAGCCCTGAGAATGGTAGCCCCGCTGTGGTCTCATGAAACCACCCACCAGCAAGTTCTCTACTTCCCTCTCCCCAGGATCTTCAGATGGGTCCCATGGAGCAGACTTTCCCATGCATCTCCTTTGTGTTCAGTCTCCGTGGCAGGACCTAGGGGGTCATGGAGATAGACAGGGACGGTCCTGGGCATGTGCACCTCCTTCAGCACCCTCAGGGCTGGGGCTGCAGATGGAGGAGTGGGTTATATGAGTGAGAAGGGGAGATGGCACATGTGCCAGGCCAGTGAGGAGATGAACGTCGCCATTGGACGCTCTCTCTGGTCTCCGGAATGTGCCACACCCCTCCTGTCCCCAGACACTTGCCCACAGTTTTGCCTCCTCCACCTGCTTTACCAGGGCACCTCCTGCATCTGCTCCCTGAAAGTTGCCTGTGATGCCCACTCATAACCCTCTGCCATAGTCACTTCCTGCACATGCCCCATCAGATAAGGGACCACCCAGAGCCGAGCACATGGCAGGCCACCAATAAATATTCCTTAAGGAAAGGAAGGCACCACTGAGGAGAGCACAGCCAGGATAGAACTTCCGTCTTGGACAAGGGTCTCCTTCCTCCCAAACCCCTTGCCCCTCTCCATCAGGGCCTGAACTTGAAAAGCTGATGGAGGTGGAGGGGTGGATTCATTTACATCAGAGAGAGCGTGAGAAGCCAGCCCTTCCCTGGAAGGTGCCAGCCTTCTCTCCCCAGGCCCACTGGAATCCTGAGGGGTTTACAGGGGGAATTGTACCCCTGGTCCTAGGAAATTTTGAGTAAACTTTACCCCCATATCTGCCTGATAGCCAGCTTTTACATTAGCATTATTTCACTGTGTTTCGAGTAAATCATGTCAGACACAAATAAAATTGGTAATGCAGAGAAGCCAAAGAAAAAACCAGGGATGCTGCCACCAGGAGACAGTGTCCGCATAACAAGGCTTATCTTTGTGGAATTTTACTTCTTTATATGTGTCTGTTAGTAATACATTTTGTCATGTGTTTATACACTTTTTTTTTCACTTGGGTATGTCTTTTTTATTGTGGTAAAATACACAGACCATAAAATTTACCATCAAACCCATTAGCACTCACTCTCCATCTCCCTCCCAGCCCCAGGCAAATACTCATCCCCTCTGGGTCTTGGGTCTGCCTGTTCCGGGCATTTTCCACCCACAGAATCATGCTCTAGGCAACCTTTTGTCTGGCTTCTTTCAGCATCGTGTGCTTTAGGTTCATCCGTATGGTAGCGTGTGTCCGTACTACCTTCTGTTTGTGGGTGAATAACGTTCCACCATGTGGTTAGACCACAATTAGTTTATCCATTCACTAGTTCAGGGACACTTGGGCTGTTTCTAACTTATGGTTGTGAATAATGTCGACGTAAACGTTTTTGTACCAGTTTTCGTTTTCAGTTCCTTAGGGTACATACCTAGGAGTGGAATTGCTGGGTCAGGTGGTCATTCTGTGTTTCTTGAAACTGCTGATGCACACCCCAGAGTCCCCATCCGGGGTGGGATGGGCGGGTGTTCAGTGAGTGCTGAGTTCACCACCTTCGTCACATGCCTGGGCAGAAGGACCGCAGAGGGAAGGGGGTCCTGTCCCCTTTTGTTAAGACAGAGCTGAGATCCAACAAAAGCTTAACTGCTGAGCAGCATGATACAGACTGCAAATAAAACTCCGAACAGCCACGGCAGTGACTGTGTAAAATGCTCGCGCTGCTTGAGCACCTACTGTGTGCCAGCACCGTTTTTGAGAGAGTTCACACACATGAACTCACTTTGTGTTAAGTTTAACTCGGTTACTTTTATCAGCTCCTTTCTCTGCATGAGGAGGCCACAGCACAGAGTGGGGACTCACATACCCACAGACACACGGCGAGTGGCAGAGCCAGGCTGTTCTTCCAAGATCCATGTATCACTTCCCACCCTCCTGCTCCAACCACCCTCCTGTGCCACCTGTCAGGGAGGCGGGGTCTTGCCCAACTGGATGTCTTTTGTGATGCAGATTCTAGAGGAAAGAGGAAAACAAAGAAACAGAGGGAGCTTAGGCAGAAAGCCGGAAGGAACAAAAGTTATGCACAGGCAAGACTTGAAGGAAAACTGGGGGCTTACTTCTACATTCAGATGATAAAAGTTGGGGCTACCAAAAGATATTGCTTTGTGCTTTAAGTTAGATTTCTTTTGGCTGGGCGCGGTGGCTCATACCTGTAATCCCAGCACTTTGGGAGGCCAAGGCAGGCAGATCCCCTGAGGTCAAGAGTTCAAGACCAGCCTGGCCAACGTGGTGAAACCCCTATCTCTACTAAAAAAAATACAAAAATTCGCTGGGCGTGGTGGCGGACACCTGTAGTCCCAGCTACTCGGGAGGCTGAGGCAGGGAGAACCGCTTGAACCCAGGAAGCAGAGGTTGCAGTGAGCCGAGATTGTGCCACTGCACTCCAGCCTGGGCGACAGAGCAATACTCTGTCTCAAAAATAAATAAATAAATAAATTAAATAAAAGTTAGATTCCTTTTAATAACTGGAGAAGTACTATTAAAGATCAGAAACGCTGTTTTCTATCTGTTTGGTATCTGGACTGTGATTCTTTGAAAATCTTTCCAACAAGGACTGGACCACGTGGGGTTAGGGTATCTATCTGGGTTACACACATCTACCAAGTTATTTTGAGCAACTGCTTGTTAGGCTCAAGCCTGGAGCCTAGTGGTTGGTGAAACAGATTTGAATCCTATCTGATCCTTCTTCCCAAAGAGTGCAGAGTTCAGGTCCCATGCTTCTCCATAGCCCCTAAGCAGAGACATCCTGCAAAGTGGTTGCTTCACCCATATTGTCAAACTGAAGGAAGGAGGGAAAACATGGGCTGAGGAACTTGAGGGATGGCAGGGTGGCCCTTGGAGATCCTGTGTATTGGGAGAGGTGAGCTGTGGCTACCATGCACCATGAACTTGGAGAATAGAGAGCCTGATTGGGCACTTTGCCTTGGGAAGCCCTAAATGCTGCACTTGGGACACAAGCTTCGTTACCTTTGACCACCCTGGAGGGCTCAGGTGCGTCTGACACAGCCTGATGGATGAGTCTTTCTAGCTGGGAAGGGAAATGATCTTTCCAGCCTGAGGCTCACAGTCATTTACACTCAATGTCCTGGGTTTGAGGGGGCACCAAGCACAGGAGATCCAAACGCTGCCCTTGCCGCCACAGGCTACCAGCATGCGAGTTCTGGGGGTCCACACAGCTCTGGGAACAATAACAAGGACTGTTTCAATAATGACCTCTGCCACTTCTTGAGCACTTACTGTATGCCAGGGTCCCCTTCCACGCTCAGCAGTGTGAGGAAGGAGATGGCATTAGTGTCAGTTTGCACATGGAACAGCTGAGGTTTGGTGAACGTAGGATGACCCATCACAGGTGATGATGAGGGAGTGACAGGGCAGGATTCGAACCCAAGTCTGGCTCCGGCTCCAGAGTTCTTGAACACTGTGTGTGACTCCTGCTGTGGCAGGGCAGGGGGTCAGAGGGTTCTCGGGGGTCCTGGCCACCCCGATGCTGGACTCAAAGCCCAGGGCACTCTGCCTTGCCCCAGCTCCCCAGTCTGCTGCTGGACTGAAGCGAAACTGCGAGGTGTCGGCCACTGAATTTGAGGGGACTCAGCCCTGAGGGCCTGTGGCAGGTGGCGTTGCCTCCAATTCGTGACATATGCATCATTCTCTTGTTGTAAATATAGCAGCTGAACCTCGGCAGCACCCGTGTGGGGTCAGCAGTGATTGGTTTTAATTCCTGTATTGGGCCCAGCCTCATCTTTTCCAGGAAGACATTTTTTGTTGTCAGTTAATTTTTCCGGAGTGTTTTTCGATGAGCCTTCTGATTACAGTGGACTGATTTGTTGTTCAGTTTTTTGTTTTTTGTTTTTGTTGTTGTTGTTGTTCCTGGAGAACAGGCTGTGTGCCCAGCAGCCCCATGTCCAGCCCTATCCCCAGCCTATAGCCCCCCTAGACAGCCCCTGCCTCAGCCCAGCAACACCAGGATTCTGGCATTGAGCAGGATGAAGCTTGTGTGTACCTTGTGTGCTTCTTCAAAGCATTCTTGATGTGTTTTTTATTTTTGTTTTTGTTTTTGTTTTGAGACAGAATCTCACTGTTGCTCAGGCTGGAGTGCAGTGGCGTGATCTCGGCCCACTGCAATCTCCGCCTCCCAGGTTCAAGCAATTCTCCTGCCTCAGCCTCCTAAGATAGCTGGGATTACAGGTGCCCAGCTAATTTTTGTATTTTTAGTAAAGACTGGGTTTCACCAAGTTGGCCAGGCTCGTCTCGAACTCCTGAACTCAGGTGATCTGCCCGCTTCAGCCTCCCAAAGTGCTGGCATTACAGCCATGAGCCACCATGCCCAGCCTTTGACGAGATCTTTTGATGAATTTCCTGCTTGTTCATAGTCCCTGCCAGGCTGGGGTCATCTTAAAGGCAGTCACCTTCTTCTCCACGTGTTTGTCTGAGGCACAGGTGTCGGTCTTGGCAAAAGGCATGGGCTGTTGTTTGCTGAATGCATAAAGGAAGGAATCAATGAAATGAGCACAGCAAAGTGGGACTCAGTGACTCTGTGGGGTTTGGCAGGCAGGTCTGGAGATGTATTTCAGCACTGTCCTCACCCCTGACTTTGCTGAGATCTGCATTGTCTCTGGGAATGCATGTTGGAAAGGTGTGTTCTTCCAAGATCAACCTCCCTCTTGCATTTGCAGCAGGCGGGAGCTGCCATGCGGGAGGGCTGCTGGTCCTGCCCTTGGCTGGGGGCCCCCTCAGTTCCTGTCGCTGCGTCCACCCCACATGGAGGTATCCAGCCTGGGACCCATCGGGAAGCAGATGGACAGATGCCAGGAGTGGCCAAATACAACATTCTCTTCCTTTGAACTGTATGATTCCGCTCAAGTGAGGTTCCTAGAGTAGTCACATCCGTCACATTCATAGAGACAGAAAGTAGGATGGTGGGTGTCGGGGGCTGGGGAAGGGGATGGGGAGTTGGTGTGTAATGGGGACAGAGTTTCAGTTTGGGAGGATGAGAAAGTTCTGGAGATGCATGCTGGTGATGGCTGCACACACTGTAAATGTAGTTAATGCCATGAACTGGCCACTGTAAAATGGCAAATTTTATGCTTTGTGTCTTCTACTACATTTTTTTAAATTTGGAATTTTTAAAAAAGCAATGTTCTTCACTTTTTGTTGTTTAACTTTTGAACAGTTGGGCTTTCCTGTTAAATCTGGGGCAAGTCCCAGCATGTTTCCTTAGCTCTGAAACAGGACCAGTGATAACCCCTGCTCGCCGCCACGTACAACCCTTGGGTCAGCTGAGACCCTGGGCAGAGCTCCAGCTCAGCCCCCGACCCCAGATCTCCTCTGCCCCTCTCTGTTCCTCCCCCCGCCACCTGCAGTCCCTTAGTCGGCTTCCTGTTTATTCATAGCTCTGGCCAGCACACGGTATGGTTTCTATTCACCTTTTGTTGTTGGTCAGTCTTCCCCCATGGGACCATAACTCGATGAGAGCAAAGACTGTCTTTCTTGCTCACCTACAAGAGAAAGCACCCAGCACATGGCAGGAGCTCAACCCTCATTCAAATGACCAAAAACAATGCCAACGTATAAAAGAAAGAGGAATATTTGCATACCAACCACGACGTGATTCCCAAGACACCATCCCAAATACCAACCACAGGTCACAGACCAACCACTGTAGTATAATAATATTTCTGCTTTTTTTTTTTTTTCCGAGACGGAGTCTCGCTCTGTCACCCAGGCTGGAGTGCAGTGGCGCGTGATCTCGGCTCACTGCAAGCTCCACCTCCTGGGTTCACGCCATCCTCCTGCCTCAGCCTCCTGAGGAGCTGGGACTACAGGCACCTGCCACCACGCCCGGCTAATTTTTTTGTATTTTTAGTAGAGACGGGTTTTCACTGTGTTAGCCAGGATGGTCTTGATCTCCTGACCTCGTGATCCGCCCGCCTCGGCCTCCCAAAGTGCTGGGATTACAGGTGTGAGCCACCGCACCCGGCCTCTGCTTTTTAAAAAAGCATGCAAAAATATTATATGTATTCTCTGTACTCCACATTTTCCAAGGGAACATAAATGTTATGCAAAATTCTGGAAAGCTCCACACCAATGTGATAATCCTTCAAGATAAGCCTTCCTCCAAGGTAACCCGCTGGAGGAAGAGATGGGTGGAGGGTGAGTCACAGGGGGCTCAGCTATTTGTTAACTGATACCTAGTAATTGTACATATGTACGGGCCCATGTGACGTTTTGATACATGCACACGATGTCTAAGGATCAAATCAGGATAACTGCGATGTCGTCACCTCCAACATGTATTTCTTTGTGCTGGGAACACTCCAAATCTTCTCTTGTATATTTTGAAATATGCAATAAATTATTATTAACTATAGTCACCTTGGCTCTTCTGTGAAGTAACTTTTTTTAAAAACTTGTATTCTTTATCTAATTAGAAATAAACGACCTGGTGAAATTATGGCTCTCAAGCCCGAGGGACCATCTCTGCGTTATTCTCGGTCGCATGGAGGGCCTTTGTCATCTTCACCTCTTCAGCAGGTGCAACTCCTGAGCCAGATATAAATCTCCAGGAAATCAGTGTCCTGTTTGTGTCACTTGGTGTTTCCCAGAAGATGATGGGAGGTGTCAGGGGAAGGATGGAAGTGGCAGCCCGGCCTCTGCGTCCATGGGAGGGAAGCACCCAGCTAGCGTGGACACAGGGGAGACACCTCTCGGCCCCGCCTCAACTGCGATTAGACAGGCTGAGCCGCCGTCCCCATAAATCTAACAAAGCTACCACTCTGTTCTCCAAAGCAGTTCACATGGGGTGACCTAGCAAGCTCCGTTCTGCCCAGACTTCCTGCTGAGGCCCCTCTGTCACTCACTGGTTGGTTTGTTAGCTAGGACATTGTCTTTATCCTGGGCATTTCCCCCCCACCCCCCACAGCACTGCGATTCTGGATTTAAATTTGAATCGAACGGAAAATCAAAGTTGTAAGACCCATGGGCATTTTTAGGCGAGAAAATTTATCTCAAAGGCAGCCTAATTGCCAGTAGCTAGGCAGGATGGTTTGAGGTCAGGGCGCAGCGCAGCAAGTATTGGGTTGGCTTTGTCTGGTTTCCTTTTAAAGAGACCCTGCGGGCAAAGGCTTCACCAACTGGAAAAGCCTGTGAAATGCGGCCTCCCTCAGGGGAATGCCAGTGACCCCAGCCCCTGTCCTTCTGACCTTACCCATCCTGGTACCCAGTCCCCCGTAGCCTTCTCTCCAGACCCAGGAACTCTCAGGAAAGAGCCTGAACCTTGGTCACCCAGAAGAGTCATCCCCAGTGGGATTGCCTAGTGCAACCCTTGCCCAGAGAGATTGGCCCTTTTGTGCTAGCACAGCTGCAAGCTGGGGCAGGGGCTTGCCTGCCCGCTGGACTGCCCACAGCCCAGGGATCTCGGGTGTGCTTTGTAGAACTGCACCCATTTTAGACATTGTGTGTCCGTGCCTGCAATGCTGGACACCGTAACAAGCCGCATACTGAAAACTGGCTGTTCATTTGAGCCGTGGAAAGATATTTATTGCCCCTTTCAAGTCAGGCAGGCAGCTCTCCTCCAAGCAGCTTCAGGCTCATCCCAGCTCCCAGCTCCTCCATCCTGAACATGCAGATGCCCGGGTCACCGGGCTCGGCTGCCTCTGGCTGGCAGAAGAGAAAGTGCATATCACTTCTGTTTCTGTTCCGTTGACTGCAATCTCAACTGGCGGTCATTCCTCCCTGCAGGGGAGGCTGGGGCAGGCGGTCTTGCTGTGCCTCTGGAAGGAGAGCACATGCCATTCTCTGCTGTTGATCTCACAATGCCTTGTACTGGATCCTCCTAGACAAGCTAAAGCACGTTTAAGAAAAAAGCATAGGCCGGGCGCAGTGGCTCATGCCTGTAATCCCAGCACTTTGGGAGGCCAAGGCGGGCAGATCACAAGGTCAGGAGATCGAGACCATCCTGGCTACCACGGTGAAACCCCATCTCTACTAAAAATACAAAAAAATTATCCAGGCATGGTGGCGTGCGCCTGTAGTCCCAGCTACTCAGGAGGCTGAGGCAGGAGAACGGTGTGAACCCAGGAGGTGGAACTTGCAGTGAGCCAAGATCGTGCCACTGCACTCCAGCCTGGGCGACACAGCAAGACTCCGTCTCAAAAAAGAAAAAAGAAAAAAGAAAAAAAAGCATAGTAAAGAAAAAAAAATACTTAGAATTTTAAAAATTCTGTACATGATCTATTGTTATTTTTCATCAGGGAGGGATGCCAGGCAGTAGCCAGCCCATGTTTTAGCTGTCTGAACCTTCAGGCCTCAAGCGAAGAGGCTCTTTGCATCCCTCTAAGTCCCCAGGCTCTCTGTGTAGACGCTCGTTGCCTGCACTCATGGTGCTAAGCAGGTTACCCAGCAGTCGCCTCGATTCTTCCTAGGAGCTCTGCAAGGTGGACTTGCCTGACTCTCCGTTTTACAGATGAGTAAACTGAGGCTTTCTGAGATGGAGCAACTTACAGAGGATTCCAGAGCCCAGCCTTGAGGGACTGTTCTAGAGAACGGGGGACAGGGAGGGATCCTGACTGGGCATGCGCCCCTCCTACCCCAGCCCTCCCCTGCTCATAGTGGGCCCCCAGCTCCAGCACATGCCTGTGATCCCAGGTCAGGGCTCGGGCCTCAGCTTCGTGCAGTCCTCTCTGAAGCACAGCTGTATTCATGTCCTGAGGCCGCTGTCACAAATGACCAGAAACTGGGTGGCCTGAGACAACAGCGATGCGTTCACTCACAGTGCTGGAGGCCACAGGTTTGAAATCCAGGGCCTGGCAGGGCCCTGCTCCCCATGGTGGCTCTAGGGGAGGATCCTTCCCGGCCTCTTCCGGCTTCCTGTGTCTCCAGGCGTCCCTTGGCTCATGGCTGCGTCGCTCCAGTCTCTGCCTCCATCTTCACGTGGCCTTCTCCTCTCTGCGTCTCTGTGTCTCAAATCTCCCCCTGCCTCTCTCTTATAAAGACACTTGTCACTGGGTTTAGGGCCCAGCCAGGTAATCCAGGATAATCTTCTCATCTCAAGGTCCTTAACTTAATTATGTCTGTGAGGACTCTTTCCAAATAAGATCCCATTCTCAGTTCCGGAGATTAGTAGGACCTGGGCACATCTTTCTGGGAGACACCACTCAGCCCACTGCACTAGCTGTGCGTGGCCCCAGGTTGCCTGCTTACCATTGGCGACACATCCCAGCTGCACCTGCACGTTCTGCAGCCCCCAGCCCCCTGGACGGCCTGGGCAAAGCCCTCTGAGCCCCAGATGGGCCTGTGGGCCTGAAGACCTGCCCCCTCCTCCTTATGTCTGAGACCTAGCCCCTTCCTTGGGGCCGTCCCTGGGTCCACTGATGTCCCAATCCCAGCCATGTAGAACTCCACCACTGAGAGGCCGAGAGTTTAGAGAGGAGCCAGGTAAAGACCCCTTGGGGCTCAAGGGGGGTCCGCTCAGGCCCTGGAGGCCAGAACCTGCAGGGCACCTTCATGTCCCTGGCCAGCCAGGGGAGCCTCAGGCCACCCTCCTTCCTGCACCCACCCCACCTACTCATGTGGATTTGGCTTTACCCAATTAATGTGTT
The DNA here is from genome assembly GCF_029289425.2 of Pan paniscus. Classification (NCBI taxonomy): domain Eukaryota; kingdom Metazoa; phylum Chordata; class Mammalia; order Primates; family Hominidae; genus Pan; species Pan paniscus. Next base: position 71,614,938 of record NC_073258.2, on the reverse strand, counting down.
GCTGGGAAAATCAGATGCAAATTGACTCTCAAAAAGAAAAGAAAAAGAAAAACCAGGCCCTCTTTGCTGTGGTGTGATGGTCTGTGTCACCTGAAAAATTCATACAGTAAATCCTCATCCACAGTGTGATGGTGTTTTAGAAGGTGGGGCCTTCAGGAGGGGATGAGGTCATGAAGGTGGGTCCCTCATGAGGGGGAGTAGTGCCCTTATAAAAGGAACCCCAGAGAGCCCCTTTGCCCCTTCTGCCCTTTGAAGACACCAAGAGAAGAAACCAGGACGGGGGCCCTCACCAGACACTGACTCTTCCAGCCCACAGCATGGTGAGAAATACATTTCTGTTGTCTAGAAGCCACCAGTTTGTGGCATTTTGCTACGGCACCCTGAGCAAAGGCCTGATGGACTGAGACTCCCTTTCAGGCACTTGCGGAGCCCACTTCCACCCCAAACTGGCCATTTCTTGAGGCTGCCATCTGGGTCCCCAACACAGAGGCCTCTAGATGCCATCAGGGAGTGGCACGTCCTGGCTGCAGAGACCCTCAGCCAGCAGGGGAAGCCCTTCCCAGCACCAGCCCAGGCTGGCTCTGTGAGACTCAGGGCAGTGTGAGCCATGGACTCTCAATGTTTTGTTTGTTTGTTTGTTTGTTTGTTTGAGATGGAGTCTCACTCTTGTTGCCCAGGCTGGAGTGCAGTGGCATGGTCTCGGCTCACTGCAACCTCCACCTCCCGTGTTCAAATGCTTCTCCTGCCTCAGCCTCCCAAGTATCTGGGATTACAGGTACCTGCAACCATGCCCAGCTAATTTTTGTATTTTTAGTAGAGACGGGGTTTCACCATGTTGGCCAGGTTGGTCTCGAACTCCTGATCCACCCGCCTCGGCCTTCTAAAGTGCTGGGATTACAGGTGTGAGCCACTGTGCCCGGCTGGACTCTCAACTTTTTTGACCAAAGCCAGAATAGATCATTTTCTAGGAAATCTTTCTATTATATTTGTTGGAAATTCAGATGTTTTTATTATTGTACAAGAAATGCTGAGCAGACTAAAGAAAATAGGGCTTCCTTGGCCACCACGGATTTTCCGGTGCATCTGTTGACAGAAGAGCTGCTCCTTGGTCCTCGGCTGTTACAACTTATTCTTTGCTTCCATTTAAGCAGAGAGGATCAGAGGAGCCGGGGGTCAGGCTGGCCCAGGGAAGGTCATCAGCAGGGCGCCGAGCACATCCTGCTGCCCCAGACCCTCAGCTTTCCCATCTGCAAGTGGGGCCGGGCGTGGATGCAGGGTTCCGTGACAATAGAAGCATTGTGCCCAGCACAGCAGCTGGTCTGTGGCCTGGGTCCTCTGTCACTGGGAGCGGCTTGTGGTCCATTGCCAGCTTTCGATTTCATATCCTGGCAGCACATTCTTCAAGCCGGCAGTCCGTGGTCTCATTCTATGCCGAGCCTGTTCCCCCCGGACTCTGTAGCTCTAAGCTCCTGCTCTGAGCAGTGCAGTGATGATTAGTGTATTTGCCAGATTATGGGATCAACTTCTTTGCAGGAGAAAATTAGCCCCAAATTGCTGTGTGCCTCACAGCTCACTGTGGGCTGCTAGCTGTCCTGGGGGTACTTTCCAGCTTCCTGCTGGCTGGCGAGCAGACATCTGTGAATGGGACCCACCTGGCATGGGGCTCTTGAGCATTCCCCGAGAAGCTGTGCTCAGTGGGCCTGAATTGATGGACAGAGCAGAAGCCGGCTTGGCGTGAGCTGTGGGCAGCTCGCAGACCCCAAACGGGGCTCCAGCCCCGTCACTGGGTAGACTCACTGGTCAGCCTGAGGCTGGCTGGGATACCAAGGCTCCTTGGGATTCCCCTGGGCAGCCTAGAGTGTGGGGTGCGGGAAGGAAAGGGGTCTGACACCTAGGTCTGTTTTGCAAGACTGCCAGGATCTGGGCCCCAGGGCTTTCGAGGGTCTGGGGCAGCCAGTCTCCCCTCGCCAGGGCGCCAGCCTCACTCCCAGTGCCTAGCATCCTTTGTGCCCCGGCCTTCCTGAGCGCTGGGCAGCGGCCTCCCACGGGTCACACCCTCTCTGCAGTGGCTGCTTCCCGATGGGTTGGTGGGGGGAGGTCTGAGGAGCTGCCTATCATGGGCTGGCTCTCCGGCCGCTCATTTGTCTCTGTGGGCACCTGGATTCTGCACCACAGGAGGAGAGCTGGCCGTGGCCCGGCCAGGAGGGGAGTAAACACCCAGCCCAGCCCCACCTGCCCCCATCTGTGAATAGCAGGAGGGTCTCTATAGGCACCCTGGGTCTAATCAGTTGTGTGCGGGCCACACACTGACTCCGTACTCAGCACCAGCCTGGGCCTTTTTGGGATCCTGCGGAGAGGAAGAGCAGGCCCTGCCCTCACAGAGCCTGAGTGCTGGGGAAACAGGCGCTGCACAGATTGACAGGCACTATGTGGGTCAACAGGCTCCATAACTGGAGGCTGTGGCTGTGCTGTGAATGGAAACACACACATACTAATGCACACACACATGCACACGCAGGCACCCACACACGTGCACATACACACACACAGGCACCCATACACATGCACACACACGTGCACACACATGAATGCACCCACATACGTGCCCACCAGAGGAGTGTGGCCCTGCTTACACCTTGATCTTAGACTTCCCACCGCCAGAACTGAGAGAAAAATTCCTGTTGTTTGAAGCCCCTTGGTTTGCGGTGATTTGTCGTGACAACCCCAGGAAACGGTACACATGTTCACACACACACACACACGCTTGCACATGCTCACACACACACTCACACACATGCTACCATGTGCACACACATGTTCACACACGCTTACATACATTCTTATAAATACACAAGTGCTCACACATGCCCACACACATGTTCACACACACGCTCACAATGCTCACATAGATGCTCACACACATGCTCGCACATATTCACACATCCTCATGCATCCTCGCACATATGTTCACACACGTGCTTACACACACATGCTCACATGTGCTCACACATATTCATATGCTCACACATTTGCACACATGCTCACACATGCTCGCATACACACACACTCACACAGACTCACATTCATACGCGCACACATATGCACATGTACTAACACGCATTCACACATGCTCACACATATTCGTACATCCTCATGCATCGTTGCACATATGTTCACACGTGCTTACACTTACACAGATGCTCACACGTTCTCACACATATTCATATGCGCACACACTTGCACACATGCTCACACATGCTCGCATACATACACTCATACACTCACACAGACTCACATTCATACACACACATATGCACATGTACTAACATGCATTCACACATGCTAACATTCACACACTCACACACATGCTCACACACATACTCATACATGTACACACACATGCATGCTCACATACACACATGCTCATACACTCAGACTCACATTCACACACACACGTGCTGACATGCATTCACACATGCTCACGCATATACTCACACACACACTAGGATGCTGTGCAGCTACAGGGCAGAGACCACACCTTTGTCGACAGGGTGGTCAGGGAAGGCTCCCCAAGGGGAAGGATTTAGGCTGAGACCTGAAGAGGAGGGTAGAGCTGAGGTGAGCGTGGGCCGGGCACCGGGGTGGTGAGTGCAAGGCCCCACCTGGACCAGGGAAGGACTCTGCATGTTCTGGAACATTCGGGAGGGGTGGATATGGCAGAGAAAGGGGCGGGCCCCATGCCCTACGGGGCCTTTCAGGCTGTGGCAAGGCCCAGGGCAATGGGGAGCCATTGGAGGCCCTTGAGCAGCAGATGAGCGTGACCGAGGGTTTATGAAGACCTTGTGGAGAGCTGGCCCCCAAGAGATCACAGCCCCCATTTGCTCCATTCACTTCCTCCCCCTTTTTTTTTTACAGTTATACTTTTTATTATGTTTAAAATTGTAGTACAGTGCACATACCATAAAATTTACCATCTTAACCATTTTTAAGTATACATTTCAGTGGCATTAAGTACATTTCCATTCACCATCACCACCATCCATCTCCAGAACCTTCTCATCTTCCCAAACTGAAACTCTTCCCTATTAAACACTCATCCCCATCCCCTCCCCCAGCCCCTGGCACCCACCATCCCACTTTCTCTCCCTATGAATTTGGCCACTCTAGGGACCTCAGGTCAGTGGAATCCTGCAGTATTTATCTTTTTGTGCTTGGTACATTTCACTCAGTGTAATACCTTCGACGGTTCCTCCGTGTTGTAGCATGCGTCAGAATCTCCTTCTGGTTTAAGCCTGAATGATAACTATCCCACTCTACGGAAACACCACCTTTTGTGTGTCTGTTCATCTGTAGGTGGACACTTAGGTTGCGTCCACCTCTTAGCTACCGTGAATAGTGCTGCCACCGTGAACGTGGGTGTGCAGATATCTCTTCAAGACCCCTCTGTCAATGCCTTCGGGCATAGATGCAGAAGTGGTATTGCTGGCTCACGTGCTCGTTCTGTGTTTAAGGTTTTGAGGAGCAGCCGTGCCATGTTCCACAGGGGCTGCACCACTTTACCTTCCTGCCAGCGGTGCCCAAGGGCTCCAGTTTCCCCACATACTCACCAGCATCATTACTTTCTGTTTTAGGATCGTGGCCATCCTAACAGGTGTGAGATGGTGTCCCGTTGTAGTTTGGATTTGCCTTTCTCTAATTGATTAGTGGTGTTGAACATCTTTTCGGAAAAGTCCTTATCGGCCATTTGTATCTCTTCTTTGGAGAAATGTCTATTCAAGTCCTTTACCCATTTTTATTTATTTATTTATTTATGAGACGGAGTCTCACTCTGTCACCCAGGCTAGAGTGCAATGGCGTGATCTCACCTCACTGCGACCTTTGCCTCCTGGGTTCCAGCAATTCTTCTGCCTCAGCCTCCCGAGTAGCTGGGATTACAGGGACGTGCCATCACACCTGGCTAATTTTTGAAATTTTAGTGGAGATGGGGTTTTGCCATGTTGGCCAGTCTGGTCTCGAACTCCTGACTTCAAGTGATCCGCCCACCTCGGCCTCCCAAAGTGCTGGGATTACAGGCATGAGCCACCTCACCCGGCCAGTTTGCCCGTTTTTAAATTAGATTTTTGTTTCTGTTGTTGAGTTGTAAGAGTTTTCTGCACATTCTGGATATTAACCCCTTACCAGATACATGATTTGCAGATATTTCCTCCCATTCTTTAGCTGCCTTTTTGCTCTGTTGATGGTGCCCTTTGATGCACAAAAGTTTTAAATTTTCATCGACTTTAGTATTTATTTTTTCTTTTATTGGCTGTGCTTTTGTTACCAAGAAATTCTTGCCATCCATATACAGACGGACCTTTTTATTCTTTTTTTTTTCTTCAGCAAATCCCAGGCATCGCGTCACTCCCTCTTCCCCTTCAGTCTGTCTCTCACAGCATGGGATCTTTCTTGCGGGCCCCAGTGTCACTGTCCCATCCACGCACCCAGCAGTGGTCTCTGGGTGGAATCTGAAACCCCTCCATTAGCACATGTCCCAAATTATCTCAGAAATGTCTTTTCACGGTGGTGACTTTGACCCAGGACCCACGTGGCACTTGGTAGATATGTCCCCAGGTCTCCAGTCTGAGCCATCTCCCGTGTTTCCTGCCAGCAACGTGTTATAGGGACAGGGTAGGTTGTTAGAGGGACAGGGTAGGTTGGCCATAGGCTGCCCCCAACCCCCGATGTGCCTTCTGCCTCCTGTGGTGTCATCGGCCAGTCCTTGGGTCCTTCCCACTTCCTATAAATGGAGGTGAGCTCTTGCAGCGCTGTTAATGTTGGGCCCAGCCACACGCAGGTGCTGTGAGCTTCACACCCCATCTCCCCAGGAGGCAGAGACTGTGCTCGCCACCGCTGTGACAAAAGCTGCACGCGGGATCCAGGTGGTGATGGTGAATCCTTCCTCTTGAAGCTCCTCACCGGCTGGTCACCCAGGGGCCTCTCTCTGGGGTGGGCCCTGCAGACATTGAGGAGTACACTGAGGCTTGCAGGCTTGCATCTGATGACTTCCTAATCCTGGCATTCCTTTGCAGTGATGAGCTGAGATTCTTCCATCTCAAAGAACTTTCACATATCAAATAAGATGACTTGGTTAAGCTGAACACTGTTTGTACAAGAAGGCAAGATAAATGCTTAATTCTTTCTTTTTCATTGTCAAGTCTCTCTATAGGAAGCTGATGCTTCAGTGATCTCTACTGATGTCCAGTGAGTTGGTTTTCTATCATGTTGTTGAGGGATGAAGTAGGGTCTTTTTCTCTCTCCCTGTGTCTTCTCTGCCCTGGTCTGTCTCTCTCTTCCTCACCAGTATGTCATTATGAACTCAGGATTTTTGTATATTCAACTCAGTGTTATTTATATATATATAAATACACTTATACATGTTTTATATAGAATATATATTATATACAATATATTTTTATGTAATACATATATAAAAATATAACATGTTATGTATATGAATATATGTATAAATATGTTATATATAACATACATAATATATATAACGTATTTATATATTCAACGTGTCTAAATCAGCTGCAGACACTATTCTGCATGGTGCCCAGGTTGCCCATCTGTGCCCAGTGGCAGCCCCCTCATGCCCAGGTCTGGGGATCCCAGGACCTCTCTCCTCAATGAGCACCTGCGCCTGTCCTTGTCCCCCTGCCCCTCATCCATCAACGCTCCATGCAAGGGGCTCACTGGGATTAAAGGGGCCCAGGCTTCTCAGAGACCCAGCTTCCCAGGCCCTCATCTTGCTGAATGATGTCCTTGTCCTCTGTCCTCCCTCTGGTCCTGTCTACTCTTCCCCCGAGTTACCTTCCAGATCAACATGACCTTGTTTCAAAAAATAAACCAATTAGTATGTTCTTCTGCAGCCCGGATGTACCCTCATGCGCTCTTTTCTGGTTGGCTGGCCGGCAGAGTCCCAGCATCCGCCGAGTGCTCAGGGCGGGTGGGAGGTAGAGCAGCATGTGGCTGTGTGCCCACATCCCTGGGAGACAAGGATTGTCAGGCAGCATCAGGGAAAATGGTATGTGGGGAGACGATTCTGTTGTAAAAGGCGGTTCTATAAAACAATCACAATTTGGATTGTTATCAAGGAGAGAAAGGAGCCTCTGGTTGAACCAGAGAGGTGGGTCTGACTCAGAAGTGTTTCCCAGCCTGCCTTCACACACCTGCGGCTGTTCGGGGCCCGTGATGGAACCAGGAGCAGGGAGCGTGGATAGCATCCTTAAAAGTCCGCTCAGTTGGGAGGCTGAGGCGGGCGGATCACGAGGTCAGGAGATCGAGACCATCCTGGCTAACACGGTAAAACCCCGTCTCTACTAAAAATACAAAAAAAAAATTAGCCGGGCGTGATGGTGGGCACCTGTAGTCCCAGCTACTCGGGAGGCTGAGGCAGGAGAATGGCATGAACCCGGGAGGCAGAGCTTGCAGTGAGCCGAGATCGTGCCACTGCACTCCAGCCTGGGCGACAGAGAGAGACTCCGTCTCAAAAACAAAAACAAAAATGTCCGCTCAGTCCACTCTTCCCTGATTGAAGGACAAATCGCATTCTAATGTTTAGCGTCTAAATGAAGCGTTTCCCAGAACAGAGTGAACCTTTCCATTGTCCTCTGAAAGCATTTCAAAAATAAGGGGGAATCTAATTAGTTAACTTCTGCATGTGATTCCAAGAAATGTAATATATTTGATAGAAAATTACCTGTGGCAACTGCTTTCCTTCTCTGAGACTTGTGTTTTCCGAGACGGGCGCAGATGGGCGCTCAGCACGGGCCGGGGCATGATCCAATTACACAGCAGATTTCAGACGCCCAGACTTGGAGCTGGGGAAGCCTGGCGCCCTGGGGAGAACACTGCCTGGAGAGAGGCCGGGGAGGTCAGGGGACCCCGACTGCTTTGGGCCAGGCTTCATCCTACAGGCTTTTGTGTTCTTATAACCCCAGCTTGTCATGCAGGAAGCATCCTCACAGACACCCGGCCACATCCCCCACTGCGGGGGCACCTACGCTGTCCTATTCCCAGCGCCCTCTGGGTCACCTTGCCTTGGAGGCCCTGAGCTCAGCTTGTGCCTGGCCCAGCACTCAGTGACTCACTGTCTGCTGGGACTTTGCCGAGTGGATTAGGAGCTGAGACCTCCTCCATGATGGAGAAGGTGGATACCAAGAGAAAAGGACCAGGGACATGGTTTTATTTGGAGAAGGCAGGTGGGAGGGAGGTTGTGTGTGTGTGTGTGTGTGTGTGTGTGTGTAACTCCGGGAACCCTCAGAACGGCACGGCCCCCAGCAGGCTCCTCCCAGATTCTAGCTAAATGTGCCACTTGTACAATTCTAAGTTGTCATGAGTCTGGGAGAGCCTTAGGCTACCCTCCCCTGTTTTAGGCAACCTGGACCTTATTTGCTTTAGAAAAGTCAGCTCTCCTCTTCCTAAGGCCTCCTGGATGGGGGCCCGCCTCTTCCCCTTGGTGGTTTGCTGGGGTGGGAGTTCGCGTCTCGCGGTCCTCTGAAGGGCTCTCGCTGCTGCTTCTGTCATTCCTGCCAGTCTTCCGTGGCTTCTCCTATGAATGCCACAGCCCTTTGTGGGTCAGATTCCGGAATGCAGGCTCTGTCATCACCCTCTGCTGCCAGTTGCTCCCTGTCCGGTCCCCAGGCCCCGGCTAGTCCTGAGGATGCGTTGGGCGCCGGAGGGAGGGACCACAGGATGCGCAGGTCACCACACTAGCCTCCTACATGCTCACCCTTTGTGCTGGTGTCCTGGGGCTGCTCTCACAAAGGGTTCAAAGCCACCAGCTGGGGCTTGAACAACAGAAGTGTCTCCCTCACAGTTCTGGAGGCAGAGACCAATGTCAAGGTGTCAGCAGGGCCCTCTCCCTCCAGTGCTCTAGGGGAGGACCCTTCCTTGTCTCTTTCAGCTTCTGGGGCGTCCAGGTGTTCTTTGGCTTGTGGCCACATCCCCCAGTCTCTGCTTCCATCTGCACGTGGCCATGTCTCTGTGTGTCTGTATTTTCCCTCCTTATAAGGGCACCAACCAGTGGACTTAGGGCCCACTTATTCCAGGATGACCTCATCCCAAGTGATTGCATCTCCAGCAACCTTACTTCCAAAGAAGGTCACACTCTGAGGTTCTACATAGACGTGGATTTTAGGGGGACAAAATTCAACCACTACCGTCTCTTTGCTTGAAATCACACACAATTTCCAGAGGCCTAGAGATGCCACTTTGTCCGCAGATCTCTTCCTGGCCCCGCCTCTGTCTGGGCAGCCTGGGTCTGATTGTCCTTCTGTCTGCCACCCTCACAGTCCTCAGCCGTGGCCTGGTTCCTGTCCTGGGGGCTGACCAGCCTTCTGGGGCCTGGGACCTGGGGCATCGCTGCTGCCTGCTGTCTGGCCTCAGGGCACCTGCACGGTCAGTGCCAGCCCAGCAGGATGGCTGACTTTTCTCTTGCTCTAAGCATGGGCCCTGCAGCCCACCTCACCCCACTGCCATCAGGGAACCTTCTAGCATAGGGCAAGCTGAGTGGGGGCCAAAGCCCACGGCAGTGCATCTCCAGGACCAGGGCCAGGAGCAAAAGCAGTGTGCATGCTGTCTGCCCCTCTCTGGAAGCCCACAGATGATGTCCTCTCCTGTCTCATTGATAAGCACCCTGGGGTCTCCTGGTCACTCCTAGCAGCCAGGGGAAACTGAGAAAAGGGGTTTTGTAGCTGGGTCTGTTAACTGCCAAGACAATATTAGGGTCCTCATAGTGAGGAAGGGGACTAGAATGGATGTCAGGGGGCCGGATCTGCTGGGGGTCTGGATGGCCAGGCCCTTCATTGCACACTTGGGGAAACTGAGGCCCAGAGATAGGCTTATTGGAGTCAGGGCATTAGAGGGCACCAGGATCATCCAGCTCTGCAGCAGGTGCTCCCTGGTGTCCTGTGCCTCTGGCCCAGGTGGCACCTTCCTGACGGCAGCACCCCCCTCTCCCCGGCTTGGAGCTGATGTCAGAGTGCACCTAGCAGTAGTGGCTGTGGCGGCAGTTCGGAGGCCCTTAGGGGAGCTGGAGTCCCCAGTGTTTGCCAGCTCATCCCGCTGCCCTTCCCACCACATGCGGCCCCCAGGGTCACGGTGGCCCGCAGCCTGTGATCCAGACCTCCCTCTCCCGCCAGGCCGGAACCTGCTGGACGTCCATGTGTCCCACTCCATCAGGCCTGGAGACCCGGGAGGCCATCAGCGGAGCCACACTCTATTCTGTGTCCTCATCACCAAGCACTGGGTTAAATGACAGAGAACTGACCAAACCCTTCAGAGTGTTCGAAAGAGGCGGTTTCAGTCTGGCTCGCTGCCCCTCTCCCAGCCTTTTCGGCAGCAGCCTGGGTGGTGTGTTTTAGTTGGTGGGGCAGGGGACAGGGTGTGGCTCAGCGGAGAACACACCCAAGGCTCTCTAGATGGAAGGAGGGGCCAGGCTCTTCCGGTGCTGGGATGTGGGGGTGGCTTGGAACACTGACAGAGGAGGGAGGGTGCCCGGGGCGCATTTCCCCACTGAATTCAGGCTGCAGTGAGCACGTGAGCTGTGGCACGCACATGCCTGAAACCATCCCTCTCCAAGTGTTGGCGTTTCCCTCCCAGGCTGGAATCAACTCCAGGCTTAAAATTAATTTCTCTTCCGCTCACAACAATGGTGCAGCCTCTCCCCAAGTACATCCTGTCTTTGTGCAGAACACACTGCCTTGCCGCGCTGCAGCCCAGAGCCCCAGAGCTGGGATGATTTACCCAGCCAGAGCCCACAGCAGTACTGTGATCCTCTGGGACCTGTTCACTCCCCTAGTCAAGAGACTCTTCCTAGACACTCAGTTTGAGCCTGTCCTGGGGAGGGCAGGTGGGCCGAACCTTCGGCAGCCCCTCACCACCCAGAGTCGGTGCTAACAGCCTGCTGTATGGTGGGTCTCCACTGCCTGCAGCTCGGGAAGCCGGAAGTTGGGGGATGACAGCAGCATCATGATGCTGGGTGTGGAGTGAGCATGGGGCTGGCGTCGAGGCCAGCTCTGCCTCCCATGGGTGGGCCGCCTTAGGCTCCTCCTCTGCAAAATAGGGAGCTGTTGCAGGACATTTCAGAGCTACTATAAGGACTGAAGGAGGCCCCGGGGAAAAGAGCTCTTGATATATTAAGGCACTGCTTAGTAGTGACTATGCTTACTTTGCGAGCAGGGAAACCGAGGCCTGGGTAGGACAGAGGGGGGCACATGTGTTTACTGCCCTCTCCGCCCCCGACTTTGGTGCCATCAGCCTCCACCCCTGCTGCGCCCATCAGAATTTGGCTTCCATGTTCTGCTCCCGGACCCTCCCAGCCTAACCTGTGGATCCTGCCACACAAAGATGGGCTTACCTGGGAGATCTTCAGTTTTAAGAACTCTCAGCCAGGCACGGTGGGAGGCTGAAGCGGGTGGATCACCTGAGGTCAGGAGTTCGAGACCAGCCTGGCCAACATGGTGAAACCCCGTCTCTACTAAAAATACAAAAATTAGCTGGGCATGGTGGCATGCGCCTGTAATCCCAGCTACTCAGGAGGCTGAGGCAGGAGAATCGCTTGAAGCTGGAAGGCCGCTATTTCAGTGAGCCAAGCTCACACCATTGCACTCCAGCCTGGGCGACAGAGCGAGACTCTGTCTCAAAAAAAAAACAAAAAACAACTCTCTTCCTTGCTAGGCATGTTGACCTTGTATAAGGGCACCCTTTGAGGTCCAATCCAGGTTGAGCTCATCTAAAAATCCAAAATCCAAAATGCTCTAAAACCCCAAACTTTTTGAGCATCAACATGATGCCACAGGTATAAAATTCCAAGCCTGATCTCATGGGGTAAGTCCCAGTCAAAACACAATGAAAACTGTTTCATGCACAAAATTCTTTAAATGTTGTATAAAATTACCTTCAGGCTATGTGTATAAGGCATACATGAATTTCATATTTAGACTTGGGTCCCATCTCCAGGATATATGTGATTATATGTGCAGATATACCAAATGTACATGCAAATATTCCAAAATCCAAAAATATATGCAATCCAGAATACTTCTAGTCCAAGCGTTTAGGATAAGGGCTATTCTGCTGTAGCCACCTGACCTGTAACAGTCAGGACAGCGGGGTTAGGCTGCAGTAGCAAATAATCTCCAGGTTGCCATGGCTTAAAAAAACAAAGGCTTATTTCCTGCTCACTCTCACTGCCCTGTCAGGTCTGCTGGGTGCTGTCCTTTGCCCTCCTCACTTAGGAACCGGGTTGGGTGACACCCCCACCAGCTGGACCATCATCCATTTATAGTTGCCACATCTGGGTTCAAGGGCAGTGTGGTGGGTGGTGAGTTGGTCTTCACCTTTCCTGGAGTGACACACGTCCCTGCAGCCGCCGGCTCACTTGGCCGCACCTAACTTCAGGAGGGTGGAGACCTGTAGCCCTGTGTGTGCCCAAGAAGGAGGAAAATCGGAATTTTGGGGAACAACTCTAATATCACAAACCTCAAAAACAGGAACCTTTAGTGCTAGAGCGAGTTGTGAGAGGAGACACTTCAGGGACAAAGTCCCCCAACGCCATGCCACCCCCATGCCCCCCACCTCCAGGCTCCCGTCTGACCTTCACGGCTGCGCCAAAGCCAACCAAAGGGCCTCCCGGGGTCCCTGTCTTGGGTGCCCAGGAAATGAGATACGTGCTGACGGAGGACCTGGGAACCGCAGCCTTCATCCTTGCTGGGATGGAGTCTTTCCTCTTCAGGCTGCCCACTCTGGGCTGAAGAGTGTCATGATGTGGCTTGGGGTGCAGTATTTCTCCACTACAGCAACAGAGGCCAGCTCTGCCTCCTGTGGGTGGGCCACCTTGGACTCCTCCTCTTCAGAATAAGGGGCTGCATCTGGACCTTTCAGGGCTGCTACAAGGATTGGCCTTTCAGAGGTACTACAGGGATAGTAGCCTCTGGTCCAGGGCTGGAGCCATCGGTCTCTCCTGTTTCTTGCAGTCCAGTGGGCTCTGTGGCGTAAAGCTTGCCACTCGGCGGTTGTGGGATTAGACCAGATGAGACTGACTGACGAGCTCTGCCTCTGGCCGAGGACTGGAGCTGTCCATCTTTCCTGTTTCCTGCAGTCCAATGGGCTTTGTGGCGTAAAGCTTGCCACCTGGGGGTTGTCGAACTTGACCAGATGAGACTTACCGACAAGCTCCCAAATCAGCCAGGAGCACCAGGCTTCGCTGTGATATGAGGCAGGATTTTTCCCTGGTGTCTCCCTGCCTCTTGATCCCAGTACCAGGCTTCATGCCATAGTCAGTGCAGATATTGTGGGTGATATGTTTGTTTCATAACCGTTCCTAAATATAGAGTGCATGCTAAGTGATATCTAGAAGCCATGTAAAAGAAAACGTTTGAAATGTTTGCAAAGAGGATGAGGCATTGAGTGGACCAGAAAACATGTCTTCCTAAATGGGCCCAGCAAACGGTGCTGCTGGGGGTGTTTTCCGTTGCCAGCTGAGTTGTGACTCTTGGCAACGGTTTCTTAGCAACCGTGTGTGCGGGGTACCATGCTCAGCCGGGATGGGAGGCTGGGACGGAGGCTGCCTGGGAGTGAGAACAAGGCAGCGGAACTGGAGGCGGGGAGGGCCCAGAGGCCTGCAGCCCTCGGCCCTCCGAGCGGGAGGGGCCCCAGGTTTAGAGGATTAATACTCCAGGTCCCACGCTGGCCTGGTGGTTGCCATGGGGTGAATTACTGGAAACTTCTCTTCCTGCATTTTTCCTTCCTCTACAGTGTGTATTTTATGCACAAACGTGTCTTTTTTTTTTTTTTTTTTCATTTTTGCACAGAGATCCAAGAGGCTGCACTGAGATTTCCCCCAGCTTGGGCTTGTGGACCGCTGGGAGGCAGGGGACTTGGGGAGCGGAGGGGCCTGAGTAAAAGAGGAGAGTGCAGGGACTGGCTCAGAGCCCACATCCTCCACTGCTCAGAGCCTGCTCAGATTTCCTAAGGTCTGGGCCTCAGTTTTCTGATCTAAAATGGAGGGAGGGAGGTCTGGGTAGTGAAGCACCAACTTGATCCAAAGAGAGAGCTAACCTTTGCCTTCACCTCCTGGGAGGTGTTCTCTGGGCTCCCAGAATATCCTGCCTGATGTATGTGTCTCTGTTTGCCTGGGGGCTTTGACTGCTGGACAGTCTGACAGTGTGATTTATGGTGGGGGCTCTGGGTCATGCCACATCAGCTTGGACCTCCAGAAGAAACTGGAGACCAGAAGGATTAGCCCTAACCTCCAGGAGGAGCTGGAAACTAAAGCCCTGCCACCAAGGCAGTGTGTGACAGAGCCCCAGCAAAGACTCGGGACACCAAAGGTCTGGGAGCATCCCTGGCGGCAATGCCCCTTGCGTGTTGTCACACGTCATCTCTGGGAGGGACTTATCCCCACTTTCCCGGGGAGGACGGCAGACACCCCACATCTGGACCCTCCTGGACTCTGCCCCCCATGCCTGCCTGTCCTTGCCTGATCTCAGCCTGGATCCCTTTGCTGTAATAAACCATAACTGTGAGCATAGGTGCTTTTAGTGAGTTCTACGAGTCTTTCCCACAAATCACCAAACCTGAGGGTGGTCTTGGAGACCCCCAGAACTTGCAGCTGGTGTCTGAATTGAGGAAGGGTGGTCTTGTGGGGGCTGTTCTCTCGAACTGTACATTGGCTAAACTCCTGGTGAGAACCCTTGGGACACCCCCCGCAGGCCACCAGGTGAGGGAGCCGATAGAGACCAGGCTCTGGGTGGGGGCATTTCGCAGAGCCGCCCTGCCAGGTGTGGAACTGGGACAGTGTTGCCCCAGGACGACACCAGGGACGTTTCTAGCAGGATCACTCTGTTGCGGGCCCCTCCTGCACACTGTGGGGTGTCCAGCAGCAGCCTGGCCTCTCCCCACTCCATGCCAGCACCAGCCCCCAGTTGTGAAAACCAAGAATGTCTCCAGACGTTGACACGTGGTTCCCTGGTTCCTCCTCTGGTTCCCTGGGGTTTGGGGGGGCACCATCGCCCCTGGCTGAGGACTGCTGCCTTAAGGGAAAGATGGTTTGAGGCTTTTTTTTTTTTTTTGAAGCAGGTTGTGGCCATGGGAGCATCTCTTTGGAAAGATGGAAATGGATTCTGAGGGATGTCTGGGGGTGAATCCTGGCTCAGGCAGGAGGGGATGGTTGTTCCTCTCTCTGTGAGGGGTGCAGTGTGTCCAACACCCCCTGGCCTCAAGTCTGAGGGCCGCAGAGCTGGCAGGAATCCCTTGGGAGCACCAGGGAACCAGGGGATTGGCTGGGGGCGTTGCTCCATTCCCACCTCCTCCATGGGGGAGAGGGGTAGGATGCAAGTCTGGGAATAAGACCATGCAGGTGACAGCCCGCCCCCATCAGCTCTGCCCTCAGCTCAGGAAGTGGCAGGCATGGTGTCCGTTAGTCCTGCACACTCCCTCGGCCTCAGCCCCTCCTGAGGCTGCAGGCTCCCAGGAAGCTCCGGGCCCACCCCTCCCCTAGGGAAACCAGGGCCTCTGCTCCCAGGAGTCCACACCCAAGGCTGCCCCTCCCTGCACAGGGACGAAGATGCCCTGCCTCCCATGGCTCCAGTTCTTGGTGGCAGCTCTGGGCGCACCCTTAGCCCTGAGTTGTGACCCATCCTATACCCCAGCTCCCCAGTGGGGTCTCTGTTGCTGTCCACACCCTGCCCTGGCCTGGGAGGGGCCATAGGCTGGAAGAGATGCCCTGGGACATCTTCATAATGCTGACAGCCCTGAATTCTCTCTCCTTCCTTGGTCTAAAGCAACTCTGTCTGGTAGAACTTTCTGGAAATGTCCCATGTGCTCGATATGGCAACACTGGCCACACACAGCTACTGAGCACTCAAAATGCAGCCAGTGTGGCTGAGGAACTAATTCTTAGTTTTACGTATTTAATATCAATTAATTTAAACTTAAGCAGCCGCGGGTGGCTGGGGCTACTGTATCAGACCTCCCATTTGATGAAAACCACCTTCCATCTGGGAAATGAAGGAGCTGGGAAGAATTTCCAGTCCCCTCTTCCTTCCTTCCTTCCTTCCAGCCAGTCCACCCATATTTCCCAAGCACCTGCCATGGGCCGTGTCCTCATCAAGGGTGCTGTGGGGGCGCAGCCTTCGGGGTGCATCTGGCTGCATGATGGGACAGAGGCAGGAGCCAGGCCAGAAAGAAATGAATAAATAACGATGATCCTCCAAAAGGGCAAATGGTGCGCGGAGCATAAGCAATAGCTGTGCAGTGCTGGCCGGCAGGGAAGGTCGGCAACAGCCTCGGAGGAGGTGGGCTCAGAGCCCCAGAGGCAAAAACCGCCCGGGGACCTGGAGGGGCAGAGGCCATGCACCCAAGTGTGGGAAGGGTGGGAGAGGCAGGCACAGGCCCCACAGGATGTGGAGAGGAATTTTTTTTTTTTTAAATTGAGACGAAGTCTCGCTCTGTCACTCAGGCTGGAGTGCAGTGGCGCGATCTTGGCTCACTGCAAACTCCGCCTCCCGGGTTCACGCCATTCTCCTGCCTCAGCCTCCCTAGTAGCTGGGATTGCAGGTGTGTGCCACCATGCCTGGCTAATTTTGTATTTTTAGTAGAGATGGGGTTTCACCATGTTGGTCAGGCTGTTCTCAAACTCCTGACCTCAGGTGATCCACCCGCCTCGGCCTCCCAAAGTGCTGGGATTACAGGTGTGAGCCACCGCACCTGGCTGTGGAGAAGAATTTAGACTCTACTCCCCAGGTGACAGGGTTTGTGGCAGGGAGCAGTGGTGCTTGCGCGTGTGTGTTGTTCAGCTTGTTTGACTTCCGTTCGGAGACTGGATTGGAGACAGTAGGGGGTTGGATGGTGTTCCACAGAACTGTGTCCACTGGGAATCTCATTTGGAAACACGGTCTTCGCAGATGTCCTTAGATGTCATTTATAGTTAAGGATCTTGAGATGAGATCTTGAGATCATGAGCAGAAGGCCACGTGCAGAGGCTGGCAGGTGCAGTTACAAGCCAAAGGGAGGGCACCAGGGTGGCCGCAGCCCCTGGAGCTGAGGGAGGGCCCCGGAACGGATGGCCCCTCCTAGAAGCTTTGGTCTTGGACTGGAGGCCGCCTGAACTGTAAGTGAATCAATTTCTGTTGTTTTAAGCCCCCCAGTTTGTGGTGCTTTGTAACAAAAGCCCAGGACACTCGCACAGAGGGTCAGGAAGCCCCATTGGCGGCTGTTCCACATCAAACACCGGGGTGGAGAGGACTGAGGCTGGGGGTGGTTTTGGGGCACAGCACAGGTGGGGGCGGGGGTTGACATGAGTGAGTCCTGGGCTCTTCCATACACTGCCGGGCAGCTGTGGGGCCCTTTGCTGAGACGGGGAAGCCTCTGGCAGGCAGGGGAAGTTGCGGTGCTGTGTTGGATTGGAGATGTCCATTCCATTGGACATCCTGCTGGGTTTGGATGGTTCTAGAAGGAGCCGAGGAGTGGTTGACCAGCTGTTCTTGTCAGGCTCACCCACCCCACTGGTGACAGGCAAACACCCCTTTGCCCCAATGTGCCTGGGGCAGCCAGCCCAGCAAGGTGGGCCAGGCCCCTCCACATGGCGCTGGGCTCAGCTCCAGAACCTCCCGGCACCGTGTGGACAGAGCCGGGAAGAGAAACGAGCTCAGAAGTTGGCCCTCACCCCTCCTGTGTGGACGGAAGAGCTGGCCAGGCCTGGGGGTGTGCAGGCTGGGATGTCTGTCGGCAACACCTGTCAGTCACACTTGATCACCTCTGCCATTAAGCCCTCAATCATGCTTTTCTGGGATCATTTATGGGTGTCTCCAGAAGAGTTACAGCAATGGATCATCCCCATGTATCTCCATCATTCTTCCCCATACCCACGTCCTCAGGCAGAGTCTCCCCTTCTACACTCACTTGCCTGGGTTGTTTTGTAATGTAAGCAGCCGCGCATGGCTGGGGCTACCGTATCAGACCTCCCATCTGATGAAATCACCTTCCATCTGGGAAATGAAGGAGCTGGGAAGAATTTCCAGTCCCCTCTCTCCTTCCTTCCTTCCACCCAGTCCACCCGTATTTCCCAAGCACCTGCCATGGGCCACGTCCTCGCCAAGGGTGCTGTAGGGGCACAGCCTTTGGTGTGCATCTGGCTGCGTGGTGGGGCAGAGGCAGGAGCCAGGCCAGAAAGAAATGGGCAGATGGTGTGCATGGCATAAGCAATAGCCATGCAGTGCTGGGCTCCAAGCTGGTCTGGGTTCTGCTTCGCATGTTCCACCTGTGACCTCAAGTGAGTACCCTGGCCGCTCCTGCCTCAGTTTCCTCATCTGTAAAATAGTGATCAGGACAGAGGGGCTGATGTCTTATGACACTTAATCTCCTCAAGTGTCTAGGACTGCCCCTTGGACACCCCAGGAATGGGGTCTTCCTGGGAGGTCAGAGCAGGCTGCCCAGGGGCTGCTGTCATTGATGTGAGCCTGTAGAGGTGAAGTCGGGACCACACCCTGCCCGATCCCAGTGCCTTGGTGCCTGAGCTTTCATTTCAGCCCCCACAGCCTTTGAGGCAGGTGCTGTTACCATCCATCCCCATTTCAGATGGAGAAACTGAGGCCTGTTGTGGTCACACAGATATTACATCATACCGGGCCCCACATGTCTTATTCAGTTTGGGTTGCTGTAATAAGGTTCGACAGACCAGGGGGCTTAAACAAGCATTTATTTGGAGACTAGAAGTCCCAGATCAAGGTGCCAGCAATTTGGTTCCTGGTGAGGGGTCGCTTCCTGCTTATAGGCAGCTGGCTTCCTCACATGGCAGAGAGAGGAGAGAGAGAGAGAGAGAGTGTGCGTGAAAGTGCCACCAAGCTCTCTGGAGTTTCTTCTTATAAGGACACTAATCCCATTGGATCAGGGCCCCACCCTTATGACCTCGTATAACCCGAGTTACCTCCAATAAAGGCCCTGTCTCCAAATGTGTCAACATAGGAACTTGGGGGGATACAGACATTCAGACGGTAACAACAGACTCCACATTTTGTCTGGGGGCAAGACAAGCCTTAATGCAACAACCCAGATAGTTGGGAAGGAAGGCGCCCATGGTGGGGGTGGGGGAGACCAGGCGGGGCAGGCAGCCTCCAGGCCCACAGGCAACTGCATTTCCACAGATATTGGAGCTCTGTGTGTTTCTTGTAATAACAATGGGATTACCTGTTCTGCTTAATTAAGTACTTCATGGACAGCCACCAAAATCTCCATTTCTCCCAACTCAGGAGGTTTCTAAAAGGCACAAAACAATTACATTTTTGTTCTGATGAGGCCCCGGCAAGGTAATGATTCTTCTGCCTTGGGAAAGAGAAGAGCCAGCCGGGCTATGCAGAGGCCTCTCCCCATCTCAGACACCAAGAAGCATCAGCTTGGTGCCGTGGACCGAATGTCTGTGTGACCCCCACACTCAAATGTTGGAACCCTAACCCCCACCAGGATGGTATCAGGAGCAGGGCCTTTGGGAGGGGGCTAGGGCTTGATGAGGTCAGAGGGTGGGGACTCATGATGGGATCCGTGTCCTTATGAGAAGAGAGAGGGAGACCAGCACGCCCTCTCCCAAGATAGACATTCTGTTCCAGTCTTTAACAAGGTCCTCAAGTGTCCTTCTAAGTTCCGGGGTACTTTGTGGCTCTTTTAAAACTCTCCCCTCCTGCCTTCCTGAGCATCAGTTAGCAGAGCTGAGCCACAAACGTGCTCCTCCAAGTCCCATGGTAACAGAGGTAGATTTCACACTGGGCAGCGTCTCACCCTCCAGCATCCAAGGGCCTTGCTGTTATGGAGGCCTCCTCCCTGTGAGCCGGCACTGACTAGCACGCCTCATGGAGGCAGCCAGGACAGCCCCAAAGAGAATGAGGGAGATGGGGAAGAGAGGGGCCCTGAGGCATTATCACTGCCTGGAAGGGTCCCTGGGCAGCCTCTCCGCAGAGCCCAGTTGTGCCTGCCAGTGGCCAGCTGAATAAGGGTCCCCAAGATGTCCACGTGCTTATCCCCAGAGCCTGTCGACCGACTGCCTTCCATGGGAAAGGCGGCTTTGCAGATGCAATGAACTGAGGGATCTTGCTGCAATCAGGAGGTCATCACGAATCGCTTAGGGGGGCCTGAGTGTGACCACAGGCGTCCTTATAAGGGGGAGGCAGAGGTAGATTTGATGCATGCAGGGGAGAAGTCCATGGGACCCCCCCAAGGCAGAACTTGGAGTAATGAACCCTCAGCTAAGGAACGCCAGGGGTTCCCAGAGCTGGAAGAGACAGGAAAGGACCCTCCCTGAGAGCTTTCGGAAGGAGCCAGCCCTGCCAACGCCGCTCTCTCAGCCCCCTGAGCCCTGGCTTGGCCCTCTGACCTACAGAACTGGCACATAAGAACATTTTTGTTGTTTTAAGCCACTAAATTTGTAGTAATTAATTACAGCGAGCAATAAGAATCTAACCCAAGGGTGGTTGTCAGGCTGAAATGATGAACCCTCAGGAAGTCCTTAGAGTGTCACAGGCTGGGCTGGGGTCCGCCTCCCCTGGGTAGGGCCATGGACAGAAAGCGGGGGTCCTGAAGGGGGATCGAGCCTGCAGGACGAAGGGTGTGGGTAAGGGACTGGGGCGGCTGTGCACGGCACCTGCAATGATTCACCCCGTCCATCTCTTGGCCATCTGCCGGGTCAGCCTGTGTGTCCCCTGTCACAGAGAAGCTCGCCTGCCCTGGATACGCCTCTCAGGGTTGCTGGATTTGTTCCATTTTAACACAAAGGCCCTGGAGAGCCAGCCTTGGGTGGTTTCCGGGCCTTTCCAGGGTTACCTGCCCAGTTTTCCAAGCTCAGGTTTATTTTTATTCCACACAATGACAAATGCTCAGCATAGTGTGATGAGGGTAAGCGGCGGCCAGGGTTTCCGCATGGGCTGATTTAACCCAGAAGCCTGCACCTTGCTCTCCCAGTCGGTGTTAATTAAGCTGGATTACCGTATTCACAAGCCGCAATGCCTCGTAATTCTGCTCTAAGTAGCCAGCTTGTGTTTTATGACTTAATTACTGAATCCGAGCCATGCACATCACCTGCAGGTGAGGCCAGGCCTGGCTGTGGGCAGAGGCAGGGGCCATTCATTGGAACCTAGGGCGGGGGTGGCCCTGGGATTCTAGAACGTTCCTTCCTCGGATGGTTAGGCTAGACATAAATGGCGGTTAACTCTGGAGACTTTTGTCCTTTTGTTCAAAGACTTTTCCCTCTCAGTGAGTTCATTCTGACCTTCTGAAATCACCCCTGCACGAATCACATCAGAATCAAACATTTCTTTTTTTTTTTTTTTTCTGAGACCGAGTCTTAACTCTGTTGCCCAGGCTGGAGTGCAGTGGTGTGATCTTGGCTCACTGCAACCTCTGCCTCCTGGGTTCAAATGATTCTCCTGCTTCAGCCTCCTGAGTAGCTGGGATTACAGGCGTGCCACCACGTCTGGCTAATTTTTGTATTTTTAGTAGAGACGGGGTTTCACCATGTTGCCAGGCTGGTCTCAAACTCCTAACTTCAAGCGATCCACCTGTCTCGCCCCCCCAAAGTGCTGAGATTCCAAGCGTGAGCCACTGTGCCCAGCCTGAATCAAACATCTTCTTATTATTATTATTATACTTTAAGTTTTAGGGTACATGTGCACAACGTGCAGGTTTGTTACATATGTATACATGTGCCATGTTGGTGTGCTGCACCCATTAACTCGTCATTTAGCATTAGGTATATCTCCCAGTGCTATCCCTCCCCTCTCCCCCGACCCCACAACAGGCCCCGGTGTGTGATGTTCCCCTTCCTGTGTCCATGTGTTCTCTTTGAATCAAACATTTCTAACATGCTTGGCATGGTAGATGTTTATTCAGAAAAATACTGTTTTTCAGAGTTTTGGTCATATGCACGTGGGGTAAACTCCACCTTGATCATGAAAGCCTCTTTCCCTCATTCCGGCCACCTTCTCCCGTTAACTCTGAACTTGAGCTTGCTCTAGGCTTTGTAGGTCCCGTGGGGTTCTGAGGGTTCCTATGCTTCCCGTGGCGACAGCTGCGTCTGCCCCCTAGCTCTGCTCTGAAGCCCACGACCAGCTCTGCAGAGGCTCTGACTGCCCCTGTTTTGACAAATCTGCTCCACCTCCCCACTCCCGTCCTCGCGTTTCTTTCTTTTATGGCAGGGCTGGGTGAACTCTGGCCTGGGGGCCACATTCCATCCATGACTGAGTTTCTGAGGAAGATTTTTACATTTTTAAAGGGTTTTAACATGAACGTACATGCACTACACACTTTCACACACACACACACACACACATACTCTCTCAGGCACTGACAAACATACACCATCATAGACATTGACACACATGCACTCTCAGTGACACACATGCACACATACACAACACACTCAGACACTGTCACACTCACACATTCATAGACACTGACACACACACACAGACAGCTCACACACCCTTTCAGTGACACACATACACTAGCACACTCTCAGTCACACTCACACACATACACACTCTCATAGACACACACATATACACACACTCAGACACTGCCACACCTACACACACACTCATAGACACACATGCTCATAGGCACACACTCAGTGACACACAGTGACACACAACACACTCTCAGACACTGTCTCACACACATACACACACACTATCATAGACACACACAGGAGCACACACGGCTCTGCCCCTGGCTGCTGCACCCTGTGGCCCTTTGCGGGGCATTTGTCATCTCCTCTTCCTCAGCGGCCCCTGTCGGGGGACGCCCCGCAGGCTCCCCTCGCCTGGGGACTGGTCAGGAGCCAGCCTGGCAGGAGTCCCCTGGGCCAGGGAGAGGCTCTGGGCCACCCCAGCCTGGAAGTACTCCCTTCTGGCACTCCCAGCCTTCACCCAGCAGCCTCCGGAGGCCTCAGATCCCCCCACACCCCACCCTGCCTTCCTTCTCAGGTGTGAATGTTTTAACCCTCAGGAGAACTTGCTCAGGACCCAGCACTGGGCACCAGGGACCCGGTTCCAGGGCCCGTGGGGAACAGTGCCTCATCTGTCCTCGTGGCCTGGCCCTGCCTCCCTCATCCCTGGACTTTCAGCCTCCTGAGTTGTCTCTGCCTCCCCAGTACCACCCAGCGCCCTCCTCGGGCGGTCCTAGCACTCGAATTCACATCCTCTGCTCAGCTCACCCTCTGATCTCAGTGTAGGCCCCAACTCAGAGGTGCCATCCAGGCCCCTCCCAGGCTGGGGAGGGCCTCCTCTCGGGGTCCCTGGAGCCAGTTCCGACAGCCCAGTGTGGGGTCGCCAACAGACGCAGGGCCTGGGCCTTCTGCTCATTGGGACTTCTCGGGGACCTTCAGCTCAGTAGCTACTTATCGGAGCAAGGAGCAGTCGGCCGTGGGGTCCGTTCAGTTGCATCATGTCAAACTAGCAAATATTGAACTCTTGTCAACCTACAAGAATGGCAATCTCATGTGCCCCCCATCCTGATGAGCAGCTGAGGCCCTGAATGCAGGGAAGGGCATCCTAATGGCAAGGACAGTGAAGGGAGGATGGGTTCCAAGGCCTCTGTCCATTTCCCAGAGGCAGGCTCTGGTCTCAGCATCCACGCTGTCTGCTACTCCTTCCTCAGCAGCCCTCTCAGGGACAGCTGGGGTCTGAGTGGCCCCAGTAAATGCTGGTGCCCACCCTCACCTCCCCACTAACCAACAAAGAGACAGACCGAGGATATAAGAGCCACAGAGAGCAAGTTCCTCCCTTGTTGCCAACAAAGCCAATACCGGCCAAGGTGGCTTAGACCTGTGGGTGGGTGGGCTTCCTTCTACCACCAAACCCCAGGATTGGACTGAATGGCCTGACAGCTCTGCCCCAAGGTGTGGAGCAGGTTCACCACACGCCGCTTACCACCTTGTCCTAGCCTGGTGAGCCAGCCGCCCACACAGCGAGTTCCATGAACTGGTTCGTTGCTTACAGATATGCAGCAAGGGACAATAGAAGCCTGGGATTTGGCCGAGCCAGCCTGTAAGGCTCAGGGAAGCTGACCGGAGTCTTGACTGCATGTGCCCCCTTGTGCCGCCACTAAGGGACCCTGGAAAGCAGCTCCTCCTGGGTTTTATACCCCAGGGCCATATGACTTTTGGACTAAAGTGTTGATGGACATCATGTTTCCGGGGAAGACTGGGACAGAGCTCAGGCTATTCCAAGTCAGCCCTCCCTCTCTCAGGGTGTTGCATTTCTAGCACATTCTATGGTTATTCTTAAGAACTGAAAGCAAAAGAGAGGGGAGAACTGGGCTCGTCCAAGGCCACCTAGAGGACAGTCCCACACCAGGCGTCAGGCCCTCATCACAGAGTCCACCAGGAGGAGCAGGGTGTGGGCTGCATTAGGCAGAGGTGTTTAGGCAATGTTCAGCTTCTCCTTCTAGGCCCACCCACTGTTCTCCACCCCCCACTCATTCCCCAACAGCTCTTGGTTCAGAGGGAGGCTGAGTGTTGAGTTCATGATCCCCCTCTGCCATCGGAAGATGTCTTCCATGAAGCATTGCAGATGGCATGTCCACGAATGGGTTCTGTGCATGGGGGGAATCCAATCTAAGCAGGCTTCTCTTCTTTCCTTCCTTTTGCCTTTCCAGTTAACCCATTAAAGCAAGGCCCTGGGACCACAGCCCCCCAGCCAGGAGCAGCATAGTTGCCCACTTCCTCTTCCCTCTCCAGAAGCCTCTAACACGGCCATGGGGACATCCAGTACTCCCGTGTTGTTAAGTTAGTGGGGAGGGGAGGCCTGCAGCCCTGTGTTGAGAAGGGCTCAGAGGCTCACCCCAGGCTCAGAGGAGCACACAGACTCTTGGAGATCTGCAGAAGGGATTGGTCATCCTTGCTCTCACAGCAACAGACCCAAGGCCTATTTGGTCACTGAGACAAAGACTGGAGGATGGGATGAAGGAAGGGCCTGGAATGCTGCTTGTACTTATTTCTTAGGGCTGCTAAGAAACCACAGGTTGGGCTGGACATGGTGGCTCATGCCTGCAATCCCAGCATTTTGGGAGGCCAAGGCAGGTGGATCACCTGAGGTCAGGAGTTGGAGACCAGCCTAGCCCATATGGTGAAACCCCATCTCTACTTAAAAAATGCAAAATTAGCCAGGCATGTTGGGGCATGCCTGCAATCCCAGCTACTCTGGAGGATGAGGCAGGAGAATTTCTTAGAACCTGGGAGACAGAGGTTACAGTGAGCTGAGATCACGCCACTGCACTCCACAGACTGTCTGGCTTAAAACAGCAAACTTTTACTGCATCATTGGATGCTGGAAGACAAAGGTCAGGGTGTCAGCAGGGCAGCCCTCCCTCCAGAGGCTCCAGGAGGCCCTTCCTGGCCTCTTCCAGCTTCTGGTCGTGCTGACACTCCTTGGCCTTCCCTGGCTTGCGCTGCCTGGCTCCAGTCTCGGCCTTTATTGTCACATGGTGGGCTCCCTGTGTGTCTGTGTCCAAATTCCCCTCTTCTGGTTGGGCGCAATGGCTCATGCCTGTGATCCCAGCACTTTGGGAGGCAGAAGTGGGCAGATAATTTGAGGTCAGGAGTTGGAGACTGGCTTGGCCAACATAGTAAGACCCTGTCTCTACTAAAAATGCAAAAATTAGCTGGGCATGGTGGTGCGTGCCTGTAATCCCAGCTACTTGGGAGGCTGAGGCAGGAGAATTGCTTGAACCCGGGAGGCCGAGGTTGCAGTAAGCTGAGATTGTGCCACTACACTCCAGCCTGGGTGACAGTGTGAGACTCCATCTCAAAAAAAAAAAAAAGAAACAAACAAGTTCCCCTCTTCTTACAAGGACAGCAGTCATTGGATGTAGGGCCCACCCTACTCCCCTATGACCTCACATTAATTGATATCTTAATTACATCTGTAATGACCCTCCTTCCAAATAAGGTCACCTTCTGAGGTCCTGGGGTGAGGACTTCCACACCTCTTTTTGGGGGACACAGTTTAACTCATAACACTGCTGCACATGGCCAGGTCTTCCAGAGCCTTTTGAGTTTCTACACTTTGTTTTTAAAAAAAGAAAAACATGGCCGGGTGCGGCGGCTCATGCCTGTAATCCCAGCACTTTGGGAGGCCGAGGTGGGCGGATCACGAGGTCAGGAGATCGAGACCATCCTAGCTAACACGGTGAAACCCCGTCTCTACTAAAAATACAAAAAATTAGCTGGACGTGGCAACGGGCGCCTGTAGTCCCACCTACTCGGGAGGCTGAGGCAGGAGAATGGCGTGAACCCGGGAGGCGGAGCTGGCAGTGAGCCAAGATCGCACCACTGTACTCCAGCCTGGGCGACAGAGTGAGACTCCATCTCAAAAAAAAAGAAAAAAGAAAAACATGAAAAAAAGTCCCAAATCTTGCAACCTCTTTAGAAAACAGTAGTCATTGCCCACTAATATGAAAGACACACCTGCTGTGCAAACCAGCATGTGACTCCATGGCACACACCCCTGACACATTCTCCCACGTGGGCCAGGAGACACACACGAGAAGTTTCCAAGCACCTCTGTTCATAACAGCAAGACGCTGGAAATGATGCAAGTGCCTGTGAACAAGAAAGGATCCGGATGCCGTGAGTTGCTCACACGTGGAGTACAGTGCGCCAGTGGGAGAATGAATGAATGCCAACTGCATTCATCAAGGCGCGTGAATCTCAGACATGCTGTGGAGGGGAACATGGAGGCCACAGAGGAATACATAGACTCTGATATTGCGTATGGAAAGTTCCAAAGAAAAAAAGGCCAAAATGATATCTGTAAAATTTGAAAAAAGGCAAAGGGAATCCATGTATTGTTTAAGGAAGTGAGCAGGTGACAGTGAGTGCTAGATAGAGCGTGGTAATTGCACGCGCAGACCCCGGGTGCCTCTGCCGGGAGGAGGGTGGCTGCTGGGGGCCGCTGGGGGCTTCTGGAGCGTTGAGCGTTTTGCATTTTTCTTCGTGGAGTTTCGTTTAACCTTGCCTGTACAGTATGCATACTTCAGGGATGAAGTTCCATCAGAAAGTATGCATGGATCTAAAGATATTCATAATTGTACAAAGAAGGCAAAACACCCCCAAGAATATGTATGCACGCATGCATATGTGTATGTATATGTGTACACACGTATGTAGAGAAACCCAACCTTTCATGCCTTCGCCTGCAGCTGTACCTGGCGAGAGATGCAGCTGCTATCAGGTAAATGGCAGGTGCTTGTTCATCTTGCCTCTGTCAGAGATGGGGGCTACAGGTAGGCTTCCTTTGCCCTCTGCGTTTCCCTGATCAGCCCAGCCCTGATTCTCTCCCGCCCGGCACGTGTGAGTTCCCATACTCAGCAGCAGGACGCCTTCAAAACCCTTATTAAAGTCCTCTCTGTGAGAACACACATCCCCACAGGGGCCCCACCACCAGCACAGAGCCCTGGTTCCCAGGCAGGTGTCGCAGGCAACTTCCCCACCACCCCATCCAGCTCCCCTCCTGGGCCTGTGTCACGCCCGGACGCCGCCTCCTTCCTGGATCTT
Organism: Pan paniscus; assembly: GCF_029289425.2. Taxonomy (NCBI): domain Eukaryota; kingdom Metazoa; phylum Chordata; class Mammalia; order Primates; family Hominidae; genus Pan; species Pan paniscus. The sequence goes on along the minus strand of NC_073258.2, from coordinate 71,587,355 downwards.
GGGCAGAACGCTCAGGACACTCCCCTTCTGTGATGCCTTCCCAGTGTTCACGCCCCTCGCCACCCGCCCCCCCCCCACCTCCCATGGCAAGTAAATTTGGAGCGAGGCTTCTCGTTCCCTTTCAGCAGCAGCCCAGTTTCACACTGCTGAGTGCTGCAAGAACTGAAAATTGCCTTTTTTCTCCATTTTCAGTAGAAACGAAGGCAGTTTCCTAAACTCCCCCATTCATCCTGGAAGGCCCATCCTGGGTGCTTGACTACCTAGAAATTCTTCGTAAATGGCTAGAGGAGTGAAGGAGTCTCAGACGACACCTCCACCAGGACACCCTCCCATCTTGCCCTGGGGCCAGTGGGTCCCTTCCCTTTGTACATTCTTAGCCTTTTTGAAATCATGGTTTGAATTAGACCCAAAATAAAGAATGGAATGATAAATGCAGAAGTAGCCCTTAAACCAGACACCCTCTGTCTCTGTCCCATGTCACTCTGTCCTTCCAAACAGCCCAGAGGTGAGGCAGTCCCTGAAGGATAGGACGTGGGTCGTGGGGTAGTAACCAAGTACCCAGGGCTGCCATGGGGCATTGCAGGGAAGATGGGGAAGCAGAGCAGGTGGGGAGCAGCCCAGGGCTCTGGCTGGAGTGACGATGAGTTGAGAAAACTGTCGAGGAATGGGTAATGCCACAGCCCTGCAGGCTGCTGGCCCCGCCTCACCATCCCCACAGAGAACAAGGCCAACACCAATAGGTGTCCGTGAACATGCCCTTTGCAACACTGATAAACTCCCCTTTGTGAGCTTCTGCCAACCAGCCTTTTCCTGCAGTTTTAGCACCAGCCCCAGGAAGTGGCATTTGCGCTTAAATCTGAGAACCCCCAAACTCCTTTTGAAAGCTGCCACTTTTCTTGCATTCTGAAGCGTTGGCTTCACATGTGAAAAGGCAATTCTTGGGTTGTGGAGATTTTGAAAGGCTGCAATTGCCTCTTAGTCACTATGGCTCTAGGTTCAGCCTTTTTCTGGACGTTCAAAGGGATCAGGGTGCATCATTTGCTGGTTTTTAAAGAGGCTGGAGCTCTTCTGATCACCGTGCCCCATGGTTCCATATGGAAGCAGCATTCTTCAAAGGACCATTTGTTTTTCAAATTCAGAGAGTTTTGAGCTCAGAAAGATTTCCGTCATTCTTGGCATGAGTCCTGTGGATCCCCACAGGCCCTGGAATGGAGTCTGTGGGCTCTGAGAGCTGCTTAAAAGATGCAGAAAGCCCAGAGGGGCCGGCAGGGGTGCCTGGTTTTCCTGCACGCCAGCCCCACGCCGCGCTCTGTGCTCTGGGCTGGCATTGTGCCGGCTGCCCCACGGAATTCTCCGGGCCTGTCCCATCCACTGGAGCCGATCAGCAGCTCTGGCTGGCTTTCATTAATATAAAACGGAGAGTCGAGGATTACTTTACAAATGTAGCCTGCTTGGAAAACCATCATCCTTGGATTCAGGGAGAGAAGAACAAAGGCCAGCAGCCTGTTTCTAGCTTCTGAGTTTGCATGGGAGAAGCTGAGATCAGGGACAGTGGGACTGGCCGGGGGCACAGGCATGTCATGTGCCACCCTGACTGACAGACCTCCTGGCTTTGGCATCAGTGGCAGGAGCAGGTCACAACATTAGACTCATAAAACCAGGCAATAATTCATTTTTTTGCAGCTGAGCAGCAAGAGGGGACTGGGAGCTGAGTTTGCGCACCTCGTATTAAGAGGTGAACAAGCCTAAGAACAGGCAATGCTGATGGAATTTTAGGGGCACCAAAGCTCCCATTGGTCCCATAACTGTTTTCTTTTCATTGTGGTCAAATACATGCAATGTAAAATGTGCCATTTTAACCATTTAAAGGGGGAATAATTCAGTGGCATTTAGTACATTCACAAGGCTGTGTGACCACCACCGAGACCTAGTTAACCGCCCCAAAAGGAACCCCCGAACCTACTGGCAGCCGCTCCCCTCACCCCTCCCTGGTCCCTGGCCATCCCCAGTGAGCTTTCTGTCTCTATGGATGCACTGATTCCGTATATTTCCTATAAATAAAATCACAGAATGTGGCCTTTTACGCCTGGCTTGTTTCACTCGGCGTCATGTTTGCAAGGTTTATCCCTGTTGTAGTGTGGATCTGTGTCTCATTCCTTTTCATGCCCGAATAATATTCCATAATATACATATTCCATATTGTATATTATGGAATATACAATATAGATATATTATGTATATCTATATACATATACAATATACAATATAGTATATCTATATACATATACAATATACAATATAGTATATCTATATACATATACAATATAGTATATGTATATACAATATACAGTATAGTACATGTATATACAATATACAATATAGTATATGAATATACAATATACAGTATATACAAGATACAATGTACAGTATATACAATATACAATATAGATATATTATGTATCTATTCCATTCTCTCTATCATATATCCCGCATCATTTGTATGTGCCACGTTTTTTTTGTTCATTCACCAGTGGATGTGCGTTGGGTCTGTTTCCACCGCCTCTTGGCCATCACGGATGGGGCTGCTCCGAGCATGGCCGTGCGTGCTTGTTTTTGCCTCCCTGTGTGGTGGAATTACTGGGTCACATGGTGGTTGGGTGTTTAACTTACTGAGGAACCTCTGAATGCGTCCCGTGACCCATGCTGGTTTCTTCACACGCCAGGTCATCATCTCTCTGGGGGGTCTCTAATTTGAACAGATAAAACCATCTCCTGGGGCCTCCTGTGACCCTGCAACAGGAGTCCTCGGATTCTTCCTCTTTCACTTTGAAACCATCTGCCGTCAGACCTAGCCCAGGGCTGCCTTTGTGTCTGATTCCTCTGTTGGGTGGGCCGTCCCGGAGCCTCGCCTCAGCAGCATTGTCCGAGCAGGGCTTTGAGAGGTGGGAGCCGGCCAGGCCCTCTCTGGGCCGCCCGGTGCCACAGGTCCCTGAACAAACAACGCGGCCACTTGCTGCAGCTCCACGTGGCTGGGCCCTCCTGCCAACAGGTTTCCCTTGAGACGTCTCCCGTTTCATCCCAGGGTTTTCTTGATTGAGTCCCACTGACCGTGGCTAAGCGAGGAGCGAGCTCTCTCTGAGCAGTGAAATTAATTAGCATGGGTTTGTGTTTCCATTATCTCGTTATTCAAAACCGTGCCGCATCTTTCCAGAGAGTTCCTGGGGACTATGTTGTAAGGGTTATTTATAGCCGCTGGAATGAGGTTTTGCGTAATAGACCGCGTTTAGCTGAGAGGTTTGTAATTTGAGATCAATTCTCTGATCGGCTGCACACAGATGAGACTAAATAGCATGAGCTTTCGGCTGTGAATGGGTTTCCGGGAGCCCGTGGCCCTCACCCCCGTTTCGAGGTGGGTGAAGCAGGGAGAGAGGCCCTGAGGAAGCAGCGCTCCTGCAGCTGATGGGGCCCAGGCTTGGCCAAGAGGAGGAGGGACAGCAGCTCTCAGTGGCTCCCTGCTGCTGAGTGCTGTGTCCTGCCCACCTGCAGAGCCTTTACATGACCCCATTTTACAGATGAAGAAGCTGAGGCTCAGGGAAAGGCTGGGTGACTTAGCCCAGGTCCCAGAACTCAGAGGTGCAGACCTACCCTCCAGACCCCATGATCCCCCATCAGGAGCTGGGGTGTTCGAGAGAAAAAGTTCCCATCACCAGGTGGCCTTGGAAGCCTGCAGGCCCCCTACGTGTTCAACTAGGGAGCTCCTCCTGTAGCCCAGTCAGTAGCTGAAAATAGTAGCTCTTTTCACAAAGAGGAAAGAAATATCCCTTCTGGCTGGGTGAGGTGGTTCGCACCCACAATCCAAGCACTTTGGGAGGCCAAGGCAGGGGGATCCCTTGAGCTCAGGCTGGGCTACATGGCAAAACCCTGTCTCTAAAAGAAAACAAAGAAAAAGAAAAATCTCTTGCAAATTAGGGTCAGATTCCGATTTCCCACAAGAGCAGCTGGCACATTTACCTTTATCTGGCAAAGGCAGCAGGAATCGGACATGGCGGGCAGTGGTCAGGAGCCCTGGCACTGCCTTTTCTGTGTGACTCTGGGCAAGCCACTCAGCCTCTCTGGTCAGGGTCAACTGTGGAAATGAGCAGCTGCTCATGCTGCCCCACAGGAATGCAAGAATGGAGCTGGAACCAGATTCTTCTTTCTGAAAGGGGGGCTAAATGTTGTCCAAGAGACAGAATACTCAGTGGACTCTTTCTGGCCACCCCATGGGCTGCGGCCTCTCCCACTTAACCCCAACTCTCGGAACTGGCCAGCCAGGCTGGCATTAGGCGGTGCTGCTGCTTCAACACAGAGCAGAGCTGGCCGCTGCCTGCTCACAGGATGGTGGCATGTCCTGGGGGCCCTGTGGTGCGGGGAGTTGGGAGTTGCCCTTGTTCTCCTTGGACAAGCCAGGGGTATACAGGGAGGCCAGTCCTTCTTCCAAGCTGATCTTCTCTGTTTGCTGATGGCCACAGGCATTTTCCAAGAAGTCCCTGGACCCGTGGGCCCAGGGAGTAAATGCTGGCAAACAGGCCCTAGAGCCAGTGTGTGCATGCAGGTGCTGGGCACAGAATGGGCACCTGAGGACAGGGAGTGGGGTGTGATGGTGACCAGGACCCAGTTGGTCACCTCTGACTTCCGGGAAGACCTGGCCAAGCATGTACTTGGTTGGGGAGCTGGGTGTGGGGCAGGCACATAGGGAGAGAGGAGCCGGAAAGTGGCCAGGTTCTTAGAATCTGCCAGCTGGTCACCTCTGACCTTCCACGGAGGCTGGGCTCAGAGTTCAGCCTGGAAACCAGTTCATCTGTTAAAATTCCCCTAGGACCTAGGGTACGTGACCTGGGCAATCTGCAGTACCCAGACCCCAGAGCCACATTCTTCCCAGACCTGAAAAGGCACATATTGCTGTTGGTGCCCGGGGAGGAAGGCGGATATTTCCAGGAAGGCCGCCCCCCTCTGAGGGGCCACAGAGGAGGGCTGAGGCCTCAGATCCGAGTGTGGATTTTGGACTTCCACTGACCCCGGCTATGTGGAGGGGCCAAGTGTGTGGGCACCCCTTGCTGGCCTGCCCCTCCAGGTACCTGTCTAGGAGCTGCAGACACAGACGACATGACTGGGAACTCAGGTCCCGAGCCTCATCCTTCTCCAGGGCTGTGCAGAGATTTAAGGGCTTTGCATTGAAGGATGAAAACAGCCGAAGAACAGGGTTGCTCAGAGACATCACCTAGCGTACCTCCCTTCCGTATCTTCCTGCTGCGGTTTGACCCAGTAACAGGAATCAGGACTGCAGAAGCACCTGAGGCCCAAGGAGCAGACGGTCCATTCCATCTTGCACCTGGGCAGCTCCTAACCCCAAGCCAGGACCTAGAAGTTACAGAAATGGTGAGGATGACCACAGGCCCTCAAAGACACAGACGCCCAGGAGGGGAGTCTGAGGGGTAATTGTACTGCAGGACTTGGCCCCCCACAAAGGACCTGCTGATTCAAACTCTGAAGTCTGCACAGTAAGGCTGAGGATACAAGCTAGGGCCTTTTTTTTGTTTTTGTTTTTGTTTTTTTTGAGTCAAGGTTTCACTCTGTGGTTCATGCTGGAGTTTAGTGGTACAATCATGTGACACCCTCCCCCCCGGGTCATATGATGGCATGTGCCACCACACCCTGCTAATTTTTTATTTTTTGTAGAGATGGGATCTTGCTGGATTGCCCAGGCTGGTCTCAAACGCCTGGCCTCAAGCGATCCTCCCACCTCAGCCTCCCATAGCACTGGGATCAAAGGCAGGAGCCACCAAGCCTGTTCATGCTAGGATCTTTAAAGAGTGAGTAGGAGTCTCTTCAGTGGAAAAGGTGGGGGAAGGATGGGCAATGGAGCCAGAAGAGCTGATTTCCAGACATGGGTTGGGCTGATTTTTGAGTGGGGTCTTTGCTGGTATTGGGGTGGCTCTGGACGACCTTCCAGCTGCCCCCGTGCCATGCACACTTCCTGGCAGCAGAGCACTCATGAAGCAGCCCCGATCTGCTGTCGTCTGTCTGGGGAGCCCGACCCTCGGATGGTTATTTTTCCCCAGGATTCTTAACTGAGGGTACTTCATGCCATCTTTTTACCCCAAGGAGGGGGGGGAATAATAGGTTGTTCTAGAAGGGTCATTTAAATTTGTGCTTCCTCCTTCCTCCTTCCTCGCTGGCTTCAGGCCCCTAAATCCAGCTCTAGATAAGAAAGTGGTCTTGCTGCCAGCCCACCTGCCGTCCTGGGGCCTGTTGCCGTGCAGTTTCCTCGGGTTTTCTTTGCTCTGGTTCCAGGAGGAAAACATCAAGAAATGGGTTGGAAATCTGCATCTGTAACTCAATTTGTGCAATGAGCCCAGGGAAACGCGCAGTTGAGCTCTGCGTTCCTCGTCCCCCTCCGCCTCCTTGGAGAGAGTTCGATATGGACATGCTCCCCGTGCGCCTGATACATCTGAGCTTCACTGAGCGGTCAATAGAGTGGAAATGGCTAAAAATAAGGCCACCGGAGGCAGCCGGCCATTAAGAAATCTGCAGGAGCTCACATGGCTCTGTGGTCCCAGCGTGCTAATCACTGGAGGGTGAGAGACCAGCTGCATTAGGAAAATGCAAGTGTGGAGTGTCCAGCCTAAACATGAGTGGTCACAGGGGGGCTTCCTGCCAAGGGCCCTTTCCTAGCCACTGAAGGTGCGCCTGTCGCGGGCTTACCCGCTTGCTGCCTTCTGGGCATGGCCAGCCAGGCTGTCTCCGGGCTGGGCTGCAGGAGGCTTCACTTCTCACTCTGGGTGTTCCCACCCCCGGGGCTCACAACGATGGAGTGGCCAGGCCTAGCAGGGAGAGCATCTTCCAGAAGAGGCATGTTTACTTTAAGATTTGGCATGACAGGGGGCTTTTTTTATGTAGAAAGACACGTGGCCCTGTTAAAAAGCGCCAACCCAGGCTCAAGCCCTGCCCTTCACTGAGGATTCTCAGAGCCTCCCATCCTCGGAGGGCTGCTGCAGGCCCCTGGCCCTGCCCCAGGCTGCCTGACCAAGGCCCATCTGGCCCCGACTGTAGAGCCTGGTGCTGCTGCTGGTGAATCCCGATGGGCCCTGAAACCGCGGAACCTGCCTTGTGACTCACACGCTGCCCACACCCCACTGCCCTGTGTCCAGCACCCTTGTGTGGCCAGTGCAGATGGATTGGGAGGGGGCCAGAGCCAGGCCACTGGGGCTTCCGTCCCATTGCCACCGTCAGCCCTTCTGTGCCTCAGTTTGTCATCTGTGAAATGGGGTGAGGATCATATGACTGACCCCCTTCAGGGGCCGTTGTGAGACTTCAGTGGTTTTGTTTATGAAAAGCACTGCGTATGCTTGCGGTATGCCGCTATGCTGTATGTAGAATGCATGTTGTATGTAGAATGCGTGTTGTATGTATACATGTGTAGTATATCAACGCATCATGTATGACATTGGGGAAGCTTTGTTGCCACTGTTTTCAGTGCGGTCCTCATTGTCTCCACGCAGCAACCACTCACCAGGGGGTCTCGGGTCAGGCGCCTGCCCTCCCCGAGCCGAGCGTCTATGTCTGTAAACTGGCGTGATCATAGTGCCCACTGCAGCCCAGAGCACCAGCACCACCTCTCCCAGGCCACCCCCTGGCCCTCCTGGACTCACTGTCCCAACCATTCAGAGGGCAGAGGGGTCTGGAGGGTCCTCCACGTAGCTGTGTGCCCCACAGTTCCCATCTGCCATGTACAGATCTGCCAGAGAGGCTGGGAGGAGCAGGGAGCGCAGGGTAGCCCCCCACGGGCATCCAGCTTCACTCTCGTGCTCTTGCTCCGCTCACCTGTGTCTCCCAGTTTTGCTCACCATGGAAACGCCCCACCATGGGTGAGAGAGCCCTTCATGGGTGTTTATTAAAGGAGGGAGGAGAAGGGAGACTCTGCCTGAGCAGCTGGGCCTGCGCAGAGACAGAGGGGCTGTCCCTCCCTCCCGGCTGCTCCCTCCAAGGCACCGTCTCCTCCCCAAACCCTCCCGCCCTCTCTGGCTTGCTGCCAGCTCTGCACACAGGCACTTGGGGCGGCAGGCAGCTAACGTTTCATGGGCCCCTCGATGTTACTTTTGCATTGCTGCAGTGCCTGTGGTTAAATATTTGCATAAATAATTTTATCGGGTCGTTCTGCTCTCCTCACCCCTCTTCTGGGTGCCAAGCACCATCTGATCAGCATTCCTGTGGCCACCACCAGGGCATCAGGCAGGTCTCTGCCTGTCCCCTGGGCAGGGGATGGATCCTGATGAGTGGAGAGCTCCACAGACATTTCCTTGCCTGCAAATTAGGCTGAGAAGGGGGACTGTGGGATTCTCCTGGCACCTCTTGAGTTTTTCTGAAAGCACCAAGGCTGTTGGGAGTGGGGAGCAGGACTGGCCCAGGAGAGGGCTGCCTAGCATGGAGGAGGCACCTTCTCCGAGGTCCCAGCTTGGTACCTCACTAGCTGTGTGGCCTGAAGCAAGTCACTCAACCCTCTGTTCCTTGGTGTCGGTGACACATTATTAGTGGCTCACCTGCTCAAGAATGATTTGTGTGCCTACTGAGCAAAGGTTCTGCTGGACTCTGGGTTTACTGCAGCTGTGGACCAGCTGCTGGACAGGGTCAGGGTCAGGATGTGGAGGGACACTGGGGATATGCCTTTCTCCTTCAGGCAGCTGGGAAGATGGGCTGCTGCCCCAGAGGAGGAAGGGAAGCCTGGAGGAGGAGCGGTGATGGCTGTGGCTTGGTGTTGGTCTCAGGACGGCAGCCAAGCTTCCTGCCCACAACTGCTCATGGGGCCTGAGCCTCGGGCTCAACTGCCATCTGGGCCTGGACCCATCTGGTGTACATGGCCCATGGTTGGCGGTTTCTCCCCATGTCATGGAAGCATCACGGAGGTGCTGGCCTGAGCCAAGGGACACCGTGCAGAGCCAGTAGGGCTGTGAGGGGTCCCCCACCACCGCTTCCTCAGGATTTTCCTTGGGGTTTTACCACCTGTGTTGATATCACTAAACAAAGCTAACGTTTACCTGTTTTCCAGCTTTCTGTAAATGGACATTTGCCACCTGCATTCTTTGCCGACCTCTGCCACGGGCCAGCAGTATGCTCTGGGGTTCTGCCTCCCCGGTGTGTGTGTCTCGTTTATTCATTTTCCCACCTGTATAGGACTCTATCATATGATAGACAGCTTCTTAGTCGCTATCCAAAGCCTGTGGGTCCACGTGCATTTCAGAATAAACATACATCATGCATGTATTTGTTTAATATTGTAAAATGTAATGTTATACAATTTATACTATAAAATAAATTTCAGAGGATGTAACATTTTATGTATTTTATATATAATTCCAGTCCAATCATGTCATGTAATCAAGCACACTGATTTTTCTGCATCAAAATGTCCAACTATTCAGTGGGATAAATGCAGAGAGTAAATACAGGCGTTGCCACCAGTATAATTAACGAAAAGAAGAGGATGAAATGTTTTTGTTTCCAGAGCCTCGTGGAGGTGGGAATCTGGGGTCTGGTGTTGTGACCTGTCCCATCGCTGATGTGTCTGTCCTCTTGCTGAGGGACGTGTGACCCCCTCCTGGTTTGGGTGGCTGTAAACAGAGGAACTCTGAGCACTCCTGCGTATTCTCCTGATGTCTGAGTGTAGGTGTTAGGAGAGCAGCTGCTAGATCACTAGGAGGCAAGTGTTCAGCTCTACCACGTGGAGGCCGAGACCTCTCTGCAGGGAGTTGCATTAGGCCCTTCTTGTGTTGCTGTAAAGAAATATCTATGACTGGGTAATTTATAAGAAAAGAGGTGTAATTGGCTCACGGTTCTGCAGGCTGTACAAGAAGCATGGTGCCTGTATCTGCTTCTGGGGAGGGCTCAGGGAGCTTTTACTCATGGTAGAAGGTGAAATGGGAGTAGGCAGTTCACACAGCAGAAGCAAGAGCGAAAGCAAGCAGGGGGAGCTGCCACGCACTTAACCAGGGCTCCCGAGAACTCACTCGCTATTGCAAGGACAGCACCAAGCCACGAGGGACCCGCCCTAAGACCCAGACACCTCCCGCCAGGCCCCACCTCCAACATTGGGAATTAGATTTCAACCTGAGATTTGGGCAGGGTTAAATATCCAAACTGTATCAGCTGCGTTCCAGCCACCTGGGTGGCAGGTCTCCTGGCTCCATGCTGCAGCTGCCCCTGTTCTGGTTCAGACCTGGCAGCTTTTGTCAATCTGGGAGGCACTTAATAATTTTTCATTGCCATTTGAATGTGCATTTCCTGATTACTAATGGACTTGAGCATCTTTTATGTTTCTGGACTGTTTGTGGTGCCTTTGCGGGGAAATGCTTATTCTCATCTTCTGCCAGTTTTCTACTGAGTTGTTCATCCTTTTCGGATTGATTTGTGTTCTTTATATATTCTCTTTAGTGGCCGGGCGCGGTGGCTCACGCCTGTAAGCTCAGCACTTTGGGAGGCCAAGGCAGGTGGATCACCTGAGGTCAGGAGTTCGAGACAAGCCTGGCCAACATGGTGAAACCCTGTCTCCACTAAAAATACAAAGATTGGCCGGGTGCGGTTGTGCACATCTCTAATCCCAGCACTTTGGGAGGCTGAAGCAGGTGGATCACAAGGTCAAGAGATAAGACCATCCTGGCCAACATGGTGAAGCCCTGTCTCTACTAAAAATACAAAAATTAGCTGGGCGTGGTGGCACGCGCCTGTAGTCCCAGCTACTCAGAAGGCTGAGGCAGGAGAATCACTTGAACCCAGGAGGCAAATGTTGCAGTGAGCCGAGATCGTGCCAGTACACTCCAGCCTGATGACAGAGCAAGACTCTGTCTCAAAAAAAAGAAAAAAAAAATTAGCTGGGCGTGGTTGCATGCACCTATAGTCCCAGCTACTCAGGAGGCTGAGGCATGAGAATTGCTTAAACCCAGGAGGTGGAGATTGCAGTGAGCTGAGATTACACCACTGCGCTCAGCCTGGGCATCAGAGCAAGACTCCATCTCAAATATAGATATAGATATAGATATATTCTCTTTACTAATCTTTAGCTTGTCTTTTCATTTTATGACAAGTCCTTTCTAATTTAATGTAGATGAATTTATCAAACTTTCCTTCAGAGTTTGTGATTTTTCTGTCTTATTTAAGAAATTATCTTCTCCCAAGAGTTTGTAAAGCTGTTTCCCAATCCTATTTTCCAGGAGTTTAAAGTTTGTCTTTCATATGTAAGTCCTTAATCCAAGAATTCAGATTGTGTGTGTATGTGTGTGTGTGTTATGTGAGGCATGGATCTAATTTCACTTTTTCCCCTGAGGACACCCCATCCTTCCAGCAGCATTGGTGGAATAAAACACTTTTCTCCAAGATCTTCCGTGCTGGAGGCGTCATAAACCGAACTTCCACATGGATGCAGGTCTGTGGTTTGGCTGTCCGTTGGTCCATTTGTCTATCTGAGCACCACCTTCATTACCTCTGAATATTTCTCCCCTTCACCCCCAACCCACCCACCTTTTATCTCTTCAGGATTATTTGAGCAATCGTTGGCTCTTTACATTTCCATATGCATTTTCTTTCTTTTTCTTCTTTTTTTCTTTTTCTTTTTCTTTTTTTTTTTTTTTTTTTTTTTTTTTTGAGACAGAGTCCTGCTCTGTCACCCAGGCTGGAGTGCAGTGGCGCAATCTCGGCTCACTGACACCTCCGCCTCCCAGGTTCAAGCAATTCTCATGCCTCAGCCTCCTGAGTAGCTGGGATTACAGGTTTGCACCACCACGCCCGGCTAATTTTTGTGTTCTTAGTAGAGACAGGGTTTCGCCATGTTGTTCAGGTTGGTCTCAAACTCCCGACCTCAAGTGATCCACCCGCCTCAGCCTCTCAAATGGCTGGGATTACAGGTGTGAGCCACCGTGCCTGCTCCATATGCATTTTCCAATCAGCTTATCAAGTTACACCAAAACAAAACAGCAACAACAAACCCTATTGGGATTTTGGTTAGAATTGCATTGACCCAGAATAGACCAATTTGGGAAAAATTAACCCCTTCACAATGTTGTCTTCCTGTTCAAGAACATGATACATTTTCTCTTTCTTTCTTTCTTTCTTTCTTTCTTTCTTTCTTTCTTTCTTTCTTTCTTTCTTTCTTTCTTTCTTTTTCTTTCTTTCTTTCTTTCTCTCCTTCCTTCCTTCCTTCCTTCTTTCCTTCCTTCTCCCTTCTTCTTTCTTTTCTTTTCTTCTTTCAGAATCTCACACTGTAACCTGGGCTGGAGTGCAATGGCACAATCTCAACTCACTGCAACCTCTTCCTCCCAGGTTCAAACAATTCTCCTGCCTTAGCCTCCTGAGTAGCTGGAAATACAGGTGCCCGCCACCACACCCAGCCAATTTTTTTGTATTTTTCGTAGAGTCGGGTTTCACTATGTTGACCAAGCTGGTCTCGAACTCCTGACCTCATGATCCACCCGCCTCGGCCTCCCAAAGTGCTGGGATTACAGACGTGAGCCACTGCGCCCTGCCTACATTTCTCTTTCAAACTGGTTTTTTAAGTGTCTCCACAAAGAGCTTCTGCAAAATCTTTTTTAGATTTATTCCTAGGTAGTTTCACTGATGTCACTTCATGATATATTTTTCAGAATTGCATTTGCTGATTCTTGCTGAAATGTAGAAATATGGCTGGCTTTGGTATATTGATTTTTATTTTATCCAGCCACTTTGCTGAATTCTCTTATTAATTCTCATCTTTTATCGACTGATTATCTTTTTTCTTCCTTTCTCTTTTTTTCTCCGCTAGCTAGGACCTGCAATAAAATGCTGAATAGAAGTGGGAATAGTGGGAATACCTGCTTTGTTCTTGATCTTTAAAAAAAAAAAGCTTTCAAAATTTCTGTTGACTCTAGTCTTTTTTTTTTTTTTTTGACATGCAGCTTATCAGGTTAAAGTATTTTATTCTTTTCCTAGTGTGCAAGAGATTTTTATTTAATTGCAAGCGGATAATTAATTTCCTCAAGTCCTTTTTTGTATCACTTGCAAAAATTACACGGCTTTTCTTTGCTAATGAATTGTATTAATTGATGTTTCTGTTAGATCAGTCTTAGCTTCCTAAGATAAACCCGACTTGTCATGATGTAGTAATCTTTTTAATATGTTGCCAAATTCCATTTGCTAATATTGTGTTTAGGATTTTTGCATCCAAGGTCATGAGTGAGATTTGTCTGTAATTTTCCTTTCTGAGGCCATTCTTTTCCAACCGGAGTCAAGCTCTTGCCAGTCTCCCAAGAAGCTAGGGAGTGTTCTCTCTTTTTCTCCAGAAGACATTGTTCGAGTTAGAATTATGTGTTCCTTCTGCGATGGCTTGACCCTGCTCAGAAAGCCATCTGGGCCTCATGTTTTCTTTATGAAAGGATTTGCAACTTCTGGTTCAATCTCTTTCAAGGTTACAGAACTCTTCGAGTTTTTTTTTTTTTCTTGTGTCATTTGTGCTAACTTCAGATCCATTTTCAGCTCCTTCCCAGATAGTCAAGGGCTCCCTGCCAAGCCTCCATTTCCAGCCTCTTCCTCTATTCTTCTCCACCTTCCAATACCCTTCTCTCCAGCCCAACTTGTGTGGCCCTGAGGTCATTCGACAAACACGTATTGAACATCCAGTCATTCGTCCTGCCCCATCGCCTGCAGCTGCAAACGGGCTCCATCTGCCCCTCTATGGGACCCTGTCCACGGCACGTTCCCCTGCTGGCTCTGGACTCCAGCGCATGGCCAGAGTTCTGCAGCCCACTCCACCCCTGAGTGTCCAGAGGGGCAGTTAACGGACAGCATTGCCCTGTGTGCTGTGCAGAGACGAAGCACAGCTTCCGGGAGCTGCTGTCAGACTTGGTTGGTGCAGGGGTGCCCGCAAGGCCTCTCTCAGGGGTTGCATCTCAGGTGGGGTCTGAAGGGGTCTGGATCCTGCCACTCTGGTGTTGGTTGGTTGGTTGTTTTGAGATGGAGCCTTGCTTTGTCGTACAGGCTCAAGTGCAGTGGTGCGATCTCAGCTCACCGCAACCTCCGCTTCCTGGGTTCAAGCAATTTTCCTGCCTCAGCCTCCCAAGTAGCTGGGATTACAGGTGCCCACCATTATGCCCAGCTAATTTTTGTATTTTTAGTAGGGACGAGGTTTCGCCATGTTGGCCAGACTGGTCTCGAACTCCTGACCTCAGGTGATCCACCCACCTCGGCCTCCCAAAGTGCTGGGATTACAGGAGTGAGCCACTGCACCTGGCCCATCATTCTGGTATTTTCTGATGTGCCTGCTCAGAAGTCCCATGAGGACTTTGCCAGGTAAAGAAAAATCTCTTATCCTCTCTACCCTCTCTATCCTCTCTACCCTCTTATCTTACCGCCGCCAGCTCCACTGGCCGCCTCTCAGGGGGCTTTCCCTGTGAGCCCCGAATCCATGGTGTGGCAAAGAGGCAACCCCTTCCCAGGGCTCCTCCAGGTTTCCTGTGTCTACTAAGTACTTGCTGCTTCTTGGCATCTCCACAGTTATTATGGGGTGCCTGGGTAGCGGAAGGGAATAGCTCAAAGGCGGGGGGCAGTGGGTGGAGAGAGAATGAGGGACAGGGAGGAGTTTCCCCTGGCGGCGGGTGCTGAGCCTGGCATGAGTGCCAGGAGTAATCATGGGCTCAGTGACCTTGTGCCCATTTTGTGCGAAACCTGCTCCTCTGTGCTGCTGCGCCCCTGAGTCTGGAGGGAACAGTCACCCCCCGAGCACCGGTGCACAATTATTCAGCTTTGTTCATAGGGTCTGAGGATGTCTGCGCTTGCAAAACAGATATAGACCAGTCACCCCCGAGCACCGGTGCACAAGTATGCAGCTTTGTTCATAGGATCTGAGGATGTCTGCGCTTGCAAAATAGATATAGACCATAGGAGACCTCAGTCATGGGAAAGGCCCCTTGCTTCCGAGCCTGTGCCCATGTTGTGCCACAGCCCGACGCACTGTCCTGTGTTCTCTCCTCCTCCGAGAAGCCTCGATGATTCCTCACACTGGGGGAGAGCACAGCTCCAGACAGCCACTAAGTGTACCCCACCAAAGTGCCCGTGACCCCGGAGAGAGTGGACTGTTGTGGTCTAGAAGGTGAGCCTTGCAGCAGCCCAGGGAAGGCAGGAAGGAAGGAAGGCCTGAGGGAAGGGGCAGCCACCAGTCCCTGCGCTGCACTGGCCCTGCTGTCCTGGCAGTTGCCCTGCTGGGCCTGCCACCCCCCGCATCAGGATTCTGCCCTCAGCGGTTTCTACTTCAGGAAAGTCCTGCAGTCCTCTTGGCATAGCAAGGCCTGGTGGGGGTGGGTCCCAGACCAGGACCCTGATGCCCCTTCCAACCCCAGAACCCTAGAACCCGGGTAGGGGGTCCTCGGAGCTCTTTCCCTTTGCCCCACCCACCCTGGCCTGTCCCTTGGAAATACCCTGGACAGTTTCTCTGCCTGGTGCCTGTGGCTCCTTCCGGAACTGGTGCCCATGCCCCTCCCCTCTTGGTTCCCAGGCGCCAGGTCTGCCTGTGGGAATTGAAGTCAGCAGGAGGCACCATGGCACTGGGAAGCGTCCGGGCTCTGGCCCAG
Source organism: Pan paniscus (assembly GCF_029289425.2). Lineage (NCBI taxonomy): Eukaryota > Metazoa > Chordata > Mammalia > Primates > Hominidae > Pan > Pan paniscus. The sequence continues at coordinate 71,571,729 of NC_073258.2, read as the reverse complement.
CCCTGGCCCAGGTGCCCCACAGAGCAGGCGGGGAAGGGGGCTCGCCTGGGCTGCCAAACAAATCACCACACGCAGGACAGCTCAGCACCGCAGAGATTGATCCTCCTGCAGCTCTAGAGGCCAGAATTCTGAAACCAAGGTGTCAGCTGGGTGGGCTCCCTCTGGAGGCTCTTGGGGAGGGGCTTTCTTGCCTTTCCCGTATCCTGGCGAGGTGCCCCTGATGCCTTGGCGTGGAGATGGTCGCCGCAATCTCTGCTTCATCCTCACGATGTTCTCCTCTGTGTTTGCGACTGAAACCCCGCTCTGTTTTCTCTCACAAGGACACCAATCGCTGGAATAAAGTCCTACCCTAATCCAGCATGACATTACCTTAACTAAATCTGCAAAGACCCCGTGTCCAAATCAGGCCACAATCCGCAGTTTGAGAGAAGGGTTTTGTGGCTGGGAGCTGGGTCTCTCTGAGTCATTTCCTGGTGAAGTCCACGTCTGGGTGAGCCTCAATCTTCCCCCGCTACCCAGGGCGGTGGGGCCTCCCAGCAGCTGGGGAAGGGCTGGCAAGCCCCTTGTGGGTAGACACGAATTTTGGGCAGATGCCATTCAGCACAGTCCAGGGGAACCTGAGCCGTGGAAGCCCTGTGGTTCTCAACTTTCCCTCACCTCTCCTGTGACAGGGGCTGTAGGCTGGGCTCCAGGCCACAGTCCACCGCCGCCTTCGCAGAGGATTGTCTGGGTCAGTGTGTGGTTTTCAGAGAGAGTGAGCCAAGCTGGGTGAGCCTCATAGGCCTCAGGAGCCTCATCTCAGGGATAAAAGCTCGACTTTAAAAGAAGCCTCAGTCGCTTTATAAATAAATTTATTAAATTCCAAGTTGCTGCAGATGGTGCTGCGTATTTTTAACAAACGCAGCGGCCTCGGCTGGCTGCGAGGGGGCGCGTGGAGGGTGGCGCTGGCACCGGGGCTTCCTGAGAGGGGGTCGGGGTGGACGGCCGGGCTGCACCCTTCAAACTGCCCTCCTGGCCAAAGCTGCCTGGAGGGCCACCCCCCACTCCATCCGGTGGCCGATGTGAGGGGCCAGCCTGGGTTTTTCCTGTACCCTGGCAGAGAGCAAGCATTGGGCCCATTGGCAGGTGAGGGCTGAGAGGTGGGGGGCCCTGCAGGCTGCAGAAACCACCTTGGGGAATGAGGAAGAATGAGGCCCACCCAGATGTGAAGCCTACCAGGAAATGGGCTCAGAGAGACCCGGCTCCCGGCTCCTGGCCCTGAAGCCTTTCTCTCATCGTTTGTTCAAGGTCACTTTTTTTGAAATTTTACTGAGGTAAAATGAACCATGAACATGGGGTCCCTGAAGGTGCATGCAGAGGGGCATGGGCTGCAGGGCTGGAGGAGCATGGGTGGGAATCCGCAGCTGCCTTGGGCCATAGCGAAAGGGCAGACGCAGCCACTGTTGCTTACGTGGTGGGCACCGAACGCCCATTAGCTCACTCTTCACTCCATTCATTCACTCAGTGTGTATAATCAGTAACATTTCGAGGTTCACAGTGTTGTTCCACCACAACTTTTATCCAGTTCCCAGTCATTTTCCTCACCTTAGAATGAAACCCTGGACCCAGTAAGCACCTGCGCCCCATTGCCTCCACCCGCCCTCAGCCTGGCAACCACCAAGCTACTTCTCCTCTAAAAGTGTGTCTATTCCAGGCTTTTCATATACTGTTGATACTCAAGCTCCTTGGGTTGACTTCATGCAGATTTTTTCCAACCAAACATGGGTCAAAAATACAGTATTCGTGGAATGCAGAACCCACCCCACGTAGAAAGGAGGCTGGCTTTTCATATGCGTGGGTTCCTCAGGGCCAACTGTGTGACTTTTGAATATTCTTGGATTTGGGTCTGTGCCGGGGTCCTGGGACCGATCTCCAGAGTGCACCGAGGGCAACCGTGTGTGGACTCACGTAACGCGATCTTTCGCGTTTGGCATGAAGTTGCTGAGCATCCCCCACGCCCCGGCGTGTCAAAGCTGCGGTCCTTTTTGTGGCCGAATCATATCCAATGGTGTGGGTAGACCACAACTGTTGACTCATTCATCTGTGGATGGGCATTGTTTATAAAGTCAGCTGAGGCACAATAAAATTTTAAAGAATTGATGTGAGCAAGCAGCGATTTATGAATTGGGCAGCTCCAACACGGCAGTGCCTAGGAAGAGGCCCTGGAGGACATCTGGTCCACCCTTCTTTCTGCAAGCCCCTCCCTGGCACTTGTATCCCTTCCTCACACCCTCCACGTGGGTTCACTCAGCGTCTGACACCAGCAGTTCCCACATGCGCATCAGTCACTATTGTATCACCAGAGCCTAGAACAGCATCTGGACTGTAGCAATTCATTGAATGAATGAATGAATGAATGAATGAATGAATGAACGAACGAACGAACAAACGAACGAAGGAACTAATGATAACAGTTGCATAGGTCCCTCCAGCTGAGGCCAAAGGGATCCAGATTGGAGTCCTTGTCACTCGAGAAGGTGGACACTCCATTTGCCCACAAAGTCAGGAATGTAACCTGCCCAACCCTGCCCCAGGCCTCCTGACACTGAATGCCCTTTAGCTCACTCTTCACTCCGTTCATTCACTCAACAGGAGTGGGTTGTGGACCGAGCTCCCTGGGGGTGTTGTAGGTGTGGGAGGTGCCTTCCTGCCACTCTAGTATTTTCTGACGCACCTGCTCAGACGTCCCGTGGGGCAGGCAGGCGAGGTAGCCACCATGCCCAGGTGGGGAAACTGAGGCTTAGTCTGATGAAACAGCACCAGCCTCCTCCAGGACCACTTTGGTGTAAGAGCTCTTGAGCATTCCAGGATCCAGATCTAGAAACAACATTTCACAGCCCCAGAATAAAAAAAGGCAGTAAGAATGTTCAGATTAGTAAATATTTAATTACTATATCCTACCTTCATTTACTGTTAAATGCAACATTCATTTAAAAACAGGCTGTAGGTTAGATTTTTCTCAACACGGCAAGAGTTCTCAGAACTGCGTGGAGACTGCTGAGAAATTATAGAATATAATAAGTAGAGGAGCTACACCTAGCCAAAAATGCCACCAAAGTCCTACGCGTGCTGGGACAGTGTGCGTTCATGTTGGAAATGGTGCTGGGAGGACTTTGACAGGCAGCAGGGGCAGCCACAGGCCTTCCCCGAGCTATGGGGCCAGACAGACGTGAGGAGTTTTTCAAGCGAGGCCAGGGCTGGGACCTACCCCTCCGACAGCTGCAGGCTCCCTTCGTGAGTCCCTCCTTTCGGCGAGGGTTTGCTGGACATCTTGGGGTTGCATCATGTAGGTGACAGGCCTGGGGGCAGGGCCGAGGAGGCTGGAAACCCTGAGTGCTACCCCAGGCGAGGTGGGGATGTCTGGGTGTCCCTCTGCTGGACATCGGGTCCCTGAAGGTGCATGCAGAGGGACATGGCTGCAGGGCTGAAGGAGCATGGGTGGGAATCCGCAGCTGCCTTGGGTCATAGCGAAAGGGCAGACGCAGCCACTGTTGCTTAGATGATGGGCAGAAATGGGAGGGGGCTGGAGGAGGGAGTTGGCCTAGCCACGCAGCCCTTGTTCTAAGAGGTGAAGCAGGCCAGGACCAGGGCTGCACACATTTGCCCTCAACTGGGGGTGCAGACAGAGGGACAGAGGCTTCCCGAGACCCGCCTTGGGCAGAAGGGGGGCCACCAAGATGCCGCACGGCCTTCAGAGAGACTCCCCTGGCCGTGGCGGCGGGGGGGGGTGCTGGGATGCAGAGCTGGGTGTGTGCTGCTTGGGTCTGTGTTGGCTGCATCAGATTGGTGGCCACGTCCCACCCAAAAGCCTGCGTGGAAGCTCCACCCGAGTCAGCAGAAGTCCTGCCTCTCACTCCGAGTGGGAGCAGACTGCATCTCCTCTCGGACTGACCCAAAGACAGTGCCAGCCTCCCCAGGCAGGACCCAGTCCTCACCTGCCCTGGCTGTCCCTTGGGGGACCAGCGACAGCTGCCTCTGTCTTTCCCCTGTCCCCTGCGTGCAGAGGGAAGACGGAGCAGGTAGAGTGAGGAGGCCGGCGGTCGGCACACATCAATTCACAGCCTGAGCCACAGGAGAGTATTAGAGGCTTGACAGGGACTGGGCTTCCTACATGCCCTGTTTAAATGTAGTCTCCACATCTCTGCTTGTTATTTTTTATTATTTTTATTTTTTATTTATTTATATTTTTTTTAGACGGAGTCTCGGTCTGTCGCCCAGACTGGAGTGCGATGGCGCGATCTTGGATGGTGCCATCTCAGCTCACTGCAACCTCGGCCTCCCGGTTTCAGCGGTTCTCCTGCCTCAGCCTCCCGAGTAGCTGGGACTATAGGCACACACCACCACACCCACCTCATTTTTTTGTATTTTTAGTAGAGATGAGGTTTCACCCTTTTGGCCAGGCTGGTCTCGAACTCCTAACCTCAAGTGATCCACCCTCCTTGGCCTCCCAAAGTGCTGGGATTACAGGTGTGAGCCACCGCACCCGGCCCACATCTCTGCATTTTAAAAAATGTTTCAGGAGATCAGTGTAGCTCAGGTCTGCCCTTGAGAGAAAACACTATTTCAGGATGTTTTCACATGGTCTTCCTGTCCCTTTTTAAGTTGTTGAAATGTGTTATGTTTCCTTGGAGAAGACAAAAATGGAGCTATGATGTTGCTTTTTTTTCTTTTTCTTTTTTTTTTTTAAGAAAAGCAAATATATCTCCAGAAGTTGACAGCATTTGAGTCCAGGGCAATGCGCTTACTCCTCTAATTTATCTGCACAGATTGGCTCTGTGGATTCCGGCTCCTTCTTCTATCTTTTGGTTCTTTCTTTTCTACCTTCTTTTTTCTTTTTTTTCTTTTTCTTTTTCTTTTTTTTTTTTTATTTGAGACAGAGTCTGTCTCTGTAGCCCAGACTGGAGTGCAGTGGCGTGATCTCTGCTCACTGCAACCTCTGCCTCCCAGATTCAAGCGATTCTCCTGCCTCAATCTCCCTAGTAGCTGGGATCCCAGGCACTCACCACCGCACCCAGCTAATTTTTGTATTTTCAGTAGAGACCAGGTTTCACCATGTTGGCCAGTTTGGTCTCAAACTCCTGACCTCAAGTGAGGTCCAGTGATCTGCCCACCTCGGCCTCCCAAAGTGCTGGGATGACAAACGTGAGCCACCATGCCTGGTCTCTACCTTCCTTTTTCTGACCCATTTGTAGACCTTCCCTTTCCCTCCATTTCTTTGTCTTTTCCTTTTTTAAAAGATAACATCTACTGGGGAGAGGGATACTAATTATAAGCAATGAATCTGCCAGGCACGAAAGCCTTGGCCCCAAGAGAAGCCTCGTTAACTCCAGGATGACTCTCAGCTCTTGTTTTCTGCACAGGCCGACCTTGGGGATATTTGTGGGTTCAGCCCCAGACCACCACAGGAAAGCAAATACCACATTAAAGCGAGATGCACACTTTTTTTTTTTTTTTGGTTTCCCAGTGCATAGAAAAGTTATGTTTATCCTGTAGTCTGTTAAGTGTGCAATAGCATCATGTCTAAGCAGTGTGCATATCTTAATTTAAAATACCTTATTGCTGAGAAATGCTAGCAATCATCAGAGCCTTCGGCGAGTCATAATAATTTTGCTATTGGAGAGTCTCACCTCAATGTCGATGGCTGCTGACTGATGAGAGCGGTGGTTGCCGAAGGCTGGGGTGACTGTGGCAATTTCTGAAAATAAGACAATAATGAAGTTTACCACATCAATTGACTTTTCCTTTCATGAAAGGTGTCTCTGTAGCATGCAATGCTGTTTGATAGCATTTTACCCACAGCAGAAATTCTCAGAATTGGAGTCTTTTCTCTGAAACCCTGCTGCTGCTTTATCAACTAGGCTTATGGAATATTCTCAATCCTTTGTTATCATTTTAACAGTGTTCACAGCATCTTTACCAGGAGTAGATTCCATCTTGAGAAATCACTTTCTTTGCTTGTCCCTAAGAAGCAACTCCTCATCCATTCAAGTTCCTCATGAGATTGCAGCATTTAAGTCCCATCTTCAGCTCCACTTCTGTTTTTGTTTGTTTGTTTGTTTAGACAGAGTCTCGCTCTGTTGCCCAGGCTGGAGTGCAGTGGCGCAATCTCTGATCTCAACTCACTGCAAGCTCCGCCTCCCAGGTTCACGCCGTTCTCCTGCCTCAGCCTCCCGAGTAGCTGGGACTACAGGCACCCGCCACCACACCCGGCTAATTTTTTTTTGTATTTTTAGTAGAGACGGGGTTTCACTGTGTTAGCCAGGATGGTCTCGATCTCCTAACCTCGTGATCCTCCCACCTCGGCCTCCCAAAGTGCTGGGATTACAGGCATGAGCCACCGCGCCCGGCCAGCTCCACTTCGAATTCTAGTTCTCCTGCTGTTTCCACCACATCTGCAGTGACCTCTTCCCCTGCACCCCTCAAAGCCATCCATGAGGGATGGGATCAACTTCTTCTCAACTCCTGCTCATGTTGACATACTGGCCTCCTCCCATGAATCACAAATGTTCCTAATGGCATCTAGAATGGTGAATCCTTTCCAGAAGGTTTTCAATTGACTTTGCCGAGATCCGTCAGAGGAATCACTATTTATGGCAGCTATAGCCTTACAAAATGTGTTTCTTAAATATGAAGGCTTGAAAGTCAAAATTATTCCTTGATCCATAGACTGTAAATGACTGTTGGGTCAGCAGGCATGACAACAGCATTAATCTCCTTTTACATCTCCAGCAGAGACCTTGGGTGACCAGGTTCATTGTCCATGAACAGTAACATTTGGAATGGAATCTCTTTTTTCTGAGCAGTAAATCTCAACAATGGGCTTAAAATATTCATGCTGTAAATAGCCATGCTGTAAACAGATATGCTGTCATCCAGGCTTTGTTGATCCATTTATAGAGCACAGGCGGAGTAGGTTTCACATAATTCCTAAGGCCCTAGGATTTTCAGAATGGGAAATGAGTACCAGCTTCAACTTAAAGTCACCAGCTGTACTAGCCCCTCACAAGGGAGTCAGCCTGTCCTTTGAATCTTTGAAACCAGACATCGATTTCTCCTCTCTAGCTATGAAAATCCTAGATGGCATCTTCTTCCAATAGAAGGCTGTCTTGGCCAGGCGCAGTGGCTCACGCCTGTAATCCCAGCACTTTGGGAGGCCGAGGTGGAAGGGTCATGAGGTCAGGAGATCGAGACCATCCTGGCTAACACAGTGAAACCCCGTCTCTACTAAAAATACAAAAAATTAGCTGGGTGTGGTGGCGGGTGCCTGTAGTCCCAGCTACTCGGGAGGCTGAGGCAGGAGAATGGCATGAACCTGGGAGGCGGAGCTTGCAGTGAGCTGAGACCGTGCCACTGCACTCCATCCTGGGTGACAGAGCGAGACTCCATCTCAAAAAAAGAAGGCTGTCTTGTCTCAATTGAAAATCTGTTGTTTAGTGTAGCCACCTTCATCAGTGAAGTTAACTAGATCCTCTGGAGAACTTGCTGCAGCTTCTCCATCAAGACTTGCTACTTTGCCTTGCATGTTTACGTTACAGACACAGCTTCTTTTCTTAAACTTGATGGAAGTTGCTAGCTTCCAACTTTTTTCCTGCAACTTCCTCAGCTCTTCAGTCTTCATAGAATTGCAGAGAGTTAGGGCCTTGCTCTAGATTAGGCTTTGGCTTAAGGGAATGTTGTGGCCAATTTGATTTTCTATCCAAACCAGTTAAAACTTTCTCCATATCAGTGATATGGCTGTTCCACTTTCTTATCAGTTGTGTGTTCACTGCAGTAGCACTTTTAATTTCTTTCAAGAGCTTTTTCTTTGTATTCACAGCTTGGCTAAACTGGTGCAAGAGGACTGTCTCAGCTTTCAGCCTATCTCAGCTTTTGACATGCCTTCCTCACTAAGCCTAATCATTTCTAGTTTTTGACCCAAAGTGAAAGATGAGTGACTCTTCCTTTCACTTGAACAGTTAGAGGCCATTGTAGGATTATTAATTGGCCTTATTTCTTTTTTTATTCCCTTGGCATGTGAAATAAGAGCTAAAGTCGGCCTAATTTCTATATTGTTGTGTCTCAGGGAATAGGGAGGCCCAAGGAGATGGGAAGAGATGATGGACCAGCCAGTTGGTAGATCAGTCAGAACACACAACATTTATCAGTTAATTTCTCTGTCTTATATGGGTACAGTTCATGGCACCCCAAAACAATTATAATAGAAGCATCAAAGATCAGTCATCTCAGATCACCATGACATATCATAATACTGAAAAAGTTTGAAATGTTACAAGAATTGTCAAAATGTGACACAGAGACATGAAGTGAGCACATGCTATTGGAAAGATGGTGCCAACAGATTTACTTGCCTCAGGCCAGGCACAGTGGCTCACACCCAGAATCCCAGCACTTGGGGAGGCCAAGGTGGGAGGTTCACTTGAGGCCAAGAGTTTGAGGCTGCAGTGAGCTGTGATCTCGCCACTGTACTCCAGCCTGGGTGACAGAGCAAGATCCCATCTCTTAAAAAAAAAAAAAAAAAAAAAAAAAAAAACTGGACGTGCTCAACAATGGGTTGCCATAAACCTTCAGTTTGTAACAAATGCAGTATCCCCAAAGCACAATAAAGCAAGGGGTAATAAAACAAGATATGCCTCTGCATCTTTTTTACACGTTTTCTCTGAATGTCGGACTCGCTGTTCCATACCATTTTGTAACCTACCCTTTTTTTCTGAACGTGTGGGGAATATTTTTTCCTGTCGGTAAGCACTGTCATCCATGCCTTTGATGGCTGCGTAGAATGCCCCAGACCAATTTCGTTTTTCCCTGACTCTCATGTTTACAGATGTACCCGTGGTGCCGCGACAGGCTCCTTTCTCCAGATCGCTCTCCCCGCTTCTCCCCTCTGCCCCATTAGGGCCTGTCTAGTTAGGGTTCCTGTTGGCCAGGTTGCCTTTAGAGAAAGCATTTAGAGGAGGGACTGGCAAGTGCATTGCTTCATTTCTTGGTGGTTCATGTGGCGTGGCATCCCTGGACATCTGAGAGAACTGCTTTCATAAAGCCCGGCCCAGCTCACCGTGGAACTCTGTACGGCAGTGGAAGTGACGCAACAACCCTAGTGTTGTGGTCGGGAGAGCAACACAGGCCCTCAGCAAAGGGAGTGGGCTGCAGAGGAGCCATGGGCTACAGCGTGACCCCATTTTGTTCAACAAGAGCACTGGCATGTGTCTGTATTCCTGCGTGTGCCCAGCGGTGCATAGAGAAAGACCTGGAATAACAATCTTCGGAGTGACGTTTGAGGTCGTCTCTGGGAGAGGAGTGAGGTGGGGGAGGGAAGAGGGAGACTTTGCCTTTTCTGCATTATTTTCATCTTTCCCAGGAGTGACGTATTCTGGGACGGCGTCTCTAGGCTCTGCCCACTCTGGGGGGTGAGTTACTGGTGTCCTTCCCCGTTCCGGGGAGCGGTACCCTCGAGACACCTGCCCACTCCCGGCTCCAGCTGCGAGCCGTGCTTCCCTCGCCATTCCCCTAGGATAAGGGTCAAGAGATATAAATAAGGGAAGGAAATGCTTTTTTCAAATTGCTAAATTTCTCATTGCCACTTGGTTTCCACGGCGACGGTGCCAGAGGCTGGCGATCTGTACTGAGAGTCTGCGTCCCAGCATGTGCCCCTTGGCCGGCCATGCAGGGGCCACCTTGGAGTTAGCTTCCAAGGTCCCTGTGAAGAGCAGTGTGTCCAGGCTGCCCAGCTCTGAGTGACAAGCTATGCAGCACCTTGGGGCCCTCTTTGCCACTAGCCCCGGCCATGCCTTAAGAGAAGCCAATAGGTGACCCCGGCCCCAGCACCTCCCTCATTCGCACCTGCCCCTCCTGCCCACAGCAAGCCTTCTAAGGCACAAGTGATCCTTGTGCCCATGTTTTAAAGATTCTTCCAGAGGGTCCCTGAGGAGGCACCCCATTCCCATCTTCCTGATCTGCCCCCACTGCCCACTTCACAGCTCTCTTGCCTCAAGCACTCCTCTCTCCCTTGCTGACTCCTGGGCGACATTCAGTCCTGCCAGTTACATCCTAGAGAAGCCTTCCCTGACCTTCCCCCTAATTAGAATAGCCTCCACCATATTACACAACCCAGGGCAGGCACCTGTGCGATTCTCCAAGAAACTTCACCACACTCGTGGCTGCTTGTTCAGTTGTCACTTGCAGGTTGCAAACTCCACAAGGTCAGGGTTGAATCTGTCTTTTTCCTAGCTGTCTCCCTATGGGAGGTTGTCATTAAACAGTTCAAATAGCTGTTGGATGGATGGATGGATGGATGGATGGATGGATGGATGGATGAAGGATGGGTGGATGGATGGATGGAGGGAGGATGGGTGGATGCATGGATGGATGGATGGCTAATTGGATGGACAAATGCATGGGTGGGTGAGCAAATGGATAGATGAGTGGTTGGGTAGTTAAGTGGATGGATGGATGGAGGATGGGTGAATGCATGGATGGATGGATGGATGGATGGATGGATGGCTAATTAGATGGACGAATGGGTGGGTGAATGGGTAGGCAAATGGATAGATGAGTGGGTAGTGGGGTGGGTGGATGAATGGACGGAGGGATAGATGGGTAGATGGATACATGAAAGGAGAGATGGATGGATGGGTGAATACATGGATGAATGAGTGAGTGGGTGGGCGGGTGGATGGATGAATGGATGTGTGGATAAAAGCAAGCCTATCCTTATTAGGAACAAAGAACAGGGAATGATTCTGGTCAATTTGTGTTAAATGCCAGGTGAAATTGGAGAGCATTGCAGGGCAGTGTGGCCTGGGACTTAGAGCTGTGAGGACCTGGGGCAGCTTTACCGACTGGCTGCTTCCCTGTTCCTCCCTCATGCTGTCCCTGCCCCACTCTGCCAGTCTGTTCTATTGTCACTGGTCCCAAATTCTCTGCTTCAAAAACAGCCCGTCCAGCTGGCTCTACTGGTCATCCCTGCCCCATTGGCAGTGCCCTTTGCATCAGCTCTTGGCTTTAGCCCCTGCCAGCCAGTGGATGGACCACCTGTGATCAGGAGCCCACCCTCGAGTCAGGCGGTCTCCCAGGGCCCAGAGCATGGCACCATTTCCCTTGAGCCAGAGTGGGCGTGCTGTGGCCTGAGCTGTGCCAGCTCAGAGGGGCTGCGAGGCGGTATTCACCATGCCCCCACACACAAAATCCAGTGCATCCAAGCCCCTGGGGTGGTAGCCACAGAGCTCAGGGGCTTGTCCTCCAGCCCTTAGGCCTCTGCGTCTCCGCTGACGATCTCAGGCACCAGCATGCACCAGACCATGCCAGCACTGCCACTCTTTTCAGAACATGTAGTGGAATGACACAAAACAATTGCCTTCAGGGACTTGCTTTCCTGGATCCTTTGTCAGGCAGGTCCTGTGTACCCCAGTGTTTTAAAATGTAGGTTTTATTATTATTCAGGTATGGCGAGACCAACGGATCAGGGGGACAGCTGCTAACTCACTCTTCCCAGGAGGTAGGGGAGGCCATGCCTTGGGGGCCATTCAGGGAAGCACAAGGTCCATTAGGAGGCAGAGGGAGAGAAGGGGGAAATGTGGACAGGAGCTTTACCATGATTTCTGCAGGAAGGAGCGGACAAAGCAGGCAGTATAAGTGGGTTTAGCGTTGGCAGCTGGAATCATTTCAGAGCTCTGGGGCCTAGGCTGTCTGGTACCCAGCCCTGGGGTGATGGGGGCAGGGTTAGTGGCTGGGAGCATGGGACCCAGATAGAGGAGGGGTGGGGTGGCCTCTGTTTTAGTTGGTTAGCATTTGAAAATCCAGCTCTCAGGTGAGCTGTTTACTTTCTCTAGGGATTGCCTGATTCTCGAGGGGCCGTCCCTCCAGGGTCAGCAAAACCCTAGATGCCAGAGCATCAGAAAGAGAAAATAAAAGACACAGATGATAGCCCGGTCACACGGGATCAGAACACAGACTCAGCCCTGCACGTGATTCGAGCGCCAGGATGCCTGGCTTAGTAACTACCTCCTACCTTCGGACTCACCGGACCCGCAAGTGTGCCCTTGAGCCAGGCCCCACTCTCAGAGCTGGGGACACGTCAGGGGCCAACCAAGGGCAGAGTGGAGCCAAAGCGCTGGCAGGTAGACCCGAGTCACAGGCAGCCATCACGGCCGATAATTGAATGGTTCTGGGGGTTGGCCGGGGATGAGACCTTGAGGAGCATGCTCGGGGTGGCTGCAGAGTCATGCACGGTGGTCAGGCCATGCCCGGAGGTTGGAGGGAAGCAGGAGAGCTGTGCAGCTGGGCTGAGCAAGCTGCAGAGAGTGGCAGGGGAGAGAGGGGAGGCATGGCTGGGCCAGGCCGTGGGAACCTGTGGGCCACTGGGCCGTGCTGGCTTTTACCTGTGAGGAGCGGGTAGCCCACGGGCGTTATACCGTGGGGTGGTGGTGAGATCTTGTTGGGTTGCGGAGGATCGTTCTGGCCACTGGGTGGACAAAAGACTGCAGAAGGGACACACAGCCTCAATGGGTCATTAGGAGGCTCCTGACAGTGAGCGTGGGGTGGACGGGCTCCAGGTTTTATCCTGAGCCACTCAAGATGGAGGGGGCTCAACCCCAGTGAATTTGGGATTCGGTGACCCGGAGTGCATGTTTTCCGTGCCATCTGGGCAGCTGGCATTTAGCTGTGCTTTCCTGGCACTGCCCTCCTTGGAGCCAGAAGTCAGCCAGCCCCTTGCAAGAATCAGAGCTCATGAAAATCGCACCTGCCAGTATTCACCGAGCACTTGCTGTGCTGTAGGCACAGGGCAGAACTGGACTCCCTCTGCTTGTGCCACAGCCCCGAAGATCAGGGCACTGTGGATGCTGCTGCCACACGCTGGCCCCAGTTCTGCAGCTGAATCTTCTGGCTCTATCCTGGCCCTGTACCCTTGCCCTCCAGGTCACCTTCTCGCCACATGCTCCCTCTGCCAGCAAGGCCTCCTCCCACCTCTTGCATCAGTTGGGGACATGCTGCTAGGCCTTCTGGAGTCAGCCTGGGAATCCTCCATCTGTGGAGCCATACCTGAGCCCGTAGGTAGATGAAGGCATCCTCGCTCTGGCCTCCATAACTCCCTAACATGTTCTCAGCCACAGCCCAGTGCCCCTGCCCCAGGGCCAGGCACCATGCAGATTCTCCCCCAATCTTCCCTCTGTCCCCCGCTCCATGTGGCTGTCGGAGTGCTGAGCTGCACCCCCAGCCACAGGGCAGCACCCTGGCCCCACGAGGCTGCTGCAAGCCTCAGAAGAGTGAGCTGCACAGCAGACCCTGCCAGTGATTCCTGGGGCTTCTCAGACCTCACCAACACCTGAGGGTCCTGCTCATCAGACACGCACACCCCACCCCCATCCCTGGCCCAGAATGACTGACTCAGATCACCAGGGAGAGGGCCCAGGGTCTACATTTGTCCAAAGCCCCCCAGATGGTTCTGAAGCTCCGCCAGCTTCTAGAACACCACCATAGCACACACAGATGCTGCCTGTGACACGCTGTGTTTTTGGCTGTCATCTCTGGGATAAGGCCCCTTCAGGGACCCCGACAGCATCGGAAGTGAGACCCTGCAACCCCACACCCGACTGGGTGCCCACCAGGACCTGTGAAGGCCCATCGCTCCAGGGCCACCCTCAGTGAACGAGGGGAGAGGTTTGCATATCCTCCCGCTGCCTAGCCTGCACGCACTGGTCAGATATGGAACTGAGCTTATATCTGCTGCCTGCCGCCTCTGTAGGGAGCTCAGAGGGACACACTGGCTCAGGGACTCCACAGGGAAGCTGAGTGGGTCCCATCTGCCGAGGAGGCTGAGCAGAGAGCATCTCAACCCAGCCCTCCCGTCACTTGCAGATGTGTGCATGAGCTAACTGGATCCGGCCGGGGCTGGCGGCCTCCATGGCATTCAGTCAGCAGTAATAGAGTTAGGGGCTTGGAGGCCCTGGATGTGTGGGAACAGTTAGGTGGTCCTTTCAGCTGGTGCCAATGCCAGGCCCCTTCTCATCATGAGGATGGCGGCATTGGCCCCCTGGGGTGGAGCCCCTCTCTGCTTTCTTTCCAAGGCCTTCTCTGACTGATGGCACCTTGGACTCTCCACCCTGGGTCTGTCTGCTGTCTCCCCAGGCCAACCCCTCCTCTGGCCTCAGCTCTTCGGCAGGGAAAGGAGACTGGGCCTGGCCTGGGATCTGTCCCCTCCCATTGACCAGCAGCTCCTAGGGGAGGCAGGATGGCCTCTGTGGGCATCAGGCTCGGGGCAGAGCTGGCAAATATTTACGGCCCCAACCCTCATGTGCCCAAGAGAGGAGATCAGGAGCTTTGCTCTACAGGACATTAAATCATAGTCCAAAGAGATTAAGTGGCTTCCCAGGGGCCATACCGCTCACACAGCTCAGAGCTGGCAGAGTGAGGCTTGGGGTGAGTTCCTCCAGTTCCAGGGCTGGACTCTCTATACTCATGGAATGCTGCTGTGTGCACCAGGCCCCAACTTCAGTCTTTGCCTTCAGCTAGCTAGCTTGATTGATTGATTGATTGATTGATTGACAGAGTCTCGCTCGGTCACCGAGGCTGGAGTGCAGTGGCATGATCTCAGCTCATTGCAACCTCCGCCTCCCGGGTTCAAGTGATTCTCCTGCCTCAGCCTCCCGAGTAGCTGGGATTACAGGCACGTGCCACCACACCTGGTTAATTTTTGTATTTTTTGTAGAGATGGGGTTTCGCCATGTTGGCCAGACTGGTCTCAAACTCCCAACCTCAAGTGATCTGCCCTCTTCAGCCTCCCAAAGGGCTGGGATTACAGGCATGAGCCACTGTACCTGGCCTAGCTAGCTTTAAAGTACAGTGAGTTATGGTGTTGGTGAGAAGTAAAAAAAGCAGTAACAAAAACTGAAGCACCAACAACCTTAATGTAACACAAAATATACCATTCAGATAGGAAGATGCCATCTTTGAGGAAGGCAGAGGCTTTTCCTAAGGTACTGGAACAGCCAGTCGGGTTTGTGGTTTTATTTCAGTGACTACAAGAGCTTTTCTTCCCTTGCCCTTCAAACGCTAGACTTACTTTTGCCATCGTCCCTGATGGAGATCCTCATGGTGATTTCTGGAGAAGGGAGTGCCCTGAACCTTAATCTATTCTCGGTCCAGGTGCCTCTTGTCCCTAGATCTGGCGTACCCCCCTCCCTGGTGGCTCCTCAGAAGGCCTCGCAGTGACGAACACTTAGGTGCTGATGACGGGGAAGAGCCAGAACTTTGAGAGCCCCTGGACCTGGTGGGCTCCGGGTCAGGGCAGAGTGACAGAGGAGTGTGGGGTGTATACCCACATGTGTGTGCTGCAGCATCCTGGGACCCACAGAGGGAACAGCAGGTGAGCCCCCCAGGGTCCCCCCAGCCAAACTGGCTCCAGACTTTGAGAGCAGCACAGGCTTTGTGTTCTCAGGGTGTCATGAAGATGTGGCCCGTGGCCTGCTGGCCTCGCTGTTCCCGCCTGCCCCAGCCCTGGCTCTGGCTGGGCAGCCAGCAGCAGGGAAGCGGCCTCAGGCCTGAAGAGTGGGAGGAAGTGGCTCCTGTAACCACTGAGCCAGTGCCATGGTGCTGTCCTTGGTCCTGGCAAAACACCACTCCCTCCTCCTTCATCTTGAGCCCCCATGGGTGCCACCAAGTGCCCACAATTTCTTCTGGCAACACCGAGCAGACCCAGACTGCCCAGACAAGGCCGGGTCCCCAGCAGCCCGGGCTCCAGGCCTGCGCCGCTCACTGGCGGTCCAATTTCATCCTGCAGGAGGGTAAGGGACACGATTGAGCATTCTGGAGGCTGGCATGGTCTGCAGTGACAAAGGGATGTTCAGAGACACCCTGCTGGTGGCCCCCTGGACACTGGGGCCATTTGGGGTACAGGGCTGAGCTCTCACCTTGTGGCTCATTACAGGGTCTTCAGTTGCAAAATGTAGCCAGTAAGGCTGCGCTGTGCCTCAGCCCAGCCGCCCCGTGCCCCTGTTTATTAATAACCAAAAGGGAGGGGCTGGTCTGCAAAGTGTCCCTTCGCAGCAGCCTGGTGGATGTCCACGGCTTTCTGATGTTCTTAGCCTTGTAGAAATCAGCTGTGCACTTCCCGTGGCTGAGGCATTGGCAGCAAGTCACCAGGAACCTGGTGGCTTCCAACAACACGTGTTTATTATCTTAGTGTTGTGGAAGCCAGAAGTCCAATGCAGGGCTCACTGGGCTAAAGTCAAGGTGTGGTCAGGGCTGGTTTCTGCTGGAGGCTCCAGGAGAGCCTGTTTCCTTGCCTTTTCCACCTTCTAGAGGCCGCCTGTGTTCCTTGGCTTGTGGTCCTCCATCTCCAGCCAACAGCGTATCCCTCCAACTTCTGCTTCCATCCTCACCTCTCCAGCTCTGCTCCTCCTGGCTCCTCCTCCACTTATCAGGACGCTTGTGATGACGCTGAACATCAGGGCCATCTCCAGGCCTTCATCACATCTGCAAAGTCCCTTTTGCGGCTTATGGTCACACAGGTCCCAGGGATTAGGGCGTAGACATCTTGCAGCCGTGGCTTTGCTGACCACAGCAGGCTGACCTGCACAGGACAGGTCCCAGGGACACCGGGGGTCCTGGGATCCGGCCCAGGCCCAGGAGACACCACCTGGGGCCCAGCTCCATCCATGCCTGTCTTACATTCATGCCATCACCGCCCAGGCCTGGGAGATGCCACCTGGGGCCCAGCCTCATCCATGCCTGTCTTACATTCATACCATCACCCAAGACTGGGCTTTGCCTTATGGGGTGGCCTGCAAGCGCCACTTTCTGGGCAGAAGGAAGGGAAGGGATGTAGTGCCAGCTGCAGCCTCTTCTGGCTGTCCTCAGAGGCAGCCACCATTGTCCTGTCCCACAGCTGGGCCTTTTCGGGGACACTTCATGCTCCTATGAGGGACTTTGATCTGTGTTTCATGTAGATGCTAAGGTAGCCCAGTGAGCTCACTGGCTGGAAATGATTTTCTTGAGAAATATGATGCCCCACGCCCAGCACAGGGCAGGGTTGGACTGGGGATGCATCCATGCCCTTGGCCACCTTGCCAGGGGTGAGCTGGACCTGGAGACTGAGCAAGACCTAATTTAATAAATCAGAGTAGGGCCTAGGGTGTGTAGCCCTGTGTTTCTACTCCCCTGGATCCAGCACAGGCCTTGTTCTCACCTGCATTCATGCTCCTCTGTGTTCAGGTTCCCACGTCCCTGTATTCAGCAACAGCTGGGCAGAGGGTGGATGGGGTCGCCCGGCTGGTGCTGAGGTGTGTGGGAATGCGCTGTAAGGGGAGGCCGCCCATCCTGTGGGGAGGCCAGGGAAGAGCTGAGAGTGATCCGGCAGATGGTCTCTGGGCTCATTGCATCCCCGACATCTAAACCATCATGAATAAGTAACATTTCCAAGGAAAGAGCAATCATCCCCCTTTGAGAAGAAAACCAATCTCTTGGTTATCTCTGAACTGGGCTAAAATCTTCCATGGGCCATCCTGTTGCTCCATTTCATGTAAATTAGCAGATTCGATGACACCAAGCATGAGGCCACACACCTGGCTGGTTCATGATGGTGTGAGATGAAGGTTCTGCCTGCGAGACGTGCCCCAGGGCCCCCCACCTTCTCGGGGACTCGCTGTCTACTCCACAGGGGAGGAACCACTGTCAGTACCAGAATGGTGCAAATGAAGGATGTGGGCCTCCGGAGCCCGTCGTGGCCACGAGCTCTTGGGCCGTGCAATGCTGTGGTCCAGGATGGGAAGGCTGTGCGTCGTGATGCGCCTGTCCCCCTGAGACCTCGCCTTCTGCGCCAACAACATCACCATCCTCAGGTGAGCAGGGAAGGTGCCGTTCCTGAAACCCACTCTTGCAGGGCTGGAATAAAAGTTCAAAAGCAATCTGCATTCCTCCCGTCTTGGGGGAGCAGGAGTCTCTGTTTCTTGCAGCCTGTTGTGGTTCTGGGAAGTACAGTGTGCCCTGCAGGCATCCTGCCGGGATTCGAGTCCTACCTTGGACAGGCGCCGTATCTTAGGCCGCTTCCCTGTCTGTGCAATGGCGAGAGTACAGTGTACGAGATGCCATGGCACCGCACTAAGTCAGTGTGTCTTCGTGTGTCTGAGTCAACTCAGGCTGACCACAACGCCCCACAGACTGGGCGGCTTACATGGGACGTTGGTGGGCTCACATTCTGGAGGCTGGAGTGGGAGATCAAGATGGAACAGGGCTGGTTCCTCCTGAGGCCTCTCTCCTGGGCTCGCATTCAGCCGCCTTCTCCCTGTCCCCTCACAGGTCATCCCCACCAGTGTGTCAGTGTCCTCATCTCCTTAAAGGACACCAGTCCTACTAGGGTAGGGCCCACCCTAATGGCCTCATTTTAATTTAATCAGCTCTTTCAAGGCCCTATCTGCAAATACAGTCACGTTCTGAGGTTGTGGGGGTCGGGACTGTAACACAGGAATGGTGACCCACAGTTTGCCTCCGTTTATCAGCCCACCTGGCTGTGGGGTACAGTGCGGCCAGGGCAGGGAGCCACGAGTCCAGTGCCTGAATGCTCAGGTGGGGGTGGGCCTGGGTGGGAAACCAGTCCTGGCCCCTCAAATCAATCTGTTGCCTCATCTATTTTGTGCACATCAGGAAAGGATGATTCCCCTGCAAAAGGAGTAGCAGCAGTGCCTGTGGGCCTGGGGGTGGTCACTGGCCAGGACCCCACGCCTGTTACCTGGTTCAATTCTGCAAACCCGCCTGTGGCTTTTGGTCCCCATTTGCAGTGGAATCGAGGCTCAGGGAATCGTGTGACTTTCCCCAGCCCAGAGATGTCTCGTGGTCCGTGGGTGCCATGAAGTGGCTCCACCAAGGAGACAGGCATGGCCGCGGCCCTCCTCACTCTCCACATGGTTGGGTCATTCCTGGTGGTCTTGGGGTCACTGGAGAAATCATGGCCCCTGCCTGGAGCTCGGGGTTTTGACACTGATGATCCCTTATCATGCTTTCCAGAAAAATGTAGCTCTGAGTCACTCTTCCTTCCTCTCACCGCACGGGGATCACGAGTCCTCCTGGGGGTGTCTGGGCTCCACGGTGTCACGTCTGTGTCACCGTATCCAGACTGAGGGAAGAGGCTGGCGTCTGGTGATGTGGGGCTGGGGACACTGGGGGAGCTCATCCCCAGGGAGGGAGGCAGCGGCGTGGCCTCTGTGGCAGGTGCAGGACGGGCGCTCTCCTGGGCTCCCACAGTGTCCTGGCCACCCCTTCCGCTAACTGCGTGATACTCATTATTTCTAGAGAGCCACCAGCACTCACCAGGCATTTACCACCTGCCTGCTCTGTCCTTGGTGCTGACTCATGGCCCCTTTACAGTCCCTCAGGGTTGGCAGCACTACTGCCCTATTTAGTAGGGGAGAAAAGTGAGGGATAAGGGTATGATGAAACCTGTTTGCAGGGGCTTTCATTGCCTCACAGCAGCCCTGGGCATCCCAGTCTTACTGATGGGGAAACGGAGGCCCTGGGAGAGCCAGGTAGCTTCTTCAGGCTGGTAAGGGCAGAGTTAGGGCTGGGAGTGTGGGGTTTTTTTGTTTGTTTGTTTGTTTTTTGAGATGGAGTCTCGCTCTGTCGCCGAGGCTGCAGTGCAGTGGCAAGATCTCGGCTCACTGCAAGCTCCGCCTCCCGGGTTCATGCCATTCTCCTGCCTCAGCCTCCCCAGTAGCTGGGACTGCAGGCACCCGCCACCATGCCTGGCTAATATTTTGTATTTTTTTTAGTAGAGACAGGGTTTCACCATGTTAGCCAGGATGGTCTCGATCTCCTGACCTCGTGATCTGCCCGCCTCGGCCTCCCAAAGTGCTGGGATTACAGGCGTGAGTGTGGGTTTTTTGACTCTAAGTCCAGTGCTCCCCACTGGCACGGCTGTCTCCCCAGGAGGTGCATGGGGTCTGCCGCAGCCGCTTGCTGTCCCTCACAGGAGGGCTCTGCACCACATCTTCACCTGCAGCTTCCGTGTCCCTGTACCCCCAGCCTCTCCTTTCCTCGTCTGCATCCCAGCACCTGTGACAACAAAGGGCTTGTAAGAAGTGCTGAGGGACAGGTAGTTCCCCGTAGACACAAATGGCCTGGTGCTCAGATTCCAAGAGTCTGTCTGCCAAAATTTAAGCCCATGAAATGCTCTCCTTGTGGGGAGAGGGGGGAACACATTTCCACTCTGGGAAATGGGACATGCAGCACACCGAAGCTCATTCCTGACTCTCAATGCTCAGGTGACTCCACCAACAAATAATTACTGAGTCCCTGACACTGCCAGGCTGCAGCACGGCCCAGGGGATTTTGCGGTAAGGAATTAAAACCTACCAGGGCCCCAGCCTAGCTCCGAGGAACCTCACAGGAGCTCAGCATCCTCCACCCTATCCAGCCCACGCCCCCCAAGTCTGCCACCCCATCACCCACCACGGGCGGGGGCTATGCAGAAGCCAGTCAGCAGCCACCTCACAGCCCTAGAGTCTCCACACATCTCATCCTGCGCCCCCCACCCACCACCTGAGTGTCGACTTACTTGCAGTCTGTAAAGCGCTCACACATTGCAAAACACATGTGGAAACACCAAAGGTGGAGGCAGAGGGAATGATAAAGAAAAGCCTGGTGTCTCCTCCCCACCCCAGGGGACTCTGTGTCCCCGCTTTGGGGCTGACTCTGTTGGCCTTTGTACTTTGTTTTTTTTTTTTTTTTTTTTTTTGAGGCAGAGTCTCACTTTGTTGCCCTGGCTGGAGTGCAGTGGCACAATCTCAGCTCACTGCAACCTCTGCCTCCCGGGTTCAAGCAATTCTCCTGACTCAGCCTCCTGAGTAGCTGGGATTACAGGCACCCACCACCATGCCCAGCTGATTTTGTGTGTGTGTATTTTTAGTAGAGATGGGTTTTTGCCATTTTGGCCAGGCTGGTCTCAATCTCCTGACCTCAGGTGATCTGCCCACCTTGGCCTCCCAAAGTACTGGGATTACAGGCGTGAACTACCACATCCGGCTGGCCTTTGTACTTTGACAGTCACCATTGGGTGACCGTTCCTCTGCTGCCCGCCTGGGTGGCTTGGCCTGGACCCCAGTGTCCTTCCCACTCAGTGTGCTGTCCTTGTCCCCACCCAGAGCAGGGAGCAAGGAGGGCCCAGCTTGAATGCACCGCAGAGGATCAGCTGCAATGAAGGCTTTGAAACAGAAATGTGCCCTTTGTGTGTGTGGCTTCCTGTGTGTGAGTGTGGGGATGGGGATGGTTGGGTGGGGCCTGCAGAATAGATGGGACTCATAGCGGGGCCTCTCTGCTCAGCCTCCGGGTATCATGGCAAAATGAAGAGGATGGGGAAGGAAAGCAAAGAAAGCTTGCCGGGCAGCGAGGTTTGGGGTCAGAGTTTTGTAAGGCTGCCAACCATGATGGTTTCAGAGGGGCTTCCATGTCCTGGGTGTCCTCGCACTACAGCAAACATGTGACCTAATCCCCCAGTTCATAGACTGAGACCCCCGGTCTGTGCTCCATGCTGCAGAACGGCGTGGTCCCCAGTGCACAGGGTGGATCCCATCAGAGCCAGCCCCTCCTTCTCTTCCTGCTCCATGGTGAAGCCAGGGCTGCATGCAGAGTCAGAGAAGGGGAGGGGACCCTTCAGGGCACGCCACCCCCATGGGCAAAGGGACAGTCACTAGAAGTCCCCTGGCAAAGTACAAATGTGTGAAAATGGGAGGAGCCATGGCCCCAGAGTCAGATGAATGAGTGAAAGAATGACTGAATGAATGAATGGGAGACATTAGGTGATCAGTCACAGTTGCAGTGCTGGGATGGAGCAGAAGCAGGCATCAAGCCAGCCTGTTCTCCTGCCTCCAAAGACCCCCACCCCCTACCCTGATGTTGCCTCTCCCAGTGGGGAAGGTGGGGAATTTAGTGCCCTGTGGTATGAGTTCCCAGCAGGCTGTGGGGAGTGTGGGGAAGCTCAGAAGAAAGGCCCCAAACAAGCACGGGCTGGCTTTGGGCCACACCTCCGCAGTCTGTGTCGGCCCATCTGGAGATTGATCAGCAGGGTAAACTGAGGCAGGGTCTGAGAGATTGGGCAGGGGCCGCCATGAGTGCTGTGAGCCCTGTGGTCATAGACAAGAGGAACTGGCCGAGTTCTCCATCAGCACCATGCTGGGGGCTTGGCCATCCCTCAGCGCTGGCAGGAGGAGACCAGACTTCCTGAGAAGTGTCCATGTTTGGAGAAGGACCCGGGCTGGGGGCCAGGTGCATGGGTCTTGGTGGCTGGAGAGAAACTGGCATAGCGCCATCCGCCCCTGGGGCAGGGTGTGGAGCCCAAGACCACATCATCAGCCCAGGCCTTTCAGGGCCCCCAGCGGGTTCCGCTGTCACCAGGATGGTAAGTGTGCCTTGAAGTCTTCGGTGTGAGAAGTACTTTGCATACTCTAAGTCAGACAGAACATAAAAGTGGCCGTTGGCTGAAGTGAGGTGTGGGGTTGGGGGCTTGGGGCATCGGCTGGCGCCCTGTTTCCCCTCCTCACCCTCAGGGGCAGCCAGGGGCTTGCGTGGGATGTGGACTCCAGCTCTCTCCCAGAACCTGAAGCTTGATCTGGTCAATGTAGGAGGGGCCACTGGGGTCATCTTCATGTCTTGGTCCCAGTAACTCCTATTTTCTTTATATCAAATGCCATGCCCCACCCCCCCCCCGCCCCCACACACACAGACACATGGGGCAACCTCTCCTGTGGTATCAGTCATATCATGATACACTTTTTAAAAACTTTATTGGGGCATAATCAATGTCCAGTCAAGTTCACATATTTAAAGTGTGCAATTCTATTAAGTTTTCACGTGTGTATTCTTGGGAAACCATCGCCAAGGTCAAGGTGACAAGTCCATCCACCAGCCGGCTTGCTCCTGCCCCCGCCACCCCCCCCAACCGCTGGAGTGACCACCCAGCTCCGTCACAGCCCCCCCCGCCCCCACCGCTGCAGTGACCACCCAGCTCACATCACAGCCCCGCCCCGCCCCCACCGCTGCAGTGACTGCCCAGCTCCGTCACATCACAGCAGCCTGCACCCTCTAGAACATCACATAAAATGGAGTCACGCGACTGATGCTATTTTTTGGGTTGGTTCCTCTCAGGCAGTGTGATTATTCTGAGGCGTGTGTGTTCCGGCAGCCCGTTCCTTCGCGTTGCTGAGTGATGGGCCGTCATCGTGTTGATGGCCCACAATTTGGTGACCAGTCACGATCGATGGGCGTTTGGTTGCAGCCACTCCGACCTACCACGCATAAAGTTGCTGTGAATGTCCATGCACTAGACTTGGGGTAGTTAGGTGCCTTCATTTCTCTTGGATACTCAGAAGAGGAAAGGCTGGGTCACGTGATAGATGGATGTGTAAGCTTGAGAGACGGCCAAGCGGTCTTCCAAAGCAGCCGCACCATCTTGCATCCCTGCCAGCCACGTGTGGCGGGTCAGCCTCTCCTGGGCCTCGCTGGCACTTGGTGTGTGGCGTCTTTTTCATTTGGAACAGTGTGAGGTGGCGTCTCATTGTGACTTTAGCTCACATTTCCCTGGAGACCCCTGATGTTGGGCCTCTTTTCTTATTCTTGCCAACCATCCCTGTCTCTTCTTCTGTGAAGCCAGAAGTGGAACGTTGTGGGGAACAGAGAGGCTTTCTCTCCTTGTTTCCCTCTTCTCTCTCCTCCCTTAGTTTCCTTCCCTTCCCTTCTGTCTGAGTCAGCTAAATCCACTAGGGCAAAATACCCTAGATGGAGGGGCTTCAAAACAGCAGGGGTGACCAGGCATGGTGGCTCACGGCTGTAATTTGAGCACTTTGGGAGGCCGAGACAGGAGGATCACTTGAGGTCAGGAGTTCAAGACCAGCCTGGCCAACATGGCAAAACCCCATCTCTACTAAAAATGCAAAAATTAGCCGGGTGTGGTGGTGGGGACCTGTAATCCCAGCTACTCAGGAGGCTGAGGCAGGTAATCCCTTGAACCTGGGAGGTGGACGTTGCAGTGAGCCGAGATCGTGCCACTGCACTCCAGCCTGGGCGACAGAGTGAGACTCCGTCTCAAAACCCAACAGGGGTTGATTTTCTCCCAGTTCTGGAGGCTGAAGCCTGAGAGCAGGATGCCGGCAGGGCCGGATTCTGGCGAGGGCCTGTCCCTGGTGTGGAGATGGCCGCCTTCTCACGCTGTGCTCAAGTGGCAGAGGGAGAAAGTGGAAGCGAGCTCTCTGGGGTCCCTTTTATAAGGGTACCGATCCCATCACAAGGGCTCAGTCTCCTCCCAGAGGCCTCACCCCCAACACCATGCCATTGGAGGTTAGGGTCCAACCCAGGAATGTTGCAGAGACATGGACATTCAGCCCACAGCACCCAGCCCTACCCCTCCTCCTCCTCTCTCGCTTTCCAGTTCCCTCTCCCCTCGTCTCCACTCCTCCTTGGGGCCCCCTGATGCCGCACCCCTCCCTCTCCTCAGGGTTCATCACTTCTCCCTGCACGCACCACCCTCCTTTGCCGACTCCTCCAGTATCGACCTTAGCCCTTGCCTGTAGGGGCCTCCAACTGAGCTCCCTGCACAGACACCTGGATCCCCTGGTTCTGCCCCAAGGACAGAATTTGCTAGGCTCAGCTCACCTCTCCTCCCTAGACCCAAGGCCACTGTATTAGCCTGTGGGGTCAGGGGACCACTCCGGCTCAGCCAGCTATTGCTGGGGTGGGGCATATGGTGGGGGTAGCATCTAGACTTTTATACTGGAAAATGAACATTTTATTTCAAAGAAAAAGTAGCACGATGGTATCCAAGTATCCAGGACCTGCTGCCATGCCCTTTCTCTGCAGAAGGTCTGGCTGGGCCCAGTGGCCTAGCCGAGAGCCTGGCATTGATTCTCTGCCCTTCCATTTTCGGGCTGTGGATCACCAGAAGTCACTCAGCCTCTAAGGTGAATACCCACAAGGTATTTGATGCTTACTTCATGCTCACAACACTGTCCTTGGCCCGCAGCGGGGAGGATTAAATGCCATCTTCTGCAGGGCAATGGAGAGTCACAAACACGGGTGCAGACGCAGAGCCCGGCCTTGACCCCAGAGTGGACACTCCTGACCTCCAGGGAGTGGGGGAGAGGCTGGACAGGGTCAGAGAGGCCTTGGGGGAAGCCAGGGAGAGTCATTCCCTAGAATCCGCCTCCAGGACCCAGCTGCTGTGGTTTTCTGAGCCTCCTGGATTGCTTCAGAAGAAAGAAATGCTAACACCCATGAACACCACCGCACAGGAGTGCTTTGACCCCCAAGATGCAGTATAGTTATGTTATGCACAAGATAACTACAAGATTTATGAAACTGTCCACTCTCAGAGCCCCACCCATATTTCCAGTTGGGTGACAAGCAGTGTATGTCCCTGGAACTGCACCCATAGCTCCACAGGGAGCTCAGTGTGAGGCCCTGGTGGGTGTGGGCCCCGGGTGTGAGTGGGCACTGATTCCCAGAGGGCCTCGGTCTATGACACCCCATTCCCCACTCCCCACTCCCCACTCGAGTACACCCACATCCTCCAGCCCCTTGGCACTCCCTCTCATGGAGCCAGCTGGGCTGCAGTGATCCTGGAGGGTGACCCTGTCTGAAGCTGCAGCCCACACACACCACTGGAGGCCGCAGCTGTGGAGGCAGACCCGGGCCTGCAGCAGAGCAGGTGAGGAGCTAGCCCTGTCCAAAGGAGGAGTTCACAGTGCGGGCTGCCCAGGGCCCCTTTCAGGGCAAGGCCTCCCTGGGGAGCCTGGCAGTGGGACCCCGGTCCTGGTCCTGCAGCAAGCAGGGGTAACTTTGACCACAGCTCCTAAAGAGAGCCAGACAGTATCCATCCTGGGTCAGGGGCACCCACGCGTGCACCCTAGGGAGGCACTGGGGCCTGAAGTTCTACCATCAGGAATTAGAAATACCAGTTTTAGAAAATTAATCATCAAGAACGGGAGAGACCTGGGCCCCTTGTAAACCCGGCAGATCTAAAAGAGGGAAGGGCTTCAAATGGGCAGGACTCCTGCGGGTCGGCGTGGCCGCCGGCCAAACCTACTTTCTCCAGGACTCTCGGCGGCAAGCCACAGAAGTTCCCTCTTGTCATTCAGTCAAGCCTTGTGAAGCTGCCATTTTTATAGGTCAAAAAACAGTCAGGTAGCGACAGCTTATGAGGAGGCCCAACCGAACAGCTCAAGTTTCATAGGTGAATAATGTGCAGGGGGAGACTCAACAGCTGGAGGCAGGAGTCCACAATGGTGCTGGGGGCCTGTCTCTGTCTCTCACTCCCTTCTCTCTCTCTCTCTCTGTCTCTGTGTCTCTGTCTCGGTGAGTGTCTCTGTCTTGCTCTGTACCGTCGTCCCCGTCTCCTCGTACTGACCTCCTGCCCTTGCTTCTTTGTGCCGGCCTCAGCCTTTTCCCGGGCTGAGGAACCCCCTCCGTGCTCACACATCTGCCAGCATCACAGCCCCCCAGGGACAGGAGAGCATCTTCCCCAGTAGATGTAGAGGAAAAACCCAGGCAGGATTCTGATTGGCCTGGATGACCATCCCTCAACCAATCACTGTGGCCTGGGAAACGGGAACCCCTGATTGGCCAGGACTGGGTCACTGGGCACTCCTGAGCCCGAGGGCTGTCCTAACCTCCTCAGGCTCCTCCACGTGGGGAGGGGCCACAGAAAGGAGAGGGCTGCGGCACCAGCAGAGGTAAGATGGGGAAGCAGCCGGCAGCACTACCCATGCCTCTCTTTCTGGGGCCTCATCGTTGGTCAACCCCGCCATCCACCCTCTGCCCAGCACAGCAGCCTACGAGCCGCCTTCTCCCTCAGGACCCAGGCCCTGCTCACTCTGCCAGCCCCGGAGCTCCCCGCTCCACCGCACCTGGAAACCGGGGCAAGATGCGTCCACGAGGCGCATGAGCAGGATCACCCCAGACGCTCCCGAGCCTGACCCCCCAGGACCCCAGCGGCATGGCTTAGCCACCAGCCTCCCCTGGGGTCACTACACACTTAGGCTTGGGATGGCCCGGGGGTTTGGGACTGTCCTCAGTCCGATTGGCCCTGAGAGGACAGAGGATCCCCCTCTCCGTGGGACTGAGGTGGTTCAGGTGGGGCCTTCCTGCAGAATCCAGGGCAAGTCAGGGCAGATTCGCTTTCCTGGCTCCGTTCACTGTAAGTCCAGCGGCAGGAGTGGGGCCTGCATGCTGCATGCCTGAAAACGGGGAAAGGGCACATGGGCAGCCTTGAACATCTTCAGAGAATGTGAGCAGTCCCTCGGACGTGGATGCTGAGTCCACTGGCCACACAGCTGCACTCTTGCTGGACATAGGCAGGCTTCTCAGCCATCTATAAACAACTGGGTTGCAGTGCCAAGGGCTCAAGTCCTCTGTCAGAAAGGAAGGAGGGGGCTGTCTAGCCATGGTGGCTCAAAGAATCAAAGTCTTGGAGCCACACCCTCCAGAGGGTGGTTTATCTTGCAGAATTGCTCCCTGAACCTGGCTTCTTCCAGACGGACCATGCCTGGCCTGGGGCGCCCCTGCCTGCTACTCTTGGCTTTGCTGAAGTGGGCGGGGGGCAGGAATCCGCTGCCCACATGGGAGAGGGGAGGTGCTGGGAGATGTATCCTCCCAGAAGGAACAACAACTCGAATTGGCTTTGGGGAAATTCAAACAGTTTCTCTCCAGCTGGAGGCTCCACCAAGAATAAGTTCCCCAGCTTCACGGAGCTCCGAGGATTGCAGCCGCCTCCAAGAATCCATTAAATGAGTTCTTCAGACTCGCTTTTAATGCTTTTCCGAGGTTATTAAACAGAGAAGTTCTTTGCAAGGAGCTTTCAGGGAGCTGTGAGAGAGGCAAGGAGGCTTCACCCACCGAGTGAGGCACTGCCTTGCCTGAGCTCTGTCCCTAAGCTCACTTCCAGGGCGGTTTCGAAGAGGAAGTGAAGATTCTTCCTGGTGTTGGAGACGGCGCCGCCCCTCGAAGGATCCCTGGCTCCAGCCTCCTCAGCTTAAGTCTCGCGGAAGAGGCTGCAACTACAGCTGCCTGCGGGCCTGCTTTCTAGGTTATCCTTGTTGGAAGCTTTGCCCTGACCCTTTCACTGGATCCATTGCAGGCAGGATCGGAGCCAGACTCCACCACCCCACTGCTGGCCTCACCGCAGTTTTGCACCCAGCCTCCAGTACTGGCCATCAGCTGATGGCCCAGACCCATTTCACATCCTGTCTCCCCATTAACTCTTTTGTTGCCCGTCTCCTCGCTGAGTTTTGGTTTGAATAGCTCAGTCCATTTGACGTGTTTGGGTTGGACAAATACATAGAGTGTCTACAGCTTCCCTCCCAGCCCTGCAGCTATTCCAGGGTGTGGCATCTGTCTTAGTTCGGGCTGCCTCAGCAAAGCACCACAGACAGGGTGGCTGGGACAGTAGACGTTGACTCTCACAGTTCTGGAGTCCAGAAGTCCAAGATCAAGGTGTCTCAGGGTCTGGGTCTTCCTTCCGTGGCTTGTAGGCACTGCCTTCTCCCTGGGTCCTCCCATAGTCGTCTGTCTATGTGTGTCTGTGTCCTCATCTCCAGTTCTTTTTTTTTTTTTTCTTTTGTGAGACAAGAGTCTTGCTCTGTCACCCAGGCTGGAGTGCAGTAGTGCGACCTTGGCTCACTGCAACCTCCACCTCCTGGGTTCAAGCAATTCTCCTGCCTCAGCCTCCCGAGTATCTGGGATTATAGGCACCCGCCACCACACCCGGCTAATTTTTGTATTTTCAGTAGAGACGGGATTTCACCATTTTGGCCAGGCTGGTCTCAAACTCCTGACCTCGTGATCCACCCACCTCGGCCACCCAAAGTGCTAGGATTATAGGCATGAGCCACCACGCCCGGCCTCATCTCCAGCTCTTATAAGGACACCAGTCAGACGGGATTAAGGCTCATCCTCGTGATGTCCTTTTAACTTAATTACCTCTCTACAGGCCCTGTCTCCGTATAGAGTCACACCCTTGAGTACTGGAGGTTAGGTCTTCAGCATAGGAGTTAAGAGGGACACAATTTAGCCAATCACAGCTTCATAACAGATGCTCTGCAGACACCTCTCCATCAATCATAGCCCGGTGTGTTTAACTTAGAGTAGATGGTGGCACCACCCGATAACAATGGTGGTGGCATTCAGCAGCAGCTCAGAGGGTTCCAGAAGCATTCCTCCAGCCTCGAGGGGAAATGGTGCCTCTGGCTAACGGAGGGAACCATCAAAGCCGGGTATGGTTTCTTTGATCGTGTTTAGCCGCTTTGTGGCTGAGTAGAGATTCTTCCTTCTTCCTGTCCAGGTAATTAATGAGGGACTTCAAAGGCCTGAGGCTTTTCTGCTCCAATCAATTATTCAGATTGGCATATCCAAAGGTCTCTGAACAGGAAATAGAGAGGAAATGGATTGCTAAGTGGTTATGATGGAGACTAAATGAATTACTTGTTAATCACCCTTGTCTGCTCTGGTAGTATCTGTGCAAGCCAGGATAGCTGCTCGGGGCACACTCACCATCAAACACGGGAGGGGAAGGGCAGGGTGGGGTAAATTTCACTCTTAGAAACACCAGAATTTCTTCCTTTTCAGGATCAATAGTCACCCATATCTTGTCAATTGTGACTGCAAACTTCAGAAGGACTCAGAGTGGAAAGTCTTGGCAACCATGTTGGGGTTCAGACAGTGGGAGCCATGCTTCTGCAAATGAGCCTGGGGACTGGGGACTGTGGTCCCAGCCCTGGATTTGATGAGGGGAGTATCCCTGTCCTGCGAGGGTGCAGCGTCACTTTTCCACTCCCATTTGGGGTCAACTCTTAACAGCATCCCTGAGAAGTGAGGTGGTGTAAAGTCAGGGAAGTGTGGTCTTTGTCTTATTAAAAATAATGCTATGAGATGGACGATGGCAGAAGTTTCAGGGTAGACCATGGAGCTCATCATGGTATTTGATATGGCTTGGCTTTGTCCCCACCCAAATCTCATCTTGAGTTGTAGCTCCCATAATTCCCATGTGTTGTGGGAGGGACCCAGTGGGAGATAACTGAATCATGGGGTCATTCTCCCCCATACTGTTCTCATAGTAGTGAACAAGTCTCATGAGATCTGATGATTTTATAAGGGGAAACCCCTTTCTCTTGGCTCCCATTCTCTCTTGCCTGCTGCCATGTAGAACATGCCCTTTCCCTTCTGCCATGATTGTGAGGCCTCCCCAGCCATGTGGAACTATGAGTCCATTAAACCTTTTTTTCTACATAAATTACCCAGTCTTAGGTATGTCGTTATCAGCAGCGTGAAAACAGACTAATACAGTATTACTCTTTACATTGCTTTATGTTTGCAATTTTCCATTAGAAAAGAAACTTGAAAATTAAAAAAATAATAATAATAATGCCTACTTCTACTCCAACTTCTACTTGTGGCCAAGATGGAGAAACAGAAACTGGATTTACCTTTCCTCATGAAACAACTGAAAGAAAAGATAAAATATATAAAGTAATAGGTTTTACAACCAGACACCAGGTAATAAACGATAGTGATCACTAAAGCATGAGAAACAGATGGGATGAGCCCTATACTTGCCCCAGCTTCTTGCACTGAGCGTTTCCAGGCTGTGGGGCAGGGAGAGGGAACTCAGGCAGAGACTGGAAGAACATCCACATTGAAGACATTGAGGCCAGGCGTGGTGGCTCACGCCTGTAATCCCAGCGCTTTCGGAGGCCGAGGTGGGTGGATCACAAGGTCAGTAGTTCAAGACCAACCTGGCTAACATGGTGAAATCCCATCTCTACTACAAAAATACAAAAATTAGCCGGGCATGGTGGCAGGCGCCTGTAATCCCAGCTATTCGGGAGGCTGAGGCAGGAAGAATTGCTTGAACCTGGGAGGCGGAGGTTGCGGTGAGCCGAGATCGCACCACTGCACTCCAGCCTTGGCAGCAGAGCAAGACTTCATCTCAAAAATAAATAAATGGATGGATGGATGGATGGATGGATGGATGGATGGATGGATGAAACTGCTTCCAGGTGACTTAACTACACCCAGAACAAAGCTCAAGACCAGAATACAGAACTACCCAGCGCCCCCAACAAGTACAATTCATGATGTCTGGCATCCATTCAGAAATTCCCAGTCTTGCAAAGAAGCAGGAAAATACAGCCCGTAAGGAAGAGAAAAATCCATTATCAAAATTGACTGGGGATTAACACCGATGTTAGAGTTAGCAGACAAGGATATTAAAAGAATCATTAAAACTGTATTCCATATGTCCAAAAAGTTAAATATAGACACAGAAGATATTTTGAAAGCCCACTGGAATGTCCATTTTTAAATGGTTAATATGATAAATTTTGTTGTATGTATTTTAGCATAAAGCAGTTCTTTACATTTTAACCCAAATCAAACTTCCAGTGATGAAAACCACAGTGTCTGAGATGACGGATACACAGGATGAGATCGAGGGTAGATTAAACGTTAAAAAGTAATAGTGAACTCAGAGAAGTCTCAATAGAAACTATCCTGAGTGAAACACAGAGAAAAAAAAAGAATTCTTTTTAAAAGAACATCAGTCAGTGAGCTGCAAGACAGCTTCCAGCAGCCCAATATACATGTAAGTAGAGTCCCTGAAGAGGGGGCGATTGTAGGGGGAGGGGAGAAAAAATACTTGAAGGCTGGGTGCGGTGGCTCATGCCTGTAATCCCAGCACTTTGGGAGGCTGAGGCGGGCAGATCAGTTGAGGTCAGGAGTTCGAGACCAGCCTGGCCAACATGGTGAAACCCCATCTCTACTAAAAATATGAAAAGTTGGCTGGGCATGGTGGTGGGTGCCTGTAATCCCAGCTATTTGGGAGACTGAGTCAGGAGAATCTCTTGAACCCGGGAGGCGGAGGTTGCAATGAGCTGAGATCGCACCACTGCACTCCAACCTGGGCAACAGGGTGAGACTCCATCTCAAAAAAAAGAAAAGAAAAATATTTGAAGAAATAATGAGGGAACTTTTTCCAAATTTGAAGTAAACAATGAACTCACACACCCAAGCAGCTCAATAGACTCCAAGCACAAGACACATGAGAGAAAAACAAACAAAAACACACCCAGGCACATAGGATTCAAATTGCTCCAAATTAGAGATAAGGACAAATATGTTAAAAGCAGCCACATGGGGATAAAAGGACACGTGACACATGAAGACGAAAAGAGAAAGATGACAGCAGGCATAGTGTCAGAAGCAATGCCAGTGAGCAGATCGTGGACAAATACCTTTACAGTATTGAAAGAGAAGAAAAAACAGAATTATTCAACAGAGTTATTTCAACAGAATTCAAGCAGAATTATTCAAACAGAATTATTTCAACAAAGGTAAAATACTTTTGAAAAATACAAAAGGTTTAATCATTCATCACCAGCAGGTACACTATAAAGAATATGAAAGGTTGTCTTTCAGATAAAAAGACAGTGCCTGGGGTCGGGAGTTCAAGACCAGCCTGGCCAACATGGAGAAACCCCATCTCTACTAAAAATACAAAATTAGCCAGGTGTGGTGTCGTGCGCCTGTAATGCCAACTACTCAGGAGGCTGAGGCAGGAGAATCACTTGAATCCAGGAGGCGGAGGTTGCGGTGAGCCAAGATCACACCATTGCACTCTAGCCTGGGCAACAAAAGCAAAACTCCATCTCAAAAAAAAAAAAAAAAAGTGACCACAGATGGAAATACACCAAGGAACGAAGGACTTAGCTGCATGGCTATATATGTAAAATTTGTTTTGTTTAATTCTTTCGAAAGATAACTGTCTTTAAACAGAAGAATAAATGTAGCTTGGGGATTACGACATGGAAAGATCGTAGGTGTGATAACAATGGCACAAAGTGTAGGAGGGGAAGAGTGGAAGTGTACTGTTGTAAGTTCTTGTACACGAAGTGGTAGAACATCACTTGATTATCAGCAGTGATAAGTTAAGGGTGTCTACTATAAATATAAATTCTAAAGCAACTGCTGAAATAACAAAACAAAGAATAATAGCTGATAAGGTGACAGAGGAAATAAAATGGAATCATAAAAAATTATCAACCCGGCCAGGCACAGTGGCTCGAGCACCTGTAATCCCAGCACTTTGGGAGGCCAGGGTGGGCGGATCACGAGATCAAGAGATCGAGACCATCCTGGCCAACATGGTGAAACCCCTCTCTACTAAAAATACAAAAATTAGCCAGGCGCGGTGGTGGGTGCCTGTAATCCCAGCTGTTCAGGAGGCTGAGGCAGGAGAATTGCTTGAACCCAGGTGGTGGAGGTTGCAGTGAGCCGAGATCGTGCCACTGCACTCCACCTTAGTGACAGAGCGAGACTCTGTCTCAAAACAAACAAACAAACAAATTATCAACCCAAAAGAAGGCAGAAAATGAGAGAATTGGCGGGGGTGGGCAAAATGTACAAGGGACAAATGAAAAGCAAAATGGAAAGAAGACAGAGTTAAACTTCCTATCAATAATCACACATTAAATGCAGACGATATAAACACCCTTATTTTAAGGGCAGATTCTTCAAGTTGAATAAATGCTCACCTCCAAGGAGCACTCCCTTTAATTATAAAGACACAAAAGAGTTAAAAGTAAGAAGGTGGAAAGGCATATACCACATTAACACTAATCCAAAGAAAACTGGGATGATGATATTAGTATCAAAATAGATTTTAGAACAAAGAATGTTAACAGTATTAAAGAAGGTTATTTCATTATGGTAAAAGGATCAGTTCTATGGAAGGACATTAAAAACACTAAACATGTATGTACCTAATAACAGAGCCTCAAAATACATGAAGCAAAAAATAGACCTGCAAGGAAAAATAGATAAAACTACAAGTATAATCACTTCTCCTTCTGTAACTGATGGAAGTGTACAGAAAGTCAGCCGGGATATAGGAAACCATGAACAAACCCATCAACCAGCTTGACTTAACTGACAGTTGTGGAAAGAATCCTCTGTGCTTTGTTTTCAAGTGTACTTGGAAGGGTTATTAAGATAAACCATATTTTAGTCCATAAAACAAGTCTCAATAAATTTGGAACTATTCAAGTCATACAGATGTGTGCTCTAACCAAAACGGAATCGTATTAGAAACCAGTAAGAGAAAGATCTCTAGAAAATCCCCCAGATATTAGGAAAGTAAATAGTATTATTTTAAATAACACCGGGATCAAAGTAGAAATCAAATGGGAAATTAGAAAATATTGGAACCAAATGAAAATGAAAGTACAACATATCAAAATGTGTGGAATGCCTCTAAAGTGTCTGTAAGGGAACATTTCTGGCACAAAATGTCTATACTAGAAAAGAAGAAAGGCCTCAGATCACTGCTTCAGCTTCTACCTTTAGAAGCTAAAAGGAAAAGAGCAAATTAAAACCAAAGTAAGGCTAAGTGTGGTGGCTCGCTCCTGTAATCCCAACACTTTAGGAGACCAAGATGGGAGGATCACCTGAGGCGAGGTGTTCAAGACCAGCCTGGGCAACATAGTGAGACCCCCCCTGCCATCTCTACAAAAAGTTAAAAACTAGCTGGGTGTGACGGTGCACGTCTGCAGTCCTGGCTACTCTGAAGGCTGAAGTGGGAACATCACTTGAGCCCAGAAGTTTGAAGCTACAGTGAGCTATGATTGCACCACGGCACTCCAGTCTGGGCAACAGAGTAAGACCCTGTCTCAGCAACAACAACAACAAGCAAGCAGAAGAAGTAATTAAGCTCACAGCAATCAATGACATAGAAAATAGAAAAACAAGGAAAATGGAGCAACCAAAAGTTGGTTCTTTGGCAACGTCAAGAAAATCGATGTACTTTGGGAGGCCAAGCTGGGCGATCACTTGAGCTCAGGAGTTTGAGACCAGCCTGGGCAACATGGCAAAACCTTGTCTCTACTGAAATACAAAAATTAGCTGTGCATGGTGGCACATGCCTGTAGTCCCAGTTACTCAAGAGGCTGAGGCAGGAAGATTGATTGAGCCTCAGAGGTAGAGGCTGCAGTGAGCTATGATCACACCAGTGCACTCCAGCCTGGGTGATGGAGTGAGACCATGTCTCAAAAAAATAGAAACCTCTAGCCAGGCTGATCCAGAAGGAGAAAAGAGAAGACACACACAGCCAACAGCAGAAATGAGAGAGGAAGAATCCTGCAGATTCCTACTCTGTTGAATTGCCTTTGCCCTTTATCAAAAACCCGTTCTTCGTGTGTGTGTGGGGCTATCTCTGCGCTCTCTATTCTCTTCCATTATCTATTTGTCTAGCTTGGTGCCACTGTCTTGATTACTGTATCTTTATAGTAAGTGGGCCGGGCACCGTGGCTCACGCCTGTAATCCCAGCACTTTGGGAGGCCGAGGCAGGCGAATCACCTGAGGAGTTTGAGACCAGCCTGGTTCAACATGGTGAAACCCGTCTCTACTAAAAATACAAAAACTAGCTGGGGGTGGTGGTGGGTGCCTGTAATCCCATCTGCTCAGGAGGCTGAGGCAGGAGAATCGCTTGAACCCGGGAGTTGGAGGTCACAGTGAGCCGAGATCGTGCCACTGCGCTCCAGCCTGGGTGACAGAGCAAGACCCAGTCTCAAAAAACAAACAAACAAAAAAAAGTCTTGGAATCAGATCAAGTTAGTCCTCCAACTTTGTCCTTTTTTACAGTTGTTTTGCTTACTCTAGATATTTTGCATTTCCACATGAATTTTATAATCAAAAAAAAAAAAAACAAAACTCCTACTGGGGATGTGACAGGAATTACATTGAGTCCATAGATCCAGTTGGGAGAGATTCAGTCTCCTGCCACATGATCTAAAACCTCTCCATTTATTGAGATCTTCCATTTCTCTCAGCCATGTTTAATGCTTTTGCTATACAGGTCTTGGCACATCTTTTGTTCTATTTATTCCTAGTTTGTATTTTTTGAAGATATGGTAGAGGTATTTTTGAATTTCTGTTTGTGATCATTTTTTGCTAGTATATAGAATTACTCACCAGGGTGTCCAGAGGATCCAGGACATTCTGCTCCACTTGAAATACAACCCCAAGCCGAGCACGGTGGCTCACGCCTGTAATCCAAGCACTTTGGGAGTCTGAGGCGGGCAGGTCACTTGAGGTCAGGAGTTCGAGACCAGCCTGGTCAACATGCCAAAACCCTATCTCTACTAAAAATCCAAAAATTAGCTTGGCATGGTGGTGTGTGCCTGTAATCCCAGCTACTTGGGAGGCTGAGGCAGGAGAATCACTTGAACCCGGGAGGCGGAAGCTGCAGTGAGCTGAGATCACGCCACTGTGCTCCAGCCTGGGCAACAGAGTGAGACTCTGTCTCAAAATAAATAAATAAATAAATAAAGCAACCCCCAGAATGTGGGTGGTCTGGGACAGGAAGAGGAAAGGGCTGTTTTGTGTGAGGGCTCTTTTTTTGGAGTCTGATCATCTACCATTTGGGCAGGAGGGGACTGGGCAGGGCGCACCGTCTTCTGTTTTGGGGAGAGGTTACGATGCACGTCCTCCTTGGAGGACAGCTCATCAATTCCTATGAAAATGATCGATGCAGATGCCCTCTGGCCCAGCCTCTGTGCTAACAGGACTGGATCCCACAGCTCCACTTGTCCAGGTGTGTCCCCAGGAAAGCGTGGGCCAGGTAAGCTATGGAGCGCCCAGTGTGAGGAGTGCCGTGCCACTGTCAGAAAGCTGAGGCAGCTCTGGGGGTCCTGCTAGGGAATGATCTCCTGAGTAAGTGATTTGAGGTGAAAAAAGCCAGGAGCAGACAGACTGTTAACTGTGTTGCTATTTGTGTGAGAAAAAGAAGCATGGTGTGTGGAAACTCTCTGAACGCTCTCTGCATTGGTTTCTTTTGGTAAAGCTAAAAGTGTTCTAAAAAAACTAGGGTCTATGGGCCGGGTGTGATGGCTCACGCCTGTAATGCCAGCACTTTGAGAGGCCGAGGCAGATGGATCACTTGAGGTCAGGAGTTCAAGACCAGCCTGGCCAACATGGTGAAACCCCATCCCTACTGAAAATACAAAAAATTAGCCGGGTGTGGTGGCAGGTGCCTGTAATCCCAGCTACTCAGGAGGCTAAGGCAGGAGAATAGCTTGAACCCTGGAGGCAGAGGTTGCAGTGAGCCGAGATCACACCACTGCACTCCAGCCTGGATAACAGAAAGAGTCTCCATCTTGGAAAAAAAATATATAGCGTCTGTGAAATGAGAAAATTGTTATTAAGAGTCTCCGAAATGAGGAAATCGTTATTAAGAGGCGTGTGTGTGCACATCGCCCCGAGCACATCTCTCTTCCGTGCGCAGACGCGCTGCAGGCCGACTCCAACGGGGGCTGCTTTCTCTCCATGCAGCAGCTGTGCTGCTGTTTTCTTTCACATCCTCCAGGAAGCCGGAGCCCTCCTGTGCTCTCCTGTAGCTGCCTCATCCCTGCGCTCTGGGCCGTCAGTGTGTCTTTCTGGTCGCTTCCCGCTCAGGGGTGCACAGTCCTGTCTCTTTCGGTTCACTCCCCCGGTGCCCAGTGTAGAATCTGACTCTCTGCAAAACTCAGGGGCCCAAGGTGCATCAGGCCCTGGACTGACTACCTCCCCACGTGGCCTCCCAGCTAGCATCCCCATGGGGGAGCACTGATATTGCCTCTGTGTTACAGATGAGGAAACTGAGGCACAGAGAGGTAAGCCACTTGTCTAAGACCATCCAAGTGAGAGCTGGCAGATCCAGGCTTGGAACCCTGGCAGGCTGGCTTCAGCCTGAGCTCCGAAGCTCTGTCCAGGCACTGTCTTGAAGGCCAGCTCTGTGGCAGTGACAGGCACGACTGGGCTGGGTCGTGCACGCCGAATGGGCTGAGCCCGATGCTGACGCAGGGGGAAGCCGGCTGCTCTCTTCCTGCTGAGAGCTCCTGTGGCATTGTCCAGAGGGCAGGTACGGGTGTCCCCCACATGACATCAAGCCCACAAGCCCATGGCCTGATGCTCCTACCCAAGCCCCAGTGGGCAGGTGAATGAGCCTCCAGTCGGGGGGCCAGGGGGCTGCCCCTCACACACCTCCAGATAGAAAGAACCTCTCCGAGAATCCCCAGAAAGACCCAGGCCTCCTTGGTGGGCAGCTGGACCCCTGCCACGGAACAGCCGGAGAGCATGGACCCCGGGCCCCCTCACGGTCTCGCCTCCTCTCCCTTCTCCCCTGGCATTTCCTTGCTCAGCAGATGAAGGATGATCAGAGTTCCTGGTGGCATTTGTTCTCAATTGGTATTTAACATATTTGCCAAAGACTGTCATTTTGAAGGGGAAAGTGTTCAAATAGTAGCAGTGACTCAGCCCCGGCTCGGCACGCTTGGGAGCTGTGGCTGCAGAAAGCCCAGCTGCAGGGTCCAGGTGGGCTCAGATGCACTGGGCAGCTGTGTACATGAAGAAAGCCGCTTGTCTGTTGGAAACATGCAGGCCCAGCCTCCTCGGGATCACTGGGGATCTCCGGAACCACTTGGGCCTTTGCACAGGAAAGCCCAGGTCAGGGGGCTTTCTGCTTGTCCTTCCAGACTGTGGGAATCTTGGAGGACACAGCTGTGAGGGCCCCCCACCCACAGCTCCGCCAGGCCCCACTGTCAGCTCTTGCCCTGGCCCCGCGGTGCTGCCAGCCTGCTCCCTGCTCCCGGCTTTAGCAGCAAGACCGACATCAAGCTCTGGGATGAGCCTCCCAAGGGTCACATCCAGCCTCAGAGCCAGGACTGCCAACTCCATCTGGGCTCCTCCCCCACTGCTGAGCATCCAGAACATGTGTCTGGAAGCTTCCATATGGAACGCTCTCCATGTGAGTCCCTTCTTAGGAGGAGGTGGTGGTTAGCAGCAAGAGCCTCAGGGTGGGCTAGCCTGGGTTCAGTCCCTGCCCTGGAACTCACATGTGATCATCTGTTTGCTTGCTTGCTTTTTGTCTGTAATTCATGAGATCCTGAGGCCAGTTGATAGCTTCATTCCCAGCACCCAGGACACAGCCTGCATCTAGGAGGCACTTGGTAAATATTGAGTGAAGAGGTGAATGAATGAATGAATGAATGAGGCTTTTAGTGCAATGCCTGGTATGTGGTGAGCACTTGAAATATGGAAGTGGTTGGGTCCTTCTGAGTCACACCAGCAATGCCACTACATTTATGGCCCTGGCTTTGTAAAAATACAGTCAGGCTCGCCTAGGTGTGGTGACTCATGCCTATAATCCCAGCACCTTGGGAGGCCAAGGGCAGGAGGATCACTTCAGCCCAGGAATTGGAGACCAGCCTGGGCAACACAGCAAGACCCCATCTGTACCAAAAAAAATTTAAAATGAGAAAAAATGAGGCCAGGAGCGATGGCTGACTTTAGGAGGCCAAGGCGGGCGGATCACTTGAGGCCAGGAGTTAGAGACCAGCCTGGTCAACATGGAGAAACCCCATCTCTACTAAAAATACAAAAATTAGCCGGATGTGGTAGCACATGCCTGTAATCCCAGATACTCAGGAGGCTGAGGCAGGAGAATTACTTGATCCTGGGAGGCTGAGACTACAATGAGCTGATTTCACACCACTGCACTCCAGCCTGGGTGACAGAGTGAGACCCTGTCTCAAAAAGAAAAAAAAAAAAGAAAAAAATTAGCTGGGCATGGCGGTGGGTCCCTGTAGTCCCAGCTAGTCAGGAGGCTAAGGCAGGAGGATCACTTGAGCCCAGGAGTTTGAGGCTGCAGTGAACTGTGCCTGCATCCTGGCAACCCAGCCTGGGCAACAGAGCAAGACAAAAAAATAAAGGAAAGATAGAGAGAGAGAGAAAGAAAGAGACAGAGAGAAAATAAATGTGATCAGGCTGCACGTTAAGTGTTTATAGCAGCTTTATTGCCAAAAACTGGATGTAGCCTGGATGTCCTTCAGTAGGTGAGTGGTCAAACAAACTGTGATATATTCAGACAATGGAAAAGTATTCAGCAATGAAAAGAAATGGCTATCGAGGCATAAAAAAGAAATGAGGTGTATTGAGTCACAAAATATATGGAGGAAACTTAAATCCGTATCATTAAGCAAAAGAAGCTAACCTAAACAGGCTACATTGAAAACCTGTTGTTCAGTGTAGCCACCTTTATCAGTGATCTCAGCTAGATCTTCTGGAGAACTTGCTGCAGCTTCTCCATCAGCACTTGCTGTTTCACCTCGCACTTTTATTTTATGGATATGGCTTCTTTCCTTCAACCTCATGAATCACCCTTGCTAGCTTCAGACTTTTGTTCTGCAGCTTACTCACCTCTCTCAGCCTTCATAGACTTGAAGAGAGTTAGGGCCTTGCCGTGGATTAGGCTTTGGTTTAAGGGAATGTTGTGACCGGCTTGATTTTCTATCCAGACCACTGAAACTTTCTCCATTTCAGCAATGAGGATGCTTCAGTTTCTGATAATTTGTATGTTCACTGGAGTAGCGCTTTTTTGTTGTTGTTGTTCTTTTGAAACAGGGTCTCACTCTTTCACCCAGGCTGGAATGCAGTGGCATATTCATAGCTCACTGCAGCCTCAAACCCCTGCACTGAAGTGATCCACTGCCTCAGCCTCTGGAGTAGCTGGGACCTACAAGCACATGCCACCATGTCCAGCTAATTTATTTGTTATTTTTCATATAGATGGGGTCTCAAACTCGAGGGCTCAAGTGATCCTCCCACCTTGGCCTCCCAAAGTGCTGACATTACAGGCGTGAGCCGCTCCACCCAGCCCAGAGTAGCACTTTTAATTTCCTTCTAGATCTTTTCCTTTACATTCACAACTTGGCTAGCTTTGGCACAAAAAGCCTAGCTTTCAGCCTGTCTCAGCTTTCAACATGCCTTCCTCACTAAGCTTAATTGTTTCTAGCTTTTGATTTAAAGTGAAAGATGTGTGACGCTTCCTTTCACTTGAACACTTAGAGGCCATTGTAGGATTCTTAACTGGCCCCATTTCAATAGTGTTGTGTCTCAGGGAGTAAGGAGGCCTGCGCAGCGGGAGAGAGATGGAGCAGTGGACAGTCGGTGGAGCAGTCAGAACACACAATATTTATCGATTAAATTCACCATCTTATTTGAGTGTGTTTTACGGCACCCCCCAAAAAATCCAATAGTAGCATCAAAAAGTATAGATCACAGATCACGATAACAGACAGAAAGTTTGGAATATTGTGAGAATTATCCAACATGTGACACAGAGATGCAAAGTGAGCACGTGCTGTTGGGAAAATGGTGCTGATGGGCTGACTCTCTGTGGGGTGGCTGCAGGCCTTCAATTTGTTAAAAAAAAAAAAAATGCAATGTTCGTGAAGTGCAATGAAGTGAGGTGTGCCTGTATATGACATTCTCAAAAAAAAAAAAAAAAAAAAGATGGAGATAGTGAAAAATCAGCAGTTGCCAGGGATTGGGGGCAGGGAGGGTGAAGGACGGGGCACAGCCATTGTTGGGCAGTGGCGCTCTTCTGTATGGCACTGGAGTGGGGGAACGGGGCGTTATAGATAGTTACAACCAACGAATATACAATGCCCAGAAGGAACCCTCTGATGACTGTGGATTTAGTTAATTATAATGTGTCAGTATCGGTTCATTAATTGCAACAAATAACAGCCGATTCATGCAAGGTGTTACTAACAGAGGAACCTGGGGGAGGGGGGAGGAGAGGGAATCTGGGAGCTCTGAACTTTCTGTGCAATTTTTCTGTAAACCCAGAAATGTTCCAAAATATAAAGTCTTTGTTAAAATAAGATCAGGTAGGTCCTTGCAAGCTTTGACTCATGGTGGAATCCAGGATTACAAGGGGAACCCATTATCCGAGAGGACAGAACAGGTGGAAAAGAGGCCGCTCTGGAACCCTCCCTGAAGCTGCACTGTGAGTGATCATCTGAGCACGCATTGACTTTTGAGGCCATCTGAGACTGGACCCCCTTGGGGGCTCATCAAAGCCAGGGTCTTAGGAGGGGAATGGAATGTTCTAGAAGTGGTTGGAGGGTCAAGGAGGTGCCTGTGATTTCTTATCAGGAGGGGAGGGTTGCAGATGTTG
The DNA here is from genome assembly GCF_029289425.2 of Pan paniscus. Taxonomy (NCBI): domain Eukaryota; kingdom Metazoa; phylum Chordata; class Mammalia; order Primates; family Hominidae; genus Pan; species Pan paniscus. Next base: position 71,529,673 of record NC_073258.2, on the reverse strand, counting down.
TGTTTTCTGGGGACAGGGGCTGGACTCGGGAGTTCCTCCCCTATCAGCACAGGCTGTTCCTACCATCTGCTCCCCACAAAGGAGAAGGCAAAGCAAGGTTGTCGTCCCCAGCGGGGACTTCCTGCAGCCAGTCCGGTCAGCGACCCCAGGCCATTTCGAGTTCTCTTTCATGACTTTATTCAGATTGCTGCTGACTTCCTGTCCACCAGGCCTGTAGCCTCTTCTGCAGCACACGCAGGGACCCCTGAATCACCCATTGCAAGTGAGCTTATCCCAACCCCACCTGGATGAGGAGTGACTCCTGATGTGACTGGGCTTTTATTCACTGAGGGAGTGTTAACTAATATAGGGATGTATCACACATCCTGACTTCAACCCTATGTCACGCAGATCATCACTGGAAGCTCAAGTGGCAGGGCAGAAGCAAACCTCTGACATTGTCTTGTTCTGCTGCATGTTCCCCCAGAGAGGAGAAGCGTCTTGCTGACGATCGCATGGCCCTTGGTGAAAGAGCCCGGGTGCCAGGCTCCTGACCCTGAATCGACGTGCGTCCCACTGCACTCCTGCACCTCACGTGGCTGAGTGTTCCAGTGACTGAGCTGTCAGGACAGGAGCTGGGACCGGCAGTCAGGATGGCAGGGGGCTGCTGGGGATCGTCATAGCTGAGTTGTGTCCCTCAAAAATCCATGCATTAGTGTTCCAATCCCCAGTACTTCAGAATGTGACTGTATTTGAAGACAGGGTCTTTAAAGAGATGATTAAGATCAGGCCGGGCGCGGTGGCTCACGCCTGTAATCCCAGCACTTTAGGAGGCCGAGGTGGGCGAAGCATTTGAGGTCAGGAGTTCAAGACCAGCCTGACCAACATGGTGAAACCCCTTCTCTACTAAAATTACAAAAAAAGTTAGCCTGGCGTGGTGGTGGGCAGCTGTAGTCCCAGCTACTCAGGAGGCTGAGGCAGGAGAATTGCTTGAACCTGGGAGACAGAGACTGCAGTGAGACGAGATCGCGCCACTGCACTCCAGCCTGGTGACAGAGCAAGACTCTGTCTCAAAAAAAAATAAAGGAGATTATTAAAGTCAAATGAGGCCATTAGAGGGGGCCTTAATCCGATATCACTGTGTCCTTAAGAGGGGATTTGGACACAGACATGCACAGAGGGATGACCACATGAGGACACGGGGGAAGGCGGCCATCCAAGGAGAGAGGCCTCAGGAGGAGCCAACACTGAGATACGTTGCTCTCAGACCTCAGCCTCCAGCCTGTCTGTGGTTTAGGCTGCCCTGTCTGTGCTCTGTTAGGGCAGCCCAAGCTGATGACTAGAGGCTTCCGGAACTGGGTCCAGCTTAGAGGGCAGGTGGGCACCAGAGTCACCCTCCGTCCTGAGACACGTGTGTAAGGAAAACGTCCCGATGCAGCTGGACACGGCGACTCCCTTGCGCCCCAGGCTGTGTCTGTCACTGGCCCTCTGCGCCACGGAGAGCCCTCGAGTCACAGGTTTAATGACGCCCAGCGACGAGCCCCAGAGGCAGCCCATGGTGGCCCGCGGCTTGCCCAGGATCAGCCTCTGCCTGTGTCATCTTGGGTAGAAAGTGACGAATCGCTTCATAGACGAATGCCTGGAGATTAGAGCCTGGGAAATGAGACATCTGATCCCCTTGCAGAGTTAATCGCTTGCTGTTGGGATTAATTTTTCAGTTGTTGTCAAGTTGAAGCACTCGATAAATGACTCGCTGTGACATGGGACATACAGGAACTAAATTGAGCTATAAATCTCCCTGAGCTTGGTGCACGAGTGTTCCAGGGCCCTGCTGGGCACCAGGAGTCCCAACCTCCCGAGGCTTGGCCTGGGCTGGAGGCGCCGGGGCATTCTCTCAGCTTCTCTCCTCCCAGGAGAGGCCCACTCTGTCTGCTCGCCTGTGTGCGTTTGTTCGCAGGCAGCCTGGCTGTACCTGGGAAATGCCGGTTGCCCCTTCCAACTGTCACCTCACCTACTCATATTATTCTTCAAAGCCGAGGTCAAGGCCGCCTCCTCCATGCAGCCCTCCTGGGAATCACCCTGACCTCAGGCATTGTCACTGGTAAACGTGGTCTCGGGTACTGCCTGGAATTACTCATCGCATTCAAGTTTCATCCATGCTCTCCAATAAAATGTACAGACCCCAGGAGGGAGGAAGCTCACGCCCCCACGGGCTCCCCCGTGCCTCGGGCTGGGAAGCTGGCAGCACAGGCTTGGCGCATAGAGAGTCTCGCTCCCCAGCCCTCCAGCCTCAAGGCCATACAGCAGGGTCCTAGCCCAGCACTCCTGACTGTGCCTGCTACAGAACCCAGAGTCCAGGCCTGCGGGAGTTTCACATCACTCCAGGCCAGGGACCAGGTGGACGAGCAGAGACACCACATCCCCAGGTGGGGCCCGCAGCTGAGGCTAAGTGGGATATAGGGCTATGCTTCATGTTGATGGAGCATATTTATTTTAGTGTCTTAGTACAAAGACGTAACTAGCGCATCGTTGTAGAATTAAAGCTCTATTCATGCTCCTGCTTAGTGGAGGCTTGGGAATTTGAGTGAAAAAAACCACTGAGTCAGCCTGAGGAAGCAGCCATGCCTGGAATGCAGGCCATGGCAAGCATCACACCGGGGCTGCCGAGGCCGGGGGTAGATAACAGGCATGCGGTTGCCATCAGAGCCCAGATGCTGGGGCGAAAGGTGTGACATTCTGCATGTGGTAGGAATGTTTTGAGAATTCTGCCCACAAATTAAGAGGTAGAGCTCCACTCCCCGTCCACGCAGCTTAGGGTCAGACTGGCCGGGTGGAGATGGGGGAGGCGGTGGGAGGGAGGGGGAGGGGCAGCGGGCAGGGCGCAGAGCAGAGGCTCCAGCCTCCCTCTCAAGGCCTCGGGAAAGAGCCTCAGACACGTCTTTGAAGCTGAAAGAGCCACATCATAGGCAACACCAGGGGAAGTTTCTGTATGTGTTTTCTCCCTCATAAAGAACATTTGCTGCGGCAGACACAGGCAGAGTGAGCATATGTGAAAATGCAGACCCCGGTGAAGCCCCAAGCAAAGTACAGGGATGAGGTCTCGGAGGGGGTGGGAGGGGGTCCGCTGGCACTCCAGCCCCTTGGCCCTCCCCGCTTGGCCCTCAGGGGCATCGCCTTCTCAGTGTCCCTGGACCTTCCCAGAGAGCGTTTACCACCGCAGGGTGGCTGTTTGGGTCCACACGTGTCTGCTCATGAGGCTAGACAAGTTCCTCTCTGTAACCATCCATCCACACCTCGATGTTTCTCAGACCTGCTCCGTGGAGGCCCTGAGGCTGGACTCACATTTCCACCACCTCTGGGCCCTCCTGGAGCTTGTCCTGCCCTGAGATCCACCCGCTGACTGCCTGGGAGAGCCCCGTGGCCCAGGACTGAAGGGAGGTTTGGGCGCTGAGCCTACAGGGTATACCCGCTTCACCACCGGGCCCTTCCCCAGGGTTCTCCCTCACGTGGGACCTTCGCTAACAACATCGCTCAGTTCTTAGCCCACCAACCCACGAGAATCCGGGACCAAATGCGAGCCGACCCCTTGGATGTGGTCTTTCCTCCTGAACGGAGGCCTCGCCAGCAGATCCAGCAGATGAGATTTTCACTGAGCAGCAGTAGCAGTGGGCTAGACTTTAGTCTTGAATAGAAAGACCCTGGTATAGTGAGAAGCAGGGTCCAGGGTGTAGAACGCAGCATTTGCCAAAAACCGAAGAGCATCCCCTGCCCCAGCCCACCTGGGGGTACGCATGCAGCAGGCTCCAGCAGGGGAGGGGTGGCGTCTGCTCCAAGACCAGCTGTGCTCCTGCCCACCCTCCAGGTAGGGAGGGTCTCCTCTGCCTAACTGACATGGGGAAAGGGCTGTAAGGGGGCTGAGGTCATTCATGGCAGGGATGTGTCCCCTCCCAGAGGTGCTACCGGGAGTGGGTCTGCAGCAGAACACCTGGGCTGCTGGGTGGGCATAGAGGGGGTGGGTTGATGGTGCCTCCCTTTCCAGGGATACAGGAACCCCAGGCAGGAGTAGGAAGAGGGGAGCCTGGTGGGGGCTGGTAGGCCTGAGCTGCTCTTGGCTTCCTGGCTTCTGGGGTGGTGGCCAAGCCAGTGCGGTTTTTCTGGGGGACCGGGGAGGCTACAGGGCAGTGCCCTGCACATGGGGAGGCCTCGGCCAGCACTGGACAGAGCCCTGACAGAGCCCAGCAGGAGAGAGCCCACCAAGTCCCCCAGAGGCGGTGGCTGCGAGTGAACCGGAGCTTCGCTGTGTCTTTTGCAAGCCCCTTGCCTGGTGAAAAACCCAAACGTGGAGGTATGGTGAGAATCACACCTAAAATGCAGCTCTGTTTCCTCGAGCACCTGTGTCGGTGTTAACTGTCTGTGGAAAAGGTCTCACCTCCAAGAGGCATGAATTCCAACAGGACTGAAGATTCCTTCGAGGTCCTAATACATTCGTCCCATCCTAGGGACAGAGCTCTGGGACCCTGGTGTCCCACTCAAGCTCCCCAGTCCCTGGCCGGGGACCTCGGGTCACTTCCCAGCTGAGCCCAGCTTCTGAGAGGGGAGCCACGGCCCCCGCCTGCCCCTGGCCACACTGCCTCGAGCACCAAAGGAGAGGACAGCGGAAGCAACCTCGCTTCGCAAATGTCATGAGGCCGTCCTAGTCGATGTCCCATCACCAAAGAGGAAGCAGGCAGCTCCATTTCCTAAATACAGAGGAGCACCTTTCTGGGCCATCAGGAGCTTATTTTTAAGGGCCCTTCACTAGGGGGACCAGTGTGACTGTGGGCTTGGGGTGAGAGAGGCAGAAGAAACTTGAAATGACCCGCACCTCATCCATGTCTGGAAGGGATGCCTTTGGCTCAGTCGGCGTGGAATCCTTTGTTCCGCTGCACAGGTCACTGGGGGCTGCGGTGCTTGCAGCCTGTGATAAGTACCTACGTAAGTCGAACCATGGTCTCAGGGCCTGTGTGGTCAGCATGAGCTTTCACGTCGAGCGCCCCCGTGTGCACAGCTGTGCTTGGGAATCCATTTCCTGGGGCTGCTGTCACAGCGTCCCGCAGACCCTGTGGCTAGAACAACAGAGGCGTGGTCTCTGACAGTTTGGGGGCTAGCAGTCTGAAGTCGGGATGTCAGCAGGGCCATGCTTTCCCGGAAGGCCCTGGGGGAGGAGCCTTGCCTACTCCTCCAGCTTCTTCCTGCTCCCGGTGGCTGCTGGCAACCCCTAGCACCCCTTGGCTTGCAGCAGCAGCCCCCATCTCTGCATCGGTGTTCACCTGGCCTCCTTCCCACCATGCGTGTCCACATTGTCCTCTTGTTTGAGAACACCAGTGACTGGATTAGGATCTACCCCAGTGACCTCATCTTAACTTGATTACATCTACAAAGACCCTGTTTACAAATAAGGTCACGTTCACAGGCTCCGGGGGTTAGGACATGGACATAGGTTTGGGGGTAACACTTTTCAACCCACAATAACCCGTGATCCCAACAGCCAGGGTTCAGCACTTGCGCAGGGCAGCCTCTCCCATAGACCACACCCGCCTCCTAGGGGAGAAAGTGACAGCCTCTGTTCTCATCCTTGGGGACTCTGGAAGGGGAAGGACAGAGAGTGGGCTCCATGTCCGGGCACAGGCGCCGGCCAGCCTCCCACCAAACTCTAGGTGCTGCCCTGAGAACGGAGCCCAGAGGGAGGCAGACTGAGGTCAAGAGCAGGGAAGTGGCGGGTGGACGGGACGGGACTTGGGCTAGGCAGCCCTAGAAGCAGAGTCTCCCCACCTGGGATCAGGGCAGTCCCAGGAGGAAGGGAAATCCAGCCATCCATCGATTGTTAGAGATGGCTGTGTGTGCACGTCTGTGTCAGAGGCTCTTTTCAGAAAGATCAAAATCACAGGAGAAAACTGGAAGCATCTATTTCAGGCAGCGGGCCGCTGAGTGGGGAGAGCAGCCGCCTGCTCCAGGGGTGGCCAGTGTCTGGGCACAGCCCACCCGGACGCTGGCAACCCCTGCCGGCCATCCTTGGGAAGGAAGGCGGAGTGAGAGGGCAGTGGCTCCCACATCTGTCCAGTACAAGCCACATATGTCAGCGCCTCCTTTGCCCAGAAGGCTGCACCAGGCCAGGCCAGGATGCTGATGCCAGCCACACCCACAGCCTTCTAGGGCATTCTGTGTGGCTGGCAGGGAGACAGGATGTTTCCGGTTCTAGTTCAAACTCAGTGAGCTGATAACAAGCTTATCTTCACTCTGCTGCCATGAAGCTCAGCCTCGGGCTTGCAGGGGCTTGCCAAGAACATTGAAATTCTCTGTCTCGATTGTGTCTAAATGGTTATGGGGACCAAGGATTCCTTTAGCAGAGTTAATTTGCACTTGGAAGACAATTACGTAGAGTAAGAGCTCAGCCTTTCAAGTCAGCTATTCAAGTGGGGGTCCCAGAGAAGTTGCTTTTCTTTTCAAATCGGATCTGTACCTTCCTCAAGACTGAGGAATAGCTGTTTGATACTCAGACACGCTGTCCAGCTGGGATTACAGGCACCTGCTCTGTGCTGGTCTGTGGGGTGACTAGAGCTGAACAGAAGTTAAAGTGATAGGACAGGTGCGGTGGCTCATGCATGTAATCCCTGCATTTTGGGAGGGTGAGGTGGGTGGATCACCCAAGGTCAGGAGTTTGAAACCAGCCTGGCCAACTTGGTGAAACGGCATCTCTACTAAAAACACAAAAATTAGCCAGGTGTGGTGACAGGTGCCTGTAATCCCAGCTACTCAGAAGGCAGAGGCAGGAGAATCACTTGAACCCAAGAGCGGAGGTTGCAGTGAGCCGATATTGTACCACTGCACTCCAGCCTGGGCAACAGAGCGAGACTCCGTCTCAAAAAAAAGTTGTTAATAAATACAGTTTTTATCCAGGACTATTGCGGTAGGGGAGTAGCAGAATATTGAATAGGGAGGAGACTTAGTACGGGATAGGACTCAGTTCCTAATACTGCATGGGCTAGTGGGGATTTAGGGCCCAGGAGTGGGTGGGAGTGAGAGGGTGGAAAATTCCTGAGTGGAAGCATCAAGGGTGAGGGAGATTCTGGGTAAACTGACCTAACGGGATTCTTGCTGCAGGCAGGCTGGGGTGAGCAGACATCCCAGGTGGGGGTGGGAGGTGAGCGGCCTGATCAGGTATCCAGGGTCGGGAGTTCTTGCTAAAGTTGGATTTGATACGGAAGCGCACAGATGGACTCAGGAGAAGTCCAGGGAGCCTGGTGAAGCAAAGAATCTTAATCATAGCTTGGCAAGCACAGAGCTGGCCAAGGCAGGATGCCCCCCAGAAGGTTCTGCAGCTGGAGGAACCTCGAGGGCCTGATACGCTGGAGACACCCAGAGCCAGCAGGGAGGTGTATGCATTGTTACCCCTTGTTCCCAGGGAGGGGACTGGGGCAGCCCAGCATCTGCCAAGGCCAGCAAGGCAGTGGACGCCCTCCCACCAAGGCCCACCAGGGGTCTACACCAGCCCAGTCGGCAGGGGGAGGCTTCAATGGGACTGGGCTGTAGCATGAGGGTCAGGGAAGCTGGGAGGGTCTCGATCTTGAGGAAAGACTGACCAATGAGGCAAGGTGTCTGGACTCTCGACAACTTGACAACTTGGAATAATAAAAAAGCATGCATTGGGTCTCTGTCCCTAGTTCCTGGCACAGAACTCTTAAAACCTCTTGAATTTCCTGTCTTTTATATGTTAATGAGATGATACTTAGGGGAGGCGGAGGCTAGATAGCTTCAGGATGGCAGGGGCTGGTCACCAGAAAAACCAACCGCATGATTCTAGAGGTGCAGAAGGCTCAGGAAGAGGGGCTGGAGGTTGAGCTCAATTGCCATTGGCCAATGATTAATCAGCTGTACCTAAGTATTGAAACCTCCATTAAAACTCTGGGCGCAGTGGCTCACACCTGTGATTCCAGCACTTTGGGAGGCCGAGGCGGGCAGATTCCTTGAGATCAGGAGTTCAAGACCAGCCTAGGCAGCATAGTGTGACCCCATCTCTACAAAAAAAAAAACAAAAAACAAACAAAAAAAATTTAAATAAATAAATTTTTAAAAAACAACCAGGCTTGGGAGGTTCCGAGCTGGTGGTACCCAAGGGGGTGTGGAAGCTCTGCACCCCCCATTTGCCCCGAGCTTCTCTTCCCTGTGGGCTGCTCAGAGGTGCAGCCTCCATAATCAACCGGTTGCCATAAGTGATGCATGTTCCCGAGTATTGTGAATGGTTCTAGCAAATATCAGACCTGAGCAAGGGTTATGGGAGCTCTGACTCGTAGTCAGCCAGGCAGAAGTGTGGGTCATCTGGGGAGCCACTTCTTGACAACTGGCCTCCGGCCGGGGCAGTCTTGTGGGACTGGGCCCTTCGCCCACAGGGTCTGCACTGACTCTGGGAGGTACTGTCAGAATTGAACTGAGCAGTAGGACACCCAGCTGGCAGGGATTAGAGAATTGGTTGATGTTGGAATGATGTATTTGGTGTCAGAAAAAAATACAACACCAGCTGTTTAATGAGCAATTACCGTGTGCAGGCGCCGTACGGAGGGCGTGCGTGAATTATCCCGTCCCAGTGGCCTTAGGGAGACGGTGCTGTCACTGAGCTGCTCTCAGGGGAGAAAACCAAGACCCCGAGGTGAGGACCCTCAGCTCTGCAGTGGGCGCTGAGGTGGGCGCCATCCAGGAGAGAGCGTGCGGTGGCTCGGGGCCTCCCAGAGCTGCCCTGACTCCCCTGCTTGGCCAGCCCCTCCCTGGGAGCCCCACCCCAGAGCCAGCGAAGGCTGCAGTGAGTCAGGGGCCGTGAATGTCTCTGGAGCAGGAGCTGCAGACAGGCAGGAGCTGGGAGCTGGTCAGGAAGACGAGACTGGCACACAAAGGAGCTGATTAGCAATGCGAGGCTGCCTCCGGCCAGCCGGATTAGGAGCTCAGACAGCGCGAGCCCAGGGACTGCAGGAGCCACTTCCATCCATTCTCAGGCAAAAAGAGACGCCCACGGCAGGGCTGGGGTGGTGATCAGGGAATCAGAGCGCAACCCCTCCCAGGCCCCAGTGGCCCTTGCCTGCCCTGGCCTGGGCTCTTGCCACCGGCCCGTCCTCCTCCAAGAGGCCATCCTGTGCCCGTGCTTGGCTTGTGGGAGAAGCTCCCGAGGTCCACCGCCACCCCAGCAGGAGACACAGCAGCTGGCCCATCCCCAGAGGCCGCAGCCCCACGTGGTCCCGCGACGGTGTCCTTAGTGCTCACGTGGGCTCAGAGGATGCAATCCCTGAAGGACCTGTGGGTGGGGACACCGGTGCCTTGCCCAGGACAGCCCCGGTGACATTTGCTCCTTTGTGGCATCAGAAGCCTGAGGGTGGGCTGAGGTCTCGCCTCTGTCGTCGCAGTGAGACTGCGGTTTCAGGTCACAGCAGCAGCAGGGGCCTCCCCTTTTGTCGCCTACCAGATGAAAGACCCGTGTCCCTGCAGAGGTGGCCACCCCGCTCCTGGTCCCAAGTCCATCTGCTGGTCCAGGCCAGGGAGGGGGTGTCAGGATGGGATGGTGTCTACTGTGACCTGAGGGCGGGGTGGCCCTTCCTGACCCTGCTGAGTGCCTCTCCCTGGGCAGGGATTTGGGCCCTGGTGAACCATACACACTGCACGGCCCACAGTGAGATCCGTCAGTCACTCTCCCACGGGCAGCTGCTCCAGGTCTCACAGGGACAGACAGGGGCAGTAGCCTTGCCCCCCTCCAAACCCCAGGCTAAACAATGACAATTGCTAACAGCTGATCTGGAAGGTCCCACGCGTGGGGCTCCACCTTTGGGGGCTCATTTTATCTTCACAGCAGCTATGTTCCCCCGTAGCTGCTGGGACTGGCCCATTTTCCAGATGAGGACACTGAGGCACAGAGTGGGCAGGCCGGGGCTGGAGAGGTTCTGCGGCCCCAGGACTCTCTCCTGCGTGTGGAGAGTAGAGATTTGAACCGGGCCTGTCATCCCCAGGGAGAGGCACAGGGTGGGAGGTCAGGGTTGGGTTTTCCAAATAGGCTGTTTCCTGACTTCTGGAAAGTTGCCTTAAGAAATGGGAACGTGGTCTCCCTCTCCCTCTCCCGTCTCCCTCTCCCGTCTCCCTCTCCCGTCTCCCTCTCCCTCTCCCTCTCCCTCTCCCGTCTCCCTCTCCCGTCTCCCTCTCCCTCTCCCGTCTCCCTCTCCCTCTCCCGTCTCCCGTCTCCCTCTCCCTCTCCTTTCCACGGTCTCCCTCTCATGCCGGGCCAAAGCTGGACTGTACTGCTGCCATCTCGGCTCGCTGCAGCCTCCCTGCCTGATTCTCCTGCCTCAGCCTGCCGAGTGCCTGCGATTGCAGGCACGTGCCGCCACGCCTGACTGGTTTTCATGTTTTTTTGGTGGGGACGGGGTTTCGCTGTGTTGGCCGGACTGGTCTCCAGCTCCTAGCCGCGAGTGATCCGCCAGCCTCGGCCTCCCAAGGTGCCGGGATTGCAGACGGAGTCTCATTCACTCAGTGCTCAATGGTACCCAGGCTGGAGTGCAGTGGCGTGATCTCGGCTCGCTACGGCCTCCACCTCCCAGCCGCCTGCCTTGGCCCCCCAAAGTGCGGAGATTGCAGCCTCTGCCCGGCCGCCACCCCGTCTGGGAAGTGAGGAGCGTCTCTGCCTGGCCGCCCATCGTCTGGGATGTGAGGAGCCCCTCTGCCTGGCTGCCCAGTCTGGAAAGTGAGGAGCGTCTCTGCCCGGCCGCCATCCCACCTGGGAAGTGAGGAGCGCCTCATCCCGGCCGCCATCCCATCTAGGAAGTGAGGAGCGTCTCTGCCCGGCAGCCCATCGTCTGAGATGTGGGGAGCGCCTCTGCCCCGCCACCCCGTCTGGGATGTGAGGAGCGCCTCAGCCCGGCCGCAAACCCGTCTGGGAGGTGAGGAGCGTCTCTGCCCGGCCGCCCCGTCTGAGAAGTGAGGAGACCCTCCGCCTGGCAACCGCACCATCTGAGAAGTGAGGAGCCCCTCCGCCTGGCTGCCACCCCATCTGGGAAGTGAGGAGCGTCTCCGCCCGGCAGCCACCCCGTCCGGGAGGGAGGTGGGGGTCAGCCCCCCGCCCGGCCAGCCGCCCCGTCCAGGAGGTGAGGGGCGCCTCTGCCCGGCCGCCCCTACTGGGAAGTGAGGAGCCCCTCTGCCCAGCCAGGAGCCCCTCTGCCCAGCCAGCCGCCCCGTCTGGGAGGGAGGTGGGGGGCTCAGCCCCCCACCCGGCCAGCCGCCCCGTCCGGGAGGTGAGGGGCGCCTCTGCCCGGCCACCCCTACTGGGAAGTGAGGAGCCCCTCTGCCCAGCCAGGAGCCCCTCTGCCCAGCCAGCCGCCCCGTCCGGGAGGGAGGTGGGGGGGTCAGCCCCCCGCCCAGCCAGCCGCCCCGTCCGGGAGGGAGGTGGGGGGGTCAGCCCCCCGCCCAGCCAGCCGCCCCGTCCGGGAGGGAGGTGGGGGGGTCAGCCCCCCGCCCAGCCAGCCGCCCCGTCCGGGAGGTGAGGGGCGCCTCTGCCTGGCCGCCCCTACTGGGAAGTGAGGAGCCCCTCTGCCCGGCCAGCCGCCCCGTCCGGGAGGGAGGTGGGGGGCTCAGCCCCCTGCCCAGCCAGCCGCTCCGTCTGGGAGGGAGGTGGGGGGGTTCAGCGCCCCCTCCCGACCAGCCGCCCCGTCTGAGAGGGAGGTGGGGGGCTCAGCCCCCCGCCCGGCCAGCCGCCCCGTCCGGGAGGTGAGGGGCGCCTCTGCCTGGCCGCCCCTACTGGGAAGTGAGGAGCCCCTCTGCCCGGCCAGCCGCCCCGTCCGGGAGGGAGGTGGGGGAGTCAGCCCCCCGCCCGGCCAGCCGCCCCATCCGGGAGGGAGGTGGGGGGCTCAGCCCCCTGCCCGGCCAGCCGCCCCATCCGGGAGGGAGGTGGGGGGCTCAGCCCCCCGCCCGGCCAGCCGCCCCGTCCGGGAGGTGAGGGGCGCCTCTGCCCGGCCGCCCCTACTGGGAAGTGAGGAGCCCCTCTGCCCGGCCAGCCGCCCCGTCCGGGAGGGAGGTGAGGGGCTCAGTCCCCCGCCCGGCCAGCTGCTCCGTCCGGGAGGGAGGTGGGGGGGTCAGCGCCCCCTCCCGGCCAGCCGCCCCGTCTGGGAGGGAGGTGGGGGGGTCAGCCCCCCGCCTGGCCAGCCGCCCCATCCGGGAGGGAGGTGGGGGGCTCGGCCCCCCGCCCGGCCAGCCGCCCCGTCCGGGAGGGAGGTGGGTGGGTCAGCCCCACCCCCGGCCAGCCGCCCGGTCCGGGAGCTGAGGGGCGCCTCTGCCCGGCCGCCCCTACTGGGAAGTGAGGAGCCCCTCTGCCCGGCCACCACCCCGTCTGGGAGGTGTACCCAACAGCTCATTGAGAATGGGCCATGATGACGATGGCGGTTTTCTGGAATAGAAAAGGGGGCAAGGTGGGGAAAAGATTGAGAAATCGGAGGTTGCCGTGTCTGTGTAGAAAGAAGTAGACATGGGAGACTTTTCATTTTGTTCTGTACTAAGAAAAATTCTTCTGCCTTGGGATCCTGTTGATCTGTGACCTTACCCCCAACCCTGTGCTCTCTGAAACATGTGCTGTGTCCACTCAGGGTTAAATGGATTAAGGGCGGTGCAAGATGTGCTTTGTTAAACAGATGCTTGAAGGCAGCATGCTCGTTAAGAGTCATCACCACTCCCTAATCTCAAGTACCCAGGGACACAAACACTCTGCCTAGGAAAACCAGAGACCTTTGTTCACTTGTTTGTCTGCTGACCTTCCCTCCACTAGTGTCCTATGACCCTGCCAAATCCCCCTCTGTGAGAAACACCCAAGAATGATCAATAAAAAATTTTATTAAAAAAAAAAAAAAAGAAATGGGAACGTGTCTGCTAACAGCCTCTCGTTGAGGCCAAATTTGGGGGGACTGTGAGGCTATAGGAAAAAGCAAACTCAGTTTCTTCCCACTATACTCTCTCAACGCAATCCACACAGAGCCCTCAGTGGCCAGATGAGTGGGGTTCCCACACACAGCAAGCAAGCAATCGGTTCCCTCGGACACCAGCAGGTGCCCCTAATTCAATTCAGTTCTGCACTGCTCACCTGGAGAGTGTGTTGATCCCACAGGGTGAGGCTCAGTCCCACAAGATGGGCCCCACGTCCTTTGCAGGTGCCAAGAACAAGCCCCAGGTTGTGACCTGTGCCTCTGACCGACCAGCTATGAATCAGGGTTCCCATGATGCCCTTCTCTGGTTCAATTAATTTGCTAGAGCAGCTCACAGAATGGAGGGAAATACGTTTGCCGGTTTCTTATAAAGGATATTACAAATGAAGCGATGTATGGGGTGAGGTACAGGGGAAGGCGTGCAGCTTTGATGCCCTGCCCAGGCACACCACCCCCAAGGAACCTCCATGTGTTCATCTATTCAGAAACTCCTCCAAACCCTGTCCTTTTGGGGGTTTTATGGAAGTTTCATTACACGGACATGATTGATTCAATCATTGGCCATTGGTGATCGACTCAACCTTCAGCCTCTCTCTCTCCTCCCTGGAGGCTGGAGGGCAGGGCGGAAAATTCCAACCCTCTAATCTTGGGATTGGTTCTTCTGGTAACCAGCCCCCATTCAGAAGCTATCTAGGGACCCCCAGCCACCAGTCATCTCACTAGCATACAAAGACACTCAGCACTCTGGAGGGTCCTGAGATTTTAGGAGCCATGTGTCAGTAGAGGAGAGGAAAACCAAATACCCATTTCACAACGCAGACTGTGTGTGGCTCCTCCATGCCTTTCTCTAACAGAGCATCCTCTGATCTGAAAGGTGCCTGGCCATCAAACTGCAGTTCCAGTTCCATGAAAAGCACATGCAGTTACCCTGGGGAGCTCAGCCGCCACCCCGCACCAGGCTGGTTGAGGGCTCTGACTCCTCACCCAGCGCATGCCGCCCCTGCCCTTCTACCCGCCTGCTTGCTCTGTTCAAGTTCTCATTTGTGGGATTGGTCAGCGGTCCCGGGGGAGCCCCCTTCCTGCTGAGATCTCCAGATGGGGGGACAGTCAGCCCTTGAGATACTAGAGAAATCCCCTGGGAACATTTCCTGCCTCTCTTCATGGCAGTGGGGAAACTGAGGCTATGGTGCCCGGGAGTTAGGAGGCCCATTGGAAACCCCGCCAGGGTACAGGCAGGAAGCTGCGTGATCAGGTCGTCTTGTGAAAATGCTTCTTTGGGAACCAGCTTCCAGGAGTAGCCACTCAGGCCCACATGACTTCTGAGTCGTTTGCCAACCTTCTTGGGCTGTTGGGTTTGTGCTCCAGGAAGGACCTGATGGTTAGAGTGGAGGTGTTGGAGAGAGTCCCAGAGCCCTGCCCAGTGAGGGTCAGGAGGCTATGGCCGTGTCCCATAAGCAGGGCTGAGCACAGCCCACATGCACCTCCAGGGGCTGCGCTGCAAACGACACACATGGATTTTCTCACAGTTCGGAGGCCAGAATTCCAAAATCAAGGTGTGGGCAAAGCCATGAGCCCCCTCTAGGCTCTAGGGGAGGGTCCTTCCTTGCCTCCTCCAGCTCTGGGGCTCCCGGTATTCCTTGGCTGCTAGCCACATGGTGCCAACCTGTGTCTCTGTCGTCACACAGCCTCATCCTCCTCTCTCTTCTCATCCCTCATAAGGGCACCCGTCACTGGATTCAGGGCCCACTTCAGTAACCGAGGATGATCTCATCTCGGAATCCTTAACTTAATTATATCTACAAAGAGGCTGTTTCCAAATAAGGTCACATTGGCAGGTGCCAGGGGTTAAAGGCATGGACATATCTTTCGAGGGCCACCGGTCAGCTCACTATGTAGTCTGTTTTTGTAACTTCTCTGCAATAACTCAACCATGCCATGCAGCAGCCACTCAGCATTTGCCCAGGCACTACTGGGCACTCAGTGGCCTGTGCACAGAGGAGTAGCGTGGATCCTGGGCAGTAAACCCCCTCTAGCCACTGTCACGGGGTGTGCAGAAGCTTCTGAGTGAGGAGCTCTCTGGTTTGCATGGGTCCTGCTCTGTGCCAGCTGCCACAAGAACTGCAGGCTGCCTTCCAAGATGGCTGCCCTCAGCCTTAGGGCAGGGTCAGCCCCGGCATTGGTGGCACCTGGGACTCAGCAATTCTCTGTTGTGGGGGACTGTCCTGTGCTTTGTAGGATGTATAGCAGCTTCCTTGGTCTCCACCCGCAAGATGCCAGTAGCAACACAAGTTGTTGTCACAACCAAAAATATCTCCCAACATGGCTGAATGTGTTTTGTGGGGGGGTTGCCCCCGCTTGAAAACCACTGCCTTAGGCCATAAACCGGGCTCTCAGAGCCAAGTTGGACACCAGGCTCCACGCCCCACATCTGTCAGTGCCTGCTGGCCTCACCCCTGCCTGCCCAGAGGTCTCTGGTGAGGCCCACAGTCACCTACACATCTAGTCATCACTCACCGTGTCCTAGCTGGCTCGTGCCTGCCAGCCCACCTGCTACCTGCAGAGGTGACTGGCCAGGAGGGCACGCCAGGAAGCTGCCCAGCCAGCACAGCCAGCTGTCCATTTTCTTGATGAAGCCAAGGATGGTTGGTGGGGGGCCGGTGGCTATTCCTACTGTTCCCGCCAGGCTGATGAGTAGGGAAGGCTTAGAGGTGCAGCCAGGCTGACGGAAGGACAGGTGTTCTCAGGTGAAAGGGCCAGCTTAACTGTCCATCACGGGTGCAGGAGGAAGGCAAATGTGGTGTATCCCGATCAGGGAGCATCATTCCATCTTAGGAAGGAAAACCGACACTGGCTACAAAGGCCTCCTATGGAGGACCCTTGAGGATATTATGCCAAGTGAAATAAGCCAGTCACGGGAGACAAGCTCAGCACTGAACCATCCCAGTCATACGAAGCTTCTAGAGTAGCGAAGTCCATGGAGACAGAAAGTCGGAGGGTGAGTGCCAGGGGCTGCGGAAGGAGATGGGGAGTTAGTGGTTCACAGGGACAGGCTCAGTTTGGGAAGATGAGAATGTTCTGGACATTGTGTGTTCAGTGACACTGAATTGTGCGCTAACAGGTTAGCGTGCTGAGTTTTATGTCTGAGTTTTTTTTTTTTGAGTCTTACTCTTTCGCCCAGGCTGGAGTGCAGTGGCGTGATCTCAGCTCACTGCAACCTCTGCCTCAGCCTCCCGAGTAGCTGGGCGTTGCAGGCGCCCGCCACCACACCCGGCTAATTTTTGTATTTTTAGTAGAGATGGGGCTTCACCATGTTGGGCAGGTTGGAAGTTTTATGTTATATGGATTTTACCGCAGTACAGTTAAAAATTAAAACTATAAAGATGCAGCCCTGGGTGGGGCTGACAGGGTGGGTTTCAAGGCCTCCATGGAGTCAGCTCACCCCCGTCGCTAATCGTGAAGCTGCGGCCATGGGTATCGTGTGTGTGTCAGGCTGGACATGAGACTCCCAGGCTCCCGCGGGCAGGGAGGAGGTGGTAAGATGAGAATGGTCCTCATCACTCCGACTCCGCAGGAGAGAGGAGCCCCAGCCTGCCTTCATCACCTCGACTCCGCAGGAGGGAGGGGGCCCCAGCCTGCCTGGGTTTCTCAGATGCCATCCCCTTGACCTGCCCATGGGTGCCCCGCTTGCTGGTTCTGTTCTCCTTCTTGCAGAGATGGGTGAGCCCTGACCCCTGCCCTTGGGGACACTGGCCTGGGGGAGGCGTGTGAGATGAGACAAGCATGCCCATAACTCATGGCTGTGGAATGAATCGTGTTCCCCTGGATTCTTACGTTGAAGCCCTAACCCCCATTACCTCAGAGTGAGGTCTTGCTTGGAAATTGGGACATTGCGATGTGACTGGTTAAGATGGGGTCACAAGGGTAGGGCAGCCCCTGATCTACTGGCCCACGTCCTTGTAAGAAGAGGGAGGTTTGGGCGCAGACAGGCACACAGCGGGAAGGCCAGGCGAAGATGGAGGCAGAGGGGGGTGATGCTCCTCCAAGTCAGGGACACCAAGGCTTGCCAGCCACCACCAGGGGCACAAAAATGCTTGGAACAGAAACTGCCTCGCAGTCCCCAGAGGAACCCACCCTGCCCACACCTTGATCTTGGACTTCACCTCCAGGACTGTAGGAACATGAACGTCTGTGGTTAAAGCACCCAGGCCCTCTGCTACGGCCCCCCCGGGAGAGAAGTGCACTCCCTGGAAACCCCAGCCTGCTGGGTCATGGCTCATCCCAGCTGAACGAGGAGAGGGTGGACATGGGTCAGCGCCCAGATTACATCCTGGTCCCCACAGCAGAGTCTGGGCAGGGAGAAGCTGGGTAGATAAGAGCGCCGGAGTTGCCGCCAGCCTGTGGTGCTGTCTGTGATTGCTCATCCACTCATGAGTGAGCGTGGTGAGTATGGTAAGTGAGCGTGGCGAGTGAGCGTGGCGAGTGAGCGTGGTGAGTGTGGCGAGTGAGCGTGGCGAGTGAGCTTTCCGTGTGCCCTAAACCCCCCAGACCGCGGTGTCACAGCACCTTTCCCCCGCAGATCTGTTGGGCACCCCGACTCGGAGTCTGGCCCCCATTTGGGATGGAATGTTCTAAAATGTTCTTCATTTACTCTACTTTCTTTAAATGGAGAACATCATTTAATGTCTCCAGTCCATCCAAGGCTGTCCTGCCAGCTGTGTTTGGGCACCAAGCCGTGCCAGGCCCGCGTGTGGCACAGCCTGCTCTCTGTGGCGCTGGCATTCGGTGCTGTTGCATCCTGGGGTTGGCCGTGCACACTCTGCCATCCGGCCTCTCCCTCTGTGTGCATGGGCCTGCCTCTGCAGCCCTTCTTCCTTGTCTGATTTCCTGATCCTGATCCTCTGTGTGCCACAGATCCAGTTAGCCACCCTGTTAGAACTCTGCATAAGGTAAAAGTAAACCCGTACATCGGCCCCGAGCGAGAGGCAGAGTAGTTCTGCAAGCCTAGTGCCTGGGTGCCAGGCTTGTGGCGGCCGACGGGGTGACCCAAGAGGCTTCCTAGCCCACGTCCTCTTCTAGGCTGCGTCTCAGTAGCCAAGGCTGATGGAGGGGTGGTTGATGGTGAGGCTGGGGGGTGCCCCTGAGACAGCACTCAGGGCTGCCCCCAACACTCAGCCCTCCCCACCGTCTGTGCGTGCCCCCCGCCCCACCCAGTGCTTTCTCTGTGTGGAATGGGGCTGTTCCCTGGAGGCTCTGCCCCGGGGGCTGTTCTGCCCCCTGGCTGGTGGATCTTATCTCCCCCTGGAGCAGGCAGAGCCCCAGGGAACCAGCACAGACTCCACCACTGACGGAGCCAGAGTGACAGCCACCTCCTCCTCCATGCATTTCCTGCAGCAGACAGGTTAGCCCCACGTTATCCTGCTCCTTCCTCCTGACCAGAGCTTTACTCTGACCAAGGGCCAGGACACTGCATGGGACAGTGGGAGCCACCTCCTTAGCACTGGCTCAGGGGAGGACGCATCCCCAGAATACCATATGAGCCATGTGCCACCTGTGATTTTGCCCCATCCAGAGCCTGGCACAGAGGCCTAGCGTGCAGTCCACAAGAGGCCTGGCAGGCAGTGTCCACTCCACTGTGCATCCTTGGCCAAGCCCCTCGGGACAAAGGCGGTGGCCTCAGATCCCCTGGTCCCTCCGGGTCACTGTCGGCTAATTCTGGGGGAAGGACTGGCAAGGCTGTTTGGAAGAGGTCAGCGCCCAGGGACTCCGTGTGGGCTGCTGGCTATGTCCACAGTCAGGGCTGCAGGAGCCCCCGGGTGGGGTGACTCAGCTTTCTGGCCTTACCCAGACCTCAGGCTGGGGAGGTGACAGTGACCGCCTGAATCCCCACTGGTCTCTGCCCCTCATCTCCACCGCTCGCTACTGCCCCGTGGGTGTGCTGGGCCCAGGATGGTCACGAGTGTTCAAGGGTAACGCCCCTCTGCAAGTGAGTGAGCTACTTTGAGATCACTGTTTTGTGACACTCATGGGGTCTCTCGCTGCCCTCTCAATGTAAATCCAGCTAGGGCAGGTGACTGGCCAGAGAGTTCCTCAGGGCACGTGCCCCATAAAATGCCTCCTGGAAGACCCCCCACGGGCCTCTGTGACCTGCTGCAGGGTTGACGTCGGCTGCACCAGGCCTGGCCCCACACACACAGTCCCTGTTGCCAACAGAATGTCGAGGGTCCCCTCCGCAGAGCTGACTCGTGCCTCTGCAGGACTGAGCCAGGGCCCAGCCGCCTATTTCTTCACTTTGTTGGGAGTGTTTGAGTGGCCTGGGCTTGCCACAAGTGGCTACAAACGGGGCAGCTTCAAGCAAGGGGAATGTGTTCCCCTACAGTCCTGGGAGCCAGAAGTCAGACAGCAGCCTCACAGGGCTGCAGCCAGGTGTGGCAGGGCCCCGTGCCATCCCAAGACTCCGGGGAGGAGGCCTCCTGACACTTCTAGCTTCTGGGGGCTCCCAGCGTTCCTTGGCTTGGCTGCATCCTGTCTCTGACTTCATCTCCACATGCCCTCTCCCAGCTGTGTGTCTCCTCCTCCTCTGTCTCTTACGAGAACACTTGTCATTGGATTTTAAACCACCATAAATCCCGGGTCATATTCTGTTGAGAAACATAATTACATTTGCAAAGACTTTTTCCAAATAAAGTCATATTCACAGCTTCCGGGGGCTAGGACATATCTTTTGGGGGCTGCCATGCTGGCACTGGGGGCTTCTTTCCTAATGAGCATCCTGGGGGGAGGTTTCCCTCCTCCGCTTCTCAGGCCTAAATTCTGGAGGGGCTGTTGGGGACACCCCTGCAGGGGACTCTGAGAGGGGGGCGCTCAGGGAACTTGGCAGATCCTTTCAAACTAGGATCTCAGTGTTTGGGAGGCCCTGAGGGAGCAAAAGGAGCATGGGCAGACCGTGCCCCCACCCCTCCCCAGCCTCATCTGGGGAACCCTCTTCTAGCTGACGTACGACACAAAGCCCAACACTCAACACGGCTCAGAAAATGCTGTTTATTTCCTGGAGTAAGAAGGGTCCTCTGCTCTGTCCTCACCCCATGGTTCTCTCCTTCACCAAGAGACACTGGGCTGGGATGAGCTCAGACCAGCCATGTACCACAGCTCTTGGAGAATGGGCACCCATGCAGTGGAACACTACTTGGCCATAAAAAGGAAGAAAGTGATGAGACGTGCCACCTTGTGGGTGAGCATGGAAGGGGTGACACTGAGTGAAAGAAGCAGATACAAAAGGCGGCACGGTGCACGGTTCCATTTTCACGAAATGTCCAAGACATTGGCTCAAGAAGTGAGAGCCAAGCCTGAGGTGTCTGACCCCAGCTGAAGGGGAGCCACAAGCCTGAAGCCCAGGAGCTCATGGGAGACACTGAGTGTGGGAATCGGGTCCCTGGGAGTGGGCCCTGTGCCCACCGCAGCCATGTGGGTGCAGACACAGCCTCAGGATCGGCCGGCCATTCTGCCTCTCGGGTTCACCAGAGGCCACAGCTCGGCCTCATGGGGACAGCTCGCCAGCCTGGGTGGGGACAGCCCTGGGGTGCACAGCCACACTTTGCTGGCTGTGGAGTGGCCTCCAGCCTACAGAGCCGGCCCACACGCTGACGCAGCTCCGGTTTTATTTTAGACCAAGCCTCATCTCAACTTGGTCCAACGGAGTTGAACTTTAACAAACAACAAGCGTGATGAGCCCGCCACAGCCCGCCACTTACAGCTGGCCCAGCCCCTGGCACTGTGAGCTCCGCTCAGACCACACAGGGCAGGCTCAGCACAGAGCCGGGCAGTGAGGCCAGGGTAAGGAGGTCTCCTGGGTCGGTGCCTCCAGCAGACCTGGGTGGGCTTCAGCCCAGGGTGAGGGCCCCCAGGGGGCAGGCATGGTGCTGTCGGTGGCTGGGGCCTGGGGGTGCAGGTGTGTCCACGTGCCTTGGCGACAGTGTGTGCACCTGCAGAGAGTTGGGCCCTGTAGGGCTGGTCTGGCTTCAGGCCCAGCCCCCACGCAGCCCCCTCAGTCACCCAGCCTCGGGTGAGCCACATGTCCATTCTGGGCTATGTGCCTTTCCTGGGGTCTCCAGCCAGTCACTGCTTCCCCCACAGCTTACCAGGCCCTGACACCTTCTTCTCAGGCTCCCAAGCTTCCCAAGTGCCTGGGCCCAGCTCCCTGCCAGCGGATGGCCCACCCGAACCTCTCCTGCCCCGTGGAGCACAGGGACTTCCCACAGTGCTGCTGGGTGGCCCTGCTGCAGGGCTGGCCTCGGTCCCTCTGGGTGGCCATCCTCCTGCCCAACTGTGCAGCCCTTAAAGGCGGGGCCAGGAGTTATTCATTCCCCAGCGTCTAGCACAACACTTGACCTCACAGAGGCAACCTGACAGACATGAGATGCACCAGCAGACAGAAGGACGGGGGGATGGACGAACAGACAGATGAATAGACTGATGGATGATGGTGGATGGATGAATAGATGGACGGATGGACGGATGGATGGATGGATGGATGGACGGACGGACTGATGGTTGGACTGATGGATGATGGCAGATGGATGGATGGATGGATGATGGATAAATGGATGGACTGGTTAGACTGATGGATGATGGCAGATGGATGATGGTAGATGGATGATGGTAGATAATGAATGGAAGAATGGAAGAACAGAGGGATAGAGTGATGGATGGACTGAATGATGGAGGATAGAGGATGGATGGAAGGACAGATGGATGGATGGAGTAATGGATGGATAGAGCAATGGATGGACTGACTCATGTGGGAAGATGGATTAGGTGAGCGGATGGATGGAAAATGGATAATAGAGGGTGGGAGGGAGGAAGGTGTTCGTGGGAACCATCCCTGGTCATGAGCACTACTTCATGTGCCTGCCTCACCTGCCCCAAAGCCAGTCTTCCCTCCAGGTCAGCTCTGCCCTGTTCAACATGGGTGGGAAGCAGAGTGTGAGAGCCGAGGACCACCCTGACCAGGGTCCTGGAGCCATGGCTCCTTTGTCAGTGTTTCCCCAGCCAGAGGCACTATCCACATCTCCTGCCCCTGCATAGCTAACGAACTTGACTATCCTCATCTCTGTTGGGCCGAAGCAGCTTCATGGCCTGACTGCACTCTCGGTGAGGCAGACAGTCAAGGGAAAGACCATCATGCAGATCGTGAGTCCCCACCTCGCCATTGTCCTCTACATCCCTCGGTCTGTGCAGTAGTATCTGAAGGGTCACCTGAACTGATGAACTGTGTCATTTATGGGAAGAAGTGACATGCTAGAGTGAAGCCACCAGTTTGGACTCCCCAGCAGTCTTAGGACACTGTCATTCTTTCATCCAGCTGGCATTTGCTGAAGCCAGCCTGGCTCAGGGGCAAGACCACAGACTGCAGACCAGGACACCTGGAGTCTTGTCCCAGCCCTGTGTCCTGCCCTGGGCCCTCCATGGTGGCTTCTGTCTGTGAATGGGGACAGCACCTGCCTCCCAGGGCTGAGCAAGGACTTAAGTGAGTTACTGCCTGATATGGTTTGGCTGCATCTCCACCCAAATCTCATCTTGAATTGTAGTTCCCATAATCCCCATGTGTTGTGGGAGGGAACGAGTGGGAAGTAATTGAATCATGGGGGCGGTTACCTTCATGCTGTTCTCATGATAGTGAGTGAATTTTCACAAGATCTGATGGTTTTATAAGGGGCTTTCCCCCCTTTTACTCAGCATTTCTCTCTCCTGCCGCCATGTGAGGAAGGACGTGTTTGCTTCCCTTTCTGCCATGATTGTAAGTTTCCTGAGGCCTCCCCAGCCATGCAGAACTGTGAGTCAATTAAACCTCTTTCCTTTATAAATTACCCAGTCTTGGGTATGTCCTTAATAGCAGCAGGAAAACAGACTAATACACTGCCCCTCTAGGGCAGCGCCTAGTAGATACTGGCCTTTACTCCTCCTTCACCAAGAGACACTGGGCTGGGATGAGCTCAGACCAGCCATGTACCACAGCTCTTGGAGAATGGGCACCCATGCAGTGGAACACTACTTGGCCATAAAAAGGAAGAAAACGCTGAGATGTGCCACCTTGTGGGTGAGCATGGAAGGGGTGACACTGAGTAAAAGAAGCAGACACAAAAGGAGACATGGTGCACAGTTCCATTTTCATGAAATGTCCAGGACAGGCTGATTGGTGCTTGCCTATGGCTGGGGAAAGGGAGAGTGGGGACTGACTGCTAATGGGTAGGGGGTTTCCTTGTAGGGGGATGAACTAGAGGTGGTGCTTGCACAACACTGTGAATGTACTAAATGCCATGGAGTCGCACACTTTAAAAGTGTGAATTTTACATTATATAAGCTCATCTCAATTAAAAAAATATGCATGTCCCCCAAAAAGCTGATGGGAGCCAGTCATTGGGGAACAGAGGGGCACCCAGCATGGCTGCGGCAGAGGGAATGCCAGGCAAGCAGGGGGAGGGGCCAGATGGCATGGGCCCCTGGGTTGTGATTGGAGCTAGGTTGGACATTCTCAGCAGTTCTGACACTGGAATAAGGATGTAGAATTTGCACCTAGGAGTCTCTGTATTTGAGACCTTGAATCGATTGTCTTTTTAAAAAGAAGTCCAGGCACAGTGGCTCACACCTGTAATCCCAACACTTTGGGAGGCCAAGGCAGGAGGATCGGTTTAGCCCGGGAGTTTGAGACCAGCCTAGACAACACAGCAAGACCCCATCTCTACAAAAATAAAAGTCTAAATATGTAAAATGTTCATAAAATACACATAAAATTCACCATTCAAAAGTGTACAGTGATATTCGACACAATCACAGGGTGTGCAACCATCACCTTCTTCCGGTTCCTGGACATTTCCATCACCCCAGAAGGAAACCCCGTCCCCAAGGGCCGTCCCTCCCATTGCCCCTCCCCCCAGCCTCCGGCAACGTCTGCTTTCCGCCGCTGTGAATTTGGCTACTCTGGACATTACATAGAAATGCAATCATGCAAAGTGGGGTGCTTTGTGGCTTCTTTCATTCAGCATCATGTCTCTGAGGCTCTCCTTGTTGGAACACGTGTCAGCATTTCATTCCTTTCTGTGAGTGTCGCACTGTATGGCTCGACCACAGAGTGTTATTCATCCCTCTGTCCATAGACACTGGGTTGCGTCCATCTTTTGGCTACTGAATGGTGCTGCTGTGGACACTGATGTGCACGTGTCGGTCTAAGAACCTGCTCTGAATTATTCTGGGGTTATAAGTAGGCATGGAATTGCTGGGTCATTGGGTAATTCTGTGTTTAACTCTTTGAGGAACCTTCAAACTCTTTCACTGCAGCCGCACCATTCTGCATTCCCACTAAATGCTTTTTTTTTTTTTCCCACGGACAATGGACTGTATTGGGAGCTGGCTTCACTGTGCTGTGCCTGCTTCCCTGGAAGAGGGGCTCTGGGCCTCTTTCTGGGTTGTGACTCCATTTTAGAGTCTGGCGAGGACCAGGGGCCCTCCCTCTAGGAAAATGCACGCACACAGACCCACAATTCTGCCCATAGACTTGAGGCGTTTGCTGATGGGCCACCTCTGTGAGCCCACAATACCTTTGTGCAAATGTGAGAAGGCCCCCCACTCTAGGCGGGCATGCCAGCAGCTGTGCACAGCATGGGGGGCAGAGCACAGAGTGGACTTGAACACCACCCCCAGCAGACGCCCTTGTGGAGTGAACAACCTACACAGTTGTCCAGGGCAGTCCTGCCTGCTGACACCCGGAAACACATTTATCTTGCACAGTGTGGGGGCACCTGCCTTATGGAACTGACACGTTCCTGAGAACAGCTGCTGCCACAGGAATTTCAGCTCAGCATGCCTGAAATTTCAACTCATGCTCAGCATTGAGTTTCTCAATGACAAGCAAAAGAATCAAGGAGATGTTTCCTTGGGCCTCTCTGCCCAGGTGCAGTGATCCAGAGGGAAGAAGCCCAGGTTGGAGGAAAATGCTCAGAGCTCCGTACCCAGCCTCTGTCCTAGAGAGGGGCATATATCCCAGAACTGTCACTACACACCACGGTCCAGGCAGACAAGGAGAGATCTGGTCCCTACTGTCAGCTCCGGGAAGGTTTGGCAGAGACAAGCCCCAGCACCCAGAGCTGCGAGGCAGGAAAGAAATGTATGGGGAGAAGCGGAGCTGCAAGGACCCCGTCTCATCAGTGGGGGGCTAGCCAGCAAGTGACCAGGTGTGGAGAAGCCACTTCCAGCCCCCGAGTGACATGCAGGCCCAGGACTTCCCAAGGCGCTCAGTGTCTCTGCGCTCCTACCCAGTCCCCATGCCAGCCCTGAGGTGCTGCTTATCCCCACTCCTAGGACGCAGAGGCGCAGCAAAATGCCTGTGGCCACACAGCAAGGCCTGGGGACACTGAGATGGGACCTTAGCCCTAGACTTGTCCTCACAGCCCTGCTGCATGCCACAGTCACCCTGCCTGCCCTGGCATGGTCCCAGGCCTCCCTGGGGCCTCACCCTCAACCATGGCCTGGGAACAGTCGTCCAGCCGCGAGGCAGTCAGTCTAGTGTGGGACAAAGAAAACCCCAGCTCACCTCTGCCAAGCATGCACCCCAGGCTCAGGCCCCCGGGCGCGTGGGTGCATTTGCATTTGATCCTCCAAGACCCCAAAGAGTGGCCCCACCACTAGCCCCCAGCACAGATGGATGCAAAGGCCCAGAGAGCCACTCATGGGGCTGGCAGGTGAGGCGCCTGGGCCTGGGCCGTGCCTCTCCCTTTTAAAAAGTTATTATTTTAAGTCATAGTAAAATACATGTAAAATCTATAATCTTAGCCTTTTTGTTTTTGTTTTTTTTTTTTTTTTTGAGACAGTCGTGCTCTGTTGCCCAGGCTGGGGTACAGTGGTGCCATCTTGGCTCATTGCAACCTCCACCTCAGCCACCAAGTAGCTGGGATTACAGACGTGCGCCACCAAGCCCGACGAATGCTTTACTTATTTATTTTTTTTTGTATTTGTAGTAGAGATGGGGTTTCACTATGTTGTCCAGACTGGTCTCAAAGGCCTGGCCTCAAACGATCCACCTGCCTCGGCCTCCCAA
This sequence comes from Pan paniscus, assembly GCF_029289425.2. NCBI lineage: Eukaryota > Metazoa > Chordata > Mammalia > Primates > Hominidae > Pan > Pan paniscus. The sequence goes on along the minus strand of NC_073258.2, from coordinate 71,503,630 downwards.
AGTGCTGGGATTACAAGCATGAGCCACCAAGCCCAGACAAAATCTCAGCCATTTTTAAGCATACACTTCAGTATACTTACATTGTTGTGCAATCATCACCACTATCCATCTCAGAACTTTCCATCTTCCCGATAAACACTGTCCCCAATAAACTCCGTCCCCAGTAAACACCAGCTCTTCATTCTCTCTTCTCCCAGCCCCGGGCACCCACTGTTCTACTTTCTGTCTCTGTGGATTTGGCTACTCTAGGGACTGCAGATAAATGGAATCACACAGTATTAGTCCTTCTGTGTCTGGCTTATTTCGCTGAGCATGATGTCCTCAAGGCTCATCCACGTTGTAGTATGTGTCAGCACTTCCTTCCTTTTGTGTTTTTAAATTTTTTTGAGACAGGGTCTTGCTCTGTCACCCAGGCAGGAGTGCAGTGGTATGATCATAGCTCAGTGCAGCCTCAAATTCCCAGGCTCAAGCAATCCTCCCACTTCAGCCTCCCGATTAACTGGGATTACAGGCACGTGTCACCACACCCGGCTAGTTTTTAATTTTTTTGTAGAAATGGTGTCTCACTGTGTTGCCCAGGCTGATCTCGAACTCCTGGGTGCGAGGATTGTTTCAGCCCGGAAGTTTGAGACCAGCCTGGGCAACATAGTGCAGAGATTACAGGCATGAGCCACTGTGCCCAGCCTCCTCCTTTTCACAGCTGAGTAATATTCCATTGCATGGATAGACCACATTTTGTTTATCCACTCATCCATCAGGGGACATTTGGGTTGCTCCCACCTCTTGGTTATTGCAATGACGCTGCTGTGAACATGGTGAGCAAATATCTGCTTGAGTCCCTGCATTCCTTTCTCTTCTTCTGTACCCATGAGTGGAATTGCTGGATTATGTGGTAACTCTGTTGAGTGTTGAGGAATGCCATACTGTCTTCATAGCAGCTGCACCATCCTACATCCCCACAACCCAAACCATAAATGGCCGTAACTGGTAAGCAAAAAAACCAACTGTGGTCTGTCTGTGCAATGGAATATTATTCAGCCATAAAGAGGAACAGAAGACTGATGCCTGGTCCAACGTTGTGAACCCTGAAAACATGAGGCCAGGTGAAAGACGCCAGGCATGAAAGGCCAGATAGTGTCTGATTCCTTTCACATGAAATGCCCAGAATAGGCAAATCCACAGAGACAGGGAGGAGGTGAGCGGTTACCAGTGGGAGGGGGAGGGGAGTGACTGCTTATGAGTGCAGGGTTTCCTTCTGGGGTGACAAAAACATTCTGGAACTAGATAGAGGTGGTGGTTGCAAAGTGCTGTGACTGTACTAAATGTTATCAATGGTCAGTGTTAGGCCACGTGTATTTTACCACAATGCGAAGGTGTATAGATCTTGGAATCCCTGTCAGGAGAGGAGGACCTTCTAGGCTGTTCTAAAATAACCCAGAATCTGCATCTGCCGCACTGCAGCCTGCATCCCACGGCACCTTGTAGGGGGTTTTGGGTGGTAATGGGGAACCCGTGTGTTGAACCCCAACTGCCCGGTTCCACTGCACCAGCCACCATTACCAGCTGTGTGGCCTTGGCCAAGTCACCCGCCTTCTCTGGGCCCAGCCTCCCATCTGGAAGATGGGGATGCAGTAGTGGCTGCTGACAGGGCTGCTGGGAGGACTGGGTGAGATTCTGCAGTGGGTACAGACCCTGCTGTTGCAAGTAGTGGGTGCCATGATGGTTTCCTAGCATGACACGGGTCCTGAGCTGGTGCTACATGAGACACTGGTCCTGGCCTGGTGTGCCACTGGCTCCCCAGGCACCCGTTTCTTACTCCCTGGTCCCGAAGGGGAGTAAGTGACCAGGGTGTCTGAACCCCACTGAGTTCCACCCCAACCCAGGCTCCAGGATGCCCCATGATCTGCCCCCATCATCACATTGAGGAGATCCCGTCTCCTCCCCTAAGGCTCCCACAAGGCCACCAGTGGGGGGAAATCGTCACGGGGGCCTCCCCAGGACCTCTTATTTCTTCAAACAGGGGAGCCCCTCCTGAGAGGCAGGTGTGGGGACCCTGGAGCAGGAGCCGCCACCTGGGTTCCTCTGGGTGCTGTGCTTCTCCCAGCTCGCCGGCTGCCACGGACCCCCCTTCACCTTTCACCCTCCCCCACTTGGCGTAGGTGATCTCCCGCACGGATGCTGAGGACGCTTCCTTCCTTCCATGCCCCTGGGGGGCCGGCGAGCTGACCCGCTTGTCAGGGCATAGTAAAGAATCGCCCAGGAGAGACCTCCTTCTGCCCTCAGCCTCAGGCTCTGCCGGGCCTGCTTCTGCCTAGCCTTCATCAGGATGCAGGAGCCCCCCTCCCCATGGAGCTCTGCTGCCCCCACGCTGGCTGACCGGGGCAGGCTAACGGAGCTCTGGGCAACTTGAACACTGCGCAGTAAACGGGAAAGAGCCCCATCCAGCCCCTCCCATGGGTGCCATAAAGGGCCATGAACTGGGGTGTTCTCGTGGGACCTGGAGCCCCTTTCCAGGGTCCCATGGGCACCAGGTGGCACCTGCATTGCGCGTAGAGGCACTGGCAAGGAGCCTCGCGTCAGCCCAGGAGGCTGCACCCCTGCTGAGGACCTGCCAAACCTTCCTGCTTCCACCGGATACTAGGGCACCACAGCAGCCCGAGAGCCACGTTCGTCCCACACATGGACAACCTGACCCTCAGAACTCAGGGACACCTGGGGACGGGGTCTCGGCCTCTTGGCCTGCCAGGTCCTCAGCTGGGGCTGGCAGCATCACGCCGAGGTGCACCTGATGCTCGGTTGGTTTCTGCACCGCCATCCTGGTTTCCACCTCCTGCCTTGTCGTCTGGGTCCGGATCATCTGCAGGGATGGGAGGACGGTCATGAGAGTGTGGCCTGCCCATTTGCTCCAGATGCTCCTGGCAGCTCTCCAGGTCCTTAACATGCACTCAGGCCCCTCCCTCTCACCACCATCCCATTTTGTGGCTGAGACACCTGACCCTGGCAAGGTCTGGGTCGCCCGGTGAAGGAGCATGGGCGGGAGTCTGGCTGCCTGGCTGCCTCCGCAGCCTCCTCTCTGCCCTTTGCCCTGGTCTGCCATTGTCCCTGGGTGTCCTCTGTCCTCTGTCCTAGCCTCCTGAAGGAGAGTCAGGCACATTCGTAGCTCAGCTTATCAGAGGGGCCTTCTCCATGACCTCGGAGTCTGAGTCACCACCACATCCCCTGAGAGGCCACATGAATGGCCAGGGAGATTTGGGGGCCCGGCCTCAGGGCCCCTGCTCCTTTCACCACCACGGGGGCTCCAGGGAGGAGGTGCCTCTCAGACCCGAGCTGGCTGATGACACCATCAGTGCCATCTCCAGGCTGCTGGAGGCCATTTATAGCAACTGCCCTTCTGAGTGAGGAGCAAATGAGTATTTTAAACACACCAGGAAGCCATGCCACTTTAGGATTCCCCAACTTGAATCAGGCCCCACCTGAGCCCACACCATTCCCCAGGGCCCACTGGGAAGCTGGGACTATGGGGGTCGTTCTAGAATGAGCTGCAGGTGACTGCAAGCTCTGCTCAAGAGGAACAAGGTCAGGGTGAGTCCAGCCCAGCTCCAGAAGGGGTCAGCACAAGTCCACAGCCAGGCCGGCACCACACCCTCCCCAGGAGGCTTTAACTACAGGAGTCCTGGGGGTGGGGACAGGGACAGGACCCAGGCAGAATGTTCAGGAGCGTCTGGTCAATAAAGGACCAGGTCTCTGGGCTCTCCCTCCCCACACAGGGCCCGCCCAGACCACAGCTGTGGAATCAGAGCCGTGTGTGGGTCAGAACACCAGCACGATGTGGAGGAGGCCTGGAGGCCAGGATCAGGGAAGGGGACAGTGTGAGGAGGGTCTGGGATGTGGTCATGTAGGAAGCGTTGAGGACTGGGAGCGTCTGGTCAGCAGCCAAGGTGACCTGGGCGGTTGGCATACCTCTGACACGAGGACAGGGATGCTCCCAGGGTGGTGGCCAGATGGGGCCGGTACAGGGAGGAGAGTGGGCTCAGAGGGGCTCCCCCGGGATGTGATTCCGAGGGGGCCAGGCCTGCAGAGGTCGGCAGCACATGATAGGGGGTGTTCAGGAGGGAGGGAGGGGGTCCTTGCCTGAGAGTAGGGGAGGGGGAGGAGTGGTGTCAACTGAAAAGAAATCACAAAATCATAAAATTTTGAAAGGAGACTTTATTTTGTAAAGGGTTACGCCTGCGAGGTGGCATTGTGACCAGCTGGGAAGCATAGCCTCTGGCCAAAGCCGGAAGCAGGCACTTCAGGGGAGTGGGGCTGGAATGAGGATACGCTGGCTAAGCACACTCAGCAGGTTATAGAAGCCGTGAGTATTCACACAGGGGCCCTGACGCGTGTGCGCTGAGCACACATGCATGGTACACGCCTCCCATGTTCACCTCGGGGTAGAGACTTAACATTGAAAGGCATGGCAATCAGGCCCTGCGTGTGGAAAGGTGAAGCAGGGACTCAAAGGGGCTCAGTGCAGCCTCTGTGACCCAGCGAGAGCCAGCCCACGGCCAGTGGTCTCTTGTCAGGAGAAAGTCACTGAAATCAGTCTCTTGTCCAGTCACAGCTGTGGTTATGGCTGGTGGAACACGGGCCAGCTGTCAGTGTCTGGAGGTGGATGAGCTACAATTATATTAATGTTGCTTATCCCAAGGCCAGCGCTTGCTTAGCTGCTAGAGAATCAGAAAAGCCTTGTGGCGGCCAGAATCCACCTTATTCTTAGGTTTAGGGTGCAGGATCACCTTGCCTGGCATGGCCTCAGGTCTTGTTTATAGTTTGGTGTCTTATTGCTACCAGGAGTTCATTCCATTACTCTCCGGATCTCTGTTTTAATGTGAGTGCTGGCCAGTTGTGTCTGAATTGAAAAGGTGGGTGGGGGGTGGGGGCGGAGTATGCCAGGGCCTGTCCTCCTGAGAGAGGCCTGCTGGCTGAGAATGATGGGCAGTTGCCCCCCAGGCCACCAAGACTAAGGTGGAGAAGTCCAGCAGAGGAGACAGGAGTCACAGAGCAGGGAGGGGGAAGGAAGCTTCTGAGAACAGGACTTTCCCACCATCACCTCCACAAAACTAAAGGAGCCACATCCCTGGGGGCCAGGAGGGGGGTTAGCTGGAGAGCAGAGATCCCCTTCTGAGTGTGCTGTTCAGGGGGCAAAGTGGTGGCTTGGTCCCATCCAGGACCTGGTGTGTGTGTTTACGGGGGTGCCAGGGCTCCCTTCCCCTGGCGTTGGGAGGTGGGGCTGCACAGTACCAGGACCCTGTTCGCTCCTGTTCTGATGCTGCCAACCCTGGCATTTCAAAAGAAAGAGCCTGTTTTCTCCCCTACCTCGAAGCTCGTTTCCAAATGCCCTTTTCTCTCACCTCTCTCTTAGTCTGTCTCATGCTCCTAGCAGAAGGAAGAAAAAAAAAAAATCCACCATCCCCTGCCCATCCCTGGGCCTGCTGGCTGGGGTTCACAGACCCGGGATGAGCTGTCCTGGGTGTTAGGGGCTGCTGTCCTTAACTCTTGGAGAGGGGCTGCCACCCAGAGAGTCTGTTCCTTGGGTGAGCCTGGGGACTGGTACACAAAGCTAACAGAAGTGACCTAGCTGGGCAAGCCTGGGCAGGGTATACACTGTGGCCCAGGAGCAAGCCAGAGAGGTGTTTCCCAGAAGAGGAGTTACCTGCGGAGAAGGGCCTGGATGCGCTCCCAAGTCCTCGAGGCCTGCACTGGGATTCTGTTGCTGGTGCTGGCCAGAGCCTCCACACGCGTCCCTGTTTGCCATGGGTACTGTAAGCGTCGCTGCAGCTGCCGGGCTGTCAAGCCGATTGGCAGCAAGGCCTGTGCTGCTGCAGCTGGGACCTGCACAGAGCCTTATCTTACTCTGGTCCCCACTAGAAGCGGGCAGGCTTGCAAAGGACTTTGTAGATGGGCTGGAGAAAATGTTCAAATGTGGCCTGTGTTGCCTCCACACTCCACAAAGACCTGCCAAGCCTCGTGCCTGTGTGCGTGTGAGCATGTATGTGTGCATGTGTGCATGAGATGGTGAGAGGCAGTGGAATGTTCCCCCCTTGGAGGGGCTATCTCAACATGTTCCAGAGCACTGAGGACGCAGAACCCTCACTGAACTGGCAGGCCCCTGCATCTCTGTGGGCTTCCCCCACCCTTCTTTGCATAGAAGGCATCCGAAGCATTTGCTACTTCCTGCTCATGATCTAGTTACCGTAATGTCATCAGTATCGTGGACAGCATGATGTTTTCTGGAAAGCTGAGCTGATGGGATCTCTGAAGGCCCCGGGATGGCAGAGAGCAGGAGGCTCGGGGTAGCCTGAGGACGGGCTGTGCATGTGGACCACTGGTGCTGTCAGGTGAAAGCAGACTCCTACTGGTACTCCTTGCAGATCAATGTGGAGCAAAGGAATTCACAAGGTCTTAGCTGCATCCGAGTGTCTGGGGTTGTACCAATTTGCTCTGGTAAAGATAGCACATTGGGAACAGCAACCTCAGTGGGTGTCACCACCAGATTAAGTTGAAGATAGTCCATACCTTTCTCCAGGCTCCCTGGGACTCTGTGCATCCACGCTGGTAAGGCAAGCATGGATGTGAGCAACACAGCTGCCCCTGGTGCTTTCCCATCTCCGATGGTGGCATTCACAGCTGCACTGCCCCCCAGGGGGTGGGACTGCTCTTGGTTACTCTCCTGGTAGAGAGGGGAGGACCCAGGGCTCCGCTGTAGCTTCTGTCCCTCATCTGTAAAATGGGATCCCGTCGCCACCTGGTCCATAGGGTGCTAGTGAGGACTGAATGGTGTAACTATGTAAAGTCCTTAGCCCAGGGGCAGCCACGTCGTCAGTGCTCAGTTGACACTGGCTGTTAATATTCCCTTGCTAGTCACGCTGCAAATATGGCCAGGCCCCCTCATGTGCCAGGTATTCAGCCTGGGCCCTGACCCCTGACAGGGACCTTGAAGCCAGCATGCAGTGGCCGTGTGGAGCAGCACAGGGGAGGGAGGACAGCTGAAGGACACAGCAGGATGAAGGGTGCTGTCAGAGGAAGCTACCCCAGCTCTCCGACTCTGCCTCCATATGATGCTCTTCCACTGCTTTGAACTGAAATTATGGATATTCTTGTTGAGAACAAGATAGTGGACTGAGAATCCCGTACAGCCCCTGATTCGTGCACAGCCCAGCCCCAGCAGCGAGCACCTCCTGACACAGGAAGCAGTGAACACTGCCCTCCAGGACCGGCTGCTGCACAGGGTACATGGGAAGGACAGCCAGGGAGGGGGCAGGACCATAGACAAAGCCTGCTTAGGTGGGAAAGCCGGGCTGCAGTACAGGGCTTCGGGGCAGCACCGGGGATCCTCCCCAGCAGAGCAGGGCCTCTGCATCCCCCCTTCCAGTCACACACCCGTCCTCAGGCATTCTCATGGATAGACTGCCAGAGCTGCTGCTCCCCTGCTGCAGATAGAGCTGATGAGGGCCAGAGCCCTGCTCTGCGGTCACAAACTCACCAGACAGTGGGGCAGCTGAGACTTGAACCCAGGCATTCCTACCCTGCTGTGTTTTACCACAGTCCCAAAGAGAACTGCTCAATAGTATTTATAGAGCACCTGCTGCTGTGAGGGCTGGGAATCTGTATTTGTAACCAGTCGCATTGAGGTGTGAGGCCAGCCTCCTCCTGGTGCTCTGGACAGAGAGGCCTCCCGGTGTGCACACAGCAGCCAGCTGGCCTGGGCGGATGCAGAAGCACACCCTGCTGTGCCACCCGCGTGCTTTGATGCTCGGGGAGGAGCAGGAGACAAGCAGCCGCCCCTCCACACCCACGCCAGCATTGCAGGTGTGGGCCTGTGGGTTTCCTTGCACCCGCAAGCCCTCTGCCGGAGACCTCGTGGCACTGTGTGTAAACATTTTTCAAAGAGGGTGTGGATTGGAGCTGCGGGTCTGGAGGGAGGCCTCAGTGAAGGTAGCCTGCCCGCAGCCGCACGTTGCCGGGGCAACTGTGGCCGCTAAGAGAGGAGCTGTGGCATTTAGGGGCCCAAATGCCTGGCTGGCTTGGGGCAGCTTCCCTTCTGCACAAGTCTCAAATGATGCCGCCTGGTTGGAGGTGGGGGCAGTGCCCTTCTCTTCCTTCTTTCCTCTCCCCCTCTGATGGCTGCAATAACTGAGGGACTGGGACACGGTCCGAATGGATGCCAAGGACAGCCTTGAAAAAGCTTAGACAGTGTGAGCAGGTGGCCAGCCAGCCTGCGGAGCTGGAGCCGGGTAAGGGGCCTGGGCTTTCAAAGCCTGAGCCAGCAGGGACTCAGAGCCCCTGGGTAGGATGAGAGACGATAGAGGGGGTACCACCAGAGAGCTTTCTAGTCAGAGGAGGAAATAAGATCAGGGTTTGAATAAGCCATGGCTGGAGACAAGCTAAGAATTAATGAGAACCCTGCACGTGCAGAAGTGTGGCTGCCCTGGGAGGGCGCCCGTGCCTGGACAGCCATGCTGTGGCCACCCCTTTGGTACTTTCTTGTATCTTTTTCAAGAATAAATGAATTTTTAGAGGTTTGATTGGCAACGTCCAGCAAAAGAGGGACACTGCCAATCAATCAAATCTAGATAGAGGTTAAGCCGTGCATTCAGCCATGCATGCAGCAGGATAAGCCATCCTTAAAGAGGCAGAGACCAACAAGGACAGAGCAGAAATGGCGATGGCGGCTGCACAGCAAGTGGACTCAAAGGCCTCAGAAAGCTGGAGCGGGGCTGTGGTGGGGAAAGCTGGGACAGTCAGAATCACGTGGCAGAACTGCAAGAGGCTGTGGCCTCTGCCTAGGAGGTGGAGGTAGCCTGGGCTAAGGGCTGATGGGTAGTTTGGATAAGAAACCGTTAGAGCCAGCAACCCCATAGATGTGAACATAGCCCAAAGGTGCACTCGGAAAATTAGAACAAGGACTCACGTGGCTGTTTTCAGCTCTGTTTGGAGAGCAGAACACTAAGCACCAGACCCACCAGTAGGAGCCTGCAGTGTGTGCCGCGTAACAGCCTTGCAGGGAGGACATGTGGCTGCAGTCAGGTGCAGGGAGCATCTCTGATTGCTGCCGTGGCACCGTCTCCAGGGGACGAGACCCACCAGTAGGAGCCTGCAGTGTGTGCCGCGGAACAGCCTTGCGGGGAGGACATGTGGCTGCAGTCAGGTGCAGGGAGCGTCTCTGGGAGCTGCCGTGGCACCGTCTCCAGGGGGTGTTGTTACGTGGGAAAGGCAAGGCGAGAAGAATGTGACCAGCGTGCTGCTGTTTACCCAAGGAAGGTGGGGAGGGAATGTGCACACACACGTGCACACTCACCCACACACATGCTCACACTCACCCACACACATGCTCACGTGCACACACACATACACATACAGAAACACACAGGTATCTGCTCATTTCTCCTTTTTAATGGAAGGATAATCCACCAAAATAACTTGTTTTAATTTAGCATTGCCTCAAGGGGGAGAATACAAGAAGAGGAAGTAGAAGAGAGAGAGTAGCAGGTTAAATTTTGGAATTGAGTAAATATTTCACGTAATTGTAAAACACAGTCAAAATTTCAAAAATCTCAAAATCCAAAGCAAAATAATAGAAATGAACATAACTGCTAATTAAATTAATGGCATTAACAAATTATGTCAAGTGGCAATTTGCATGTCATTGCAAACTGGAAAGAAATCATAACCTCTTTTCAGTAATCCTGTTATGAGTAATGACATTGGTGGTGTTAGTCTGAAAGTAATGATAGATGGATAGATGATTAATAAATGATAGAGCAAATAGATCATGACCTTAATGGCAGTCATTAGGAACCTAGATTTTCAGCAAAGAGAAAGAGACACCAATATAAAAGAAAATAAGTAAAAACAGCATCATCCTAAAATTCTGTTGAAGCTATCAGTATAATCATGAAGAGTGTAGAATATTTTGTCACATCCAAAAGCGAGGAAGGTATTGAAGACACAAAGTCACATGTGATGGGCTCAGGAGCCAGTGTGAGGAAGGGCTGCTCATACAGCACAGTGGAGGATTCGAAAGCACGGCAAAAGGTAGCAGCCTAGAGCATCTTGTAGAACCGGAAAGGAAGGAAGTGGTCAAAAAACAAAAGGCTGGAGCAAATCCCAGGGAGCTCCCAGAGGCCAAGGAGCTCCCAAAGACCACGGCCGGGACAATTTGAGCTAGAAAATAAAGTCACATTTGGTTAGCATTCAAAGTACAACATGAGTATTCATGGGTCCACACTGATAAATAAACAACTGAAAGATAAAGGGAGGAATAGACAAATCTTCCCTAACATGTGCAAAGATACTCTGTCCTCAAGGAGGTGGTGTGTAACTCCCCACCCCTTAGGTGTGGGCAGTATGCAGTGACTTGCTTTCGAGAGCACAGTGTGGAAAGCAGGGAAAGGAGAGTAACTTCACAGCGGGGGAGCCCAGTGAGCCCTCCCTTGGCCAGGCGAGCAGGGCCAGCACCAACAGCGAAAAGTCTTGGTGACAGTGTGTGCCCTCGATACTATGTGACAGGAATGGCTCTTTACCTCCTGAACACCCGTATATACCTCAGTCTAATAATGAGAAAAAAAAATCTTAATTCAGGGGTAGAACAAAAGACCTGACCAGCAGCCAAAACTGTCAAGGTCAACAAAACAAAGTCTAAGAAACCATCCAAGCAGGCAGAGCCTAGAGCAGCAACTAAACGTAATGTGGTGTTCTGGACAGATCCTGGGACAGACAAGGGACGTCAGGTAAAAATTAGAGAAATCCGAATAAAATGTGGGCTTTAGTTAATGAAATATATCAATACTGGTTTATTAATTGTGACAAATGTCCCATACCAGTGTGAGATGCTAATAATAGGGGAAACCGTGTTGAGTGTATGGGAACTCCAGATACTGTCTTCACAATGTTTTTTGTAAATCTAAAACTATTCTAAAATAAAAGATTTGTTTAAAAACAAAGACTAGACCAGGCGTGGTGGCTTACGCCTGTCATCCCAACACTTTGGGAGGCTGAGGCAGGCAGACTGCTTGAGCCCAGGAGTTTGAGACCAGCCTGGGCAACATGGTGAGACCTCGCCTTTAAAAAAAAAAAAAAAAAAATTAGGCATGGTGGTGCATGCCTGTGGTCCTGGGTCCCAGCTACTTGGGAGGCTGAGATAAGAGAATCACTCGAGCCCAGGAGATCAAGGCTGCAGTGAGCCGAGATCATGCCACTGCACTCCAGCCCAGGTAACAGAATAAGACCCCGTTTCAATAAAATAAAAACAATAGTAATTGTAGTGGATTCAAACTTTTATCAGCTATGTTCTTATAAACATTCTTGAGTTCATAATGGCACTTTTTGTTTTTTTTTTTGAGACGGAGTTTCACTCTTGTTGCCCAGGCTGGAGTGCAATGGTGCGATCTCGGCTTATGGCAACCTCCGCCTCCTGGGTTCAAGCGATTCTCCTGCCTCAGCCTCCCGAGTAGCTGGGTTTACAGGCATGCACCACCACGTCGAGCTAATTTTATATTTTTAGTAGAGATAGGGTTTCTCCATGTTGGTCAGGCTGGTCTCGAACTCCTGACCTCAGATGGTCCACCTGCTTCCCAAAGTGCTGGGATTACAGGCGTGAGCCACCATGCCCCGCCCATAATGACACTTTTTAAAGAACTGGTCACTTGAAAGAAGTGACTCATTCACATGAAAACTGATGAAAGGCGAGTATCCGGCCCGTATCTGGACCTTCTCACATACACTGTGCCTCAGGGTCATCCAAGTGTTGAAAAGGGAAAGTTTCTTCTTAAAAATTAGTGTGGCTGGGTGCAGCGCTCATGCCTATGATCCTAGCACTTTGGGAGGCCCAGGTGTATCACTTGAGCCCAGGAGTTCAAGACCAGCCTGGCCAACACAGGAAGACCCCATCTCTACAAAAAAATACAAAAATTAGCCCAGTGTGGTGGCACACACCTGTGGTTTCAGCTGCTCGAGAGGCTGAGGTGGGAGGATCGCTTGAGCCCAGGAGGTCAAGGCTGCAGTGAGCTAAGATCATGCCGCTGCACTCCAGCCTGGGTGACAGAGCAAGACCCTGTCTCAAGAAGTTAAAATAAAAATTATTCCAACTAGTAAGTGGAGAAGGAGCAACAGAAGTTGAACATCAGCGTTCTGCAGCTCCCAGGAGGTGAAGGATCTGGGCATGGCATTTACCAGTGGCTGCTAAAAACACTAAGTGGCAAGCTGACGGGGAGTGGGACAGGCTGAGGGTGCTTGACCCACCGGTGCTGTCTCGTCGCAGAAAGACCCAAGCAGCTGTGCCGGGGCTCCTGGCGTGGGTATGCCCGGCACCGCCTGCAAAGGGCGCCTGGATGCAATCCCGCCTCTGACCACCACTAATAGAAGCAATGCCGCAGGATGCAATTGACTCGGTTTCTTCAGCAAATGAACTGCAAAGGGATAAAAGAGGAATGGGGAAAGCCTAGAGATGTAAAAAGGCTTCAGAGACGTGCCAGCCAGATGTGACGTGTGCATCTTGCTCATAAGTCAAGTAAACCAGCTGTACACTCAGGGAGCCTGAGCCATGACGGGGTGCCTCATGATACCAGGAATGCAGTCGCTTTTTAGGCATGAGAATGGCATTGTGGTTTTTGGTTTTTGTTTTGAGACAGGTTCTCTGTTGCTCAGGCTGGAGTACAGTGGTGTGATCCCAGCTAACTGCAGCTAATCTCCCAGGCTCAAGCAATCCTCCCACTTCAGTTGTGTTTCTTCTTAATAAGAGTCTCTGTCTTTTCATAGAAAGCACGCTAAGCCATTTCCAGGGAACGCAGAGGGATATGATCGCCCCAGGGGCTGGGTGGGTGCTCTCGGAGCCAGCATTGGCTGACGCTGGTTGAAGGGACGGCACTGGCTCAGGGTACTCATCTCTCTACTGTCATGTAACATTGGGCTTCTTCCATAATAAAAACTTGTAGAAATGAGCCTCTTTTTAATTAGTAGACTTTATATTTTGAGGAGTTTATGGGGAAAAATGAGTGAAAAGTATCGACTTGCCACATAACCCCTTATATCTCTCCCTGTTTTCCCTATTTTTCAATTGGCTTGTCAATTGTAGCAAATGTCCCACACAGTTGAGAAGCCAATATTGATACACTATTATTAACTAAAGCCCGTAGTCTACATGAGGGTTCACTCTTGGTGTACATTCTGTGGGTTTTGCCAAATGTATAATATCCTGTACCTACCATTATAGTATCAAACAGAACAGCCTCACTGCCCTCAAAAATTCTCTGTGCTTCTGTTCCACCTTCCTTCCCTCCCCCTGAGCCCTTGGCAACCACTGATCTTTTTACCTTCTCCATAGTTTGCCTTTTCTAGAATGTCATGTAGTTGGAATCATACAGTGTGCAGCCTTTTCAGATTGGCTTCTTTCACTTAGCAACATGCTTGTAAGCTTCCTGCAGGCCTTCCCATGGCTTGGTAGCTCATTTCTTTTTAGTGCTAACTAATATTCCGTTTTCTAGATGGACCAGTGTGTTTGTCCACTCACCTCTCAAAAGACATCTGGGTTGCTTCCAAGTTTGGCAATTATTAATAAAGCTGCTCTAAACCTCGGCATACAGGTTTTTGTATGAACCTGTTCTCAACTCATTTGGGTAAATACAAAGGAGCACAATTGCTGGATCATAGGGTAAAAGTGTGTTGTTTTGTAAGAAACTGCCAAACTGTCTTCCAAAGTGCCTGTGTTATTTTGGGTTCCCACCAGCAACGATAAGCATTCCGGTTGCTGCACATCCTCGCCGGCATTTGCTGTTGTCGGTGTTTGAGATTCTGGCCATTCCATAGGTGTGTAGTGGTGTCTCACTGTTGGCTTGATTTGCTAATTCCACATGATGTGGAGCATTTATTTGCCATCTGTGTATCTTCTTTGGTGAGTTGTCTATTCAGATATTTTGCCCTTTTTTTCACTCTGTTGCCCAGGCTGGAGTGCAATGGCACCATCTGGACTCACAGCAACCTCCACCTCCCAGGTTCAAGCGATTCTGCTGCCTCAGCCTCCCAAGTAGCTGGGATTACAGATGTGTGCCACCATGCCCGGCTGATTTTTGTACTTTTATAAGAGACGGGGTTTCACCATGTTGGCCAGGCTGGTCTTGAACTCCTGACCTCACTCAGGTGATCCACCCGACTCGGCCCCCCAAAGTGCTGGGATTACAAGCATGAGCCACCATGCCCAGCCCCATTTTTATATTCAGTTGTTTTCTTACTGTTGAGATGTAAGAGTTCTTTCTTTTTATATTTCAAATACCAGTCCTTTATCTGATAAGTGTTTGTTTTGCAAAGATTTTCCCCCAGTCTGTGGTTTATCTTTTTATTCTCTTCAGAGTGCATTTTGCAGAGTTAATTTAAGGAAGTCCAACATCAATTTTGTCTTTTATAGATTATGCTTTTGGTGTTGTATCCAAGAAATCATCACCAAACTCAAGGTCATCTAGATCTTCTCTTATCTTCTAGAAGTGTCATAGTTTTGCTTTTTACATTTAAGTCCGTGATCCACTGGGGGTTAATTTTTGTGAAAGATTTCAGGTCTGTCTCTACATTCATTTTTGCATGTGGATGTCCAGCATGGCTTGTTGAAAAGACTGTCCTTTCTCCATGGAACTGCCTTTGCTCCTTTGTCAAAGATCAGTTGACTATATTTGTGTGGGTCTATTTCTGGGCTTTCTATTCTGATCATTGGTCTATTTGTCTGTTCTTTCACCAGTACCCCGCTGCCTTGATTACCGTAGCTGTATAGTAACTCTTGAAGTTGGGGAGTGTCAGCCCTGTGACTTTGTCCTCCTTCAATATTGTGTTGGCTATTTTGGGCCTCTTACCTTTCCATATAAACTTTAGGATCCATTTGTCAGTATTCACAAAATAACTGGCTGTGATCGAACTTAGTCTTTTAGGAGCTACTCTGAAATATGAGCTGCCTTCCAAGGAACATCAGACATTTGATGAACTAATATGAAATACAGCCCAAAACAAACACACTGAAAACAATTGAAGAAACCAATATGCAGGAAGAGTAAGATTAAGAAATGTATTATTAATATGCTCAGTGAGATCAAAGAAAAAAAAAGTAAAATGTTCTTTCTGAAATGATCAGAGAACAAAATAAGAGTTCCTGAAAATTAAAAATATTATAGCAGGTATAAAAAAAAATTTTTTTGAGACAGGTCTTGCTCTGTTGCCCAGGCTGGAGTGCAGTGGTGTGATCAGGACTTGCTGCAGCCTCAGCCTCAAGGGATCCTCCCACCTCAGCCTCCTGAATAGCTGGAACCACAGCCACGTGCTGCCATGCTTGGCTAACTTTTAAATGTTTTTTTTTTTTTTTTTTTTCGAGGAACGAGGTCTCACTATGCTGCCCAGCAGGTCTCAAACTCCTGGCTTCAAGCAATCGTCCCACCCCAGCTTCCCAGAGTGCTGGGATTATAGACATGAGCCACCGCTCCGGGCTGGCATTAAAAATTTGAAAGATAGATTGAAAGATAAACTTGAAAAGAATTTCTCAGAAAAGAGAAAGATATGGCCTTCGAAGAAGAAAGATAATAAAATTAGAAGGTCAGTCCAGACGGTCTACTGTGTATAAAATAAGGATACCTCAAAGAGAAAATAAAAGAAATATTTAAAAAGTCATTGAATGGCCAGGCGCAGTGGTTCATGCCTGTAGTCCCAGCACTTTGGGAGGCCAAGGTGGGCAGATCACTTGAACCCAGGAGTTCAAGACCAGCCTGGGCAACATGGTGAAACCACATTTCTACACAGAATACAAAATCATTAGGCATAGTGACATGCATCTGTGGTCTCAGCTACTTGGGAGGCTGAGGTGGGAGAATCACCTGAGCCTGGGAAGTCAAAGCTGCAGTGAGTCACGATCACACCACTGCACTCCAGCCTGGGCGACAGAGCAAGACCCTGTGTCAAAAATTTATTTTGTCTGATATTAACAGCCATTCTGCCCAGGAACTATCTTTTCTCATTTATTAACTGTCAGCCTCTCAGTGTCTTTGTATTGAAAGTGTACGGACAGCATAATTAGGTCTTCTTTTTAAACCATTTTATAAGGCCTGATGTTTAGTTGGAGTTTTATTCTATTTAACATTTAATAGAATTGTTCATGTGGTTCCATCTAGGTTTACAAGTTTGTCTTCTGTTTATCTCCTCAGTTTTTATTTTTCCCTTTTTCTGCCTTATTTTAGATTATTTAACTATTCTTAGAACCTTATTTTAATTTTTCCGTTGGCGTTACACTGTAGCTCTTCACATTCTTTTAGCAGTGGATCAAGGATTACAGTATACATTCTTAGCTTTCCATAGTCTACTTAGAGTTCAAATTGTACACTCCATGTAAAATATAAAAACCCAGCAACCATATAGATGCATCTTCTTCACTCCTGCCTCACTTTATTATATAATTGTCATGTGTGTTACATCTACACACTTGTAAACCCCAAAATCAGTATTATTTTAGCCTAAAACAGTGATATCTGCTTTTAAAATTAAGAGGGAGAATCATCTTTTATTTTGTATCCAGGTATTTACCATTTGTGGCACCCTTTGTGCCATCCATAAATCCAGTCCCGCTTCACTTCAGCTTGAAGAACGTTCTTTAGTGCAGGCTTTCTGGCAACAAATAACCTGGTTTTCATTTTTTTTATAAAGGTCTTTATTTTGCCTGCATTCTTTAAAGAATTTTCACCAGAAATGGAATTCTAGTTGTGTTTTTTTTACTTTCACCTGTTAAAGATGTTGTTCCGCAGTCTTCTACAAGAGGTTCTTCTCCATGGTATCTGATGCAAAGTCTGCAATCATTCAGTCATTTTTATTTAGAGTGTGAATAATGTAAATAATTTCTCTGGCTGCTTTAAGATTCTCACCTTGTCTTTGGCTTTGAGCAGAATTGACTATAATGTCCCTATATAATTTTTTAAATACTTATCTTTTTGGGGATTCACAGGCTTCTTGAATCTATAAATTTATGTCCTTCACCTAATTGAGGAATTCCTTGGGTACCATTTTTTCAAGTATTTTTTATGACTCGTTTTCTCTGTCTGTCTTTGAGTCTAATTTTCCCCCCTTCTGAGACTCTCATTCATGTTATGTTAGACCTTTTGATCCTTAATACTCTCTGTTCTACTTTTTAAAATCTTTTTTTCTCTCTTCTTTGGATTGGATATGTTCTCTTGGCGTGTCTTTGAATTCACTAACAATTAGCTCTGTCATATCCATGCTGATGTTAAGCCCAGCTGATGCATTTCTAACAATTCCATATAATTCTTTTTAAAATTTCCTTGGGATTTCGTGTCTTTTATTCATTATAAGCCTATTTTCCTTTACCTAGTTGGGTATTGTTACAGTAGCTGTTTTTTAAAGTCCTTCTCTGATAATTCCAACATCTGGGTCATCTCTGGGTTTGCTAAATGAGTTGTATCCCAAATTTCGTGAATGTTATGCTTTGGCAACTCTGGATTATATTACATTCCTTTGATGGGTGTTAATGTTTTTGTTTTAGCTGATAATGAGTTTGGTTAAACTCAAATTGCAACCTTTGTCTGCCCTGCAGTGGCAGCAGCTCAAATTTCAGCCTTATCAGCAAGCCTATTTGAGTCTTCCTTACACACACAGCTCAGCTCAGACATCAACCAAAGACCTATGAAAAGTTTACACACAGAATATGAAACTACCCTTCTCTGGCTCTCTCTTTTCTGGAGTTCTCCCCTCACTTTGGCTGCTATGGCCACTGTGGGCTGTATCCTCTGATTTCTATCAGAACTGCAGGTTTGTGCAGGATCTGGATTAAAAAAAATAAAAAATAAAAAAAACTGCAGGTGACTCATACCATAATACATCCATTGCACAAAGCTTCTAATTTTCAACTCTCATCTAAAATCTGCCTGTCTTTGTTCACTCTTCAGAACCTTCAGAGAATTTATTTGTTGGTTTGGGGGTGGGGATTGTACTCTGTCTAGATTTTATAGCTATTACCTGCAGAAGAGTTAGTTAGTCTTAGGAATTTACTTTACCTTATTCCCCAACCTCAAATTTTATACCCAGCCAAACTACCAATTAAGTGTACAGATAGAGCCATTTTCAAATAGTCAAAGTCTCAAAAAAATTATGTCCTAACTCCATTTGGGGAGAAGATACTGGAGGATGTCCTTTACAAAAAATGAGGTTTTTGAACCAAATAAACAAATACAGGGATTCAGGAGATCCAACACAGGAAAGAATCAGTCAAAGGAATCCTGAGGATTAGAGTAATGGGGACAGCTGCTAGAAAACACTTAATCCTGGTTGTTCAGTGCAGATCAAAAGTCTTCAGGAAATATTTCTTCAGGAAGACAAACTTAAAATGGATAATGTATTTGAAGACTCTGAAAAGAGATTTACATAATTAGGGAAGCATTTGGATTTGGATTACTGTTAAGTACATAGAAAAACCGACCAACAAACAAAATTATTTTGCTCTAGGGAGAACAAAATGTACAGGAAAAGATGAAGTAACCATAGTATACTATATAGTTTAAGCTATGAATAGATTTTACATAGTCATGATGTAAATCCTGAATGGTGATCTAGTTAAAATTTTGATATCAATACATCTAGAGGATGGTGGTACTGGGAAAATAGTGAGGAGGGAGGATTTTTTAAAAAGAGCCAAATTAGTGGTTCTCAACTGATGGTGTCTTGACCTTCCATAGGACATTAGGCAGTATCTGGAAACATTCTTGATTTTCACGCTTGGGGGTGGAGATTATTGCTGGCAGCTGGCAGGTAGAATTCAGGGACACTGCTAAACATCCTACAGTGCACACCCACAACAAAGAATTAATTGGTCCAAAATCACCATAGTGCCACATTTCACAAACTCTGAGCCAAGTCATCCTTTTCCATCACAGTGTGTCAGCGGATAATATCGAAAATGTAAATATCAAGTGGCAAAAATAGGTGTTCAGAGATGGAGTGATTGATAGATATAAAATTAAATAGCTGAAGGCTCAGAGTGAGAAGTAAGGCTGGGTTGGTGGGGTTTCATCATGACAATCCTTGTGGAACTCTTTGTTTCTGTAAACTCTGTGTATGTACAACTTTTGATATTTTAAATAACGATTTAAGTGGAAGAAGAGAATTATTTACAAAGGAAGGCAGGTATGCCCATTCTTCACAGAAATTCCCTGGACTGTGGCTGATGATAGGCTTGGGTTCTTGCCATCTACCTGGATGTGGCTGTGATTCACTCACTCTGTAAATGTCTCCATGTCTGTATGTAAGGGTGATGCATGGACAGGCACATTACTCTTTTTTTGGAGTTATCTGGATCCATGATTTCTCAACAGTTTCTCTCTACTCCAAGGCAGTTATCCCCAGGAGCTGCAGTACTTACCTGAGCCTTCTATAAATCTGGCAAGTGATCAAGCCATACCTTCCCCTGGTGGCAGCATTCCAGAATTGCAGGTCCAGGTTTTTTGAGGGGCACCGAAACCCCATGGAAACTCAAGATGCCAACCTGAGCATATGAGGAAACAGCAAGCATTTCACCTATTCTGCAGTTTCTGTCACCACATGAGCAATTTCTGGCATCTGTTTTAAGGACTGTAGCTGGTTCCAAAGTCTCATTGCAGGTTAAACTGATTTTAGGTTTGTTTAAAGGCTGGGAAATTCTAAAGATCCTAAAGCTTTTTTTCCTCTGTCCCTGCTGAACTGGGTAGGGAAATGTAACTGAAGTATCCAGTCCTGCCTTGTTGCGTGCTGGTCTTGTCAATTAATTTCACGTTGAGTTGAGTTGCCAGCCATGTGCCTTTGCCCCACTCTTCCCATAGAAGTGTTGATGGGCGCTGGGGCACACTCCGTTGGCATCCTTGAGCCTTGTTGTCAAAGTGCTCACCTTCACACGGGGAGCAGGTGCACAAAAACCCAAAGCCACACGACGCACAGCTTTGTCCTTGGTATGTTTCTTACTTTTGGGGAAGGACTTCATCCAAAGCTTGTTTATTTTGCAGAATAGGATGAGAACTTAAGACCAGCATGGTCAACAGGAGGTTGGCGCAGCCTCTTTGGTTGGGGCTGGCTCTGAGGCAGCAAGGAGTAGGTGCTGCCACTTCATGTGGCTGCGCAGCTTCTGTCCGGAAAATGGAGTCACACTTCCTCTTCACCAGGAAAGGGGAAGGCAGCTGGGAGCATGGGCTCCACCCTTTGTGTGCCCAGCCTAGGGAGGACTCCAGGAACCCCTAGGACTCACTGTGCTATGACTCACACAAGGCAGAGACACTTCCTCTAAAGGTAGAAGACCCATGGGCCCATCCTGGAGGACACCCTCTTCCTGCAGACAGGTTCCCCCAGCTCCTGGACAGAGGAGGAGCAGGGAAAGGAGGGACAGGATCTGTATCCAGAGGCCTCACAGACAGCTGGGTCCAGTGGCAGAAACTTGGGGGTGGCGGCGCTGGCAGAGGCAGGAAAGACAATCTCTTCTCAGGGACCCACATTACATGCCCCAGTTAGCCCTGCTAAAGGGGACAGTTTCAATAGGACCTCTGTGGGGTGGGGAAGGGCAAAAGCTCTGCTACAAACATGAGCGCGGGAGGGCTGTGGCCTCCAGCCTGCACTGCCCACTCCCTCCCAGGGCTGCGGCAGTCATTTTCCAATGACAGTGCCTCTGAGTTCCCACTCACAACACCCCTTCCCCCAGGACCTTTAAGATGCTCCAGCCACCAACCTTGGCCCCAGGTTTGCTAACAGCAGCAGCATCTGGGGGCTGTGGCCTTTGCATGCCAGAGCTGCCTCTGCCATCTCTGCAGG
This sequence comes from Pan paniscus, assembly GCF_029289425.2. Taxonomy (NCBI): domain Eukaryota; kingdom Metazoa; phylum Chordata; class Mammalia; order Primates; family Hominidae; genus Pan; species Pan paniscus. The sequence continues at coordinate 71,482,789 of NC_073258.2, read as the reverse complement.
TCTGGGTGAACTGCGGCCCCAGGGTCTGCTCCTCCAGTCCCTGCCTCCCAGCTTCCCTTTAAGACCAGTCACTCCTGGGTCACCTGCTGGCCAAGACACCTCCTCCCTCCCCATCTCAAGCCTGGTACAATATATGTAATTGCAGGGGATGGGAGGCGGGAACAGCTGTGGCCAGGCTCCTGGGTAAGTAAGCACAGCTATGGTTTGTCACTTGAGTTCTTAGTCCATTTGGGCTGCCGCGACAGAATACACAGATCAGGTGGCTTAAACAGCACTTATTTCTCCCAGCTCGGGAGACCAGAAGTCCAAGATCATGGCACTGGCCGGCAAACTGGTTTGCAGAAAGCCATCTTCTCTTCACAGGACAGAAAGGGCAAAGGGTTGCTCCAGGATCCCTTTTATAAGGGCACTAATCCCATTCACGAAGGCTCCGCCTCATGATGTAATCACTTCCCAGAGTCCCCGCCTCCCAACCCCATCACACTGGCGGTGAGGGTTTCAACACATAGACTGGGGGGACATAGACATGCAGCCACTGCAAGTCCCCAGCTTCAAGTCATGGCCAGCAGGGTGGGCTGAGTCAGAGCTGAAAGTCAGGGCGAGGGGGCAGGGGAGCTGAGGAAAGCTGACCCGAAGGCTACACCAATGCTGAAGACTCAGAGCTACATGCCAGCTGGCCGTGCTCTGAGCTCCTGCAAGGAAGAGTGCAGAGCTCCATGCTGGGAGCCCCCCCTCAATGGGATAAATGGGACTTGAGGCCATTTTTGCTCTGAGGCCAATAGCCAGTGTCCCCACACTGGGCCCCTGGGGGAGGTCGTGAGACCAAGAGCCAAGACTGTGGCCCAATCAGTGTCTGCTCACATTGGGCAGCACTGGAGACCTGTGCCACTGCATGGGCAACAGCTGGTGCTGCAGGGGCAGGTGAGCCTCAGTGGGCAGCAGACAGAGATGCACTGTGGCTGAGGGCTGCGATAGAACAGTCCTCAGGGTGGTAACCAAGAAGGCCAGGCAAGGCACAGGCCTGGTCACCAAGCACTGCAGGTGGGCAGCTTCAACCAGACAGGGACTGTCCCACAGCTCTGGAGACAAGAAGTTTGAGATCAAGGTGGCAGTAGCATGGGTTCCCTCTAAGGCTGTGAGGGAAAATCTTCCAGGCCTCTCCCATAGGAGCTGACGGTTTCCTGGCAACCTTTAGCATCTCAAAGTGTCACCCTGATCTCACCCTTCATGGCGCCTTCTCCCTGTGTGCATATCTCTATATCCAGACTCCCCCGACTCTCTTTCTTTTGAGACAGGATCTCACTCTGTTGCCCAGACTGGAGTGCAGTAGCGCAATCATGGCTCATTGCAGTCTCGACCTCCAGAGCTCAGGTGATCCTCCTGCCTCAGCCTCCCAAGTAGCTGGGACCACAGGCACACACCAGTACACCTGGCTAACTTGTATTTTTTGTAGAAATGGGGTCTCACTATGTTGCCCAGGCTGGTCTGAAACTCGTGCTTGAGCAACCCGCCCACCTCAACCTCCCAGAGTGCTGGGATTACAAGTGTGAGCCGCCACACCTGGCCCAAATTTCCCCTTTTCATAAGAACACTAGTCACCTGGGTTAGGCTCACCCTAATGGCCCCTTTTTAACTTGACTGTATCTGCAAAGACCCTCTTTCCAAGTAAGGTCATATTTTGAGATACTAGGGATTAGGACTCCAGCATATAAATTTGGGCAGGACACAGTTCAGTCCAGAACAAGTGTCTGGGGACACAGAGATGATGCACCAGTAGGCAAGGTAGGGCAGGGGGCAGACTCTGCCCCGCCCCAGGACTTAGCCCTGATGGCGGCCTTAGGGGAAGCTGGAGGGATGGGATGTGGGGAGGGGTGCTGAGCATTCTGTCGGGAAAGGTCAGTGTGGGTGGAAGGTTGGGATGGGTTCTCTGTGCTCAGCTGAGGGGGACAGGGCAGGTGTGTGCCCAGCAGCACGTGGGCACCATCCACCCCCATGAGCCCTGGTGCCCTGTGGTGTTCCCAGTAGGCAGGCTCTCATTGCCTGAGGTCAGAGCCGGGCACAGGCTGTCAGTGCGGCCAGGTTCTCACCAAGGGGTCTTCCTGTCCTGGGCCTGTATGATAGAGGTTCCTGTGGCACACTGTCACGGCCTGTGCCCTCTCGGCAGAATCTAAACCACACCCTGGAGGGGTGCAAAGCAAATGTGTGTTGCAGGAGTTACTACCGGTCTGAGTTCATTTGCAGAGCCTCTAAACACTCCAAAAAATCACAAGCCCCGCTCCCGCGGGTTCCTCCCAGCCCCAGCTGCTTTGGGGAAGTCGGCATTTTTAGTGTCTTGATGGTATTTAGGGTCTAATTACAAACGCGCGTCACTGGGACCACATGCTTGGTGCTGGAACTGGCTCTTCATTGATGGAAACGATGTGGTTTCTATATTAAGTGCAAGATTCGGGGCCACTTTCCTGGCTTTTGCAAGCCCAAGTTTGAGTTGGGGTCCCCCACAGGCCCCTCCAGACCTCATGTCCGTGTCTGTCCACTGGGCCTGCATCTAGGGTTCAGGGTAATGCGGAGTGGTGACAGACGGGATGGCCACCTGCCTCTGCCCCAGCGCCCACATGACATTCCCCCATTCTGCCTCCTCCTCATGCTCAGAAAGGCTGTTGCAGGCCCCTCGCAGACATCCCTCTCCCTCTGCAGGGGAAAGATTCTGGGCACAAGGTCAATGTGTTTTGAGATCTGAGCTCTGACACAGGAGACTGGCCTGGGAAGCTTATATTGATACAGGGCTCACCAGTCACCTGCGGCTCCCGTAGGAAATAGAAATCAGTTTCATGAATGTCACCCAGGCTGATTTTGAGACCAGCAATGTGCAGAGTTCAATCTGTCCCTTCCCAAAATTCTAAACGCAGATGGCATCAAAGGCAGTGATAGCCGTTTTCTGTTTCACTGGTGGCTGGCAAGAGCCACAAATCCAATGCCCCCTCAAGCTGAGAAGGTGATGTCAGGGCCCAGGAGGCTGGGGCGGGCGGGCACAGCAGCAGTCACAGCCCCAGCTAACAGCAGGGGAGGATGCCGCATGCAAGTGGGAGGCCCAACTCCCCAAGTGCGAGGGTTCTCATTTTTCAATGAAAACTGAAATTCTAGACTTTCTATGCAAAGGTCTTATACTCTTTAAATTGTGACAGCTAAGTTAAAACTGACTGAGGCACTGTGTGGGTGGGATTTGACCCTTGGTAATCGCTGGATGGGGACCAAAGGGAACATCCTAGGATGTGTGTGGATGGTTTGAGGCCCTGTTGGCACCACCTCCCTGCCCCCAAGTGCTTGCCAGGGCAGGAAGCCATGCTGTTTACTGAGGACACCCCGCTAGAGAGGCAGGCGTCCTGCCCACGGGCACCCAGCAAGCAGCAGGGCCCCCACAGGCTCCGGACCCAATAATATGCTGATTCTGGAGGGGTGCAGGCCCACCAGGACCAGGGCTCACCGGATACCATCCCTCCATGAAGCAGGAGGGAGGGCCCTCCAAGTGGAGCTGGGACTGCAGGGAAGCTCGTCCAAAGCAACTTTGTTTGGAAGTGGCTCATGACCCCGAAAGACCTGGGCGAGACAGATTCTGGACGTCAGAGGGGCATCAGATGCCCAACAACTGATTCCAAACCTAGCTCCACCCCTGCAAGCCCTGTATGCCTCTTTGTCATCAGCTTTCAGAGAAGGCCAAGTGATGTTTCCAGGGCCCATGGGAGCCTCATTTCCTCTGAGCTCTCCTGAGCAGGTCCTGCCATTTGCTGCAGTCTGCTGAGGGCAGCAGGTCTACGAGGGGTACAGGGGATGGAATCAGGAACTGGGGAGCCCTGAGTTGGGTGGGAACAGCAGCTTCTGCAGACTCAGATATGAGACATCAAATCTGGGCAGCCAGCCTGGCCCTGTGCAGGAGCAGCTCTGGCTGGGGCAGCATGAGTGTGTGGAGGTGCCACCAGAACGTGCACCCAGGCTGTCGGCTACAGACAGGGAAGGTGCTGGGGCCGCCAAGGTCCTTGGCCCCGCAGCCAAGCTTCCTGAGAATCCCCCATGAGTGGCTCATTCCCCGAGAGGCCTTTCTTTGGTCCTTTGCCTCCCCTGCCCAGAAAAGAGTAATGTCTGTCTCTGACACTTCTGAGGAAAAGGGCCCTCCAGCCCCTTGACCCTTCCAAGGCACAGGAACAAACTTCTTCTCCCAAAGTGGCCAAGGGCCAGCTCTGGCCAAGATCACAGAAGGACAGCATCCAGCCACCACAAATGAACCACAGGAGATTCTGGAGGATGAGGATTCTAGGGAATGAGCCCAAGGCCGTGATGGTTAGCAGGCTGCAGTCGGAGGCCACATCCCCAGCCCCTCCCTGCCTAAGTGGCCAGGCTGTTAAAGTCCCCATCAGCCCGACGAGCCCTCAGGAGGCCGCAACTTGAGCTTGGCTTCTCCAGTGACTGGCAGCCCAGTCTCATACTCTCCCCAAGCATCAGATCCAGAGAATGCCCCACAGCGGGTGGCAGGAGCAAGCAGGCAGTAATATGCACTTTCTTGGTTGGAGCCCCCTCAAGGCCCGGCACTGGGGGCCTGCCCAGAGCAGGAAAGCTGGTCCCAGCCCATCTCAAGGTGGGGCCGAGTCCTCCCCTCTCTCCCCACAGCCTTGCAAGGGATGATCCCTGGGGATCTAGTGGCCAGGCAGCTGGGGGCTCCCTACTGCCAGGTCTTCTCACCAAGGCCTCACACATTGGCCTCGTGGCTCCTGAGCCTGGGCAGCCTGCCTCCTCCATCTCAGCTTGAGACCCCAGTGTCTCGGTGCCCCCCACGTGTGTTTGGCACCTCATACTCACAGCTGCTTGGGTCAGATGCCTCATCTCTGCATCGGGCCTCAGCACTCCCTGGCCCATAACCTCACCCTGGCATCCAAGGCCCTGCTCTCAGGCCTTGGCCTTTTCTGCGCCCCCCTGCCTACCGCTTCCTTGCCCATTCCCACCCCATGACTCCGCCCACACTGCTCTTTCCTGGTGGGTCCAGGCCTCTGTTCAGTCTCCTTTTACTTGGTTCTGCCTTCTTAGGTGGTACTCAGCCACCTGAAGTTATGTGTTCACTTCTTTGTGTGTCGGCCAAAACTCCCTGATGAGGACGCAAACTTCCCACAGATGGAGGCAGAGACAGCTGAACTGCCTGTGCCTCATGGCTTTTAGTGGTACGGGGAACAGAAACACTGGAATGAGTGAATGAATGAATGAATGAGCAACAGCCACTACCCGGGTGTGCTCATGGGAGGGGAGAGAACCCGATAACGCGTGGCTGGTGTTCGGTTGCCTGTCTGTACCAGAGCAGCGAGGGTCCTGCAAGCTGAGGTCTGCCCTCCGAGAACTCCCGGTGCTGTCTTCCTCGATCCGGCTCCTTTACTTCCTAAATCCATCTGCTTTCCTAATTACATTCTGAGAACCTCAGTGAAAGGAACAGCCCCCAGGAGTCACTTTGCAAAGACCACTGCCGCTGTAGGTGGGCCTCTCTCCCAAGGCCCCACTAGGATGGTCCTGCTCCCAAGACTGTATCTTCAGGGCAGTGCAGGGTGACCAGCTGTCCAGTGGACCCAGGACACTGGATACTCACTGCTGAAACCGGGTGGGTCTGAGTACATGGGAATGAGCCGGTCCCACAGCAGAGACTGCAAAGCAGCTGGCACGGGGACTGCCCTGGCCCCACTGAGTCCTCCCTGGGCTCCTCGCAGCCCTGCCTGGAGGAGCTCTGCAGCCGTCTCATAGGTGACCGAAACTGGCACATCCTGGGCCTGTCAACAGTATGGGGAGCCAGGCAGTACCTGCTTCTATCCAGCTCTTACAGGGATGTTGGATTTGTGAAAAATCCACCAAGCAGCACACAGGCTTTAAGTTTGCTGTTTGTGGGTATACCAGATGTTTAGTTTTTGAAGAATCCATAGCAGGAGGATATGCGTACAGCACAGTGTGGCTGGTGAGGGGCATGACGTCTTGGCTGTTGTTTACAATCAGGGTGCTTTTCTTTGTTCAAAGGTGGCGCGTGAAGCAGCTGTAAACTTCACCTTCCGGGGCTTCCCCCTCCCAGCTGCCACCTAGAGACAGCTGCCTCTGGGCTGCGCTCCCATTCAGGAGCTGCTGGGATGAAGGTGCCAGAGGCCCCCTGTGGAGCTCAGTTCCATGGGCAGGGGTGAGGCCGGGGCCTTTTCAGAGCAACATTTGAAAACCACTAAGTGTTACTCCTGCAGTAGCCAGGGTGGGCAGTGTCAGCCCAGACGCCCACCCAGTTCCAGTCTCCATCACTTGGGTTTTCCTCTGGGAGTAGCGTGGGGCTGGGAGGCAGAGGCCAAGGCCATCTGCTGCTGAGCGTTGCTCAGGGAGGTGAGAAGAGCAGACAGCAGAGGGGCCAGGGGGATGGCACCCTGAGTCCGTTCCTACTTCCGTGTCAGGTGCATTTGCCATGGTGAGGACAAATAGGGCAGGAGGTAACCGGCTCCTAAAGGGACTAAGAGCTCCTCAACTGCAGGGCAGTGGCCATAGCATGGCAGCCTTGGGGGTCCCCAGCCTGCCACTCACCGTCCCAGGAGCACTGGGGCAGCTAGTTGTACAGACCAGCACAGGGACAGGGCCCCCACTCTTGTGAGCGCCCTGCTGGGCCAGGCTTTTCTGCCTTCCCAGGCTTTTGGAGCGGGAGAGCAGGGAGGGAGGGAGTGGGAGGAAAGGGGCCGCGTCAGTGTGATGTGCATTCCCAGAATACATGAGAAGCAATTAAGCGCCACGTTTCCTCCTCCTGTGAGGATGCAAAGCCTGGCACTGCAGCCCAGCCCTGGAACTCGCCTGTCAGGCTCTTCACATGCAGTCTCTTGGTGGCCCTGAAAATTGCCCCAGGCCTGTAAAAGTAAGCACCTAAGGATGCTCAGGTTAAGTAGAAATCAGCCCTTCCTCTGCAGCAGCTGTGGAGGACTCAGCAGAGAGCTGCAGTGTCAGAGGAAGGCCTCCCCCAACCTCCTGAGCCAGTTAAGTGACCTCCACAGTCACAGCAGCATTCATTCTGGTTTCCCCAAAAGCACCTTTGCTTCCAAAAAGATGATGGTCTCACTCCCTTCGCTTCCCTGCATTCGCCCCCTTTTTAGGAGCCCACATGTCTCTGCCTTGGGTGGGTGCCAGCTGTCTTCCTCTCCGCTGGCTCTCACTGACGCCGTCCTCTCCGCCTTCCCACAGGTTAACAATGAGAATGTTGTCAAAGTCGGCCACAGGCAGGTGGTGAACATGATCCGGCAGGGAGGGAATCACCTGGTCCTTAAGGTGGTCACGGTGACCAGGAATCTGGACCCCGACGACACCGCCAGGAAGAAAGGTACATGCCCCACATTGCCCAGCTCCAGCCTGGGGCCCTACCGGGGGGGGGGGGCGGGCAGGACAGCTGGGGGGCAGTGGGCCCTCTCTCCAGCTGATCCCACACTTCTGAGAGCCCAGGCACAGGGGTGAGGCTGGAATTTACCGCCAGAGCCCACGACAATGACTTGGGGCTCACACACTGCCGGAATCATCTATGTCCCACCAGGAGTGCCCTTTTAGTCACTAGCAGGCATCCCTTCCGCAGGCTTCCCACTCAGTGCCCTGTCCCCTCCTTCCCCCTGCCCAGGCCCACCCATGAGGGCCTGCACTGCAGTTCAGGGATATGGCAAGATCCTCCTGAGCACCTGTCCTTTCCCATCATAAGCACACCTGCACAATCCCTGACCACTGCAGCCAAACAGCCTGAGACCCACCTGCCAGCCACAGGGCCACTGCTGGCCTTATTCCCATATCTGGAAACATGGGCTGGGATCTCACACCCATCTCTCCTCTGCCCTCCAGCTCCCCCGCCTCCAAAGCGGGCACCGACCACAGCCCTCACCCTGCGCTCCAAGTCCATGACCTCGGAGCTGGAGGAGCTCGGTAAGTCGCACACCCGGCCCAGCCCTGTACAGTCACCATGCCGGTCCCTGAGCTGCCTTTTGCAAAGCACCAGGCTGTGCATGACCCCACGCTTGCTCGCTACCCCCTTCCTGCCCCTGTACCCAGACGTGCGTCAGGAAATGCCCCCGCATGCCCCGCAGCCCCATGTGTGCACCTCCCTCGGAGCCTCGCGGGGCGTTGTTGCTAGTCCTGCCTTTCCTCTTTTCTGTTTATCTAACATTGTTTTGTTTTGAATTTTTGGGCCTCTCACTAGTGGATAAAGGTAAGCAGCCCCACTGGGTCCCCAAAGCAGCTCCCCCTGCTGTCTAGGGCACCCCCACTGACATCCACCTCAGCCCAGGCCTCGGAGGCCTGTGTGAACTGCTCCCCACGTGGCTCAGACCAGAAGGCTCCATCCTCCGGGGATCTGTGTGTAGATAGCGTGGGCTTGGCAGAGCAGTCTGGTCTGCACAGCAGGCTTAGGGAACACCCGGCACCTTTGTGTAAGGTCTGCAAGCAACAGAGAGAGGCTCTGGCCCTCTGACTCCATCTTGTAGACAGGGGAAGGGCGACTAGCAGTCACGTGGGCCATGCTGGCCATGCAGGATCCTGTTTGTTCTGGGGAGTCACCATGGAGCCAGGGACACCTTTGGAAAGAGGGTGGCTCTGAAACACACAGAGATGGCGTGTAGGTGGAAACGCTTGCTCCACTGGAGCACAAATTGGAGCTGGTGAAGGCAGCTTACATGGGCGCAGAAATGAGCCCCCGCCCAAGGCCCACGGTCCAGTCCGGCTGGCCTGGGGGGTTGAGAGCCAAGCCCTGGCCGGTGCTCTCACTCACAGGCCCCATCCTCCCTGCACTCTGGCACAGGCAGCTTTCCCGAGAGGGGTCTAGCAAGTGCTGCCACAGCAGTGAAGCAGTAGTCATCCTTCCTCGGCCCAGGGCGCTGAGGCCGGCCAGGCCGCTTCTCACGAGGTTCTGGGGCTAGAGTCTGAGGATGGGCATGAGGCCTCAGTCCAAAACAGCAGCCCTGCAGTGGCGCTGCCCCACCCACCCAGAACCAGTAGTGCCCCGCATGCCCCAGCCTCACAGGCGACGGAGGAGGTGACCAGCCTCCAGGCCCTCTCCACAGAGGCCTGTCCTGGGGCTCCCCAGAGGGACAAGCCTAGCAGCTCTCATCTTTGCAAGGGGTGCTCCTGAGAGCTCAGCTCAGTCAAGAAACAACAGAATGAGGCAGGAAAGGCCACAGGTGCACTCTAAAGGCTGGCCCCACCACCTCTGCTCATGTCTGCTCTGAGAACTCCTCCCTACTTTGGCAGGGTGCTGGTGGGACAAGGGGTGCTGAGGAAGAAGGAAAGCCCCTTTCCACTGCCAGGCAGTAGGTTAACGAGCAGGGCAGACAGGACAGAGTTGTGCGGGCAGCCAAGGTTTGGGGAAAGCCACTCCATGGATAGCGCAGCCTGCGTTCGCAGCGTTCCAGACAGCCCCTGCCTGCCGCCCCATTGCCGGCCCAGCCTGCTCCTGAGGCGCCCTGAGCTGACAAGGCCCGAGTGTAGGCTGCGGGCGGGCGCTGCATCCTGGTGGCTCATGGCGGTCCCCTTTCTGTTTGCAAGCCTCGGTCCGGAAGAAGAAGGGTAAGGGAGGCCCAGTGTCTGTCTCAGCCCCCTGCCCATCACCCCCCTGTGGAACAGAAACATCCTTTGTGATGCCGTGAAGTCTCAAATGTGTCGCAAAGCCTTGTTGGCTTCTCCTGCCGGGTCCTGCCCGAGGAGCCCTGCCCTGGAGCACATTCATCTGTCTGTTCTTTCTGCTTGGCTTCTGTCTGTGATTCCCCAGCGTGTCCTGTGTTTCTTCCCTGACCTGTGTTCACATCGTCATGACCGTGAAGCTGGCCGGACCCCTGTTTGGTCTCAGCTGGGGCTGCCTGGATGGGGGGTTGCAGATGAGCAGAGCCTCTGGCTGCATTCCTGGCCCTCAGGACCCCTTTGTGGTGGGCAGGAACTGCCTCCCTTTAAGGCCCGGAAATCACCCATTCCGCAAGAGGCTGCCCTGTGCCCTGTGGGGCACTAGAAGGAGAAGGGAGCAGTGTGAGCCCTTTGGCTACACCTCCCCACCCAGGGCTGGTGTGGAGTGGGAGACTGGCAGTCACTGTGGCTGTGGGCAGCCGGACCGCAGGCCCCAGATAGACTCAGGTTCCCCCTTTCACAGCAGCAAGCACATCGGGGGGTATTGCTCGCCTGCTGCTGGACACAGCTCCCCCAACAATTAAAAGCAGCACTCCCAGCTTTTAATTAATCCCTTGGAGTTGGGAGGAGCCTAGCACCTGGCCAGAGGCACCGGCCCTAAGGCACATCTTAACTGTGTCCCAATCATGTTAGATGAGAATGGGTGAGATGGGCACAGAACCACCACTGTCCCGACCTGTGTCATCCCAGCGGCCTCTCTGCAGCAGCCCCGGGCTTGCACCAGCATCCTACAGCTGCCCAGAAAACTCCCAGCGGGCTTTCTAGGCCCCACTGCTGCGCCGAGGATGTGGTGGACGCCCGGGGTACAGAATACCCTTCTTTCTATGTCGTGCAATTACGTTTCTGTGCGAACACCCCTTCAATCCAAGGCCAAACCCCAGCTCACGGGAATGGCCCTCTATTCATCACCTACCTGAGGAAGATGCCCCACCATGGCTGCCAGGGACCCAGTTGCCAGAACAGCGTGGGACAACAGAAGTCCCTTGTCAGGGAGAACAGTTCGGGACTCAGGTGGCTGAGCCACCGTGGGCGCCTGTGGCCTGCTGGGACCTGGCCCCATCCACACCACCCTCCTCCCCCAGGGTGGCATCAGAAGATAAGAGTGACAGCCTGCAGGGCCAGGCAGAGTCCACGCAGAGCACGGGCAGGAGCCCCAGAGAGAAGATCCACCTCCCGTCTGAGCAAGAGCCTCAACCCCAGATATAACAGGGGGCAAGGGTGTGGGCAGGAAGACCCCAAAGGGACCAGCAGCCGTGGCCCAGCCTGGTCACACTGGGGGATCCAGCTGGGGACTGAAGACACTCAGCATTGTTGACAGCCCCTGCCTCTAGGGCCATGAGGGCATCCCATGGCGCACATGCGAAGTGCGGGGCACGTAGTGGATGCACGGCAAATGCTCCAGGCCCCTCGTGCTGCCTCCACCTGTCTCTGGGAGGACTGGCCTCGCCTCGGAAAAAGCACTCGTCACACTCCAGAAAGGCCATGTGGAACAAAAGTCAGGCCTTTACAGTTGTATTGGGTTGAAAAGTGACCCCCAAAGTTCTGTGAATGGGACCTTATTTGGAAATAGGATCCTTGTAGATCTAATCAAGATGAGGTCATGCTGGACTCGGGTGGGCCCTAAATCCAGTGGCGTGTCCTTGTAAAGAAGGAAGGAACAAGCCAAGAAACACCATGGATTTCATCCTCCCCAGACCCCTGAAGGAGCCTGACCTTGGACTTCCAGCCTCCAGAACTGTGCAGGGATATGTTTCCATTGTTTTAAGCCCCCCGTGCATGGTCATTTATCGTAACATCCCTGGCAAAGCACCTCAAATCCCAGGTCTGTCCCCGCTAGCTTTACCCTGCTTAGTGATCCCAGGTTTTCAGTTCTCCATCTGTAAAATCCTTGTTTAGTCTTTAAGTGTTCTCTGAGCACCTGCCCTAGTGCCCAGACCCTGTGCTGGGCTCAGGAAGAAGCCGGCTGTCAGGCAGGATTTGGGGTGGGGCCTCTGCCCCTGGGCACATGAAGGGGACTGTGGCCTTCACCCTACCAGGCACCTATGGCTGTACCTTCAGACTCTAGCCCTTGGAAGGTGTGTGACTCAGAGCCTGCAGGCCAGGACCAGTCCACCAGGGTCCAAGCACACCCTTCCCACCCTGCACTGCCTCTTTGGAAGATTAAACCAAGAGGCCAGCCAACTGGCAACAGCCGCTGCTTCTAACACACGCGGCTTCTGTCCTCTAACATCTGGCACTGCAGATGTGTGTTTTCCTTTTGGAAATGGAGTGACATTTGTACTCTCTCACCCAGAGACAGGATGTAGTGGCACTGCAACTCCAGAGAAGTAGACAGACCACTTCAAGCCCACATAAGGGGAGAGAGCAGTGGTTGAGAACTGACAGGGTCCCTAGATCATGCCAGAGGATGTGAAGCAGACCATGAATCAGGTCCCAGGAAAGCTGAAGAGGTGGAGCAGCCCCATGCAGCCCTCCACAGGTCTGGTCTGCTGCTTTCCCCCAGAAGGTTCTGAAGAGTCAACAGGCAAACAGCTGGGCACTCTGCCCCTCAATGGGGCTGGCTCCCAGGCTCTGGGCCTATTGTGTGGCCACAGGCAAAGGTACTCGCTGGACAGTGGACCTAGTGTCGCTTCAGTGCAGAGCCTATTTTCCAGGAGACTCGGCCACCAGGTGCCTGGGTGGTCCTGGGCCTCCCAGCCTCGGCATGGACGCTGGGGTCGTGTCACTCCTCGATTTGGTGACTCCCTTGTGATTTGCTGAGGATGCAGAGCAGTGGCAAGATTTCTCTAGCACAGGGCACACTGCTTCCTGCCCCCTATCAGGGGAACCTGCACTGAAGTCAGGCCGTGGTCCAGAGTCAGCTCATGGGCTGGGGGGCTCTGGTAACAGGCAGGGCAGGCAGGTGACAAACCTACCTCCCCTCCCTTTTCCCTGTGCCTGGTCAGCATCACGTGTCTAGTAGAGAGAACACATGCTTGCTCAGAGGGCTGAAATGCGGGTGACTGCTGGGGCATCTTCATCAGCTCCTCACTGGAGTGTTTTGGGATTTGACAGTTTCAAATCTGTCTGAGGCTTGTTTGTTTTCTGTCACTGAACACTTCATTCTAAGACTGCCAGGGGCCACATTCGCTAATCCCCTTCATCCGGAGTCCCTGAATAAAGACCTAGTTCTGAGCTTTTATAAATTAAGCATAATCCTTAGGAGCCTAGAATGAGAAGCAGGAATCTCAGTCCTGTGGCTTTTCTGAAAAGTCTCCATATCCTGGTAAACAAGATCTCCAAGATAGGGACTGAGCAAGTCAGGCCAGTACCATCCCACTGGCCACGTCCCCAAGAGACAAGGGCCAGGAGGGACCCACACCCCTGTGGGGAGCCAATGCAGGGTTTTCCTTTTTCATTTGAATTACACTAACTCTAACTTAAAAACGAATGCTAGCCCCTGACCCTACCACCCCAACACGCCCGGCTGCTCTCACATGCTCTGGTTCAAAAGAACATTTGTTTTGGGGTTATTAGGAAGGGAAAGGTTTAAAACAGAGACCAGATGTCCACAGGCAAGGTGGCCACAGTTTCAGGGATGCACCTTCAATGACATGACCAGCCCCACCCTCTGATGTGGCGACTGTGATGATGGGTAGGGTGCCCCCACCCCTGCCTCGTGGTTCTCCTGGATGAGGCAAACCATGCCAACGGTGACCCCAACCATTTCCAAACAAACTTTCTGCAGCCGTTGCCCACCAGGGCCCAGGGCTGGGCAGCCCATCACATGGCAGGCACAAGGCTTGGGGGACCCCAGCGCCAGCCCCAGCTCCCGCCTGGTCCCATGGTTTGCCCCCATATGGCCTTACGCATCTCAGACCTGAAATGTTTTCCCTTCGACATGGGAACAATCCCTTTACTACAGCCAGCTTCTCATTAGGATGAGAAACAGGATGATCGGCCCAGAACTTCCACCCGATTCAGGGACGGCTGTCATTATTGACCAGGACACCTTTCCTTCACCCTGGGCACACAGTTACATGAGGTGTATTTAACAAGATGCCTGCCGCAGGCCCTGAGGTCCTAAAATCGCAGCCTGCAGCCTGTTCATTTTGGGAATGTGAGAAGTCGAGGTGGTGCCCCGGGGAGGCCGGGCAGCAGACCCTCAGTGTGCAGTGGATGGAAATGAATCAGCCTCATCAGCTGTGGGGTTTGTTAATACATAAAAAACAGACACATGGCTTCTGGAAGGGCCCAGTTGGAAACGGGAGCTTCTTGAAGATCTGGCTCATTTAAATTGTAATCCCAGGAAAGCTGTTATGCCCTAGAGTCCCACCTTCCTTGATGTGCCCAGACATGGCCAACAGCACAGCAGAGCCTGGCCACAGCCTTCCCACACCCACCTGCGCCCAGGCCTTCCCCTGCAGGGCCTCGGCCGTCCTGCATCTTCTGGGTCTGACACCTGTCAATGTTCAATGCCGATGACTTTCCCTCACCTCCGCTATTCAGCCCCAGCTGCCACCTTAGCCTCTGAGCTTACCATAGCCTGGAAGTCAGGCCTGGAGGGATGCCCAGGGGTTTCTGGCTCGGATGGGCCTTCCTGCATCTCCACAGGTGCAGGTCTGAGCACAGGCAGGTGGCAGCCAGGAAGGCACTCTTCCCTGTCTGCACCTGTGTACAGTATCAGGTGGGCTGGATTCTGCGGCTGCCCCCAGAGCTCGCCACCTGGAATGCCCCCGTGGGATGTTTTGTTGGGCTCCAGCTGCTCTTCCCCTAACTTGGTGGCATCCCTTCTGGGTCATGTTCATGGAGGTACATGCTGCTGCACCCCGCTCAGGCCTCACGCTCCACTGGGGTCAGAGGAGGGGCCCGGGCCAGCACTGTCAGGAAGCAGGTCCCGGGGTATCCCCACCCCGCAGTGCCCTGGCTCACCACAGCTGTGGGACATAACTCCCTGGTGCAGGAGACACGTCTCAACCCCCGTTTCATTGGAGAAAAATACTCTGGGGGCCACCAGCTGCCACATCTCACTTGAGGCAAAGAACAGCCACTGCCTAGCGCCCCCATTTCCAGGGATAGACCAAGCTGGAGTTGCACATCACAGCCGGCCAGAGGAGATCACCCAAGCATCACCTGGTCCCGAGTCAAGGGGGAGAAGCCCAGCTGATCGGCGAGGCCAGGGCAGAGAGGCCTGCACAGAAACCAATTCGACCCCAGCCATCCAAGGAGTCCCAGCCCAGCCCTGGGAGGAGAAAGGCTCCTTGGAGGAAGCAAATTGCTGGGACCATGGAAGGTGGACCCAGCCCGTGCAGCCCAGGGAGATTGACAGGGACCCCAGCAAAGGGAATGTGAGATGAGGCAGCCATGCAGCACCTGCTGCAGCCGGAGGAGCTGGGATGAGGGCCTTGAACGCAGGTGAGGACAGCACGGCTCTGGACTGGGGTCACAGGTCACAGCCAGGATGTCCCCACTGCCAAGTGAGATGAGAATCGGGTGTTTCCTACCGTGCCTGACCAGTTCCCTGAGAAGCAGATGCTTAGCATCCACTGGGGGAATGACAAGGCCCCCAAGGAGGCATCAGGCTCATCGAAGAGCCAGCAGGGCTTGTGGGTCCAGGAATCACAGGAGAGAATGCGTGAGCAGGGACGCAGAATTGGGGCCCAGTGAGCCTGCAGGCCTGGTCAGCTGGACTTGGTCATGAAGGGAGAGAGTGCTGTGGGGGGAGATTTGGCTGCCCAGACACTATGGGGCAAGGGCTTTCTTGCTTTGCGTGAACACTTGGCATTTTGCTGACAACTGGAAACGTGGTCCAGGCCAGGGGTCGGCAAACACCTCCCTGAAGGGCCCCATGGTAAGTGTGCTGGGCGTGACAGCCATATGGCCTCTGCTGCACATTCTCCTGCCTTTTCTTCCCCATCCTTGTTTGAAGACTAAAAGTGTATGGCTGGGTGTGGTGGCTCACACCTGTAATCCCAGCACTTTGGGAGGCCAAGGCGGGCATATCACTTGAGGTCAGGAGTCTGAGACCAGCCTGGCCAACATGGTGAAACCCCGTCTCTACTAAAAATACAAAAATTAGCCGGGCATGGTGGTGCTCGCCTGTAATCCCAGCTACTCAGGAGGCTGAGGCACGAGAATTGCTTTAACCCAGGAGGTGGAGGTTGCAGTGAGCCAAGCAGCCTGGGTGACAGTGAGAGTCCATCTTAAAGAAAAGAAAAAAAAGTATAGACTGCCCTGAGGTTCTGGCCCGGTGGGGGCAGGACTGGCCCAAGGGTCTGGAACACAGGCCTGGAACCAGGCCCCTCATGCAGACTCTACTGTGAGAGTGTCCATAGGTGTCAGAGTTGTGTACGTCTCAGCTGCTCTGCAAGGTTGAGGGGCCATCACAGGGCGCCTGGCTCAGTGTCCCCTGCACACCCCCATTTCCTCTCCCCAAACTTCCTCTTGTGGGGACCTCTGGTCTGGGCTGCCTTTGTCAGGAGCCTGATGCCTTTGTGTTGGACAACCCTGATCCGTGCCGTGGCTCTGGGAGCTTTGCCCGTGGGTCAGCTCCCCGTGAGAAGCTGCCATGACAGGTAACTTCCGCCTCAGCTTGAAGAACAACTTGGAGATGGGGGCCTTCCTCCCTGCACTCTGCTCAGCTCCAACTTGCACAATAGCCTCATGGCTCAAAGTCTGGGCAAGGCCCTAGCATACACTTCATGGGAGCCACCAGACCCCAAGAGTGGGCTTAGGGTGGCCAGAAGGCAGAATGTTCTAGATGGCCTGCTTCTCCCCAGGGAGTAAGGCCAGTGCTGTCTCAAAGGCTCAGAATGGGGTACACCCACCAGACACCACACTGGCTTTGTCCCAACCCAGTGACATCTTAGAAGTACAGCTGGGGTCACCTTTTCCAGAATGCACATCGCGACTGGAAGACCAGCTCTCCAGGTCTCAGTGGCACAGGGCCCTTGCATTTAAACAGCCTTAGACACACCCTTATGCCTGATCCCAAACACCCTGAGACGAAGCTAAGGCGTCAGGAGAGCTCTGGGATGTGCTTCAGTTTTCAAGTAAAAAAAAAAAATGTGCTGCAAATGTCCTCTTTTAAAAACTTTTGTTAATTGCTAAGGATCCCTTATAACTAAACTTTGGTTTTCTTTTTTTTTTTTTTTTTTTAAAGGAAATGGGAAGGTTCTGCATTGGGGAAAATAAACAGAGACCTTCCCTCTGCAACACTTACTAACGCCTGGGGCCACGAGCACCCTGGCCTCTGAAACACCCACGCTGCCTTGGGTGGCAGGTCCTCATGTCTTGGCAATCACAGTTACAAAGGAACCATATGTCTGAGTCTCTTCAAAAAAAAACAAAAAAAAAACTTCAAAAAGTCAGTTTAGTTAACCCTCACAAGAATAAATCCCATTAGAAAGAATAAAGTGATTCCACTAAAGAAATGGCCCAAATGGCTGTAATCCCAGCACTTTGGGAGGCCAAGGCTGGTGGATCACTTGAGGCCAGGAGTTCAAGATCAGCCTGGCCAACATGGTGAAACTCCGTCTCTACTAAAAATACAAAAATTAGCTGGGCGTAGTGGCAGGTGCCTGTAATCCCAGCTACTCTTGAGGCTGACGCAAGAGAATTGCTTAAACCTGGGAGGCGGAGGTTGCAGTGAGCCAAGATTGCGCCACTGCACTCCAGCCTGGGCAACAGAGCAAGAGACTGTCTCAAAAAAAAAAAAACAAAAAAAAACACAGAAATGTCCCAAAAAACAGAAATGTCCCAAAAAGCTTCAGAGCCCTTGGGGGCTGGGCACTTACGAGAAGGTGGCCGAGCTGTGGAGGGTCTTCTATGTCCATGCCTCGTGCATGCCTCCGAGGGCAAGGTCCTGGGAAGGAGCCCATGCCCCAGTGGGAATGCATGTGGCAGAGGCACACGCATGCTCCTCACAGCAGCAACAAATGCCCCCTGCACAGTTTTGGATGTTGGAGTGGCTGCTGCACCTGTGCGCTTTCCTATCTACACCCAGCTTCCCCCACTGGTGTTGCTGCTCCAATCCTCATGGTTCTATTGCAGATAAACCCGAGGAGATAGTCCCGGCCTCCAAGCCCTCCCGCGCTGCTGAGAACATGGCTGTGGAACCAAGGGTGGCGACCATCAAGCAGCGGCCCAGCAGCCGGTGCTTCCCGGCGGGCTCAGACATGAACGTGAGTGGCCGTACCTTGGGACCACAAGGGCGGGGGCCGACGGTGCCCAGGAAGTGGGTGGGCTGTCTCAGTAGCTGAGGTGCACACGCTTTCATGTCTGGTTCGTGCTGTCCAGAGGTGGGGCCCAAATCTAAGTGGCCACAGGACAAAGAGCCGGGTCTGTGCAGACTCACAGTGGTGGGACAGAGCAGGCTGCATCCAAGCCCTGCCCTTACCGCACTGACTATCTCTGCTCACTCAGTGCCCTGAGCCTCGAAGGTGTCCCGTCATACTT
Source organism: Pan paniscus (assembly GCF_029289425.2). Classification (NCBI taxonomy): domain Eukaryota; kingdom Metazoa; phylum Chordata; class Mammalia; order Primates; family Hominidae; genus Pan; species Pan paniscus. The sequence continues at coordinate 71,464,663 of NC_073258.2, read as the reverse complement.
GGCTGAGGACCTGTGAGCACATGGAAGTAAGGGGCCTTGACACACTCTTCAGACAGAGGGGGTCTTGCCTCCTGGTCCACCCAGAGCACAGAAATGCTCCGGTGTGGAAGAGGCCGTCTGTCCCACATCCCATGTGGCAGTCCCCCACACTCTCCAAGATCCTGGGCAACACTTGTCCTCGGAGCCAGAAGTGCCATGAAGGGCTTCAGTGGCTGCTGGGCGCAGTGGGTGCCTGGCTCAGAGCAGGCTGCCCGTGCCACGGTCACCTTCCCTAGGCAGTCAGGAGGGCACACAGCTGGAAAAGGGCCTGGGGCAGAGGCTGCTGATTCCCCCAGGCACGTCCTGAACAAGGTGTGGCCTCCTGGACCCTTGGATTGCTTCTCCATTGTGCAGAGGCAGCCATCTGAACCTGATGTCAGATTCTAGCACTGCCTACCTGTCCTGATTGCTTACCTTAGTATTCTCTTTGAACCAGTATCAAACTGCCTATGTCTAGCCTTTTCTTGAACAATAACACCTATAAATATTATAAATTTACCACAAGGCTTTTCTGTAATGTGCATTAAACAACTGTTAATAATTACAGTTACAATATCTGCCCTCACACCTCCTCCCATCACCTCTGAACTCCACAAGGGGACTTCCCCTCCAGGCCCTGCCTGCCGGTCCTTGCCTCCCACTTTGTTCCCAGTCCTTCGTGGCACCCACATGCCCCACCAAGTTGGGGGGGTGTCTGAGACACGGTGCCCTTGACCTCCCAAAGGGTCCCACTTTGCTCCTCAGCCTCAGGGCCATAGAGTGAGACAAACAGAGGCTGTGGACACATGGAAACTGCATCTCCAAGCTGGAGCAATAAAAGCTTGCACACGAATATTTCCATTGAGCGTCCGCATCTGATATTTTCCCGGGTTGGCCTTCAACACTACAGGTTTGGGGCCCTGAGCCATCTCAGTTTTGCAGACAAAACAGCAGCCTGGGGAAGCGAAAGAGTTGGCAGCACCAGGACTCTGCCTCCAAGGTGGAGGGGAGGAGGGGAGCTCTAGGCTCCTCCTGGGACAGGCTGAGGAGGGAGGAAGCTGGGGACAGCTCACTGCTGCAGACTCCAGGCTGTGCCCCTGAGCAGCTCCAGGGCTTAAGCTAGCTGGCACATCATGCTCACCCACACACCACCACAATACCTGGTTGGCCTTTGCACACACTGTAGGGCTGGTGTCAGGAGCCCATTTTATGAAAGAGGAGATGGTGACTCCTATGTAAGGACTTGATGGTCACATGGCACATGGGGAGTGGGGTATGGACCCAGGCCAGACCCCACTGCCCACCACTCTGTGCCCTTTCCCACAGGACATCCAGCCTGGCCCCCCTCTCAGAGAGACGTATCTGTCCAGCTGCTCTGGCAAATGGTGTTGCAGCAGACCACATCTCCATGGAACAGGGCATGCTGCCATCCTAACAGGGCCAAAGGCCAATAGTAGCTGCAGCGAATAGGAAAGGCACCTAGAGAGGGCCCTTCCTGGGTCCTCAATGCTGTGGTTCTCATCAGCCCCACTGGAGACTTTAGGTGGCTCCAGAAGCAGCTTGGGGAAGCCACAGTGACGGAAGTTCCCTTGTGGTCTCTGGGCCCTGTGACCGTGGGTGGGGGCTGGCCAGGGCTGCGTCTCACCCTAGGCTCTCTGGTTTGCAGTCTGTGTACGAACGCCAAGGAATCGCCGTGATGACGCCCACTGTTCCTGGGAGCCCAAAAGCCCCGTTTCTGGGCATCCCTCGAGGTACGATGCGAAGGCAGAAATCAATAGGTAAGAAGTGTGGCACTCCCCCACAGAAGTTGCCCCTGGGCTTTCAAACACAGCCTTAGGCCCCTCAGGAATTCTGAGCCCTGGGCCTCTCACAGTTGCCTTGGCGTCCCACCCCAGCAAGGCCCTGCCAGCCCACCCACCAGAGGGTGGGAACCTGGCCTTGCCCACTAGGGAGCCATTGGAACATCTGAGTGGCATGAAACTCATCCCCCCTGAAGGACACAAAATCCAGGGTGGCTTCTGTCATCTTGAAGCCCAGTTATCTGTGATAATTCCAGCAGGGTAAAGCGGGAGGGTGGGCGGGGTGGTGCGAGCCAACCCCCCTCCCCCACCCTGCCCTGCTCAGGGTGGGAAGGGTAAGTGGGTTCCCTGCATTCCCCAGCCACCACCAGGCCTGGAGTATGAGCTCAGCAGATGTACTTCCAAGGGTGGTTGGGTCAGGGTCTCGAAATGAAATAATGTACTGTGTGTTGCAGAAAACTGCCTTCCTTTCTTCTTAATGTCACAATTATTCCTATTGACTCTGTTGCAGGCAAAGGTACACTTGACCTTGAGACAAGGTCACACTTGACCCTTTGAGACAGTCCCTTTGTGAGATAATTCAGCATTGCCTTTACTGTGTCAATTCTGGTAGAAGCTAAGGCCCTTGCCCTGTGAGAGTTGTGGAGGCAACCCTGGGACTCTGGTCTGCCCAGCCCACCCCAGGGGCACTGTCCTGTGTGTTCTGGAAATGCCTCTGGGCTGCTGTGCAAAAGCGCAGCGTGCTTGTGAGTCTGAGGTGGATAACTGTAGGCAGTCACTAGGCAGTAAGTGGCCGTGGAGGTGGTGTCTGCTGTGCTTAAAGCTCCCCCTGCACCAGCAAACTCAGGGAAAGCTGCGTATTTGTCTTGCGGTTACTGGTTAATAACAACTGATTTCCTCCTGTCAGACAGCAGAATCTTTCTATCAGGTTAGTGAACCTTACGGTTTGGAATCTGTAATGTGAATGTAACCCAGTTTACTTTATAAGGTGTATTCTTAAATTAGTACTCCTTGGGAACATAATTGCCAGACAGCCAACTCAGAGTGACTGGTCAATGGAGAACACCTTGAACGAGCCATCTTTGCAATGCCAAAATGTCCTCCCACAAGGAGTATGTTAAATTTGGAATACCCTTATCGAATGGAAGTTTTCATTGGAATAAATTATTGTAGTTTGTCCTAGGACTTTTTTTCATTTCAAGTAATTTATTTTGCTACCTCTTTGAAAACCTGCATGCTCCCAACATGAAATCCCTGTGCCATGCGTCTGTCGGTGTGTGTGCGTGTCTCGCTTCCCTTCTCCAAGTGCTCCTGTTGACGTGTCTGTGTCTTCAGCTGTTGAACAGTCTGTAAAGTCACACCTAGGCAACACACCCAGAGAACCCTCAGGCCACGCTGCTGGCTGTCGTAGGACCTCAGCCGCATCCCCACACATTCAACATCCACGTATTTTCATTAGGTCAACTCATACTTTGTGCCAGGTCAGCCACACTTGGACCCTGGTTAGTTGCGATTATGGTGGTCCGCTGGGCTCTCAGCCCCTGCTCCAGAGGGTCTTGGCAGGACCACTTTCAGGACTGCCGCTGGGACCCAGAAGGGGCTCACTGAGGCCTGGCTCAGGATCCTATTCCTGGCTCAGTCCAGGACTTTAAAGGAACCTGGGCTCCCTCCCCTCAGGGGCAGGCTCTAGAGCCCACATGGTCCCTCCTCTGAGCTGCACTTCCCCAGCCATCCATCTCTCTGAAGGTCCAGAGAGCTCGAGGACACATAGAACCCTTAGTGGGGCCCAGTGAAGTCAGGCAATGAATGGATTCACATGACCCTGGAAGAAAAGCACCTCCTCCCAGCACGCACAGAGCCAACTGTGGGCAGATGGCTTCGCTCAGGGTGGCAGAGGCCTCCCTGTACATCTGGGCAGCCGTGGGGCTCAAGTGCCATCTGGACGGTGGACTGCACACCATCCTTGCCACATAAACACAGCAATACCTGCAACCCTTTGCTCTCATTTCAGATGCACAGGTGACAGCCTTAGACCCCTGCCCTAAAAACACCCCCAGGAGCCCTTACCATGCCTGAAGGGGCATGGTGGAAGGATACCTCCTGGTCTAGCCAACCCCGCCCCAAGCACAATGCCAGCACAAGCACACGTGCGCGCACACACACACGCACAAGCAGCCCCAAGGCGAGCTGCCCACTTGGCCTGCAGACTGGCACACGGCTCAGCGTCAGGGGCCCTCCTGCCCTGGCCTCACACAGCTCCCCTGCTGCAGCCTGTGCCTGGAGGCCCCACAGCAGCAGCGTACTCACAGCATCCCCAGTGCCTTTCTGTTCTTCCCTTTCTTGTCCTTTGGCTCACAACGGGCCATGTGACTAACCACTCGGCATCGTGGCTTGTGCTGTGTTTCCTGAACACCCGGTTCATCATCTGAATTTGTGAGTTTGTGGAGATGTAGCGTATCGCACGTTCCTAGGAACTTAGGCTTTGTTGCTATTGTGACTTAAAGCTAAACCTGTTTTCTGCTTGTAGGAATAACAGAGGAAGAGCGGCAGTTTCTGGCTCCTCCAATGCTGAAGTTCACCAGAAGCCTGTCCATGCCGGACACCTCTGAGGACATCCCCCCTCCACCGCAGTCTGTGCCCCCGTCCCCACCACCACCTTCCCCAACCACTTACAACTGCCCCAAGTCCCCAACTCCAAGAGTCTACGGGACGATTAAGCCTGCGTTGAATCAGAATTCTGCTGCCAAGGTGTCCCCCGCCACCAGGTCCGACACCGTGGCCACCATGATGAGGGAGAAGGGGATGTACTTCAGGAGAGAGCTGGACCGCTACTCCCTGGACTCTGAAGACCTCTACAGTCGGAATGCCGGCCCGCAAGCCAACTTCCGCAACAAGAGAGGCCAGATGCCCGAAAACCCATACTCAGAGGTGGGGAAGATCGCCAGCAAAGCCGTCTACGTCCCCGCCAAGCCCGCCAGGCGGAAGGGGATGCTGGTGAAGCAGTCCAACGTGGAGGACAGCCCCGAGAAGACGTGCTCCATCCCTATCCCGACCATCATCGTGAAGGAGCCGTCCACCAGCAGCAGTGGCAAGAGCAGCCAGGGCAGCAGCATGGAGATCGACCCCCAGGCCCCAGAGCCACCGAGCCAGCTGCGGCCTGACGAAAGCCTGACCGTCAGCAGCCCCTTCGCCGCCGCCATCGCCGGAGCCGTCCGCGACCGTGAGAAGCGGCTGGAAGCCAGGAGGAACTCCCCGGCCTTCCTCTCCACAGACCTGGGGGATGAGGATGTGGGCCTGGGGCCACCCGCCCCCAGGACGCGGCCCTCCATGTTCCCCGAGGAGGGGGATTTTGCTGACGAGGACAGCGCTGAGCAGCTGTCATCCCCCATGCCGAGTGCCACGCCCAGGGAGCCCGAAAACCATTTCGTGGGTGGCGCCGAGGCCAGTGCTCAGGGTGAGGCTGGGAGGCTGCTGAATTCCACGTCCAAAGCCCAGGGGCCCGAGAGCAGCCCAGCAGTGCCCTCCGCGAGCAGCGGCACAGCCGGCCCCGGGAATTATGTCCACCCACTCACAGGGCGGCTGCTTGATCCCAGCTCCCCGCTGGCCCTGGCACTCTCCGCAAGGGACCGAGCCATGAAGGAGTCTCAGCAGGGACCCAAAGGGGAGGCCCCTAAGGCCGACCTCAACAAACCTCTTTACATTGATACCAAAATGCGGCCCAGCCTGGATGCCGGCTTCCCTACGGTCACCAGGCAGAACACCCGGGGACCCCTGAGGCGGCAGGAGACGGAGAACAAGTACGAGACCGACCTGGGCCGAGACCGGAAAGGCGATGACAAGAAGAACATGCTGATCGACATCATGGACACGTCCCAGCAGAAGTCGGCTGGCCTGCTGATGGTGCACACCGTGGACGCCACTAAGCTGGACAACGCCCTGCAGGAAGAGGACGAGAAGGCAGAGGTGGAGATGAAGCCAGACAGCTCGCCGTCCGAGGTGCCAGAAGGTGTTTCCGAAACCGAAGGTGCTTTACAGATCTCCGCTGCCCCCGAGCCCACCACCGTGCCCGGCAGAACCATCGTCGCGGTGGGCTCCATGGAAGAGGCGGTGATTTTGCCATTCCGCATCCCTCCTCCCCCTCTGGCATCCGTGGACTTGGATGAGGATTTTATTTTTACAGAGCCATTGCCTCCTCCCCTGGAATTTGCAAATAGTTTTGATATCCCCGATGACCGGGCAGCTTCTGTCCCGGCTCTCTCAGACTTAGTGAAGCAGAAGAAAAGCGACACCCCTCAGTCCCCTTCGTTGAACTCCAGCCAACCAACCAACTCTGCAGACAGCAAGAAGCCAGCCAGTCTTTCAAACTGTCTGCCTGCCTCATTCCTGCCACCCCCTGAAAGCTTTGACGCCGTCGCCGACTCTGGGATCGAGGAGGTGGACAGCCGGAGTAGCAGCGACCACCACCTCGAGACGACCAGCACTATCTCCACCGTGTCTAGCATCTCCACCCTGTCTTCCGAAGGTGGAGAGAATGTGGACACCTGCACAGTCTATGCAGATGGGCAAGCATTTATGGTTGACAAACCCCCAGTACCTCCTAAGCCAAAAATGAAGCCCATCATTCACAAAAGCAATGCACTTTATCAAGACGCGCTCGTGGAAGAGGATGTAGATAGCTTTGTTATCCCCCCGCCCGCTCCCCCGCCCCCGCCGGGCAGTGCCCAGCCTGGGATGGCCAAGGTTCTCCAGCCAAGGACCTCCAAGTTGTGGGGCGACGTCACAGAGATCAAAAGCCCGATTCTCTCAGGCCCAAAGGCAAACGTTATTAGTGAATTGAACTCTATCCTACAGCAAATGAACCGAGAGAAATCGGCAAAGCCGGGGGAAGGACTGGATTCACCGATGGGAGCCAAGTCCGCCAGCCTCGCTCCAAGGTAAGTCCGCGGTTGGTGCACATGCACACCACTCTGCGTGCACTGTCCCTGCTGACCAGGAAAGGCCCTCGGGTAGCAGCCCCAGCGGACACGAAGAGGGGAATTCGTAAAGCCTGTGTGGGCCACGTCTGTTAATGCAGTAACACTTCTTTTTCTCATGCTCCTGGACTCCGGGACAGCCGAGTAATGATCACAGCCATCCTGGTGGGACACAGCACTCCTTCATAAAGACTCGTAATGAAATGAGGTTGCTGGAAGCCCTCCTCACCTTGGCTTCCAAAGAGAAGCTCCACTCTCTCTTCTGTGCCCTCCAGATCTCTGCCAGGACCACCTAGAAGGCCGTTTAGAGCCTCGCCAAAGCCCAAACCAAGCTTCGAGTTGGTTGCAGGAGACTAGCTGCCCCAAGAGGGCAGCGAGTGGGTGGGCAGCGGGTGCAGGTGTCTGAATACACGTGTGGGTTCTTCTTCCCCTCCCATCACTACCAGGTTTGCGGGCTAGGGAGGCACAGGGTCATGGCTGTACTGGTGAACTCTAAGTGCAGTACATTCTTCCCTGCCAGCCCATCCTGTCCCAGGGGCAGAAGCCTCTAGCTGTGTCCATGTCAGCCCTTCACAGTATTGTGCAGGGTTTACATAATTTCCATTGGAACTGAACGTAGAATAAGTCAGGAGTCATTTCTAGACGCAACCAGAGGGCTCTATCTGAGGCTGTCTGGAAGGAGCCTATATTTGATCATTCTTGCACTGCTATAAAGAAATACCTGAGACTGGGTAATTTATAAAAAAATGAGGTTTAATTGGCTCGAGTTCTGCAGGCTATATGGGAAGCATGATGTTGGCTTCTGGAGAAGCCTCAAGAAACTTTCAGTGATCACCAAAGGGGGAGCAAGAGGGAGTCGGGGGAGGTACCACAGTCTATTTAAACAACCTGATCTCATGAGAGCTCACTATGTACAGTAGCCAGGGGAGATGGTGCTAAACCGTTCATGAGAACTCCCCCACCATGATCTGATCACCTCCCACCAGGCACCTCCTCCAACACTGGAGACTACAATTTCACATATGAGATTTGGGTGGGAACACAGATCCAAACCGTATCAGGGCTCAGCAGTCTGTGGCTTTGGGGAGCCCCATTGGCTCCCGTGATGGCTTATGGTTCTTGGTTCTCCTTCCCTGTGGTGTGCACCATTTTGCTGTTCCCCAGGTGGCAGCATCTTCAGTCTCTCCCACTGATATTTGATCTTGGGTTTCATCATTTTGACTAATGAAGCCTCTCTCCATACCCCTGCTGGGCAGGCATTTGATTTAAGCCACTCAGTGCATTAATCAGTGGCATCACATACAGCTGGGGCTCAAGATGCAGCCTGAGAGCCCCAATTTTCCCAGTTATTTTTCAGTGTGGATGTAAATAAATGACTCGGATGTCATCTATTACTCTAAAGGAGTATCGATAGGCTGGCATTGGTATAGAGAAGCACAGTTACACTGCAGACATTCAGACAGTGCCTTCAGTCAAGGAGAAAGTCTAAGAATTATGTACGTATACACCTACAAGTACACTCAACAGCCTCCAGGAATTTTGAGAAAGGGTGTTGCTTTGCCGCTCAGGCTGGAGTGCTGTGACGTGATCACGGCTCATTGCAGCCTTGCAGCCTAGACCTCCTGGGCTTAAGCAATCCTCACACCTCACCTAGCCTCCTGAGTAGCTAGGACAATAGACGCATGCCACCACACCCAGCTATTTTTTTTTTTTTTTTTTTTTTTGTAGAGATGAGGTCTCACCATGTGTCCCAGGCTGGTCTCGAACTCCTGGGCTCAAACGAACCACTCGCCTCAGCCTCCCAAAGTGCTGGGATTGCAGGCATGAGTCACTGCACTGGGCCAAAAATCTGAAAAACTGACTAGTTTAACCCTTCCCCATTACATACTAATGTGGCTCTTCCGTCATTACTCTATGTGGAAGCAATAATTAAAGAGGCCTTATCTTAGTGTTTCACATTTTTACAAAACACTTTCTCATGGGTGGGTAATTTTTATGACAGCTGGGGAGCAGGTATGAGTCACACCCATTTTTCAGAGGATAAGCGGCTTGTCCACATACACAGCCAGCAGGAGGCAGAGCTGGGACACAGGCTGGGGTTTCCTGACTCTCACTTCCCCTTGTAAGCAATGTCTGCAGTAAGGAAGGAGCTGGAAGGGAATGGCTCTAGGGCTGGAGGAAGGAATCCACTGTTCAGGTCAGCAGGGCATCCTGCACCAAGCTGTGCTCCCCTGAGCACTCCACTCGGGGAGTCCAGGGACCCCGTCCATGGAGACCTCTCCCTGAGTGGCAGCTGGACAGCTCATCCCCTCTACTCGTCTTCAGGCTGGGCCAGCTCCTGGGGTGCCCACAGGGGAGTGGGACCCCAACTTGCAGCGTCTCTAGGGTTTCTCTGCCCTGCATTTCTCCAGGGGGACCCTGAGAGGGGGCTGGCTCAAAGCAGACTTCATAGGGCAGAATCCTGCTGTACTCTGAAGGAGAGCAGCTGCATACCACCGCCGACCCACGCGTGAGTGCCAAGAACGGCCGCCTCCCAGCTGTCCTGTTATTTATAGCCCGGCTCTCTTACAGTAAGAACAGGAGCCCACACCTATGACACAAAGCATTCACCAAACGCCAGGCACTATATTCCACGGCACCCCTGAGCCAGGGCCTGTAATTTTTCCCACTGTGCAAACAAGGAAGCCGAAGGCAGGGCGGTGAAGCTACTGAGCCGAGGCTACTTCACAGGAAGACGCGGAACTAGACCTCCAACCCATGGAGCTGGCTCAGGGTTTGACTCCTGACCTTGTGGGAGCCAGGGACTGCCTTGGAAGGAATGACCAACTGGCAAACCGAACACCTGCAAGGCTGAGACTGCCGCGGGCGGGGCTGCTCTCAGGCCTCTGACTGTCCTTAGGCCAAGCTCTTTGGTCAGCAAGAGGCTAATAGCAGGCTTAGTCACTAGGAGGTCACCCTGCGGCCGATAACAGCAGGCTTAGTCACTAGGGGTTCACTGGCACTGCCAAGCTCCCAGAGGCCATGTCTGTTCCCTTCTTGCTCCCGGCCAAGGGTTACACTTTACACTCAGAGTTGGACTAGAAACAGGATGGCCTGAGGCCAGAGGACAAAGATGAAGAGCATTCACTGTAGGCACTAAACTAGGCTCAATCCTCTCCCTCGCCCTTGCTTCTCGGATCTAATAACCTCACCAGGCTGAGCACTTGGAACAAAGCCCCCATGGAGGTGCGCCACGGCCACGGGACACACTGACAAGGACAAGTGGGGGGCAGTCAGAACCACCACTGGGGGGGGGGCCCAGGACAGAGTTGCCAGGGCAACAAAGCTGTCCCCCTTGCCGTGAGGGCTGTCTCCTCTCAGCCACAGACCTATCTCTGAGCATGTCTCCTTTGCTGGGCGTGGCCTTCATTGATGGGCCCTAGGCATTTGATCATCTGAGGATCAGAGGGAGCCTTAAGAACTCTCACCTGAGTTCACTGCCTGGGCGACTCACCACCACCTTTAAATGCATCTAAAAATTAAGAGCTGTGAATGGCCCTGGGCAAAATGAGGCACGAAATTGGATGAAGGGAATTCCTACTGAGGAAAAAGAAATGAGTTTTTCTAGGGAAAATTGAAAACCAGCCATGCTTTTTGAAATGACAGATAAGCAGTGGTGTAAAAATCCCATTTCCATAGAAACAAGTTTTGACTGCCTAAGAAAGGGACAATTTTTAGAGCTGTTCCTCAAATGTTCATTCATGAAATGGGCAGAAACCTCAGCTGAACTTGACCCTTTTAAAGTTCCTCTCATCCTTGGATTCTTCCTTTCTTTTCACTTCTTGCAAGAATCAAGGATGGGATCAAAGGAAGCAGCTGAAGATTAAACAACTAGATCCTTGTTTTCCTTGGGTATGTTTGATTTAACTTTAGCCGTGAATGAGTCTCTGCTGCTCAAAGCTCTTCCCTGAAATCAAGGATGACATGGAATTTGCAGGCGTCTTAATTACAAATACGCCGACGAAAGGAAGATGATGAAGTAGTTCTCTTTAGTACATAATGTTAAAAGAGAAAAAAGTACATCATATTAGAGGCATCTCCCAGGGTGATCTGAAAACACCCTGCCAAGAATGGAGGCGTCAGTTCTAAGAAAAGTGTTCCAGGACCACCTGGCCTGATTATTCCAGGAGGTAGTCTCATCTTTGATCTCAAACTGGATCAAAGTGAAGGAAACTGGTTTGGGGAAGGAAGAGTGAGTGTGTCTCTGTGAAGAGTCAGTGGTCCCTCCTCAGCAGAATGCCAAGACAACAGCTGCCAGCCCAGAGGCCTGACAGTGCTGCACGCTGGGGGTCCCAGCACAGGAGCCTGGGGCTGCAAAAGCTCAGAGCCGGAATCTCCCCAGGTGCAGGCCTAGGAGACTGACTGGACACTCAGACTTGGAATCATGGCCCAGCCCCACCGTCTCCTGAATTCACCAGTCAGGAGTTCACTGAGCTACTTTCTATAAGCCTAGTGCCAGGCTGAGGCTAGAGAGTAACGAGGAATACACCAACAAGGATGCCTGGACCCTCAGAATGGGGCAGCAATTCCGTCACTAATCATTCACTCAACAAAGTTAGGGATTGCCTTTATGTGCCAGGCGCCATGCTGTGCCCAGGATTTATCACTGAACAAGAAAACATTCCAGATGCCCCTCCCTTTGGGGAGCTCAAATTCTCGAGGGGAGAAATGGACAACAAATAATAAGACAAACCCAAACTGTGACAAATGCCACAAAGGAGCCACAACATGCTAATAGGTTAGTGACCAGTGCAGAAAGGGGCTGTGATGCACCAGCAGGTAAAAATAACCACGTGCAGAAGAGAGCCACGGGACACCAGCAGGTTAACCCTGACCACATGCAGAAAGGGCGGACTAGGATGCCCTAGCAGGTTACAGTGAGCATGTGCAGAAAGGGACTGACACTCTGCAAGAAAATGACATTTGAATGACCAGAAATTTAAAAAGGAGCCAACCTTGCAGAAAACCAGGAGTGGAGCATCCCAGGCATGGGACAGAGCGTACAAGGCCCTGAGGCCAGAAAGTGCCTTCTGTGCTCATGAAACCATGGCCAGATGAGGAGGGCTGGGCAGGGCCAGGTCACAAGGGGCTTGCAGGTAATGGGCATGAGCTGAATGGAGTTCCAGATATGGCTGCCTTCAGAGGGCTTCAGCAAAGTCTTGGCATGACCAGACTTTGTTTCCTGAAGATGGCCCAGGTAGCTGTGTGATCAGGTGAATGCACTGGTGGCACAGGGAGGCTGCTGTGGGAGTGTAGGGCCTGCACTCTGGAGACAAGCAGGGAGACTCAAGGGCTAAGTGCCTAAGGAACCCAGGAGAACACAGCAGCTTGCCTGACTTATATGCTTTGACCCAAAACAAACTTGCTATGACCCAGGAGCCCCAGGTGTCATGTGCCCTCCAGCTTTATTGAGAGATATTGACACATACCAGGCGCCGATAGTAAAGCCAGATAAATCTGATGTTCTTTACCATCGCTTCCATGGCAGAGGTCAGCTTCACATTTGCTCTGTATGTGGGGGCAACAGAGCAGTGAGTATGTGCTTGTGGGGGTCCCCCATGGCTTCTGTTAGGGTGCATGGCCTATAAGAGTTCCCCAGAGTCCCCTCTAGGTCGCCAGCCCTTTGCAGTGGGTGGGGTCCAGAAGGGACCTCGAGATTGGCCTTCGCTTCCCCATGGGATGGATGGGCTTCAGGGAGATTTGTCCTGTGAAACTCCAGGTCCCAGAGGCCCCTGAGGGAGTTCAGGCTACCTGGGATGTGAGCTCAGGCGAGTTTTCCTCCCAAGGCCCCTGCACCTGCTGCCTCACGGTACCTGCCTCCCCTTCCCAAGGCCTCCAGTCCCTACTGGGCTCTCTGCAGTATTATCCTGACAGCCTCTTGATTTTCAAATAACTTTGGGTTGTTAAAAAGTTATCTCTGCCCAGCTGGTCCCAGAGCACAGACTGCTTCAAAACTGACTTGGTACTAGAAGCTGCCTCACGGTGTTTTCAGCATCTCAGGACCACTAGGTGGTTTGAGGGTTTCCAGGCCCTGATGGAAAAGTGAATGTGACATCAGTGAATGCGACTGTGGGTGGCTGGGAGCACTAGTCAGGATGTGCGTCCATCGGGGCTGGTACTTGCGGGCGTTGGGCAAGGATGAATGGGAGTGCCTCGTCCTTGCCCATCAACAGGCGAATCTCAAGTCAGAGTCTTCCTCCCCATTTTGGACATGAGGCCCTTTTGGCAAAAGCATATCACAGGGTTAATCTCTCTTCCCAAGAGCTGGGCACCTTCTTGATCTTAGCTGCGAACCTCCTGGCCTGAAGACCTGGATTCCTGGTGGAACTGCCGCGGAGCCTCAGGCTGCCTGCCCCGCTCCCAGGTCTGGCTCTGTAACTCGGTCAAGTCACTTAACTTTCTGATCTGGGAAAAGGATATATTATCCATCAACACTTCAGTCAACAATTACTTATCGCACCCCTGTTCTGGGCCAGACCTCGAGGACTAAAACTAGACCAGGACCCCCTCATGGCACTCAGAGCTGGGGGTGAGGCGGAGCCCTGGCAGCTGCTGAGACACACAACATAACACATGGCACAGCTGAGCAGTGTGGGCTCCAGTCCCCACATCCAGGCCTCGGGGAAGCTAGGTAAGGACTTGCTGCCTCCGGTTCTATCTTTTCAATGCCCTGCTTATCAGGAGGCTGTAAAGATGGAAAAAATAAGAAAGCAGTTTGGAAATAAGTGCTATTTTCATGCAAGATGGGGGCTCATCACTAAAATGCAGAGGCGTGCGGTGTGCTGGAGAGAACATATGTTGACAGGCTCCAAGTCCAGCCTCAGTGCTGGCCAGGCCCAGCAGGCCCTTGACAGGCGGCTCATGGGAGGGACAGAACCAGCATGCCTAATCAGCATCACTGACCAGCCCCTGGCCCATGTTCAGCTACAGTTAAATAGCAGATTACTCTAGCTATGCCAGAGGCTGATGCAGGAGGATCACTTGAGGAGGTTGAGGCTGCAGTGAGCTATGATTGCTGCATGACCCCGTCTCCAAAAAAAAAAAAGCCAAATTGAATTTGTAAACAGTAAAAAAGCCACTTGCTTCTTTACTTACCTCACCCCAATTAACTTGTACTGACTGATGAAATAAGAGCACCTCTCTGAGTGCCTCAATTACCTTGATTTTTTTTAATTCTCACATTTCTACATGAATGTGATTTAAAAGGCAGGGTAGACAGTGGTGACCTGGTGGGGAGTTGGGTGAGTATGTATATGTGTCTGTGTTCTAAATCAGGGCAGCAGATTCCTGTGTGTTCCGACTGGGAACCCAGCGGTTGCTTAGCAACGTAACCATCTGTGCAACCGGGAAGATCCAGTGAATATCATCAATGTGATTAACCAAGAGAGTCAAGCTGCTGAGGAGGGCAGGGTGGGCAGCCCAGGGTGGCCTTCACCCTGCGTCTCACACTCGCAGGTGGTTACTTTCTATAGCGATGTTGGGCAGGACACTGGCAGGCCCCAAGCACGTGACGCCCATGTGATTAACGGCTGGGCTGTCATCTCATGATGTAGACTTGAAGCAAACCACTTGTCCTGTTGGGGTGCCCTCCCCCACCAGGAATGTTCGTTTATCCTCCCTAAGCCACAGGAAAGACGGTTCAGGCACCTGAGGTAGGAAATTGGCAATAAGCTGCTTCTCAGTGGGCTTCAGGCAGAGGCGAACTTCACTCCAATGCTACTATTTTCTTTCTTTTTTCCTGGTTATTTTTCTTCTTTACAAGTGGTTACATTATCCCAAGCCAAAGAAGGAGAAGACAAGCTTGTGAGTTTCCCACGCTCCCTATGAAAGTGATGCCATATTGATGTTTCAGCTCTGGGCAGGCTGTGGCAGGCCGAAGGGACCACCACGGATGGGCTGTCAGCCAGGGTCTGCCCCACTGCCTTCATTTCATCTGTCGAAAGCAGCTTTTTTCTGTTTCTTCCTTTCTTGTTCATTAATTTTTGCAGTGTTGTCTCAAGTCATTCCATTTGTCATTTTCATTTGCTCCCATGACCGGTGTTAACAGAAGAGGGTCGTGCTGAACAGAAGTAAGTGCCACCTGCTATGCTGCTGCGTGACCCCGTGTGTGCCACTCTTGCGCTCCCGCTGCCCACCGAGGTGTTTGCAGAGCCTCCTCTTCGCTTCCTAACCACACACACAGCTGCCTGCAGAGCCTTTCCTTACAAAAACCAAAATCAATCCCAACTACCTGGGAACAGCTGGGTATTTTCCCAGTGAGGGCGGCACTGGGGCAACCCTCTGGGCCAGAGATACCCGTGGTGAATACTGCCCAGGCGTGAGGTAGGTGCTCTCACTCTGGGGCTCACTTGCCTCTGCTTCACAGGCCTGGTGAGCACCAAGGCCAGGCACCAGTCATGCTGCCACGGTGGAGCTGCCCAGAGTCAGGGCTGCAGGCACAGTCACCATGTAGTCAGCTTTAGCAAAAGCACATGGAGACCAGAACTTTACCCCAGCTACCCCTCCTCCTCTAGTCCTCTGTGGGCATATGTCTTCTTGTAAGATGTTTTCCCATTTTATAGGAAACATTCCCTGTGCCCCAAGGTCCTTGGCCCTAATTAACACCCCAAATCACCTCTGAATGCAGTGGCTTTCAACTTACCCATTATTTGATTTCAATCATCTTGGCTTGTTTTATCAACGTGGACAAATAAGCCTTCCCCAAAACCTGTGCTCTTGTGACTCTGGAATAAACACAGAAGAACAGGCCACAGCACCCCCAGTTTTAAGTTGGAACTGGAGCTGGTCTTTCGACCTTCTTTGAGGACCAGAGAAGGGGGGGGTTGCAGGTTTTTTCGTGTATCCTATGTCCATAGGCCACCTCTCTCTTGAGATACTAGAGGGTGCTGGCCCCTCTCCCCTGCTGTGAAGCCCCACTGGGCTCTGATTTGATTTCGGGTTTTTTGGGGTTTTTTTTA
Organism: Pan paniscus; assembly: GCF_029289425.2. Lineage (NCBI taxonomy): Eukaryota > Metazoa > Chordata > Mammalia > Primates > Hominidae > Pan > Pan paniscus. The sequence continues at coordinate 71,448,877 of NC_073258.2, read as the reverse complement.
TTGTTGTTGTTGTTGTTTTTGAGAAGAAGTCTAGCTCAGTCGCCCAGGCTGGAGTGCAGTGGCATGATCTCAGCTCACTGCAACCTCCGCCTCCTGGGTTCAAGCAATTCTCCTGCCTCAGCCTCCCAGTAGCTGGGATTACAGGCGCCCACGACCACACTCAGCTAATTTTTTTTTTTTAATTTTTAGTAGAGATGGGGTTTCACCATATTGGCCAGGCTGGTCTCGAACCCCTGACCTCAAATGATTCACCCACCTAGGCCTCCCAAAGTGCTGGGATTACAGGCGTGAGCCACCGTGTGCAGCCTCTGATTTCTTGATTGTGAGTAACTGGGCCCAGAAACAGTGGAGGAATCCTCAGAGTCTCACCTGCCTTGTGCCTGTTGGTGTGAGCAGTATAACCAATGACCAGCAAGCCACCATTGAGGGTGGGGGCAGGTTCTAGATGGGGATGCCTGGTTTGTAACATCTCCCACTCAGGGGCACCCAGCCCTCTGGAAAATAGCACGTGAACACCCTATGGGTGGATGGGGTCCCTGGCCCAGCAGTGCACCCACCAGCCCCTGCAAACACTTCTCACAGTAGGATTGAAGCCTCAGTCCACAGCACAGGCCCCTTTCAGATTTGCCCCTCCTTTCTCACTATGGACTAGTCCACACTTTAAGCAACAGTGACTAACATCAAGTAGGAAACTGACCCACAGCTTAGGGGAACCTAGGTAACTGATGGTTGGTTTCACCCAAATATACATCCATGGTAAAGAAAGAGAAAAGAAAAAAACGGAGAGAGACAGACTAGACCAGCAGCGGGGCCCGTCTCCAGGTCACTCCCTTTGCTTTTAGCTCCTGGAGGGTTCTGGGCCATTAGCTTTGTGCATACCCTGGAATGAAAACCAAGGCCTAACCAAATGGCCTCTAAGGTTCAGGGTCTCTCAGTGTCTGGGGAGTTTGTTAATTGCAGACACCTGGTCCCCATGCACAGCACTCCTGCTTCCACAGGTTTGAGACGAGCTCAGGAGTCCTCACGGCCCACCAGTGTCCCAGGTGGTTTCTATGAAGGGTCTGTGGGCTCCTCTTTGGGAAGTGCTGCTCTAACTGGTCAGCCATTGAGCTCCAAAGACAGCCCCAGTGCAAGTCGATGAACTGGCCCCCAGCAGACGGGCAGGGGCTTCAGTCTTGCCCTCCAGGGAGTCTCCCCACACGGCAGCATCTCTACTGTTTGCAGCTCTCCCCCTCTTGCCCATGACCCTTTCACTGAGACACTGCAGCCCACCACCATTCACGGTCATGATGTCACATCAGTGCACTCCTCATGCTCTCCAGAGCCCCTCCACCCAGGGTAACCCACCACATAGGAGGGAGAGGAGCCCACTTCATG